>NW_023336377.1:0-600000 GCF_012971845.1 Lasiodiplodia theobromae | reverse complement strand
TCCAACGCGCCTACAAAGCCTGCGTCCCCTGCCGCAAGCGCAAGGCCCGCTGCGAGGTGGCGGTGCCGCCCGACGGCGGCGTGCCGGGCCCGCCGTGCATGCGGTGCAAGCGCGCGCTGCGCGAGTGCGTCTTCACCGAGGAGCGCGCGTGGAAGAAGCAGCGGTTGATGGAGGAGGAGCAGCGGCAGAGGAGGCGTGCTGGTGGTGCTGGTAGGGATGGTGAGGGGGATGATGAGGATGTGGGTGTTGGCGGTGGTGAGGACGATGGGGAGGCGATGCCGAGGAGGAGTCCGCCGCCGAGGTTGGTGCAGCGGGAGCAGCGGCGGCAACAGCAGCAGCAGGTGGGTGGTGGTAGTGCCTCGGCGGCAGTGGCGGCAGCGGCGGCGGCGCAGCAGGGCGATGAGGGGTTGGCGGATTCGATGATGCGGACGGTGGTGGCGAGTGGGAATGATGCGTTGAATTTGCTGTTTGAGGCGGCGACGAGGGAGGATGCGGTGGCAGCGGCGGCGGCGTCGTCGGCGAGAGAGAGGGGGTATGCGTTGGATGCTGGGGTGGTGCCGCCGGGGCCGGCGGTGGGAGAGGGCGAGCCGGCCATGTATGCGACGCCGGGTTCGAACATGTCTGTTAGCTCGGGGCTGTTGGCGCCAAACTCGGTCCAGTTGTCGGCAGCGTCGGAGGAGGTGTTGGATTTGTGGAAGAACTGCAGGTTTGTGAGGATGGGGTGGTTCACGGCGAGGGAGGCGGTGACATACGTTGACTTGTAAGTTGGTCTGGTGAAGAGATCGGTGATGGGTGAGCTAATAACTTCCGCAGGTTCTTCAAGAACATGTCACCCTTGTCACCCGTGCTTACAGACTATTACGCGGATCACTCAAAGCATTATGAGCTCGTCACGAAAGAGCCGTTCCTGTGCTTCACCATATTGGCTCTATCATCACGCTATCACGTACTACCGGGCGTCGGCGGGGCATCTCGCGGGTACTTCATCCACCACCGTCTATGGGAACACTGCCAGCATCTCATCCTGCGCATTATGCTTGGTCAGGAAAAAGGCTCCACAGCCAAGACACGGACCGTGGGGTCAATTGAGGGACTTCTCCTTCTTGCAGAATGGCACCCACGTGCTCTGCATTTTCCACCGGCTTCAGACGGTTGGGACTCGGGACTCGTCGCCATCGAAGCGCACGACGAGGAGGAACCATCAAGTCCAGAGGCCAATCCATCCGTATCCAACCGCTGGCTTGAGGATGTTATTGAGCCAGCACGTCGATCAGACCGTATGAGCTGGATGCTTCTTGGATGTGGTTTATCCCTTGCCCATGAACTCGGCATATTTGAACAAGAGGAAAGCACAAAGAGACCATCACTTCACGAGGAAGTGCTGGAAGCAAAGAGGAAAGCTGCACGAAACTCCCGAGCCCGGAAGCTGCTATATGTCTTCGTTGAACAGCTTGCCTCCCGTATTGGCTGTACTTCTATGATCCCGCAAAGCTTGAGCCACACTGTTCTTGGGAGGTCCTTTGCCGGAGAAGTGTTCCCTGGAGCGAATCACTCTGAAGCTTTTGTATCCTCGTGGATTGAGCTTACCAAGTTGGTGAAGTCTGCTTCGGACATGCTCTTTCCGTCTACATCTTTTACGAAGCAACTTTTACGGAGCGGGCGGTACATTGGATTACTGGAACACTTCCAGCCCCTTCTGTCCCAATGGCGGGGGAGGTACCTCGATTCACAACGTACGTTTGCTTCACACTGAACTGACAGCCCACACTAACCGCAACAGGACTCGGAGACGTCCTCCAAGACATGCTCGCCATCGAGTACCAATTCGTCCGCATCTTCATCAACTCGCTGGGCATGCAAGCCGTCGTCGAGCGCACCCTCGACGAAGCCGACGACTTCAACTCCCCCGCCGACCCACCCAACCACCATCCCATCCGCCCCCTCTCCGTCGACTCGACCGACTACCACTTCATCCAAGAAGTCGTCGACGGCAGCTGCGAGATCCTGCGCAAGGTCATCAAGCTAGCCGACGCCCAGCGCCTGCGCTTCGCCCCCGTCCGCATCTACCTGCACATCACGGCTTCCGCCATCTACCTCATCAAGGGCCTCAGCCTCGGCGTCTGGAACACCAAGCTGCCCGCCTCGCTCGACGTGCTCGACCGCGGCATACAGGCGCTGCGGTCTGGCACGCTGGATGATATACATCTGGCCTCGCGGTTTGCGACGTTGTTGGAGGTGCATGTCGCGCGGCTAAGGCGGAGTTTTGTTGTTTCGAATCGCCCGCCTAGGCTTGCGTCGCGCCAGCCGTCGGCGGAGAGGATGGGGCCGGGTGCACATGGTGCTGCGGTTTCTGTGGCGGCAACGACGACGGCGGCGGCCGCGGCGGTGACGCCGGCTTTGGAGCAGCAGCATGCTCAGCATAGCCAGCAGTTTGGTGAGAGCGATCTTGATATGAATGGGTTGGGTGAATCGGGCGGGGCGGGGATGCCGGAGGATGACTGGCTTGCGTTGCCGTTTGATCCGTCGATGGCTCCGCTTGGGGCTGGATCGGGTATACAGAAGTTTCCGGGGCTGGATTCAGGCATGCTGAATTTCTTGTGGAATCTGCCCTCGTGAAGAAGACCATTCGTCTGGAAGAACGACCTTACGAAAAAAGTAAAAAGAGGAAGGGAACAAACACTTAAGCTTGAAAAGAAGAAACAGAAATTTGAGACCATTCCTCCACCTCAGCCTTGCGGTATACCAATCCGGACCCTGGATAAGTGAAGCAGTTCTCACCAACATCCCAGTCCCTCGGAACCGAGAAGCGGTCCGACGGAACCTCCCGCTCGGGCGCTTTTCCCGAATAGGCAAGAAGTCTAAAAAATTTCAAATGAACCTCCGTCTCCACCCCGTGTTCACAACAACGAAGCAAAAGGCAAAAGAGATGGTTGGTTGTCTCCGCTCCCAGAATCGAACTAGGGACCTTTTGATGGCAACGAGATATTACAGTCAAACGTGATAAACCAACTACACCAAGCGGAGGAACAGAGAAGGATAGACGGTAGACCGTCTATGCTTGGGTTGTCTGATGAGTAAGCAAAAGACATGATGGTATATAAACACAAAGAAAAAGAGAGAAGTGTTGGGGACTAAAAGAATGCTCCGAAGAGCCCTTTCAAAGGATCGTTTCTGACATGTAGAAACTAACAGAGATATGCGTCAAGCAGATTGCAGATCTAAACACTACCACTAATACTCTAGCGCCCCATTTCTGGATGTCGACTGAGATATAGATATATTCTATTATTTATGATCAATTAATAAATGGATCATCTACTATATATTGTTTTGAATGGCTTGAAGCGCACGAAAGAAATATACAGTGTTTCTTGCCTTCTTTTGATCCTCTGATCTCTTCTTGGTACAGTTTCAGCAGAGAATGATTGTTTTCCGGGTGGAACGAGGGAGACTGGAGGCATCTTCATCCGTTATCTCAACCACGCCTCTCCACGACCAGCTCCTCTTGTTCTCATCATTTGTCCCAGCAACTATAAAGAGAGGATTCCCCGAGGCTTCCCGTACAACAACAGGCATGTCTCTATCTCTATCACTAGCTGGTATCAGCAGTGCGCCCCAACGGTCATGCAGCAAGTGAGAATGACGGAGTTGCCTCGCAAGCGAATGGCGTGGAGACACCAGGCCAAGAAAGAAGTCGAGCAGATTTCCTAGCATAGACCCTGATCGATCTGGTAACTCGGTGACAAACCAGAGAGCACGGAGGCCCTCATCGACCACAAGCCCGTAGTGGGTCCCCACACCGTCTTGAGGAAAACAGATTTTGTCGCTTCCCTTTTTATACTCCTGTTCAGGCATATCGGGTCTGACTGGTGCCCACGACCACCTTGTCTGGCTCAATCGTGGGATAGTTGATACTAGGAACCCGGTCATTACCAACTTTTGATGTTCCCAGAACTCGAGGGCACTGTTTGAGACAGTGTCACCAATTAGAAGGCTCCAGATGACTATCTCATCTTCAGGACGACTAGCATGGCGATGGCTGAGCATCATGGCGGCCTCTTCGACGGTCAAGAACCCTTCAACCATTGATGTCATGCCCCCCACGTTTGTGCTGTCGCGAGGTCTGTAAGCTGGAAGAAGATGCTGTGACGTCATGAACAAGTTGGACAGAGCCATACTGCCGTTGCGATGGACGTTCTTAAGCGTTTCACAGAAGGAGATAACTTTGTCGTCCTTACACAACAGCCAAATATTATGGCGGCCGCGAATCGCTTCCAAGAGAGTCCAAGCCCGGAGGTTCCAGTCGCACACGAGAAGGGCGGCTAGGATACGCTCTTGAACTTCCAGTGTAGGGTGTGTCGCATCGATTAGCATAAGATCTCTATCGCAGACTAAGGTCAATTTGCTTTCTTTAAAAACACCGTTGATGTTCTGGATAGCTTCGATTCGTAGCTGATGGTTGTCGGGTATGCAAGGTGTGTCCATCCAGTAGGAATTACAATGGAATTGCTGCGCAATTCGCATGTATCGTTCATGGAGGCATCTGTTAAAGCCGGTCCCACGATCTCTCTCTGGTCGTCCGCCCTGACCATGGCTCCATACGTGGGAAATGGCCATTGTTTGCTTGGATGCCCGACAGTAGACCAACGTGTCATTCGTTGTTTCTCTTAGACAGACGGCTCGGGCACCTGAAACCTTTCTAAAAGACTCCTCGGACCAGAACATCCTTTCGCAATGTCTCGTACAGAATGCGGTGTGTGCTGATTGATTCTCGATTTTGGCGCCTTTGAATCTTAAGCATTTGTAAGGGTTGTCTCCTGTACATTGCTCCATGACCGTCCCGTCATCCTTAATGATGCACCGGGGAGGCTGACCTTCCAACGCTTCGGCATACCGTCTATAAAAGTGGCGAAAGTCGAGTGCAATTGATGCGCAGTCTGAGCGCAGGAGCTCGAAGGCACATCTGCACATAGCCCTGCTCGGTTCTGGGATGTTTACCCCAGGACGATGACCTTGTTGAAAAACATGCTTTCCCCAAAGCTTCATGTCGCTGTTCAGGTAGTAGTTGTATCCACATGCAAACTGGCTCTCAAGAGTGTAATAGAAGTGGATCGTTATGCTTCTGTGTAGCGAGGTCCATAGGAATATAGTGAGTAAAGTCCGTCGCTCTGAATTGTTTTGGAGTGAACACTGGAGGCCGAATTGAACCATTTCGCTCATAGTATCCAGCAAGTCAACGACGCGAGGGCCCCACCATGTTGACTGGTCTTCAATGAAAATATTCAAAGCCAGGCGGATGGCGTTGATATCGACAAAGCGGACAAGACGAAGGTTCTCCCAAGTCCTGAGCGATCCGGGAAGGAAGAAGCCTGCATCAAGACTGGACAGGTCAACTTGCAATCCTAGGCTCGGTGGAACAGCAGGAAGTCTTGATAGAAGTGCGCAAGTCTCATCGACTATCCGATCGAAGTCCTGTCCCGCAACCCGGAAATTGCATCTTAAAAGGCCTGAGTAAACCGAGTCCAAACGCTCCAAGCATCCATCGGATGCGTCCAGGTTGGCAAGATACTCGTCGTACCATTTTCGGATGTGCGTTTGACGGATACTCTCCGTGTAGGGGTTTGAGACACCATCAGAGTCAAAATAGGAGGTTGTTGATACGGGGTTGAATGTTATGGGATATCCTCGAGTACCCGCCGGAAGTTCGGGACAAAGATTTCTCTGTAAGACCTGTCTTACACGATCGGGCGTGAAGGTAAATGTGCCCTGCTGGATTTCTTCGGCCATTCGAGAGGTTTTATGGTGCTGAAAGTTCTGTGCATACTAAGATACTGGGCGGGGTTTTACTTATATACATAAATGGGTGTGCTCGCCAATGGATGCCGATCAGCATCCTTTGTCCTTTTTCTTCCACTATGATTTGTCATACTTCGCGTTTGCCTTGCTCAGCTCTCTTTCCATCATCTTAGCTGCATCAACCGAAAGCCTCGCGTTACGTTCAATCATTGCCAGGTCATGCCTGGTCCAACCATCATCCGCAATATCCCCCCCCTGCATCCGCCTCAACCAGGCGTCCCGCCGCGGATGCGGTGCCACGATATCATCCATCCACGTCGTAACACCTGTACCACCAAAGATCTCCACCGCCCCCACCATAGCCAAGCGGCCAGAGAACCTGAACCTCGTCAGCTTCACCTCCACACCGGCGTCAGCCAGCCACCGGCCGGCGAGGCTACCCTCACGCAGGCGCCATCGGCTGATCACGCTCAGCACCAGGAGCGCGACAAGGCAGACGCCGTCCCAGTCCTTCTGCGCCGCCGTGAAAGTCATGGCCAGCAGCTGCAGGACGTTCGCGAGGCGCAGCCACACCGCGACGGGGCCGGCGGCCTGCTGGTGGGGAATGGTGAACATTGTTTTGTTGAGCAGCGTGTCGACGATGGCGCGCTCGCCCGTGAAGAGATGCCACTCCGTAGCGTTTTGGTGCGTTGCGACAAGCATGCAGGCGCCGTCGCCCCCGTGTTCGTTATTTTCGAGATAGCCGGGCGGACGCTGGACTGCGATGCTTTGCGTTGCGAAGCGGGATGTTGCGCTGCACGTGACGATGGCGGCGGTACCTGTTTGCATTCAGCAGAGCTGCTACCTTTTTCGCTGCGGTGTTTTTCTTTTTTAATTGGGGGCGGGGGTGGAGGTTGTAGGGGCTGAAAGGCGTTGGTTGCTTACCGTATGCGCCGCACAGAACTAAGACAGCAGCTATGCCAATGAGAACCGCAAAAGCGATAATGCGACATGGGACCAGGAGCAAGAACTGCTCGAGTTTTCGGCTGAGGAGCTTCTTGGGCTTCCGGTGCCGGAATTGGTATACATGCAGGGTTTGATATCGGCGGAAATGCGTTGGAGCAGGCTTCTCCGCTGTCACAACTTTTACCGTAGTCGTAGTTGAAGCCTCACCTCCGCCCCTAGTCTCGCTCGTAACTCGATCGGGGATGGTAACCTCGGTTGGAGGGGGGAGCTTCTCTTCCGGTACGTCAACCTTTTCCGGCATTCCTATCGGAGCGTGCTTAGTCCTAGCCTGTACGTGTCGTATAATAATCTCATTTGCCGCACCGTTGGCGCAGGGAAAGACGCTTCCCCATCGAACATCCCACACAGTGCTGCTAGAGCCTCCACGTGTGCTGGCTTGATCGAGGAATTCCTGCGTCCGTTTCAACAGGCGCGAGACACTGGCAAGCGTTCCTAGCTTTGGAAACATGTTGACGGATAGCCTGCCAAGCAAGGCAACATTGCCGGCTATTTGGTAATCGTCTCTGTGGTTGGCGAGGTGAACGACGAGCGGGATTATGGCGGCCCACTCGGACACGATGTCCGGTAGGCGAGGAAAAACGAAGAATGGAACTATATTAAGGGACCCGAAGTGAAGGTTGTCATTTGTGTTGGAGAAGAATGACATTATGGTTGGCTGGCACGTTCAGAATTGTGCACAGCCTGGCCATGGCGCCTTCTATAAAGCTTTCAGTCCGGTCGCCAAGGCTTGCGCCACTCGGAACACACTACCGTATAGATTGTTGCTTAAGCCACACCCTCGTATAGGCCGCACCCGTACATACGCCGCATCCGTACATACGCCGCACCCGTACATACGCCGCACCCGTACATACGCCGCACCCCCCAACTGGCGGTGGAGCGATGATTGGGGTGTAGTACGAAGGGTGTCGCTAGTACCAAGCTAATAAGAGATATACTTAGAAATAAAGCTAGCCTATTTGGTGAGAAATCTAAGTAAAGCACGGAAGATGGAGGTACACAGTTGGTGATTCAGTACACCACAGTCAGCTATACGGCAACCAATGTTGGGCTACTGGCACCCCTATTCAGATAAAATGGCACGAGCAAGATTTGGTTGGCCCAGTCACGACCGCTTCGAAGTCAGCTTCACCCGCCCCATCGATCCCGGCAGCAACTCCAAGATCGACACCCATGACGACTGAACGCAACAAAAACGCAGACCGCGAGCATTGATAGCCTTTATCCGTAACCATTGCTATTGCTGATACTGTTACAGTCGTCTGTCTGTCTCATCGCTATTTCTGCAGTAGTATTCTACCTTCGACGCCAGCGCCGCCGGGAGCGACACGCAGCGGACCTTATAACACAGCCAAATTGGAGTATAGTGGAAGTAGATCCTGATATACATATTGTGGAAGTGCTTGGCTCGGGACATGGGGTAGAGTTGGGGTCTAAAGGATGCTGTTGTCTAACATTCCCAGAACGATTGCAGTCGCCGCCAGTGTGGCACATCGTCGTTTTTGAGCGCGCGCGACTGGACGCATGAATTACGCCAATCGTGCGTATGCGCAATAAGAACGAGAAGACTGATAGTGGCATATTGGGAGGTCTTCTCCCCCAGTGTCAGATAGTCCGGATGAGTCTGCATTGCGTCGTCTGTCCCGTTGTGTACGCAAGACCTATTCGAAAATCATATTTGTTTCCGACACAGCGTAACATTGACGGCGAATCTTCAGAATTTGCTTTTGTGTAACCAAGTGACATTATAACATGTGACTCCCAGTTTGCTTACTATTGCTGCATAAAGGCGGGGTACCGCCAAGCATCCATCGCCCATCGTAAGTTCAGCCTTTCTACGAAAATTTGACTTCTCTAACTGATTGCATCAATCCGCTGCTCGCATATGGATATCTCCGCATCATGACGCCTCCACCTGCCTGCGGACACGGTCTCAAGCGACCCCGAGATCTCTATGATGAGAGCGATACATCGGCTCGTCTGCCTAAGCGTCAGAGGCAGCAGAGTCCGCCTCCTGAGCGTCGCATTGGTCAGTGTGAATCTTTCAAAATTACAATTAATAGACACTTATAGCAAATAAAGAAACTGCAGGTCCTCTGCAGCCGACTTTCTTGTCCGACCGGTTCTCCTCATCACGAGCCTCGGCGCATGTTGATGAGACTGGAAAAGTGTTCCGACTAAGACACATACCACATTGGATTGACACAACAACGGGTGTGCAAGTACTTCTCAAAGACTTGCTTTCTCTTGACGACAGTACTTTCATCAGCGTACATTCGATCGTCTGCAGCCCCTATGATCCAGCAGACCGCATTGCTACCCTTTCCTTCTCACAATATCCAGTAGCATTGCAAAGAGAGAAAAGCTACCGCAGCGGCGGGAAAGAATGGAGATTCGAAGTATGTGGGCACAATGGAGAAATTTGTCGTCCAACGTTGGACACTCATTTTCTGGGTTTCACACCGCTGCATCGCGAGAAGGATTCTGATTGTGATACGGAGTAAGGCGGCTCCTGTAAGCTTGTTGGACGCAAGAACTGATTTCAAGCAGCATCATTGCTCTTTCTGGCCTTAATGGCCACGCATTCGGGTCATTCAAAGAAAAGGGCGGAACCTTCATGTGGCTGCGCGATGCCCTTTCCAAAGATATGCCACGGGCACGAATTCTCATCTACGGCTACGATACGTCGATCATTGGCAGCAAATCATTTCAGGGTCTTCGAGATCTGGGGATCCAACTTCGTGAAGGACTGCGCAGCATTAGACAAGATGGATCGGTACGCTGAGTACAGAACTTTACAGAATTTCAACTAACTGTCAAAAGTGTTCCAGTACACAAAGGCCAATGATGCTTATAGGGCACAGTCTTGGCGGAACTGTGATCAAAGATGTATGAAATCCACTCCTAATGCTCACGAAAGGAGTAGCTGATCTTGTTTTGAGGCAATCATCCAAATGGCGGAGAGTGACGAAATTGACAAGGCCAATCTAAAGTCAATCTACGGAATTCTATTCTTTGGAGTTCCAAACCAGGGGATGGCAGTCGAAACCCTGCTTCCTATGGCGGGGCAAAATCCAAGCCAGCACCTCCTCCATACCTTGCGGAAAGGTTCGGAGGTATTGAGGTACCAGCAGGAGCGGTTTCCGTTGGCGTTTAGTCTCCAAGACTCAGTGATAATTTCATTTTATGAGACTCTAGAATCTCCAACTGCGGTTAAGGTAATCATTGGGCTCCAGCACTAAACACTCGGTCATTTACAGTAGTGTTTTAGGTAAATGGGAGGTGGGCGATGGACGGAACTTCTACCGTCTTGGTCGACGCAAATTCAGCAACGCACGGTCGCCACTGGGAGTCCAGTCACCCCTTCATCTATCCCGTCAATCGGAGCCATTCGGATATGGTCAAATTCACGGGAACTGATGATCCGGTGTATCGCGTTGTTCTCGAACGTCTCAAATTGTTCCATGCAGGTGCGAAAAATATCGTACCTCAGCGGCACATGGAAAGAAGCACGGGTAAAAGTCTTATGAAATTGCTGGATGGGAACTTAGCTAACTTCCGAAGATATCCTGACGGAACTGTCGCCGCAAGAACAAGGTAGGTACCACCGGAAATAACCCGTGGGCTTCGAGCACTAACACAATCAACAGCTTGTCTGGAGTCACTAGCATTCCCGGAACAACTCTGGCGTCAAGACGAAATAACAGAAGCGAGATTGAATGGGACGTGCAAGTGGGTAACAAAACACCCTCAGTATTCCAATTGGCTCCAACAGTCATCTGGAGTGCTGTGGATACAAGGAAAGCCTGGTGCTGGAAAGTCAACACTGATGAAATATATCGTGCAAGATATGGAAGAGGGGGTCCAATGGCGCAATGGGCTGGTTGCTACATTTTTTGTCCATGGACGCGGGAGCCCGTATCAGCGAAAACCTCTTGGAATTTTTCGGGCTCTTCTAAACCAACTGCTGGCATGTCTCCCCGAGGAACTGTCAATATTGACCAGAGTCTACCAAGAGAGAAACCTAAAGATGGGTGAGATTTCAGAGAAGTGGAACTGGGGAGAGGGATATCTCCGCTCCTTTATGACGTCCAATCTGCCCAAAGCCTCCTGCAAACAGCCCATAACCATCTGCATTGATGCGCTGGACGAATGTGGGAAGAAGCCCGCCATAGAGCTCGCGAATTATTTCAGCCAACTGGCACAAAACTCTGGCCAACTTCACGGGAGTCTACGAGTTTGCTTTTCTTGTCGACATTATCCAACCCTCAGCCTTTACCAAGAGTTCAGAATCAACGTTGAGGACGAAAATCACAAAGACATCAACACCTTTCTTCAAAGTTATCTCAAAGGTCTTCCTTCAGGTGGAAGAAGTGAGATAATTAAAGAGATCTCAAGCCGAGCGCAGGGCGTCTTTCAGTGGGCCGTTTTGGTTGCTGCGCAGGCACTTGACCAAAAGATGGTGGAGGGTACCCGGATTCGGAAAATCATGGAAACAATCAAAGAGGTCCCAAGAGAGCTGAAAAATCTCTATGCAACTCTCGTGGCAGACATTGACCACGATTCACGACCTCAAGCCGTGAAACTTTTGCAGTGGGTCTGTTTCTCAGAGTCACGAGAGCCCCTTACCACCAAAGAGTTACAACACGCCCTGGCGATAGATGCATACATGGGCCATAGGACTTCTGCTCAGTACAAATCCGGAGAATACTACACTGACACACTCAAAGACCTCGAGAAAGTCGTGGCAAGTCTTTCAAGAGGCCTTGTGTACATTACCAACAACAGGGTACAGTTCATTCACCAGTCAGCCCAGGACTATTTCCTGAACAGTGGTCTCCAGGACTTGGAAAGGAACGACTATTACTCAGTAGCCGCTCGCGGACATTTCCAGATTTCCCGCTCATGTATTCGGTATATGGCAATGGACGATGTCGCCAAGTATCCTTTTCCAACAGCGATATCAGCTCGGTCATTTGTCGCAGACCAATTTGCGCCGGCACGTAGGTTGGGCGATAAATTTCCCCTTGCGAATTATGCCATTCGATCCCTACAGTTCCATCTCGAAGCCGTCGAATCTGAGGGAATGCCTCAGGACGACCTTTGGGATCTGTTTCGCTGGCCGAACGAGAGGAATTTTGTAAGGACCTGGAGGAAATGCGCTGACCTTCTTGGGTTTAAAATGGATGGATGGTTCTGTAAAGGCTCAAGACTCGTACATTTGCTGGCGGCAGCTGGGACAGACAGTGCTTTGGATCGTCTATTTGCAACCCATGGTCAAAATCCGCAAGAGGTCGACCCGCGGGATTCGAAGCGCCGGACACCGTTATATCGGGCTCTCCGCTGCAATCAAACATCAACTGCACACAAACTGTTGTCTACAGGCATGGTGGATCTGAGTCCCCTCGGCCCACGTGGCGAAACAGCCCTTTACTTGGCCATCAAGACCAAGGACGTATCATTAGTGCACGAGATCATCCGCATGGGAGCACCGATGAAGTGCAAAAATCCGAATTACAATTACGATGACGTGCTGCGTCTGGCAACATCTACTGATCAAGAGGAAGTAGTTGAGGCTCTTGTTAAGGCTGGAGTGGGTCTTGATGTTGGCACGGGCTCTAGAAACGGTATTGTCCACTATGCCGTTAGAAAACGCAACGCAGAGCTGTTGGATCTGGCGATTGCACGGGGTGCTTCAGTAGAGATGATGGACATGAACGGCCAGACTCCTCTCTTCAGATCAGTCGTAGGTTTTCCAGCAACAAGGAAAGTCTTTTACCAGTTACTGAAAGCGGGTGCGAGGATTAATGTTTTTGACTCCTATGGAGACACCCCGCTTTCCCGAGCTTTGAGAACTGGCAACAGAGAATTGGTTCAGTCCCTCATCAATTACGGCGCCACCATTGGCTTAGAGGAGAAAGTGCTTTGAAGAGAGCTCTAAAGAGCGAACAAGAGGCTTTGATACCATTGCTGCTTTAGCGGACTACGAAGGATGGAGGATGCTGGAAATAAATTGAGTTGAGTTTCGTTAACTTTTCTGAACCATCTCCCCAAGCAATATACATTTTGCAAACTATTCAAAATATCCAATATCCATCTGGGCATGAATGAATGAAATTAATGTAAAAAGGAATCAATCCGGACAACATATTCAGCTCCCGATTTGTTGCGATAATAAATGAATCGGCTTCGTACTGTGTAGTGGGCAGTGAAACCGATTCTTCCCTAAAGGCTCTCTCGAGCTTCTGTGCAAAGAAGTCCATCTTGGATGCAGCTTTCCCCGGATCTCTAGGCAGTATAAGTGCTTTGGGCATCAAAGCAAAGTGCACGCCCGCACAGATCGCCATAGCCAAGAGAACGGTATCAATTATACGTGTAGCCAATGGACTCTGGATGTGACGTTGCCGATGGACAGTGATCGTTCCACTCAAGGGGTCGAGCATGTTTGGTGCTGCGAAGAAATTGGTGTTGGTAATGAGGGTGCGGAAGAGGTGGTGCAGGTCTTAAATCATACTTTGTCCATGCATTTCCTGCATCCGTGGAAGTAAAGGCTCCGGGTTGACTGGGTCGGCGAGTTGCTCTGCTAGCACACCATGGTCTCCGGGAACCGCCGTGGAGAAGAATGGATCTAGGTAATCTTATGGAGTGAATGCTGTGCGAAACACTGTACAGGTGCGCTACGGGGCCTATAGAGGGGAATGGAGTTATTCATGATTGGTAGAATCTTTGCTGTGTACAACGATTTAGTGGGTAGAATGTAGCGACCACGGTCCTAGACACGTCTGTTCATCGCTCCATCGCGCATTGACTACTCCGTAGCACCGTCAGTCATCATCGGATGTCATTCCTATTTCTGGTGTCAGCGTTATCGTCGGAATAAACCAACCCCAGCAGGCCGCAACAACTCACGAATAAAATTTTCAGCCGTTCTGCGCAGTAAAAGTCTGAGCAGGTTAGTGAAAAGGCGTCCGCACACGTATATGATGCAGATTGTGGTGATGATGCATTAAAGTAGCGGCGAAGGCAGCTCTTGCGGAATCAACATATTAGTCATGCAGAGATATGACTCGCCAACACACTGAAGCCGATATAGGCAATCATACGGCGAGCATGACTAGTTTAATGCATGACTCCTAGGCCTTTATTGGTCAACAGACTTTTTTTCATCGCCCTTTCATCGGAACCCAGTCGCACGCGTGACCGGCGCACACAGAATTAACGATCGCCAACCCCACACGTGTAAGCGAATGGTAGCAACACAGACTAGTAGATAAGATACTTTAAAATCAGTGTCTGCCCTTGGAGAAAAAGTACGGCTTGTGGTGTTGATCATGTTTTGCGAAGCTTGTGCCTCAATCTTCTCTGGCCGGGCAAAGTTCCCCCGTCTTCTTCTATACGGGGGCGGTCCTCCACTTTACGACAAGGAATACGCATTCCATCCCACTGGCGCGCAATTCAAACAAGCCGTAGATGACCGTTGTCATTCATGCTACCTTTTGTGGGGTCAACTCACGGCCGACGAGCGAATCATCCTAAGCGGATATCCCGAACAGATCTTTTTTGAGTTCAAGCTCGTGGAGAATGATTCGAGATGGGGTCTTCACGGCTTGAATAATTACACAGAATTGTCCCTTTCAGGCCCACCAATCACAACTAGACCACGCCTCATCTTCTACCACCCTATTACGAGTTAGTAACGTCTACTCTGGTGAACGCGAAGTGCTAACGAAGTAGGTCCTGAGATTCCGGTGATAGAAGGCAACACAGCTTCCGAGCGCAGCTTTCAATTTGCGAGTACGGAATGTGCGACTCGACCGGCAGGCTCCCGGACACCTTCTTGGTCCTGGGCAACTGTTGATGGTGCAGTGAATTTTCTGCACTGGCAAGACATAGGAGTAAGGATTGCTAAAGTTGTACAGGCCGATACGGAGACTCACAACCAAAGAAACTGTGTCGAAGAAAGTGGCAAGGTCAAAATCCACGGGTGTCTGAGGAAATTCAAGTTTGACAATTTGAAAAGCGGCCGGTTGCAGGATAATACCCTCGATTGGGAAGAAACGGAGGCAGCGTTGGTCCGTTTCGATGACAAGGAAGCCTCCATGGCCGATTTCTACTGCCTTCCACTAGCGTCCCGAATTGAATACTTTGGACGCAAGACAAAATTCTTTGGCCTTCTCTTAAACCTCAGCAAACCCGGATACACTGAATTTTCGCGTGTGGGATACTTCGAATATCTCGTAACATCTGACCGTAGTCGGGAAGGAGATGAGAATGAGAAAGGGACAAAACACTGGAAACAACAATGGGAAGATAGACTCTTTGGTGAAGTACCACACATCAAAGACATGCAAAAGGTGCAGGATACAGAGCCAGCAACGTTTGAAATCACCATTGTATAGTGTATCCGGTTAAAAAAATCGCATTTTACCAGAATGCTATGTATCTGACATTCTGCTTGACAACAATTGTTTCTACATAGCCAACTAACACACCCGGAACCATGACCAAGCTCAGCTCCGTCGGCCCAGTTCGCAACATGCATTAGGAAACACGACATTGCTGCATCGTCGTTCGTGCTGCATGCGCAGTTGATGTGGCTAAATCGCATATAGACATTGTTTCGCAAATAAAAATTTTGGTGCATCATATATTTCGAGACGTCAAAGCTGTCGGCACACATCCGACGTCAGGCGCGGAGGCAAGCCGAAACGGAAAGGCCAGCCGGGGGGAGGCCGAAGACAGTCCCACTTGTCCCGTCTCGTGCGTCCCGCAACGTCACTCCAGCCAGCGTCATCATAACGCCTCGAATATGTATGGTCCCGCCCCAGCGCGCGTCAAAAAGACCAACATCGTGCGCACGCGCTCGGGATGCGCGCTATGCCGCCAGAAGCGACGCAAGGTACGGTAGATGCTTAACCCTTTCCATGCGCACGCCACTGGATTCGCTGACGGTGCACCAGTGCGATGAAGCGCGCCCCAGCTGCGGTCGATGTGCTGATCGCGGCCAGGCGTGCGAATACGGCATCGCCTGGGAATTCCGCGATGCCACTGGCTGGGCCGCCCAGCGGGTGCGTAAGCAGGCGGCGGCTCCACCCGCGACGCCTCCCCCGCCAACAGATCAGCAAGCTACCGATGACTCGGGCGGCCTCGTGTTCATGGACCTTGGTATTGGCTCGCCGTTTAATTTTGACCCCGGCGATGATCAGCTCTTCTTGGATTGGCCCAGTCCGTCGAGTCTGCCTGTCCCACTGGTACCGTCTCCACCGCTCGCCGCGCTCTCAGTACCGGAGCGCATGTACCTCGCGCACTTCTCCGTCATCGTCCTTGACACCATTCCTGGCGGCTTGCATGCGCTTGAACAAGAGATGCTGAGCCTGTCCCCTGTGCGCCACGCAGCAATATCCCTCGCCGCCGCCAGCCTGGCCAACCTCCACGGCCGCTACGACGGCTCGCGGTGGATCCCGCACCAGTCTCATGCTGCGCATGCCCTTGACCATGCGTCCAAAGCCTCCGAGGCCAGCTCTAATATTCCACCTGAACAAGCCGTTGCCACCACTCTCCTGCTCCTCTACATGAAAGTCGACCTCGACACGGTCGAGAACTGGTGCAGCCACTTCCACAATTTGGAGGCTACTGTTCTCGAAAACCATCTTACCTTAGCTCAGACAGAGCTTGGTCTTCAGTTGCTGCGCTCCTACCTGCACGCCAGGGCTTTTTTCAGGTCCATGTCCTCCTCGTACCGTCCGATGCGACAGGAGTCCGCCGGCGATTGCACCGTCGCGCCTCTAGTCAAGAGTTATGCTTCATCCAGGGAAACACTTGCACTCGTCTCATGCGATGCTTTACGCATAGTCGGACGCATTCTCCTGTGTCAATGCATGCATGTAGGTGACTGCTCCCCGAAGGCGTTGTTGCAAAAGATGCTGCGTTGGCACTCGATTGTGCGAGATGCCCCCTATCCAAACTCCGCTAGCGTTTTCCAGGACGAGTTTCAAACAACACTCAGTGAAGATCAATGCTACCAAGAACTGAAGGTGCTCCGAGAAGAACTACAGGCATGCGAGCCATCACCACCACTGCCCCCCTCGGCCAACTCAGAACACCCAGCGACTCTGGAACCCATACTCTTCTCCAGCAGCGATGAAGCCATGCACCACGCCTCCTACGCTTTCGCCCAGCTCCTCTGCTCCGAGCCCCTCCTCCGCCACCTCCTCCGGCCACTCTCCAGCTTCCCTTCCTCTTCCTCCACCGTCTCCTCCCCTGCCGACCCATGGCTCCACCTCCTCCTCCGCATCGCCGCCGGCCTCGACGCCCGCGAATGCGCCCGCCGCAACACCTACCACCACGGCATGCTATACATGCTGACGGCCGCCAGCATGCTCTGCAGCAGCGCCGCCGACGCCGACACCACGGTCGACCCCCTCGCCTTCGCCGCGGACTACGCTGCGCGGCTGGCCGCCGCTGGTATCGAGCGCGACGGCGCATACTACCCCGTTTCGCTGTCCCGCACGTGCATCCGCGTGCTCCAGCGCGAGCGCGGGCGCGGACGGAGCGTGTTCTGGATGTCGACGACGCACCGCGAAAACAACAGCGAGCTGATGGCGGCGCAGGTGAAGGAGTACGTCGTCTTGCACGGCCGGATGGCGGACGGGCGGTTTTTTAGTGATTGCGTGCCGCCTGTGGAGGCTGAGATGCAATGATTGATATACAGCAAAGGCAACAGACATCCTCCTCCCTTCATAAACCCAACTCCACATACCCAACGCCCTCCCTAACCTCAATCGTCGTCCCGAACGGCTCCGACACGGTCTTCAGATGCTCCAGTATCCGCACCGCCTGCGCCGGCGGCGCTATCTTAGGCAATGCGCTCTCCGGATCACTTGTATCATTCGTCAATTGCCCATGCACAAGCGGATGCAGCTCAACCCCCGCCAGCACCCCGTCCTCGAACCGCGTCACCGCCACCACGCCGTCGTCCCATTCGATCGGCAGCGAGTAACCAGCGTAGTTCAACCCCAGACTGTACGTCAGGCTGCCCAGGCCGTAGAAGATCGGTTTACCTGCATACACCTCGACGCCGCGCAGGTGGTGCGGGCCGTGCACGAGGACGACATCCGCGCCCGCATCCACAGCCGCACGACTGACGTTCTGCGTGTACGCCGCCGGCACGGTTGCCTCGAGCGGCAGCGGGTTCGCCGAATCATCAACCCCAGCAAACGACTCGTGCGCATGCAGCGAGAACACCACGGCGTCGGCCTCGTCCCGAGCCGCCCGGACGCTGTCCAGTATCCCAACGTAGTCGTCCTCGTTCACCGCCCACGCCAGCCCGACCGGCTGCTCGTCGCTCGCCAGCCGCCACGTCGACCACGCGTATGGGTACTGCCCGGTATACAACACGATGTCCGCCGTGCTGTCGTCGTCCCCCAGCACCTGCCCCTGCGCCCGCGCGACCGCTTTGATCGCAGCGAAGCCGGCTGCGTCGACGACCGTCACCACGCTCGCCCGCAGCGCGCTGATGCCGGGACGCGGCCGGAACTCGTCGTCGCCGGCACCGGCGACGGATTGGAGGGTGTGTGTCCCCGCCGCCGCGACGAGTGCGAGGCGCGTGCCGTTGCCGTTCTTCACGCTCTGGCGGATTGCAGGCTTGCGCGCCTCCTGCAGCGACGCGCCCGACCCGGCAAAAGTGACGTTGGCGGCTGAGAGGGCGTGCTGCGTCGCGAACATGCCTGCTTCAGCGTAGTCGAAGGCGTGGTTGTTGGCGTGGGAGGCGAGGGTGAAGCCTGCTGCGGCGAGGAGAGTGGCTTGGGAGGGGTCGTAGTACGGCCCGCCGCCTACGTCGCCGTAGGTGTTGGATTTGCCGTTTTCGGAGGCGGGGTAGATAATGGTGCCGTCCGGCGAATTGGAGGAAGAGGTGGACATGTTGGAGGTGAACAGGCTGCCTTCCATGTTGAAGAAGCCGAAGTCGGCGGCGCGGATGAGGTTCCATACTGCGGTGACGCGGGTGTTGTTTGTGGCGACGAGTTCGCCGATGAAGTCGCCGCTGGTGGCGAGGGTGAAGGTTTGGGATGAGACCTGCTGGGCTGCTAGCACCGCCATGGCGGCGGTGAGGTGCAAGGGGTTGGGGGACATGGTTGCGGGCGTGTCTTCGAACATTTACTGTCGAGTTCCCCCCCTTCTTAAAATCTACGTAGAGCTGTGGGGGATCTGGAGCTTCCCGCAATTTTTTTTTTTGGTATCTCGGCCGTGGGTTTTGGTCGTCGTGACGATCGTTGCCCGAAGAGGTCAGCGGGAGCGCGCGCTTTGACCTGTTATTTCCCTTTTCGGTGCTCGCAACCGCACTGCACGAAAGTCTTTCGGCTCTCGAGCAGCGGCAGATGCAGGAACAATATAGCTTATCTCTATGAACAGGTGCAGAGGGGTATTTCATCCGACGGCTATCGTTAATTTGTTTATCGCTTAGGTTATGGGTAGTTGAAGCTATCGGCCGGACGCCAGTTGGCCAATCATTTAGGAGATATCGGCAACCAGTTTTGCTCGTCTTCCCCGTGGATGCACCGACCAGTCCGCTAGATGATGCCATCACGTGGGGAAATTTGCTGGTATGTCATTGGACGGTCGTGTTGGGTACGCATAATGTCTTATCTGGTGAAGCTGATTTCGTGTATCAAGTGCCTTCCAATGCGTCTACTGTAGCCCACCCCTCCTTGCGATCGAATGAAGCAAGACAGATACTTCTTCTATGAATGGAAGTTGTATGGTTATCTACGGAAATAAGAGTTATCTACAAAATGCGATTCAATGAACTGTCCCAATTCCAAATCCGTCGGCATTACACTGCAAACCAATGGCAACAGTTTCTCGCCTTGACCATCTCATTGCAACCCAGATCAGATGACGCAAGTAGTGCTGTTGGTGGCATTAGCACCAGTTTTCCACTGCCACTGCCAGACGACCGGGTTAGAAGCAGTCTGAACGACATCAAAGCAAGGCCCAAGACTACCGTCCCGTAGTTTGAGCAACGGGCTGCCCGTGGCAATCTGCTCATACTCCGCAACAGCATACTCGCCCAGATACTGCCGCAGCAACCCAAAGAAGTCCTCCAGCGTATACGAAAGCCCGTCGTTATACCGCTCCAACAGCGCCAACTCCAGCACATCCAAACTCACCGTCCCGTTCCACCTCTCCCGCAGCTCCGCGTCCAAATTCGCCAGCCAAATCAACCCGCGTCCATACGGAATCTTCTGCAGCCGCAAATCGCCCCACGGATCATCCTGCACCGCGGCGTCCGACGCGTTGACGTACGGATCGTTGTAGTAGTACGCGACGCGGCTATTCATCTCGGCCAGGTACGCCGAATCGTCCATGAAGCCGCCGCGCCACATCAGGCGCAGCGAGTAGAACTCGGCCGACCCCTCGACGAAGTTCGTGATGTTCGCATTACTACCTTCCATCGTCGGCCAGTTGTGCGTCATCTCGTGCGCCAGCAGCAGCTCGAGATCATGCTCCCCCGTCGTGCTGGCGTTGTTCCAGCCGAAGGTGAAGGACCGGTAGAGCGCGGTGCCGCCGCCCATCAGGTTCGCGTTCCACCGCACGAAGACGCGGTACGGGTCGTTGCTGGTGTCGTGCCAGAAGGACGTCGAGAAGGCGAAGAAGTTCTGCACGAAGGTCGCGACGGCGGTGGTGTTGAAGGGGGGCGGGACGAGCCAGTACATGCCGAAGTCGGAGCTGGAGGCGGAGTCGGCGGCTGGGTAGCTGGTGATGTTGCCGACGGCCCAGAAGGTGTATTGGAGGTGGTCGAGGGTGTTGACCGAAACGATGGGGGAGGAGGAGGAGGAGGAGGAGGAGGAGGAGCTCTCGCCCCATGTCCAGACGCCGCGGGTCCAGGAGGGGGAGTGGGAGAGGTCCCAGGCCCAGCTGATGGTGTAGTTGGTGCTTTGGTCCGAGGAGGGGGTGGGGACGAGTGCCCATGCTGAGCCGACGAGGCCGTTGTCGTTTTGGCGGATGTCGAACAAAGGGCCGAAAGGGTCGTCTGTTTCCACTTGTCGAGGATATGCCGTGAAGCGGACCGTGACATTGCCGCTGGTTGCACGGGTGGTGTTCCAGTACCTCATTTGGATGTTTGAGGGCTCGTCGTCAATTATGACCAATGGCAAGGGGCCATCGTCGTCGTCGGCTTGAAGGGCGTCGCCATCGTATCTTGCGGTCGGGATGTTGGAGGTGATGGTCAAGGGCAGCGTCACGAGCGTCTCGTTGCTTCCAACGTCGGGGGACTCGATGACTAGCACGCCGTCGAGCGAAGCGGTTCCATTTTGTGGGAAATGTGGTGTCAAGGTTAGGTTCAAAGCTGGAGCGCCGTCTGCTGCAGCTGCGACAGCGGCGTGCAAAAGAAGTGGAAAGAGACACGCTATACGCATAGCAACAAAATTCGCAACCAATCAGGGCTATTATTGTGACAAAAAATATGTTCTCTGTTTGAACATTTAAGAAGCTCGCATCATCTCGCGCACACGTAACGTGCGTATCCGCGCACCCGAAAGGGAAACGCGCCCCGCACCGCCTGCCCACATCATCTAAATTGTCCTTCTCTATCTGGTTAGCCGCCCGCTGCACTGCCGATTGTCTCCGGCTTAGAATTTCTTATCAAAAGGGCGGTCCACTTAGTACTACAACAAGGTGGGGTGCTGAATCGCTTGTCTAGATGCCGTTGTTCACGTTTACATCGTGCATTCATGATGCTTCAAATGGACCTCTGCTGCAATCCTAGTGGAACCGACCTCGTATAAAGGAGTTCATAGGCTAATTTCAACAATATTCGCGCTTAGCTTGCGGCGCTCAGCCGGTTAGAAGCGGATAGAGGAAACAAAAACCCAATCTTAACTAATGGGTTGAACAATGGAAACGTCTCGCATACATGCGGCATGTAAGTATGGCGACGCAGCTAATATCGTTTTCACTGTTCGGGTAGAATATATTTCAAACCAGGCCGACGGAGGAGAGAGCTCGAAGATTGGTTTGAGCATGTTAGTTGGCTATGTAGATATAACCGTTGCCAAGCAAAATATTAGCAGCAGCAAGCGGGGGTTGTGAAAAACAAAATGCCGTGACGTTCATTGAGCTGGATTTGTCGGTCAGTGGCCGGGCTCTTCCCTCTTTTGCGTATCCTTTTACAAAGACGCAAACATGACAGACCGTTGGCGGCAGATCTGATATAGCTGGTGCATGCGAGTGGCTGAGGCGGTGGTGAGATTAAGGCTCCCAGCAAGCGCGCTTGCTTGAACCGCTTACCAAGCGGCCGTATCTGACTGCTTGATAATAAGACATCAAGCAAGCAGATTGGCTTGCAAGTAGGACATTCAGTTACTTCTTCCAAGCAAGAGTATCAAGCATATCTTTTAGAAGGGCATATATATAGCGAGTTATGTTTCATATAATCCATCTAGCCCTATACATTCAGATCAAATATGATCAATTACATGCTATATAATACGCAATAGTCTCCCTACCGTGTTACAATATATCATTTCCCTCTCCTAAACCCTTACTTATATTTCTCGAAATATGCCCTGAGTGGGATAGAAAAATTCGAAGGTCAGCCCGTGTCAACATCCATCTTCGATTATAATCATGGATGAACTTCCCTCAGAGATACTCGACAACATGGCTGGCTACGTCCATGAGACTGGTACTCCCTTCGACCTGATTAATATTAGCCATAACACATGGGTGAGCATCGTCAGTCACATGAAAGCGGTGGGATCGATAACACCTGGTGAGCAGATGTGCACGTGCACCCTTGCCTTGGAAGAACTGTCGCGGCTGGCTATAAAACCTATCCACCGCTCTACGCTTGACTTCTCCTCCTTAACTCGAACATCACCCTCTGCGACCATGAACAAGCTTCCGGCCGAGCTGCTCGACAATGTTGTCGCCTACATTCCAGACTCTAAGCTTGCTCGGTACTCGACCGTCTCACGCGAATGGAAGGTCCAGATCGAGGCTCGCACGTTCAGAAAGCTCACCGTGAGGAGCGAACATATTGAGAAGTTCATGGCCACAGTTACGGGATCCCGCCGCCGCGTCCTTAGGGACCTGTGCTTCAACATTGAGCTGATTACTCTGGACGTCGAAATCAACACCATGATGGTCTCACGGGGTGTCCACGACCTTTTCCATGCTCTTTCCACCTGGAGCGCCGGGTCAGATCTGAGAGTAATCGTCGATGCCGCTTTGGAGCGCGAGCTCAAAAAGGGCTGGACGCTCGACCCCATAGTCGACCTCACTTCCATCAACGACGTCCCAATCGTGCCGGTGATCCGCAATTTCGGTTTCCGTCACCCCGTCATCTCCGACAGCAACTGGTTGGCCTTGGCATTACGCCTCCCCAACCTCGAAGAAGTGAGTGTCGTTATCGACGACAAACGAAGGCAGGACCTGGCGCAGCACCGGGAGAACCGCCACAAGCTGGCAGTCGGTCTCAACGAGTTGAACACCGACAACCTCGTCCACTTCTACCTCCACTCGCGCAGTTTCGGATGGACGCGCACCTTCCGCCCGACCGCCAACGTCCTCCAGCCCGACCGCGTCGACCGCCTGAGCCTCGCGCTGAACCGCATCATGCGCAGCCCATGCCTCAACTCCTTCAAGATCAGCGGCGACGTCCCCATCAGCCCTGCCCTCTTCGACCTGCCCGACGGAATCAACACGCACTTCCCCTTCCTCGAAGTCATCGAGCTCGACATCGCCCCCTGCGCGCCCGACGGCACACGCTACTTCCACGGCTACCCGCCCGTCGGCGTCGGCGAAGAAGAAGTCTCGACGACCAACTACGCCGACAACGACTACATGATGCAGCGCCTTTCCATGCAGGAGGAAAGCGCCCACCAGTTCCGCTGGGTCGCCGCCGCCGAGGCCCTGCGCCCACTCGTCTTCGCCGCCGCGCGCGCCGTGGCGCACCACCACATGCCCTGCTTGGACGGCTTCCAGCTTCGGGCGTACCCCCTGTTCAATCCTGCTGACGGCGAGCCGACCCAGGGCTTGATCCAGTACGTGGCTCCCGGCGTGTCGTCGCCGTTGATTTATGGCTACCCCCCTTGCTGGTCTGGGGCGGACAAGGATCCGTCGTGCGTTGCGCCGAGGACGAACATCGACATGCCGGGGTTCGCGGGGGATCTGGAGATTGCCGAGGCGTGGATGGGGGTGAGGAAGGGAGGGGTGCTGGAATGGAAGTGGCCGGAATATCCAAACGTTGAGCTGGAGTAGATGGCTGTCGATGGACTGGAGGAGGGCGGCTACAGATGGACGTCGTTCTGTTGCGAGCTCTTGAATCAACTCAAACAGTGTACTCTCTTATAGAGTAGTGTTGCAGATAGCAGCTGTCTCAAACACATATCGGTCGGTGAGCATTGTCAGTCACATGACAGAGGTGCGATGGATATCACCTGGTGAACAGACGTGCCTTCTGCTGTGGGTGAAAGCGGCAGGCGGCTGCCCATATAAGCAGTCACGGTTCTGCGCTTGAATTTTCCTCAACCTCAACATCCAAATTTTGGAAACATGAATTCGCTTCCGTACGAGCTGTTGGAGACCATCGTCTTGCACCTTGGCAGCGATGAGCTTGCTCCGTTCGCCACCATCTCGGCCACATTCCAAGAGCTCATCGAACGTCGCACTTTCAGAGAGCTTGAAATCCGCAGCACCGACATTGATCAGTTCGTCGCGATAGTCACAGGGTCTCGCCGCCGAATCCTCAGACTCCTGGACTATTTCATCGCCCTACCAACTGTCGCCGAACGCCAGCGCAACAGCCTTGGCTTCACCAAAGCGATCCACGACCTGTTCTTTGCTCTGTCCCGCTGGGACACTGGATCGAGCGCCAACCCCATAAAACTAAGCATCAGTGTCGTCGAAGACAACATTTACCCCCGCATCGACTACCGCCGCAGCATCCTCGAGCTAACGGCACTCGACTCTCTCCAAAGCGTACCGCAAATCCACACACTATGTCCGGACAGCGGCGTCTGCATCTCAGACAGCAGCTGGATCAACATTGCCTCTCGTCTTCCGAACCTCCAGCGCCTCGACGTCCATCTCAACCACCAAAGACCAGGCCTGGACCTGGACCAGCGCCGCCGCAACCGCCACAGCCTAGCCGCAGCTCTGAACAACCTGCACAACACCTCCCACCTCGTCCACATCACCCTCTTTTCCCCCGCCATCGGCTGGTCGCGCCGCTTCTTCCGCCACACGCCCAACATCCTCCTCCCGGATGACCCTACCAACGACCACCTCAGCTTCGCGCTGAACCGCCTGCTGCGCCGCAGCCCAAACCTGCGCACATTCGATATCTGCGGCGCCATCTCCCTCAGCACCGCTCTCTTCGCCGACGACAACACCTCCTCCTCCTCCTCCTTCCACCGCCTGGAGCGCATCTCCATTTCCCTCGCCGCATGCGCACCCGACGGCACACCCTACTTCCACGGCAACATCACATCCGACCCAGCCGACATCGCCGACTACGCCGACGACGGCTTCGGCGACTCCGACGACGACGGCAGGCCTAGGCCCTTATATCGCTGGACCGGCGCCGCTGAAACGTTCCGTACTTTCGTTCTCTCCGCCGCGCGCTTCGTATCCGCCGCGCGCATGCCGCGTCTGCGCGCCTTCTCGCTCCAGATGCAGTTTCACCATTGCAAGATCGTGTACGCGGCGCCGGGAGTATTCTATCCGGCTTGCCAGTGGCTCGGCGAGGAGGACCCGTTGGGGGAGGGGAACTTGTGGTTGCCGCGGAGTTATGTTGATGTGACGGGGTTGGAGGGGGATGGGGAGGGGGATAAGGAGGTTGAGGAGGCGTGGGGAGGGATTAGGGAGGGGGGGTTGGTGCATTGGGGATCTCATGTCGATTGAGACTGGGGGAAGGATATCGGACTGGCACGGGATCTTCTTTAAAAAGGACAATGTACACACCAAGTGGAGGAATAGAGGATAGGCGGTAGGCCGTCCATGCTTGGGTTGTCTTACGAGTAAGCCAGTGAGTTGTTTATAAACAGGAAATCGTATCAAGAGAATGTTGAAGCTAGATATTACTCCGGAGGAGGGAAGGGGTCGAGGTATGAGACTTTCGTGAGTGTATGTGAAGCGGGATAGACATTTACTTAGCTATACGAGAACTATCTCATCCGCGTCCAGCTCTCCCCAGTCAACCGCCTCGCCATCCATAATGCCATCTACATAGCAGTCTCCGACCACCTTGTATGTACAGCCAGGCTCATCGGTCTTCCTCAATACCATTGGGACGCTGCAGCCATGAATGATTGCCACAACGTCCCCTTCCTCACAACAGCTACGCACCCATGCAATACGTCCGCCGGTAGTCGCCATGAGACTACGACAACATACGGTCTTCAGTAGGCTTTCTACCATGGCATCTTTGTCCCACATAGGTGTTCCCGGGTGTGCACGGTACCCATCTTGAATGTGCCAACGGTTGTCGAGATGATCCAAAACCTCTTTTGGAGACAGGGCTTGTATTTTTCTTCCAAAGGGATCCCTTCTGCGTGCTTCATTTGGACAGTCTGGTGTTATTATCAAGCCCCATATTGAATTCAGAATACCGAGTCTTGTCAATCCATGCAAAAGGGAGCAAGGCTGCTGGTTTGTTGTCGTGATGTGTTGGAAATTTCTGTCTGTGATGTATTCGCTGATTCTCTTGCCGGACACAGCCGCTCCTTGGTCGAATATCTTGCCGCGCACAGTCATTTGGTTTCCGATGGTGACTTCGCAATGAAAGTGCTTTCTTGATCGACACGCGTTCCATCTCCGGGTCCTAGACTCCCCGTAGTCGGCCGAAAAGTATAGCCAAACTGTTGATGGCTCCTGAACTCGCGCCATCCAATCGGGAACCCACGATGGAAGGCTTGAGAGCTGAGTGAATCTACGCTCACAGTCCATCGCGACTGATCCGAGGAACTCGAGTGACTTTGTCTCCTGAGCGATGTGCATGATGAAATCTTGGAAGATCCGCTCAATAGGTTGTCCATAGTCCGGCTCGAAGTCGTTGGGCTTTCAGATACCGAGGTATGTGAAAATCCGATCTCTGAGCTCCGCGGTACCGTAACTCTCGCCAAAGGTATTCAAGGTCCATAGCAAGACCACCCATCTGGGCGGCTGTTCTTCCTTTAGCATTGCCCGAAGTTCCCTTAAACTTTTCACCGTCGCTCCCACCTCCCCGCTCAAGTCTGTCATCCCGATTGCATAAGCTAGAGATACGAGACCTTCCAGTTGAGCATTGCGCATGGTTTGGTTGTGCAGGATGAATATCGGATTTCTCGAGAAGACAAATTCCTGGACGATCCAGCCACGCGAAAACCAAGGCCGTTGGAGAACTTCGGTCAAGGTTTTCTTGAATTCCGGAGATAGAAGTCTTCGTAGATCTACCATATGGGCGAGAACGCGGTCTTCAAGGTCGACTCTGAAACCACCCAAAATTTTTCGGAAAGGCACGGCATGAAAGTAGGTCGAACCGAGTTTGCCGATAGATGCTTCAAGAGTTCTAAGAGCAAGCCTCCCGTGCTCTCTCGCAGTTTCGAAATGAGTATGATGTGGGTTGAGCCAGATAAGTGTTGTGCATGCGCCCTTGTAGATGTCGCGCATCAGCTTGACCTGATGGCCCCGTTCTTCCTCATTCTTCTGGTCTATGCAAATCTGATCGATCCATAATAATTGCGTGCATGATTGCTTGATAAGATGCGGTAGAGCCTCCGACAGATTCTTCGTGATATGGATGTTGCCGAGTCTGGACACAGCAATCTTTGCAGCCAATTCGTAGCTGCCCCATGTATAGGACACGGCCTCAAATGGAGGTGCATTGTCCAGGCTAACGTGAAGGATATCAAAACCGGTGAATAGGTCGGATCCTTTATCTGAAGCACCATGGCCAACCTTGTGAGTTGCTGCATTCATACACAAATGGAAGGGTGGGCCAGGCTCTCTTACCTGGCGTACGCGTTCGTGTAGCCCAGACCTTTGCCGCTTCTGCAAGTTTCTTTTGTACCTCGTGCAGTCTCTGGTGTGCTGGAAACACGAATCGATTAGTATAAAGCAATACCCTTATCGATTGCTGAATGGAAGCAATCTTCTTGTGCTTCTGCAACTGCTTTTCAATGTCTTTTCCCATGAGCCTAACGACAGCCTTGCCGGTTTCTTTCCAGAGCGAGCCTCGGGGGATCTTCAACAATGGTATATGTCGATCGCTCTCAAGCGGTTTGTATTGATATTCATCAGCACTGTCCATGGTTAAGTCTGTAAGCGAAACTCTGAGAAGTTGGGATTATGCGCGGGAACAGACTCTCGCGAAAGGTGTTCTTTAAGAGCTGAGCCGGCTACTTTTGGCCCCCGTACAACCATCAAGTGCTAGACATGTAACGTTGATAGTTCTTCGTAGCACAGAGCTGAGAATGTTTAAAAATAAACCAGTGGATTCACCACTACGGTACCTCAGCCTCAAGCCCCAGTACCCATGGTACATGGAGTAGTCATGGTTTGCAAAGAACGATTCTTCCTTTTAATCGGGAAGTTGTTGCGTAGACCACTTTTTGGTCTACGTGTCGGCCAAAACATTGAAAAACGTACAATAGCCAGGATTCCCCGATAGTTGTCTACTTGAGTACTAATCAGCCAGTTCGCAGTTTAATATCTCTCTAAAGACCTCTCAAACGGCAAACCATTAAGTCCAAAACTTTTTTAATCAATCCGAGGGGTTCAAAGCGACCACCACGCAATACATTTCGTTTTCTTAATATTTAAACTACATATGATTATCATCCTTTGTGCCATCCAATCAAAATCACGCAGCTCGGCGCATTGTGGGACTGTGTAACATCAATATCCTGTTGAGGTGTCAGCGTACTGATCAGGCTGAACTCCGCATCGGCTGATCCTTGTGGCTGCTGCCTGTAGCGGGGTAGATAAGCAGGTGCCTGCTTATTGCTTTCCCCTCATCGCAAACATCTCACGAAACACTTGCTATCCTTCGCATCATCACCATCCCCAGCCTGTCGACCATGCTCTGCGCAGTGTGCTTATCGATATTTCACCAGGCAGAGGCATATTCATCAGGCCGGCATCACACAAGCATCGAACATGTTGAAATGGCAGCAAGCTCTGGCTGCAGAATTTGTCTGGCGGTTCAACACCATGTTCTCCCAGAAACCCGGAAACTTGATCAGAACAAAGGTTCCCGAGACTGGAAATTTATATACACACTGTGGCCCATCGCACTCCTCGTCGAAGCAGTAAATGATGCGGACTGGATCAGCGATTTTAATATTGAAAAGTCCTTTTCCCTTGTACCTTGTCCTGATGTTAAACACCCAAAGAATCGCAAAGACTACCAGGCCCTATCTGATATGGACCTCCTTCATCAGCCATGGCGTGTCAGGCATGACGATTATTGGCGAGATATTCCTGACAATACAGGACACAGCGATGTTGCCAGGCAGGCGCTTGATTGGCTCCAGATTTGCTTGAAGACACATAGCGCTTGTGAGTGTGATGCTCAAGCACCTGCGTACTATCCGAAACGGCTGCTTGATCTTAGTCCAGATGAGAGTCACCTTATCTTGACTGCCTCAGAGAGACCATGCAGCCAGTATGCGACACTCAGTCATTGCTGGGGATCCACCCCATTCTTCCGTCTGTCTTCGAACAATGAGGGAGAACTTGGACGGCGGCTGCCCGTTGAAAAATTACCGCAATCGTTCCGCGACGCAATTCTCTTCACCCAGCGGCTCGGCATTCGATACTTATGGATAGACAGCCTGTGCATCTTACAAGAAGGACCTGGACACGCCGAAGATTGGAACGAGCAGGCGCCTCTCATGAACTCTGTCTACTCCAATGGGGTAGTTAACATCTCAATTCTGCACGCACAAAACCCTCACATTGGAGCTTTCAAACCCCGTAATCCGGATATAGTACAACCATGCTACGTATCCTGCTGTAAAGACGGGGCCGGTGAAAAGATGTGGGCTATTCTGGACGACGAAACTGATTATCACAACGCTATTACACACTCGACGCTCTCAAAACGTGGATGGGTAGTCCAAGAGCGGATGCTCTCGCCTCGGACCATACATTTCGCCTCGGACCGCATTTTCTGGGAATGCAGATCTGGCGATCTCCTCACGGAATCATACATTTCAGGCCTGGGGAACAGAGAGGAAATTCGAAGTTACAATGATCTTTCCATATGCAAAGTGCCAACATCCTCCAGACCCGTGGCCTCCGAGATTTCAGACGCATGGCGCCGAGTCATCCAATACTACGCGGCTGCAAAGCTCAGCAAGCCAGAAAAAGACAAACTGGTTGCCATCGCAGGTATCGCCATATATTTCGGTACCTTTTTCAATGATCAATATGTCGCGGGCTTTTTTCGCTGTCATCTTCCATCTGATCTCCTTTGGGAGAATAATGACTCCTTGTCGCCTGAACCTGCAGTTGGGACTGCTGGCACAACAACATATCAAGGGCCTACATGGAGCTGGGTCAGCACAAATAGCCGAGTCCGTTTCATCCCATATTGTGCGGATAAGATGCAAGTCACTGTGGAAAGAGTGGATGTGCAGCCTCTGGACCAGCAGAACAATTACGGGCAAATTGGGCATGCAGAAATAACGCTGCGGGGAGTGTTATTACCATGTAAACTGATGCATGACCGAAACCGTGGTAGGTCATCTTGGAGAGGTATCTTGAAGCCTTTTAAAAACGCTGAAGACAACATGTCACCGCCTGGATGTAGGGATGAGAAAAGAATAGAGGATAGCTTGGAGATAAAGCCAGACCGCAATCTTCATCTTTCAACGCAGCAAAACTTCATGGCTCTACCGTTTATTATTGGGGGGGGCAAGCATCATGATTTTTATTCTAGAGGGCTTATTTTACAGAGTACACGTGTACACGGAGTTTATACGCGAGTAGGGGTATTCTTTAGCCATGTTGTACACATTCGTCAGAGTTATTTTCGTCAGACTTTACGGATAATTTGAGACCAAACTTCCGCTTAGTATTAGAATAAATTCCTATAGTAGAATATCTTTTCAAACACAGTGGCTCAGGGTTATAGGAGGGTAGGTCCCCGCTTCCCACGGCGTGTCTCAGGCATATCCCCTGTAAGCGTCATGCACGAAAAATCTGCAATACAGCCCTACTCATCCCCCTCGACAACCTCAATACCCCACCTCTGCTCGCCATTGCTATCCTCAAACCAGCCCAGCTTCGTCTTAACATCCCTCTCCTTCTCCAGACCATCCGGCCCCCGCTCCCGCACGAGCTGCAGCAGCCTGTCGCTGTGCGCGACCAGGACGAGCACGTCGCCCAGACACTCGATGTTGCGGTCGAGGTTGCGCAGGTACTTGCGCTGCAGCACCGCGATGGCGACGGTCGTGGAAATCAGCCACGCGAGGATGTCGACGCTGAGCCAGACGGCGACGGCGTTCGTGCGCAGGAGCTCGACTTGGGTCGACACCTCGACGAGGGCGGTCCGATTCGTGTGGGACGGCGGCGGGGATGGAGCCGGGAAGGGCAGGTAGCCCTCGCTTGGGATGTACTTGTCGATCGTGTTGACGCCGTACGGGAGGCTTGCGTTGATTTCCTGGTACGCCCAACTTTGGGTCGTGGCCGACATTGATGTCGCTGACAGGTTGCTGCTCACGAAGTGTTGGAAGAAGGTGGAGAAGGTCTTCTCAGCCTGACGGTGCATGAATGAGGCGTCTAGAAGAGTGGTCGGGTCCCTGTTTGCCATTGCGTACATCGAATACGTCATGAAGTCGAGGTTGAGGCCGTAGTTCGGGTCGCGGAAGCTGAAGGTGTTGTCGTCCAAACGCTCCGCACTGCCCTTATCGCCAAACATCATAGACATAATTACGCTTCCGAGCAAAGCATCCATAAACACAATACCATAGCTATTGAGAAATTGATCAGTCTCCCATAAATCCATGGTTTCGAGGAGGAAACGCATCATTGCACTCTGGGAAAGTCGACTTACAGCCCTATATAGTCTGTCGATGAGACGGATTGCTTGCCAGGGCCATTTTAAGTCACGAACGCATCATTCCATGCCTCCGTAGCGTTTTTAATTTCGTCTATGATGCTGAAAGAGTGCACCTTCCCACCATGTGGGTCAAGCGTGACATACGCAAGCGTAGACTCAATTATTGGCTGGCAGTGAAGGGCTCGAGCAGAAGGAATACTGTCGTATATACCGGACTTTACAAATGATTCGTGGACCTCAAAAACGAACCTCAAATCGCCGTGAATCCATTTGGTCGTGAAGTTGAGAGGCCAGGTGGAATCTTCAAAGGGCCAGACATAGCTGAAGGCTGGTACATCTGCTGACCAATACCCTAGTGCCAAAGAGCGAGATCTCTGTTGTATAGAGTCATTTGTACAACATTGAAAGTACAAATGATTCGTCAGAACTGTCGTGTTGAAAAACATACCTCTCCACGGGCCCAGTTCATACGCCGTTTCGAGTCCGTCTGGGATCGAGCTTGCATTCCAGTGTGATGAATCAGTGAGATTGACCCGCGTGAGCCAAGCAGAGGTGTTAGTCAGTTCTTCATGATGGCTGCATTCGACTGCCGGAGTGGTCAAAGATACTGTGATCTCCGAGGTGAAAGGAGAAGCCCCTAAATCTTGAACTGGGCGTACTTCGATAGCATTTGCTAATTCGAGGGGTACGAAGCTCCAGCCGTCCATGCTCCAAGGTGGTTGGGATCCATTTAAAGCCAGCTGAATCGTGGCACTGTACAGCCAGTTCGTGGAAAGGCCACGGTATAATGTGCTGATAAGAGACTCTATGGCATCTGGAAGTGTGCTCCTCTCTCCAGCATAATAAAGATATTGGTGTACTATAGGCGTTTGGCATAGCTCGAGCTGTCTTTAGGCGTGATGCATGCTGATGAAATCGCATTGGCCGCTCTCAAGGTGGGTATTTAGTGCTTTCTTTCGAGTAGCTCAATACATCACAGGTTCATCTCGTCAGCCTCTCACCCTTGCCCACCGCATCACCGCTACCTCAGCCTCACCGAGAATGAAAATTACTAATCGCAGAGACAACAAGATGAAGAAGCAGAGTGAAAACGCCTTTGATTCGCTTTCTCCCATTTCACAGAGTAAAAGGCTATACAATTCGAATATTCCCCTGCTTTACAGCTGGAAATTCTATCCTTACTTTTCCACCGATAGACCCGTGCTTTGGCTTGCGAGTAAACGCTTGACCAATGTTAATGTTTTTATGCCCTGTTCTTTGTGTCACACCATTGCCTTCATTTGCTAAGAGGCTAAACGTGTAGTTTCAATGACACTTCAAAGTACTTGGAACGACCGCGATGAAAGTTAGGTGGCCACATCATCTCTTAACGACTCGATGCTCAAAGATTGTGTTGATGAAATAAACTGGCGTGTAGCAAGTTTCTATCCCACGTTTACTCATACAAGCTTAATGGAATTGACTCGGATACTTTCCATCTCTATTACCTCACCACTCATAATTCCATAGACGTAACATTCCCCGACCAGCCGGTAAGTTTCATCTTCTTGTGTTTTACGAAGTAAAAATGGCACATGACATCCAGAAAATACGCAGATGATATCGTCTGCTTGTGCATGGTTCGGAAAAAGGCCAAAGTACTTCTTGCCGGTGATTCCGAACCGCCGATTCCGCATCGCGTGCCGCGCGGCCTTCCGCACGTGTTTGAATGCTTCTGCGAGGCCCCGCTGACTGACGTCTTTCTTTACCTTCTTTTTCTTCTTTTTGCCTTCCTTCATGTTACTTCCGGGAGTATGTCCCTGCTCCTCCAGAGACTTGTTCAACTGGTTGCCAAGCTGTACACCGTGTGTATCCCAGTTCCCGAGATGTGCGACTGTGACTTTACCTTCGCAGCCTTCATGTAGTTCCTGCCTCTTATCATACTGCTGATCTGGGAGGGCATATTTCGTTCCAGTCACATAGTCCAAAAGAAGACTGAAGACCACGGACCAACTCTGCGGACATCTCTGCCTCCCAGATCCATCCTTTCCAACAACTAGCGTCTGTCAGAAAGCCTCGAAGATCCCGCAGCCACTAGCATACTTGCACCGATCCTGACAAGCACACTTACCGCTACAGGGATAGCACCTGCGCACAACCTCGAGACAAGCAAGGAGGTCGCTCTCGCGACCCACCTCCGCCGGAAGCCCCAAATGCGGTTCAGCAAACACATCGCTCACCTCACCAACGACATCGAACACCTTCCCCTCCACCCTCAACTCGCGGCCCCCAACACCAACCACCAGCCTTGGATCCGCCCCTCCCCCCGCCTTATAAAAGCTCGCCGTACTCGTCGCCAACCCCAGCGCCTCCGTCACCCGATCCCTCCTCCAATCCGGACACCACGACGGCATATCGCCCTTCTCCCCCTCCCCCTTCTCCCCCTCCCCGACCGGCCCACGATCCACGCAAATCAACACGTCAAATACCCCGCGCCTATGCAACGACAAATCCGCATCGTACTCCGCTTCCTTCGCCTTTTCCAGCTCCGCAACCGCGTCGTCCAGAAACATCACAGCGACCTCCCGATACACCTCCCCCGCACCGCGGTCGTAATCGATGCCGATATCCCGCGCTGCCCGCCCGCAGATGCCGAGCAGCCCGTACACCTTGTCCTGCGAGACGGAGCACGCCGCATAGCGCGTCGCGACCAGCATGGCAAACAGGCCAGGCGGCTCCTGGAACGACGAGTATGCCAGGCGCTTGCCGTCGAGCTTGTACAGCGTCTCGCAGCCGGCGAGGGCGGCACCGTCGTCGTCGCTGTGGAGGGAGAGGAAGCGGTGCAGACCGGACTCGACGATGGCGTAGCACGCGTTGCTGAAGTCGTTGTAGGGCATGGCGAGGATGTCGGGGGCATTGGCATTGCTGTGGGTCCCGAGGACCATCCATGGCGACCGCGAGAGGATGAGTTCCTGGATGACCCAGAGGCGGGCGAACCAGGGCAGCGCGAAGAGGGCGCGCAGGTGGAGCCAGACAGAGGAGGTGATGGGCGGGAGACGGAGACGGAGGAGGTCGGCGGGCGTGCTGACCGTGTCGGTGTGGAAGCGGAAGCGTGCGTGGATTTGGCGGAGGAGGGCGAAGGCGGTGGTTGTGGCGTCGAGGTCGGAGCTGTCGTCGTCGTCGCTGTTGTTTGTGGTTGGTTCGTCGAGGCCTGCGCCGAGCCAGATGGCGGTGTTGAGTGCGTGGGAGTAGATTCGGGACATCAGCGGGATCTGCTGCTCTTTCTCTTTGCCATTTTTTTGATCGATGCAGATCTGGTCGATCCACATGACGATTGCGTGGTCTTTCCTCCTGAAGTGGCGGAGTGCTGTCTCGAGGGATATCGTGATACCCAAAGGCTGGCCGTCGCACACGATCGTTGCGTCGGGACGTCCGGTCCCCCAAGTGTAGCTCAGAGCGGTGTAGAACACGAGTCGTTCCAAGCCCATTGACAGGGCGTAACGTGTTTCTCCAGTGCGGTGTGGCCCATCGCTTCCAGTCTTCGTTTCCAACGGTATTGGTTGGTACTCGAATTCCAGCGTGCAATGCGCCAGCGAAGCCCTGAGCGGATCGTTGAACTCACCAGGCTGGATTTCCAAAACCCGTACTTCGTACGGGTCCTTGATAGGCTTGTAGACATTCTCGGGGCTGATAGAGCTTTCGCTTACTCTGGCTGTTTCGGGCGTAATCCCCACTTGCTCTTTCTTTCTCTTGATCCACGCGTAAAGCTGGTCGATAAAAGCTGCATCGAGCGGAACGAACTCGCGAGAGTAGCCTGCGCGGCATGGATCAAGAGGTACGGTATCCTCATTCGATTTATCAGCTCGCGTGAGCTCGAAACAATCTGCATGACGCTCAAAAACGTCTGAATTTGGACCAGATGGCGACCAAGGCTTGCTAATGGTGCTTGCCATTCTGGCACTGTTTGACTATCTGGAACGGGCTTAGCGAGTCTCAGAGGTATAGTAAATTGAGATCAAGAGATGTAGCAAACGGAATGGAGGCAACAGTGTAAGTATAAAGGTTGGTAAAAGTAATACGATCGACGAGGTGTTTTAGCTTACCTAACAAGGCTGAGATTCTTCTACGTTAGACAGGGTCGTGTTATGTTGCAGTGTACGCTCGTCGTTGTAGCTGCTGAGGATCGATCTGAAGCGAGGCGAAGAGAGGAAATAGGTGGCTTAATTATACGAACTTACAGGACAGAGCACGAATATATAGACAGTAGTGGCGCTTGCCAAGCGGGGGCTGTGTGCATGAAATTGCGAGGATACGTGAAGACACCGCGAGGCTGAAACTTTCCAAGAAGAATCATGGGCGGTTAGCGATAAGGGGCTACTGTCACACGCCTGCGAGGGATTATTCGACGTACGTGGGGTCAAAGCCATAAAAGTCTACCATGCATTATTCTCATCGAAGCTAAAGAGCGTAACTAACTACACAGCACCTTCCGTGCGGTCAAACAAAGGCCCTCCCGGTCTACCCCGCTCTGCCTCCTCAACATCAACCCACAACTTCAGCGTCACCTCCGTACTCATGCCACCGGTGCTGCTGCCATACACCATCCCCGCAAAGACGGCCATCTGCTTCGGCATCGTCGTATCGCGATAAAACCTCACGACATCCTGGCGCCCCACCATCCTCCTCAGATCCTGCCAGGGGGCGGCGACGGTTGCGCACTCGCCTTCGCCTTCGCGAATAGGCATTGCCGTCGTCGGCATCCCGTACTCCCTGCACTGCACGTGCGCGTTGAGGTTCCACCAAGTCGGCATCAGGTCCGGCGCGGTGTTGTAGATGCGGTACAGGAAGCGGGTGAAGCCGCCGATGCTGCTACTCGTGCCGACGTTCCAGACGCAGTCGGCGTCGACGCCGGTGCCGTCTATGCTGGTTTCTAATTGGTCCGCCATGCGCACGCGGTACACGTCGATGAGCAGGCGGAAGACGTCGTGCTCGGGCCGGTCGTAGAGCCAGTCGCGGGCGGAGAGGCGGTGGAAGGGTTCGTGCATTTGGACTGAGAGGGCGGTGGGGGCGGCGGCGGATGTGGATGAGGACGGATCAGGCGGCGGCGGGTCGCTGGCGAGGGAGAGGACGGAGAGGGAGAGGTGCCAGGGCGGCGGCGGTGCGTGGGCGGGTGAGAGTGAGTTGTGCTCGACGGAGAGGAGGGCGCAGACTCGCTGGTGCACCACCCGGGCGTCCTGTTGGCCGTAGTTGGCGCAGAAGTCGGGGCTGGGGCTGCCGCAGGGAGTGATAGCTCTGAAGCAGCTGCTGCAGAGTTGGCTGTTGCCGGTGGTGGACATGGTGAGGAGATGTGGTGTGAGTGTATTGTTGCTACTGATGGTGGAAGAATGAAGTACGGTGGTATTGTTGCTACTGATGGTGGAAGAATGAAGTGCGGCGGTATTGTTGGTTGGAGAATGAGCTGCGGCGATTGATGGTTGAAGAAGTGAGAGTGATGGAGCGAGAGAAACTCAGGTCTTTTGCAGAGAGACAGAACAGGAGCCAACCGTCATCTTTGGGAAGCTGCACAAACCCCGCGATCCAGGTGGATGAGAACCGGGAAGGTGCGTTCGAAAAAGGAAAGCGTGACTAGCAAACAGGACCTCAGAAAATATCAACATTCTCGCATAGAAAAAAGAAATGTTGGTTATCATAACGCAAGATTGATACGGTCCAAAGCGAAGTCAAATCAAGAAGTCGGATTACTATCAAGAGGTTGGACAGGTTGCGAAGCAAACCGTACGAGTGACTGACTATAAACAACTGGCGCGTGACGTCATGGTGAGTCGAGGTCACCGAGGACCGGAAGCCCGAGCCGTGACAAGATACCATTCTATAGATATAAATATATTCTAATTTCGTTGCAGTTCCGCCACGTTGTAAATACGGTACTGCTTGTGGTGGAGAGGTCCTGTTCAAGTAATTGCCCCAAAACCAGAAAGTGCGACTACCAACACCACTTCCCCATCATCAGACACAGAACAACATCGCCATCCTCAATCCTCATCCCGCCCGTCAACGACCTCAACCCCCCATCTCGCCTCCCCACCACCGTCACCACCCCCAAACCACCCCAACCTCGTCACCACCTCCCCTCCCCCCTCCCTCACCACCCCCAACAACCCCCCACTCCCCGCCACCAGCATCAACACATCCGCAACACACGCCACATCCCCCCTCAACCGCCCCCAATACCCGCGCCGCCCCACCACCCCCACCACCCCCGTCGTCGCCACCAGCCAGCCCAAGATCGCGACGGCCAACCAAACAGCAACATCGTTCATCCGCAACAAGCTTATCCGCGTCGCCGCCACTACCTCCGCTGCGCGCTCCGTCGGCGGCTGCTGCGTCGGCCACGCGATCGGGTCAGCGCACGTCGCGCCCGTGTAGTTCCACAGACAGCCCGGCAGCGTCGCGGCGAGCGGCTGCCAGGCCCAGCTGCCGGCGGTCAGGGTCGTGGCGGAGAGGTTGCTCGAGACGAAGTGTTGGAAGAAGGTTGTGAAGGTTGTTTGGGCGGTGGAGAGCATGGTGTGCGGGTTGAGGAGGGCGTGGGGGTCGACCGAGGCGGAGGAAGGGGACGAGGAGGGGGACGAGGACGAGGGGGACGAGGGGGAGGAGGAGGAGGAGGAGGAGGACGAAGAGGCCAGCGTGTACATGGCGTACGTCATCAAGTCAAAGTTCAGCCCGCGCTCGCGGTCGCGGAAGTTGAACGTCATGTCATCCGTGTTCTCTGCCACAGTGTCGAAGTCCCAGCCCGTGTAGCCGTTGATGGACGCGGCGCGCAGCATGGACAGTAGGAAGAGGATGCCGTAGCTGACGGTGACGTTCGACGGCGCCGTCGGATCTTTCACTTCGTCGCGGCCGCCGTAGTTGACGAAGTTGTAGCTCCACGCCTCATCCGCGCTCGATGGCGGCTCGAGAATTTCGAACTTGGCGACGTTGCCCGTTTGGCGGTCGACGGTCACGTTGGCGGAGCTCTTCTCGATGATGGGCATGCACTTCAGCGCTTGCACCTGCGGTACCTCGGTGAACAGGAAGCGCGTGCGGCTGGTGTAGATGTTGTCGGTGATGAGGTCCGCGGAGAAGTGGTTGCCCCAGATGTATTTGGTCGTGAAGTTGAACGGCGGCTCGAACGTGGTGCCGCGGTCGGGCGACCAGTTGCCGATGGCGGCGCCTTTGGGTGGCCAGCTGTTGGTGCTGCCGTTCTCGCAGCATGTGGGCGTCGAGTCGTCGGCTAAGATGGATGTGTTGAAGAAGTTCGGGTACGCCAGGTCTGATCCGACGTAGGTTAGCTCGCCTAGTTCGTATGCGGTCGTGATTTTGTGCGGATTCGAGCTGGCGTTCCATAGTGATGTGTTTGTCAGATCCCGCTCTGTGACCCAGGCTGATAAGTTGTTCAGGTTTTCATATGGGCTGCATTCGATGCGGCCCCGGATGGCAGGTGTGACGACTGAGATGTTGGTCGCTGGAACAACAGAAGAATTCTGAGGTGGGTTCGGTATCTCGATCTGAGACAGATCGAGCGGGGCGAAACTCCAGCCGTCGCGGCTCCATGGTGGTTGGGACCCGTTCATTGTCAGTTGTAGCGTCGCACTGTATAACCAATTCGTGGAGAAATTGGTATAGAGGTTAGAGACGATGCGAGCATTGTTGGTGCCTGATACCTGGCCCGTGAATTCCCATTCCGCTCGGAACAGAAAGGGAATTTGACGCAGTTCCAGGTTTCTTGCTGCACTTAGAGAGTGAATGAGGCTCCCTTGGGTGCGCTCAAACAGGGCAGACATGGCAATAGTTACTAAACAGATCAGTACACCCTATCATCCATCAGTGCAGGGGACCTTACGGAGTGGCGAAAGGGATGTTCCAATAGTGATTAAGAATAAGAACCAATGTTTCTTTGTTGCAGCCCTGAAGGCGGCCCAGGCCCAATACGATGACTGGTACGACAAGTCTATTCCGCGAGAGCGGGGTTGTGGTTTTTCGGCCATGGATAGATATGGTTGCAGCCGGCGGAATGTTGCGTCTAATGCACCCCACCATAATCCAACTGATACGGCCAGTAAGGTCGGAATAATAGAGATTGGTGCTATCGTATGTGACCCAAAGATTGACACATCTGTTTCGTATACAAATGCTTCGCTGTAGAGAAGTGACCGCTTAGCAAAGCTGTACAGAACAATCACGGCTACTGCAAGGGCTAGAAGAAAAAGGACAAAAGCCGTCAGTGTTCGTAAGCGAAGTACAGCCGGCCGCCAATCCGGCTTTGAGAGTTTAGCTTCCGTAGTTGTTGTATCTGTAAATCGTTAGACTATAAACAAATGAAGGTCTGACGGTTTACGCACACGAGTTCACTCTCGTGATCTCACTTGATTCATGCAGGACCGAAGGTGTGGTGAAATATCGTTTCTCTTGCAGGGCGTCCTTCGTAGAAGCGTGTTTGAATGAGTTCTGCGTAGCAGGCGCATTGACTATCAAAGAGGCGACACCCGTAGTCGTGGCGGGGTCCTGTCGTAGGTTGAGAGGCCTGAATCGATGACCGGATAGTGTCCATACTACTGCCAGCAGGCACAAAGACAGGAAGAAGAATGTCACCAAAGCAACGGCAACCCCAGCTGTCACTACAATGCGTGTCGCAACAACTGTGACAGTCCCGTTAATGCTCCTTTCGGGGGCATTCTGCTGCTGAAGAGAGTACTGTAGCACTTCGCCAAAAATTCTCTGCTTCACACGAGAGGCTTGAGTGAGTAAATCGCGGTCGTCTACCATAGCCTTGAAGTTGAAGTTGTACAGAGCTCCGAAAAGGACCATTAAGCCAGTGTTAGGGGGACGGCTCATTGACGATGAGGACTCTACCAAGTAGTCTGACCAAGGAAACCCGAGAGACAAATTTTGAGCCAGCGTGACGTCCATGAAGCTCTCAGGAATAGGCGAGCGCTTTCTGCGGTATTCCTCTTCGTCGAATACCATCTCGGAAAAAGTGCTGGATATGCGGGCAGTGACGTTCATCTCAGCCATGTAGTAGTTCGCGGAGCATATTCGCGCCACGGGAATAGCCGTCTGATTTGTCGGCGCGATGAGAATAAACTCCCTCTCTCCACAACCACTAGTCCAATTGGCCGGGGTTAATTCAGTTGTAACCAAGGTCCTATTGTCGTACCAAGATCCAAATGGCGGATCAAGGCGGAATTCATGCGTGCATCCATCGCCAGAGTCCAAAACTGCGACAGTGATGTCTATGGGTATGTCGCTGACGTTCATCTCTTTCATCCTGACCAACGACATCGACTTGCAGTCAAGTTCAGTATTCAAGACCGTTGTTTCAGCTTGCCACTCCTGCGGAGTCGTTGACAAGAAAGGTCCCAGAGGAGCACTCGGTCGATCAGAGGGCCAGAACGGAATGATTGTGTAGTCGTCACTTATCCACGCAGAAGTCGAAACATCCTGTAGGAGATGACCGATGGTCCGCAACATGGTCTCCCTTCCACTCGTCGGCGAAATAGGACTCTCGGGCGCCATGCGAGAAAATTGGCCATCGGTGCTGATAGAAATGTCCATCGGCTCCAAAAGTGATGATGACAGTGGCGACACCACCAGAAACCCGAATATGTTGATAAGGGCAGCGGAAACGAGGACCCAGCTTCTTCCTCCTTTCCTTGAGAAGCCGTCGGCTAGAGCATTCCACCATGCTCCAGGAGCTCGAAGTATGCTTGCGTATGCTGGAGCGCCTCCAAACTTGGCCATCTGGGCGAAAGCCTCGGTTCTCTTGACGTCATCGAGAAGCATCGCAGTCAGTTGGACGTAAAAGACGGCGAGAAGAGAAGGGGTGAAGCGCCATCCGAAGAGCTGCATGGTTGAGTCATCGTCGGTGCCTAGTCCATCATTTTTGACCGAGTAGTGAAGAAGCAGGGACACGAGGAGAAGTAGGGTCAACATCGAGACAGCGAGAAGTGCGAGAAACCACCATCGGAGGGTGTATGGTTGCCATGAAGCCGCGTCGGAGCCGACTCTTCCAGAGTCTTCCTCGAGAGCCTCATACTCTGTGTGCAAAAGATGTTAGAAGCAGAATGGATAATTCATGTATAGCTGACGCACTGATCGAGTTTCGATTTTGATAACCTCCCGGGCCAGGATGCGAAACGAAATTGCGGGGCGGAAAGTTGCACGTGACTGGCTCAGAATATGGTTCAGCCTGGTCGTAATTTCGGATGCTCGACGCCTTCGTGCTACTAGTGGACTCGGCTTCCAAGAGTCGTCCTTCCGGTTCATGAAGATGCGAGGGCAGATCGTCCTGTCTCGGTATCCCTTCCTGCGATTCCACTGGGTGTTCCAAGTCCTGTCGAGAATCGGTGGAAAGCGGGTATTGAAGCAGAGGTATTTCGACCTCAGCGCTATGGCTCTGTCTCACGGATGGACGACGAGACTCCATCTTGGGTGGTTGAAACGGCGGGCGCCAGATTCTCAGAGAGCTGCGAGATGGCAGTCATTCCGACCGTCGAGATGGGTTCCTAAGACTTGCAGTACGACGAGGCTGTGAACCGCGGCATTGCAAGACGCGAGGCTATGCTAAAATGTACTAAAATCTGACAGGTCACGCCCCAACATGTCTGCGTGAGTTGGGTTGATCCTACTGGTTATGTTAAACCACATTGCTTTTGCGGCCCCCACGTTGAAGCCTCATTTCAAGATTTTGGATAATCCTTGCCGAGGTTCCTTGGCTACAGACTAGTAGTATGGCTCTTAGGCCTGAGCTAATTTTATGCTTACCCCGCGTTTCCGGCTCGGTCTTTATCTTTATAAATGCCCGGGCGCTTGAGTACGATTTTCTTGTTCTTCGTAACAGTTCCTACCTCACACACTCTTGTACTTTATGGCGACAGCGCAGGTCTATTTAATTATCTCGACTGTGGGATGAGGCTATTCAATACTTGCGGATTCATCTCTTGAGGTAGGTATCGCTGTCTTTTTACTTGAAGTTGCTGATTACAAAGCAAAAGAACCACTTCCATTGTTTCACTCCATTTTCGCAGATGGGAACCCAAAACATCTGTGATCCGCTTTGAGAGTCTCCTGTCACCCTACTGTTTGAAGGAATTAGTATTTCTCTCTCCATATAATATTTGATATAGTGTGGATAGAGTCCTCCAAGACGTTTTTGTAGCTAACAAGGCGGTATTCCTGCTTCGCATGCTAATGTGGCAAATCATAATCTTTTGTTCCCCTAGAGCTTGAATTATTCGCAGCAAGTTGGCCATAGTCGAGAGCAGGGATAAGAGAGATGTGAATGAGATCAAGAAAGGTAAGTAAGCAGTAGCTTGGCCAGGACGAGAAGGAAGCATGCAGGAACTTCAAGATTGTATTGAGAGTGCCTCTGCCTCCTTTTTGTTACGGCGGGTGTCCGAAGGTCCAGATGGAAAGGCGGATCATGCATTTCTTCAGTGGGTAGAATATGAGAGCAAAAACGGCGTGATGATGGACAGTGTGACTAATCACTGCGGACGAAAGGCTTTATTGCCAGCAATTGGTTTGAATTGCTAACTTTGAATTGACCGCGAAGGTCAAGGCTGTCTAGGGAGTGTGGCTTGTACATGTAGGAGAGGTTGTACAATCCAGCGTGCTCAGTGAGCAAGTGTGTCCAACAGATCTTAGAAGTCACCAATCTCGCTGTCTCGAGCCCTCGGGATCGGTGGCGCTTCGGGTCACTGCCCAACTTCCTCACCCAGTGGAGGTTTCGCCGGAACACGATGACAACGTCCATGCTTACTGTAATTACGTTAGGTACAACTCGGATAGCAGTGGGAAGCTGTATTACTTACACACTGTAGTATCGACCATCCCAAAATAGGTAGTGGTTAGCAAAAGAACGGAAGGGATTGATAGTAATAGGGCTAAGCTTACGCACTGCACTAAGTTAGAACAGATACAGCAGCATTAATGGTTGGAGGGGTACTTACTTGCTAATTTAAACATTACCCAAGTTGGGCATTCGATTAGTCCGGCTACAAAAAACAGCAAGATTGAGAAGCTCACGTTGTTACCGCAGCACCTGGCGCGGTTGGCACAGCCACCAGGGCAGCGGGGGTCGTACTGCCTGGGCAGGAGGTTCTCAATGGGCTCCGCCTCGGCAACGGCGTTGGCCTCGTGGCTCAGAGGGGTAGCGGCAGCAAGGCCGACGAGGAAGGTCATGGCGATGTAAAGGAACTTCATGTTGTCGGTTGGGTAAGGTGGTAGCTGAAAGCTTGGGGTTGTCGAGTGGTTTGTTGGTGAAGTGGTGGTGTGGTGGTTGGTGCCTCTTTCATGGACTGTTGTCTCTCTTTATATACCTTCGTAGGTAGCTCAAGAAAGCGCCGAGAATTAGTCGTACTCGGCGAGATACCCCAGCTCTATGGGTATCGCTTAGGCATGTCTACCATGTGAAACAATTATTGATGCACAGTTCGTCAGTGACAGCTGTGTGTTCCATTGGCATTACTGTGCTCTGAAGCGTGTCGTTTGTCAGGGCGCTCCATTCAGACATGAGTCAAAACTAGGTTTATTAAGAAACGCAGCTAATAGGAATTTTTAGACGCTCTAGAACCGCTGGTCTATTCATAAATAATGCGCGAATAGCAGCGACGCTTCAGATCACAGCAAACTTAAATTCAAACCTTAACGTAGCCTAGCTTCAGGAACGGGCAACTTCCGTTGAACGCCTTATGGCTGAATAGAACCTTATTCGATGAGAGAAAACTCAACGCACGTGTCATGATGAAATGGCGTCCTAAATCTCACGCCATGGATCTAGTCTACAAAAGAGGAAATATGAGGTGCACAACGATCTTCCTGCTTGTGCCGCACCTTACATTCTCAGCTAGTACTTTTGACTCATTGAAAGTATGCTTAAGACTACCTGAATCAAGAATACGAGGGAGTGAGGGGGACATTGGCACGACCCATCTTGGGTGGCCCATGCGGCTCGGCCAATGCGGGGCGATAGGCGGGATCCGACGAGCTTGAGAGAACAGAGCTTTCTTTCTTTCTACGTAGGTTTTTGCCGGAGATGCCTGAGGGAAACTTTTAGGACCGTCCCGAGGCGGGCGTCGGCATTCCTACCGAGAGAGCCACAACTTTATTCCCCCTGATTCCACGGCAGAGCGGGATGTGTCCGCCCGTCGGAAAACATTGTGGGAGATGGTCCAGAACTTGTAGTCTATAGTAGTGATTCCAGTATAGGCTAAGCATCACTATCCGTGCTTTCAACCTGCTCATACCCCCTTCTCCTCTTCTGCCCCTCCGCACCCAGTCTCGCGTACAGCTTCGGCACCGCCCAAAGCGACCCAACGAACCCAACCACTAGCACTAGCGCCACCAGCTGCGGTATGACCTGCCACGCCAGGTCCGGCAGCTCCTTTCGGGGCTGCACGGGGTAGCGCGTCCGGCCTCCGAGCCCACCATCGTACCCAACAGCATCCCAATCCACGTCTGCCGTTCCCATCTTCCCACTACCCGAGGCGGCAACATCCGCCAGCATAGCGGGACAACCCCATTCATCGCACACGTCTCGCAGCCGCCCCGCAGCAGGGACAAACGTCCTGCATATCCGCGACCTCCGGATGGCCTTCCCATCCCTCCCCACCGCCTCGGCGAAAACCCACCGGGCGTACTTGGGCATACGAACGCGAGTCTCGAACCCGGTCTTGTTCGCCGTCCCAAGCAGCGTCCATGCCTTACTCCCCGTAACCCTTCTAGCAAATTGATCGTCTTCTTCCGCAACGGAATAGAAGTTCCACGCCGCGACCTCCGTCGCGCCGTTCCACGACACGTAAAAGACTGTCCCCGCTTCGGCGTCAGCGGTTTCGTTGTGCGCGTAAGCATAGACGGCGGGGGCGTCATGTGGGGTTGCGGTCCAATTGAACTTGCGGACCCTGTAACTCATGATGTCGGTGTCGTTGGGCGCGAACTGGCCCCACAGCACGCTGTCGCCGGAAGGCGCGTGCTCGGAGAAGAACGGCCACTTGCCCCAGCCGACGAAGGCGTGGTCGTTGGGGAGGAGCTGCATGCTGCCTTGGGACCCGGAGAGCATCTGGTGCGTGGCATTCTGGGGGGAGTAGGTGGAGAGGAGGGAGGCTGTGTGGGTGGTGTGGTCGAGGGCGATGACGAGGCCGCGGGAGTGGGGGGCTGTGGAGGTGCGGACGTCGTCGCTGGCGTTGTCGAAGAGGGAGAGGGTGGTGTGGGTGGCGTTGGAGGAGACGGCGCGGACGTCGTGTTGGCTGGAGAAGTTGAAGTCGGCGGCGTGGTGGTAGGTGGTGGGATGGTGGAGGAGCGTGTGGTTGGAGGTCTGGTGGGGGTCTTGGCCGCGGAGTTGCCATACGATGTGGCCGTCCGCCTGGGAGATTTTGTAGATGGTGGACATGTGCCGGGATGAGACCAGGTAGTCGCCATCTTGGGTTTTGTCTACGGAGTTGATGTGAAAGTAATCCCACGGCGTCCCGGGATCAAGGCCGTTGCCGCCGATGGTGGTTGCTCCGGGTAGTACAACGGCGTTGCGTGGGCTGGTCTCCTCGTGCTCGAGGCTGGACCATTCGAACAGTACTTCACCGGTAGAGATTCGGATTTCCTGGAATATGGACTCGGATATCCACCCGATGCGGTCTGTCACACCGAATGGGCTCAGGTCGTACGGTATGACCTTGTAGATGGATATGAGAGCGCTGCGGTCGTCCACCAGACGGAACTCATGCATGTCTCCGGCGCTCATGGTTGAGCCCCCAACTTGGACAGTTGCGGCAATGCGGTACGTTGAGTCAAGGATCATCCCCACCCCGCGCCCGAAACCACGGTGGGATGCGCCGAGAAAGAAACATAGATGGTCTCTTGACTTCCACTGGCAGACGTGCGGATTGTTTGCGAATACACCGCCGAAGTCGGCAGCGCCCGCCCAGACTAATTCCTGGTTTGTTGTTAGTGAAACAAGCGCGGATGGATGAGATTCAAAATACCCCAGTGTTATCAAAGATGTACGGCCCCGCATCTATACTGGACATTTCGGTGTGACTCCATGGTGCTAGGAAGATGTATCCAGGAGTGACTGCACTCTCATCAAGCACCTTAATATTGATCGGTGGTGGATTGATGTCTGGTCGCTTCGAAGCTATTAGTAAGTAGGCTTGGTGACTTCTCAGGTTAGACTTACTGAGTAATAGAATGGAGCCGAAGCTATGAAATCACTGCTTCCATTGGTTGGGCCCATCAGTGTGGTAACTGTGAGTGAATAAATTACTTTCAACGTATGGATAACAGCTCTATTCCGCATATATCAGAAAGCCGGCAAGGTGGGCTGAACAATCTCAATTTGGCACTATGAGAAAAGGTGCTACGAGGGAGAGGAGAAGGCACCGAATCGAGAGACCTCTTAATCACTCGATCTTGGCGTGGGTGCTTAAGCACCGGTGCAGACCGATAGTAGAGCATCGCTTAGCACCAGCTCCCCTACTGGTGACTACAAACTATAAAAAGCATCCAAGCTTTTATCACTAGGTTTCACGCTATTCTCGGCTAGTTCCTACCCCATGAACGGGCCGGCCGCCCACCGGGGGACGGTCGTGCTTTACAAGGTACCTTTATACGAGCGAGCCAATCAGAAGCTCGCAGAAACGACACGGTGGGCGGCTGGCCCGTTCATAGGAGGAACTTGTACAACCTTATTAAAATTTATACTTCTAGACGTTCAACTACCTCCCTGTGAAGATACGAACTATCGAGTTCAGCTCTGCTCCACCGCCCAAGCATGAATCAAAAGTCACCCCACTTTTCCTCTACTGAATTTGCCAGCTCGCTGCGTACCTGCTACCACAGTGGGCATAAAAGAAGAATGTGCCGCACTTTTCTGACTCCTCTTTCCGAATACCTATGCTTTATTGGAAACAGCCTTATCTCGAGCTCTCTTTGAGCGATCAACCTGGAAAACACTTGCTGCAAACATGCATGTGCGGGAGTGAAACGGGCAGTGTATCCCGCAAGCGATCTTGACACATCAGTGACTGAATAGTATTGGAATACCGAGATATATTGTCATGTGAACGCCTTGGTTGCTACGCGTGGAAACGCTGGGGCAGATCTGCAGCGTTGCGAAACAGCAAAAGTAAAGGCCCGGGTCGCCCGCTTCAGACGAACGCGAATAGATAAAATAGAGCGCAAACAAATACCACAATTTTATTTAATACAGCGCTAAAAAGGCAGCTTCTACTTCGATCCTGAGATTGAAATAATCTTCTTGTTCCTGCCTTTCCACCTCTAAAGGCGGGCTGATGGCACACAACATCAGTGGGAATTCCCGAGGGCGCCTCCATGGGGCGGCGGGTACTTCCGGGCAGGATCGCCAATATTTTCCCATGGAGGTTTCCCGATTGGACTCGATCGACTATTGAGTTGACATCTTGGGCGCTGATCCCGGCCCCAAATTCCCGCTGACTACCCCTCTTCTGTTCAACCATCCTATCATGCCGTACCTATAACTTGATTGATCACCTTGCAGAACAATGCTGACGCGAGCAAACAGATCATCCAACAATATGAACAATCCTTCATCCCATCATTTCAGCTCAAGCTGCTTCGTCATGCACAAATATGTTTCAGCACACGCGCCACACAACTGCATCGCAAGGCTGAGGCTCTTGCTGACATGTATATCTCTGGGAGGGCAGTCAGATCTTTGTGACACGTATGCGCAACCAGCTACCTACCATGTTCATCCTCCTCGCGCTTTTCGTTTTCTACAGCGTGGTCACCTCGCAACGCTTGACAGGCGTGCAGGGTACGTCCCTCTAACACCTTGTAGAAATAATTTCAATATGTGAACGCGTTCTCACGAATACCAGGCGCAATTGCAAACAACACTCTCTGGCTATTTGGTGGTAATGTCATGTCGACTGATGGCTCCATCATCTCGTCATGTGAGACGCCTTGAGACAGGTCCGGGGAACCTCAAGTGACCAGACACAGCAAACAACCTGACTGTATTCAACTTAAGTCAAAATTTTACTGCCACAGACCCAGAAATCCCTCGGTCTTTGGGTCCTCAAAATGGCCTACCAAGCGTTTCGTTTGGCACAATGTGGAGTAACCAAATCGACAGGTTTTGGTTATTCAATGGAAAACAACTGTGGCGATTTCAGACAGACACATGCACGTGGAATGAAATAGAGGACTACGGTCCCAGCGAGAGCAACATCAAAAGAGTTGGTGGTGTTGGAATTAACGTTCCATCGCGAGCAACGGGCTATTACCTCGGCGGGTATTCGGCAGATAACAACCTTACAGACCGCCGGTACTTCCACGACATGATTGTTTTCAATATGGCCAAAGAACGAATGAGCTCTACCATCCTCCCTGACTATGTTCCAATCATTGCTCCAGGATTGGCATACCTTGACATAGGAGCTGAAGGCATGCTCGTAGTTATCGGAGGTCAGACTGAAACGAATGGCACACTCGCATACGTAAGTAAAATTCAACCGGGCTTGCTACCATATCTGATCAGCCCGTACAGTCAAGTCTCCAGGTCGTTTACTTCTACGACATTGCTACGGGGAGATGGGTATCGCAGTCCACCACTGATGCCCTTGGCCGAACAGACAGCTTTTACGGCGCTTACGACATTTACTCTCCCGGTATCCCGTCTGAGCGCTACAGCATGTGCACTGTTGTTGGCACAGCTCCTCCTCACACCGTTTTCAATATATACGTGTTTGGCGGTCAGAATGATACTGCTACCCCGGGAGACATCTGGGCTCTCACGATGCCAGGGTGAGTTCACTCATTATTCATCTCAAAACAATGCTAACTATTCAAATAGAGCTATGTGGATTAGAATGACTACTAATGATATTACCAACAATCCAAAGTCCGGCATGTCATGCAATCTCATACATGACAGGTATGTCCTCATGCACGGTGGGTGTTGGATGGAAGGTGGGAACAAATGCCTCAACTACGGTTGGAATCCGCTTCTCTACTACATCATCGCCGGTGACTATTGGATGGCAGACTGGAATTGGCACTACAACCCTAATGCTGCTGGATACAATGTGCCGAAGCAAATTTTCGACGTCGTTGGTGGAGAGTAAGTTTGCCCCCTGCCTACTCCATAGCATGGCAACTGACCATGCGTAGTCCAGGGCCGTGGGGAAACACCACCGTCCGATCTCCCAAATTCACCAGTTATAACGACAGCTTGCTGGAACAAGCCTTTATGCCTCCATCACCTACACTCGTCAACCATTGCTTCATCGCTTGGAAAATAACCCTTCCAATTCTATTCGGCATCCCCGCATGGTTGTTTGGACAGTCTCTTTGGGCCAGGTACGTGCGTGGCAGACGCGATGTTTTCTGGAACGACAAGTTGAAGCCACCACCCATTGCGCTGCTATTCGCATGCACCGCGGGGTTGATCATAATCGTCATCTCGCTGTGGCTGATCAGCTACCTGGACGATCCCGACACGAGCAGTAAGCGCCGTTCTCAGTAATCCAAACCAAACCGATTGCTGACTCTCCGTCCGGCAGCCTGGACCAGTGGCTCAGAAGCCAGCGGCATATGGACCGGTGATGAATGGAACACGACATTCACGCCGGCTGCAGGGAGCGGGCGGTCCATCAAAGGCCTCTCCCGGTTGTACCTCGACAAGGGCGCATCCGGCCAATGGGACCGCCACAACGCGACACAACGCTTGGGGGCGAGGGCATATTTCATCTGGACGTATCTCCCCAGCATCATCTTCGTCTCGTACGGCCTCTTCTGGCAGGTCATCGACGGCGAGACGAAGCGGCTCGAGAAGTGGCGGCAGATGGCGCGGCCGGACGGGTGCTCGGCGGACAAATCGTTGTGCTTCGACTACCACGAGTTTTGGAGTCCGCTGGCGCTTCTCCAGGCCCTCCGGTATAGGCAGTGGGCTGTGGTGTTCTCGAGCGTTGGATACTTGCTCGCTGCGATTGCCATACCCAACGTCCAGAACTACGTCTTCACGTGGGATATTTTCGCGGGAAACGGGCTGACCTGGGGCGGGATCTACACGCGACAGGTTGCGTATGCGGACGCCTACTGGTCGAAGGTTCTCTTGGCCGCGCTGGGCCTCAACCTTGCCTGCGTTCTAGGCCTTTACTGGTCTCTGCGGAAGTATCCAACGTATCATGAAGAACCAAACGGTATCGCTTATATCGCGTCCCTCACAATCGACGACGACAACTCTGTTGACCTGCAGCGTGTCTTCTCTGCCAATGGAATCAGGAGAGACCATCGGTATGATCGGTTTAAACTGGAAGTCCCTGATGGCGGAACACACACACGACTCATACGAACAGGGAAGAAAGACACCGAGTTAGCACATTCATGGAAAGAGGGGCTCCTCAAAGCTCCAGCACATGCTTTCAGAGCCATCCCCAACCCACATTCGCTTGTTGAGCAGGTTGAGCGGAGGTGTCAGTGGCCATGGAAGAAAATGTTTGACCTCACTTTGTTGATATGCTGGAATCTGGGGCTCAGTTTGACTTTGGGCGCAACATGCTACATACTCCGCGAGATCACTTCGCCCGAGCAGAAGGAGGCTCAGAACTACCGGCTTCCGTGGTCACCAAATCTGTACTTGGTTGTTGGAGTATCCATACAGGTAAGGTCTCTGCCAAACTCGGAGCAGTCTCAGACCGGTGGCTAATAATTCTTGCGCAGTCTCTGTACCAATTCCTCGAGCGCCGGATTCGCGCAGCCACAGTCCTTTTCGCTCTATCGGCTCGCGAGCAACCCGCACGCATCCTCTACGAAGACTGGACAAACACCATACCTTTCGTCGACATCATCCAAGCATTCCGCTACGGCCACGTATTCCTTGCATTCACACTCATCGGCACTGTCGTGTCGATAGCGTACACCATCATGCTCGGCTCGTTGCAGGTTTCTGCCAGTTTCTACGGCGCAACGACTTACACTGCCGACGTCGACGGCGTTATTGCCATTGTGGCGTTTAATGCGTATTTGCTGGCCATCAGTATGGCGGCGTTGGGGACCTATGTCTCCAAGATGTGGAAGATGGAGTGGAATGTAAGGGGCCAGACCACGCTCGCCATGCAACTAACTTTCACCCTATGGTCGAATGGATTGAGGGAGGATATGAAAAGCGTTGTGGGAGTGGAAGACAAGGAAGGAAAATTGAGAATACTTCGGGGCTCCAAGTACAAGTTCCAAAAGGTCTCGAATGCGCCGGACGACCTTCAGGGTAGTATCGAGAAATGTCGGAGATGAACGTTGCGGTGGAGTCGATTCAAGCATTTGTAAAGGATTTTCCATATCTATCTCTGTTTTGCTTGTGAGACTGTATGTAATAACGAGGATGAACTCTTTCAGCGTGATTTCTTCGGAGGATATGATGAATTGAATTTGATCTGGCACCCATGCCAGCAACACGGAATATTTAGTTCAGCTCAAACTACTATTTGCGCGTTACCGCAGCTATAATCAGGCAGCAGCCAAGCTGAATTACCAGTCCCGACGATGTACGACTGATTGTATCCAATGGGATGGGGATAGACGTGGCGGGGTGGGGCTGCCGCTCAGCCTGCCTCGCCCCGCCAGCTGAGCCCCACCACGATGGATTCCGCTCTCTCAGCCCTCTCATCTACTAAAATTTTGTTTCTATCTCGTCAAAGACAGCCGAAATCCCCTGGACTGCCTACTCGCTGATGGTCATTCATTGTTTCCATTAATCGCCTCATTTTTTTACCGGGACCACCAAAGTCCATTCAAATTGAAAGATGTCCGGGACCGCCGGGCAGAAGCGCCGGCCCCCACGCAGCCAATACGCAGTCGGATGGATATGCGCCGTGGAAACCGAGGTTGTAGCAGCTCTCGAACTCCTGGATGAGGAGTACCTTGCACCTCCTTCGGATGGAGCAAACGACAATACCGTCTACGCCTTTGGCCGCATCGGACAGCACGACATCGTTGTTGCATCTCTGCCAAAGGGGAAATATGGCACCACCTCGGCTGCTACAGTTGCGAGGGACATGCTGCGGAGCTTCCCGACTATTAAGTTCGGGTTGATGGTCGGGATAGCTGGCGGGGCACCGTCGGCAAAGCACGATGTTCGACTGGGCGATGTTGTCGTGAGCGCGCCTGACAAGCAGTCTGGCGGTGTGGTTCGATACGACTTCGGGAAATCGATACAGACGAAGAAGTTCCAGCGCACTGGATCTCTGAACGCTCCTCCTCTCTTCCTTCTCAGTGCTGTTCAGATGCTGTCGACCGAGCACAGACGGAAAGGCCATCGCATCGCCCAGACAGCCGAGCAGCTCATCCAGAACAACGAGAATCTGGAAGAGGAATTTGAGAGACCTGCACCGGAGACAGACCGCTTGTATCTCTCGACATACATCCACCAAGACGACGGAAGGAGCTGTAAAGAAGCGTGCGACCAAGGAGAGTCGAAGCTGGTCCCTCGTCCCGAAAGAACAAGGAACAAAAGGAACAAGACGGCGATTCACTACGGCTTGATCGCATCCGCGGACAAACTGATGAAGGATGCTACAGTCCGCGATGAACTATCTCAGCAGGAGGACATCCTTTGCTTTGAGATGGAGGCAGCGGGGCTGATGGACCACTTTCCCTGCCTTGTCATCCGCGGTATCTGCGACTATTCGGACACGCATAAAAACGACATCTGGCAGGGATATGCCGCTGTGGCTGCCGCAGCGTATGCAAAAGAGCTGTTGTTGGCCATTCCAGTGACTGAGGTTCAGAAAGCTCAGCCCGCAAGTCTTGAATGGGGTCCGCCCCCTGTCTATTCGAAGCAGGTCAACATCTTTAATGGAATGTCTAATCAGTCTGGAGGGCATTCTCTCTCTGGAAATTCTTTCGAGTCAGGTGGTGGAACCATGAATATCGGATAGGAGTGAGTCAGGATAATTCAATGATGAACAGTGGGCCGACTGGGTGTATTGCAGCATTTTCCGATTCTCTTTCAACGAAAAAAAAAGATATCGTGATTATTCATTTGCATATTTCTTAGAGTCTAGAAAGAAAACCAATTCTCAACAACGCGCTATTCCTATAGTCAGTAGTATATCTTGCCTCAAATTGATGTTACGCTTCACGCTTCGCGTGATGATCAAAATTTAATTGTGGAGACTTCTTCCGCAAATGTTCGACCTGCATAGATTTTGCAGTCCAACCTTACAATCCTAAAAACAATTCTACTCCTTGCTTATCACAGAGCTAAATTCTCCCTCGAGATTGCTTTACCCGTTCTAACGAGTGCTTCAGGTAGGAATCACGATGACAGTGTACCTACAATAACCCCCACCCCTGCCACGGCACGCGTACGAGTGGGGCCCGCTGAAAAAAAGAAAGAAAACACGTGTACAGCGCAGACTCGACGGAAAATATGCGTTGACACGTTATCTAGCCGATCTTGATCTTGACTGCGAACGTGTGAGGGACGTCTCATTCCCGAGGATTTCTCAAGCCTGGAGCACGCCGATACGCCACTCGAAACGACTGAGGACACGCACTCTTGTAGCGCAAACGTGCGCAACGATGTTACACGAATCGAAATATGGCAGGCCAATCGAACAATTTTAGCGAGACGAGCGTGTCAGGAGGGTTCAACCTGCAGGGGAACCAATTCAACGGAGACGTCAACATTGGAGGTAAGGCTGGAGAGTAAGCAAAGGTTCATCGCTCGTATACTAAGCTATGTAGGGCCATTCCACAATGATACCGACGACTCGTGCCTTCGTCTTTTGAAGATTGTCAGCCCCGAAGACGAAAAGACACGAATCCTCGCAGTCAAGGACGAACTGTTGAAGGCATCGTATTCCTGGATACTTGAGGATGAAACATTCCGGTCCTGGCGAAATGGAGATACGAATCACTTGCTCTGGATCAAGGGTGGCCCTGGAAAAGGAAAAACAATGATAATGGCTGGCCTTGTTAACATCCTTTCCGAAGAAGCAAGGAACTCGGAGGGCGCTGTCGCACTATCTTACTTCTTCTGTCAGAACTCAGAAAGTGAACTTCGCAATGTCACCTCAATCGTGAAAGGCCTCATTTACATGCTGGCCCTCCGAGAAAGGAGCCTTCGTCGCCATCTGAGAAAGAAGTACGAAGCAGGCGGAGAAGAAGTTTTTACAGGACCAAGAGCTCTTTATACCCTATGGAACGTGCTGGAAGACATGTTGAGAGATCTTCATGGTGCAACAGTCTATCTTCTAGTAGACGGATTGGACGAATGCGATGATCCAGAGTTCGACAACTTCCTGCGCCTGCTGAGCCAATGCAACCTTACCACGCCGGGAAAAGTCAAGTGGCTCGTCACGAGCCGACCGCTTCAACGAATCGAAGACATCATCAGGCCAGACCAGAATAGGTCTAGGATAACCCTCGAGATCGAAGCCCAGCACGTGTCCCAAGGCGTCGAAGCCTTCATCGGTGAGAAGGTCAATCTTCTGAAGCTGAAAAAGAAGTGGACTGAGGAAACGACCCAAATCGTCCACTCTTATCTCCAAAGGAATGCTGAAGGGACTTTCCTTTGGGTTGTTCTCGTTTGTCAGAGACTTCAGAGATTCCCTTCATGGAAGGTCCAGGACGAGCTTACAAAGCTCACAAGTCTTCAGCGAGGTCTGGACTCGTTCTACGAGAGGATGATGCAGGTTGTTCGAGACGAGATTCCGGAGTACGCAGACTTGTGCATGAAGATCCTCCGAACAACGACTCTTGCCTACCGTCCACTTCGCCTACGAGAACTGGGAACCGTAGTCACTTTGCCTCATGAGCTTCAAAGCGACGACTCACCAAACTTTGATGCTTTGAGGGACTTGATTGAGCGATGCGGGTCGTTCATACTCGTGCACGAGGACACCATCTATTTTGTTCACCAGTCCGCAAAGGACTATTTGCTTGGGGAAAGTGGCTCCACAAATTTCCCCCTCGATCGGTTACGAGAACACACTTCAATTGCAGAAAGGTGCCTTGATACACTGAACTCGTGCCTCAAAGACAATCAATTTCCAGATCCGACATCTCTTAACAAAAAAGAGCTAAGCGAAGACGAATTGCAGTTACTGTCGAGAATTGCCTACGCGTGTTCCTACTGGATCCAGCATGCTTTTGAGTCCGTCGCTCAGGCCTCCCTCAAAGACTGTGTTCCAAACCAAGACAAAATCTGTGAACTGCTCGAGTTTCGCTTGATTGCCTGGGTTCATTCCCTTGGCTCTCTAAAGGAAGTTACTTCATGCGTCGGAATGATCAAAGCATTTCTGGATGTGAGTGACCTTGAAAAGTCTAGATGGCACTCACTGACGCCACACAGATACAGGGTTTCGAGAGCACAAACCTCTTCCACATGATGCAAGAAACGTACCGCTTCCTGCGGCAAAGTAGACAAATCATTGAAGAATCGCCTAATCAAGCGTACACCTCCGCTCTTCTCTTCCTACCTCGATCATCATGGATTCGAGAAAACTACCAGAACCACATTCCAAAGTGGATCAAATTGACGACACAGCTGAACGAAACTTGGGACGCGTGCCTGGAAACACTGCTGGGCCACACAACAGAAGTAAGATCTCTTACTTTTTCCTCCGATGGCAGCCTCCTGGCCTCCAAATCAGAGGATTGTACTTGGCTTTGGGAGACCGAAACTGGAAGATGTTGCGGTACGATCAGTTACGATCCATCCGCCTATGATGATTCGTTTCTTGCTTTTTCGCCAGATGATCGAGTACTCATTTCACAATCCGGAAACGGCTTCGAGATACTGGATATCGCTACAGGCTCTCAGCTACACCTTCCTGTTGACACATGTTCTCGGATTAGGTTTAATAGCCAAATCGTCGCAATTTTCGAAGGCGGTTGCCTCGGATTATGGAACATGTTCACTGGAGAAAAGTGCGGAGTCTTTGAGCCTCATGGGAAGTGCATTGCAGATTGGGCTTTCTCAAATGATGGCAAACGCATTGCAGTCGAAGATGAAGGCAATATCAAAATTCGGGATTTGGAAACCTCAAAAATCGTCACTACATTTCGAGAGCACCACAACTCCATCAAGTCCGTCCAATTTTCACCGGACAGCCGCCTGGTACTTTCTGTGTGCTCCGAGTCTATTTGGCTTTGGCCCCAAGCAATGGCAAAGCCGGGCAAGAAGCTCGAAAGCCACTTAGACGAAGTGGAGTCTGCTAAATTTTCCCCCGATGGAAGCCTCGTCCTATCCGCCCATAAATCCGGAGCCATCGTGATTCTCTGGGAAACTTCAACCGGAAACAAGCTTCACGTCATTACTCCCAAGCCAACAATAATCATGGACGAAGCGATGATTTCGCCAGACAGTAAGACTTTGGTCAATGCCTACTTGAGAGGCGCCGTAATTTGGGATACTACAACGGGAAAGGAGATTGCAAGACTTGAAGTTTCCGAGCCAGCCGAGTATGACCCATACTTTACTAAATGTTCAAAAGAGGGAACCATCGTAGCTCAAGTCGAGACCTCGGGATTGAGAATCTGGGAAGTGGCAACGGGAGATCTTTTACATGATTTTGGGGACAATTCGGGTGGTATTTCGGCCATCGAGTTCTCTCCCGCAGGCGGCCTCGTTGCCTCCGCATCACAGGACGGGGCAGTACAACTTTGGACTTTGAAAAATACCACCTCAAACCAACCCACGTTCAGAGGCGATATGGCAGTGGAAGGTTTGACTCTTTCATCAGATGGTACTCTTGCTGCGTTCATATCAGATTCCAAGGGCCTATGTCTTTGGGATCTAGAATCAGAATCACCCAGGATCTTACTTCGCCCTGGAGAGTATGACCTTGGTTCAGGCATACATACCCACTATCTCGTCATTTCACCGGACAAGAATCTTCTTGCTTGCAGAACGTTTGATGAAGTATGGGTCAGAGACACTGAAAAAGGATCATTACGTTACAAAAATAAAGTGCGTAACTGCGATGTTCATCGAATGTCATTTTCGCCAGACGGTACTCTTCTCAGGATTAAGTACAGGCAAGACATTAGCATCCGGCTTCTGGAGAACCATACCTGGGGGTTTGAGGATGTTTTGAAACCACCTCATGCAGAGTCAACTCAATCACAACTCTCTCCTGATGGAAGGTTCATTGTTAAGCAGGAGGGGAGTCTTCGCACTGCTTGTCTCTGGAAGCGGGACGGAGAGTCCGACCAAGAGACTTTTAAGTTTGAATTGGGAGGAGCAGGTGGCGTTGCTACATTCTCGCCAGACAGTAAGTTCATTGCTTTTGTCTCGAGCGAAAATTTCATCAGTGTCTGGGAAGTAGAGACGGGGGCTTGTCACGACGTTTCCTCGAACCTTATATGTTCTACTGGTGTGGGTTCGTTCTCTCAGGACAATCGCTCCTTTGCATATATCCGGAGCCAAGGCCTCAGTTGGCCGCGGGCCAATTACGGTCCAACTAAAGTTGGACTCTTCGCTGAGGCATTAGCTCCGGATGCCCTTAGTCTTCTCAAGCTGTGCCTTGGAATCCCACGGGCTCAACCTTTCGTTTTTGAGGATCCGGTCAAGTTGGTTACATTTTCGCCAGATGCTAGGATGGTCGCAGCTGTTTCGGGTAGCGCGATAGTGCTGTGGAAGACACCGCCTAGACCACCGGCTGAAAAGCTTGAGTACGATCAGAAGCGAGTCAGCGACATCACTTTCTTACCGGACCGAAACATTCTGATAGCTGGATACGAAGATGGCACAATTGGATCTTGGGATACGAACAACTATGCCCTACTCCACACACTTCGTACAGAAGATCGCCCCCCACGGTTTTCTTTGGATAGTAAGAGGAAATTCCTGTGGACCGGGAATCGAGGATTCTTTTTCGATGAATTCTTGCAACCTGATAAGGAGCCTGCCATTTCTCTCGAACGTGACTGGGTCATGTTCAACGGAGAGCGTGTCTTTTGCTTACCTCCCGAATTCATGCCATTTCCGGACTGGGTTGCGTCTGACAAGCATTTGGTCATGGGGCATCAACCCGGCGATTTAACCATTGTACGTTTCGATTTTTAATATCCTGTTTTATCTAATGGCGTATTGGTGTTATGGCGTAGCATCGTTAGATTCAGTGATAGGAAGAGATGATGATGACTCATATACCTCATCAACCGAGTTAATTAAGGTGTTTAAAGGGTTATTGACCGTCTTTCGTAGCCCGAGGGCCAAGCAATTTGCCTTTCCATTGCGAACAACCCCTCAATGTGTAGGTACTCGCTTGAATTTGATCAGCAGCTAGTTATTGCACTTATTCTGGCCTAGCAGTAGAAGGATCTTCCGATTATTCTCTGATGTAGCATTTTCCACGTCATGAAGAGCAGGCGATGGCCGCCGCACCTGTTGTCTACTTGTGATATACCTTAGCCACCTGTTCCGTTCCTTTTTCGCGTTTCGTGCGCATTGTGTTGAGGCGTCCACGCAAATCCATGTTGTAATCTTATTTGCGCACAGGGCGTTGAGAGGGTAGTTTCATATCGAGTAGAGGGACTTTATGTGGGGGTTTCGTTAGTCGAAGAAGATATGGTCTCTTATGCGGTCTGTCTGTGACAAAAGAGACAAAAAGTCATATGAAATGAGCCACATGTGTTGGGCGATGCACAGGGTGCACTGCTACAAGCTGCTGGGACGAAGCAGAAATGGCCGCAAGGGTTGTAGTGGTAGAGGTGAACATCAAAGCAAAATGACAAAATCTTGCGATGCAAGATCACGAGACACGCCCTCATAAAACAATTGACAATTCAAAGGCGTGAGTATCTGGTTGAAGGTACCCTGACGTGTTCGACTAGGAAATGCGTTGTCCGATAACGAAGTCATACCGACATACCTTTTGCTAACCCGAAGAAAATCCACGATTGACGCCGCCGCACTTCCGGTCAAACACATCAAAACCCTCGGCGATCTCACATACGCATCACCGAAGACCGCTACGGCTCCACCCCCCATAATCATTGCCGAACGAACCCAGAAGATCTCCATTTCTGAAATTTGGCGCACTAAAGGCATATATTGAATTTTATAAAAGAAAAGACAAAGGAGAAAAAAAAAACTCTAGGCAAAGAGAACCCCGGGAATCCGCAAAATTTTCTGTCCCCCATCAATCCGGAAAACGCCCAGCAACAACAAAGTCAAGGAGCTTGTTCTCTCATCACACCGTCGTGTCCCGCCTGTAACAGGTCGTCCGACGTACATCTTGGTGCCTGCCGCTCCTCCAGCCCCAGCAATCCGTCCCCCTTCGCCCCACATTCACGAATCCACGGTCATCGTCGGCATCGGGAGAAATAGCGATCAGACGAGGAGCACGCTTAGTACACCGGTTAGCATGCCGAATGAGATGAGCAACGGGGGAAAGGGTGTTTCGACTTACGCGTTCAGGCAGCCGTCGTTCTCAGGGTTGTCTACTGGGTGTCAGCTTTGATCTGCCAAGGGTAGAATAGAAGAAAAAAATGGTCTGGCTGGCTTACTCGTGACCTGGGCCCAGCGGCCCCAGACGACCTTGCCGGTCGTGGTGGTCAATCCCAAGTCGCTGACGTTCACCTCGATGATGGTACCCTTGGTCAATACGCCGAGCTGGGTGTAGAGCGTTGCTTGAGGGTTCTTCTTGACCTGTAGTCCGGTCAGATATCAGGCTCCAATTGAAATGATTTTTGAAAAACTTACTGAGATGATAGGCAGTTGGACCGTGACGCCGAGCTCAGGGTGAGTGACGTTGGCCTTCTTGTATCTGCTTGAATGAGACATGTACTGATTGACACGGCAAAGAAAGCCTAACGTACCGCAGGCCCATAGGACGGATAAAGCGCTCGTATTTGACTGGCTGCAAGCACGTCAGTCTGTTTTCTCTCAAAAGCTTTACGGGGTTTAAAAAGCGTTAAAGGAGCCCTTTTTAAGCCTGAAAAGGGCCCCCCAAAAGCTGAAAAAGGCCCAGCAGGCCCAAAAATGAGTGAAAACTTACGCGTCTCGTGAAATCATTGCCTACAAACGTGGGCTTGGTCTGCAGCGCCTTGTCAGTACTGTTTCTCCAAGAGATTTTGGTGGGTGGAGGCTGCGGTGGATGCTCGGGTGGCGGGGAAATGGTTTGGCAGCACAACAAGATAACAGGTTCACATACGATCATGCGCTTCCAGCTCTTATTCTGCCGTTTGCCTGACGAAACGGCCTTAAACCTACGGTACTGTCAGCAACTCAATTCCTCATGCACAGCACTGACGGATTTCTCACATCTCCTCTTCTGATATTCCCTTCACCTTGGGCAACGGCACAGCAAAGCGCGCAGCCTTCTCATTCCGCTTATTCTTGATCTGCGACGACAGCGCCTTGGCATTGTTCTGATCGGAGCGGTCGAGAAGGTACTGCGGGACGGGGTCCTTGGACGGTTCCTGGGCGTCTGCGCTCTTAACATTGCGCTGTTCCTTCTCACGGATCTGCTTCTTCATCTGAATCTTCTCCTTGCGCCTCTTCTCCTGGTACAGCTTCGCGCGCAGGCCGCGCAGGTTCTGCGCGTCCTTGGAAGCCTCGTGGCGCTCGCGGGCGGCGCGCTTGCGGACGCGTTCTTCATGGTCGAATCTCCGGCCGTGTTCCTTGCGGAACTTCTCCATGTACTCGTTCTGCGGCATACTGGCGGTTGTGAGGGGGGCGTCGGCGAGGTGTGGGGGGGGGGGGTTGGTGGTGATGCGGCGTCGGAGGCTCAAGTGAGGATCTGGTACTTGGAGTCGAGAATTTGGGCGGAGAAATCGTTTCGCCGAGCGCTTATCTTATCGCGTCCGCCGAGCCTCAGGGCCTCCTCCGCCGCCGCTCCGCACCCATCATCCCTGCACACCACGTGCTTGACGGATCCGTTTTCTCGAATCTTGAGTCTTTCGCCTTTGGGATATCGTCGTAAGAGCTACATGGAACAAAAGTCCCGTATAGTCATTTTGGAATTTGATTTGAGATAACAAATTCCATAGGCCTCGAAGCCGTCAAAGAGAAGTTAACGTTTTTTTTTTTTTCGGAGCGTCTATCTCTCGTCTGTGCTTTTACCTTGCTTTATTGCGCTCGTGTGGACAGTTTTCCCCTGCGGCATCTTTGACCCTACGGCTCTTCTGTCCGCGCGGCTATTTGGCCCCTGCAGCGCTTCTTTCCGTGCGGGCTGTCAGCCTTTGGTGGGGTTCGTAACACGAAATCCATTCCGATGCACACGTTGAGCTCAACGGCGCCATGAAGTACGAGGCCAGTGGCCATGTCCATGCCATACTACATACTCACAGCTACAAGAGAGCCTCGCTTAGCTTCATCTTCACCCCGCAAATACTGCACCCTTCACAACACCCAACCGAGCGAACTACTCTCTTGCTATGCCGCGAGAAATATACAGCACACCACTCGGTCCTCTGGCCACTTCCGTAGCCGATATCTTCACAGTCGCCAAACTGGGCCATTACCGCCTAATTAATTGCTCCCACTCAATGCAACACTGATCTCTCCGCATCCACGAATTCAACAGCCCCATGGCGGCCATCTCCTACTCTTCCGCTTCCTACGTCTGGCGCGGAAACGCTTTTGACGCAGCCACAAGTCTGCCTGACCTCGGTGTCCAACTTAGGGCCTTTCGCGCTGCGAGCAATCATTGTCGAGCAGCACGCGCCAGGTACATTCCATAGATCCGGGGCTGTCACTCTGGGCGAATGCTTTGGTCCGGTCATTGAAAGGAATTTGCGCGAACTGCGCTTTTCCATCGGAGGTCCCGATCCCCTTCTTCCTGGGACTTTTCGTGGAGATGCACTCTTGCGTACGTAGGATTGCAGAAAATCACCCACATCACCGGGGTCAATTGTTTCTTATTTGAGCAGTCATACGTTGAAGAAGACTTTGTGGAGAATGCGAAAGGATGTTGATTGGTAAATGCGACGAGTGATGGTGATACACCACTGCCAAGCGACCTGGCTAAACCCAATCGGGAAAGAACCAATGCCATGGTGCCAACAGAGGAGCAAACCGCGCAAACAAGCGAGCAATCGGCCAAGCCTTTGGTCTCAGGGAAAAACATGCCCGGCCGACTGCTTGTCATTTTGTTGTTTTATTTAAGGGGCAATTACAAACCCGACCCGTATTCCTGTACTTGTCTCGAAAACCACACCCCCGACCCTTTCCACCGAAACCCGACCCCCCTGCTGTAAAGGTCAACATTCTTATATTAAATATGCCTGGCTTTTTCTGTAATAGATATCTATACACTTAGGTACTTTTATTAATCTGAAGAGAACACTGAGAATTTAATTGTGTTGAAGTTCTACAACACGTTAAAGATAATGGACTTTGGCGAAAGGGTCGGTGTTGGGGTTTTGGAAGAAAAATGGACCGGGTTCGGTAGTTGTTCCTTGAAAATCTTGATGCGGATAATCGAGCAATCTGCGGGGCGTGTCCCCACTACTTCTTAATGCTTCATGCACTGGTAACGAATGAAATGCACCTGGGCTTATCTTGCTGTTACATCATGATGGGAAACCCCGCAGCATGCTCAGATTGGGAAAGACGTGGATAAACGGCCTGCACACTGCGCTGTTCCCCTCATTGCTATTTAAGCGAGTGCCGGCCAGCACATCCTTTTGGAAAGGAATGGCAAATCAAACACCTTGAATCCGGCAGCGAGGGCAATCATGTGGATTCCGCCAGGCGAGCTGGCCAGATTGTCTTCGGTAATTCGCTGGGTGCCCTCGGCAGGAAGCTCTTCACCCACCTCATCATGGCTTCGACGCTGCACGTCTATTTTTGTAAGCATCATTCATCATCAGCGATCTGCATGTGAGATTCCACTTAGCCAACCTCCCGACGAGGGATGTGCGTAAGCGATGCGGGGTATAATCGATAACGTAAAGACCAATGGAGATGGTCCGTTGATATACTGCTTATATTGAATCACATGCGGCGGATACTACGCTTACGGCAATTGAAAGCATCACCTCTAAGGAAAGAGTCAATGAGCGATGGTTTTATTTGTTAATACTCATAATGCAAATGCATAGGGTAAATTATATAGTCTTCATTAAGTTCAATTTATTGATGCATTTAATATGGAACAATACAATTTCTTAAGAATCATGAGCCACGCGGCGAAAAGAAGCCCACCAGTAAATTTGCATCCTTGATGTTCCCATTCCATTGGTTGCTTTTGTCTGCTGCATGGACATGGAACCAAGAAGAATGCCCACGTGGACCATCTGAAGGACCAAACCCAACGCTACCATTAATCTGACTGGCCTGGCCACACGCCGTTATATCCGAGTAAGTGCAGCCTTGATCATACCAACCGTGTTCTCCCGAAATCTCATCGTAGATCTCCTCTCCGCCGTAGCTGCTCGTGTCCGATTGGTTATCATTTGGAAGCGCCATTGTATCGTCCTCTGCTACCAAAGTCTGCTCTGAAGTGCACGAGCTGTTTTCAGACACCTCTGAGTCCCTTCTTTCACGAGCGGGTAAGATATCTACTTGTACGGCACAAGCACCTATCTGTACCAACTGTATTGCGTTAGCAAATACTCTCTACAGAATAGGTAAGTTGTAAATGGGATGCAGAGAGTAGATATGGGAGTTTTCATACGTCTTGGGATACTGGATCGTGCATATTTCTTTGCTCACTTCCACAAGATGAGCATATTCCGTGGTCAGACGATATCCCAGTGTTGCCTTTGATCCTTCTGCTCTCCTCCGCAATCTTAGTGCAGTCTTGAAGACTCTTCTGAATGTTCTCGAGCTTTCCCTGCAAATGTGGGATTTTCTCAACATTGGACTGGATGCCTATGATGAGACTACCAAAATTTCCCAACAGACAGAGAGTGAGGCAGCTCTTGTCGCGCTCAAGATCGTCGAATCCTCGAAATATGGCCGAGTCCGCTTTCGTGACGTCCAGGACCCTCAAACACTTCTGGAATTTATTGGCCGGGCCTGCGAAGAAAAGGGTTCTCTCGATCGCTTCCTCTATTGATTGTGTTGTTTCGCTGAGAGAAAGCAGATGAGACTTTATCGATTCCGAATGGAGCCCGTCGGTCTTCTCGATCAGCTCAGCTATCTCAATGACCTGTTTAACTTGCCGCTCATGACGGCGGTATCGCTTGGCGGAATGCGCGGCGTTCTGGCAAATGTCTTGTAGTATGGTGATCAACTTGACGGAATACCCCACGAGCTGCGAAATGCTGGCGACAATTCCGACCACTTCGACACCGGACATGACGCGCTGGAGAATGGACAAAAGGACAAACAGGCGCTGAACATCCGAGAGAGCCGGGCCTGGCACTGAGCTGAGTTTTAGGAGTTCCCACAGGGCCTCCTCCGCACGAGGCTGTCTCCCGATCGCGCTCCCAGACGTACCTCATTCCCTCCTTTTCCGCCTTAGCCGCCGCCATACAAGGCGAGACGATGCAACGCTGTACACGCTTCCGAAAATTCTCAGGCCCTAAGCGCCTCGGCCAGTGCCACAGCGTCTGACAAGCCATCATGCCTCGCATGACCAGAATGTGTGTTGGCTGCCGGCTGGGCGGTCGACATGCGCCCGGTCTGTGGTTGCGCTGATAAGATATGATTGGCGTTAGGGATGTGTCGGACAGATAGGAGACGCTGTTTCGTTGTTGCGCAGCATGAGGCTGCGAGACAGACAGCCAGGATTGTGCAACTTCGGATGATCTGAGCATCGGACAATGCTGCAAGCCGTCAGGCGACGACCACTGCAGACTTAAATATACCAATAGCGCGGTCCGTGCGCCGCCACATGTATCAGGGACAAGTGGGGGGGGTCCTGTTTCGATCGGGTGGGAATATTTCAAATCCTTCCAGAACTCGTAAGGCTGAGTTTCAGCCTAACGATCCAACAACGATCCACCTCGTCCTGGTCAACAACATCGTCAGTGAAGCCACGTCTCCGGACATCCCACTTACCGACGCTTTGAAGAACACCTCGGAAGGATCGCCATTGCTTCCTTGCATTTAATGGATCGTGCGATGCGGCAGGCTCGTGCCGCGCCGTGGTCCCACTCAGAAAGAGCCCGTGATAAGGTGCCTGCCACAAAGCTGATGGGCCGGGGTCAAAGAAGATGAGGGGCATGCACCGATTGGCACGGCGGCTCTTGGATATACGCCCAATCCCCTCTATGACGCTCTGCTTTGCATGTTCAAGCCTATGTGGATGTCAGCTAATGGAGCGGAGCAAAAGAGCCACGTCTTCGGTGCGTTTTGCCTCTGGCCACGCTTTCAATGCGGCTCTTTGATTTTTGGGGGATAAAGAGGAGACGCTGAGAGCGGGTGGCAGCAGGTCATGCTCTTCCACCGTCGGCGAGAAACCACCTCTACTGGGACTCCATAGTGAACTGAGCCGCAGAGTAAGTTATGGTGAGATATAAAGAGCATCTCCATTTACTGACTGGGTAGTTGTGATTCCTGTGGACGAGACGGCGCTCTGAAACATCATGATCGGCGGTCAACCCAAGGGCTCAAACACAGTTTCCAACACCAGAAAGCCAAGAGCAATGCCAATCAACGAATCCGGAAAGGTCGCAAAGAGCGAAGCTGGTGCAAACCAGAAACCTGGAAACACTGTCAGCAGGAACTTATACCAAAATATATCTGCCTCAGGTCAAGCGAATCAGATTAATGGATCGATTGGAGAGCACGTGGACGCGCAAAGGACGGACCTGAAAGCAACAGACAAGGCAAATCAGTTTAATGGTTCAATTAATGCATGTCCGGACGGTTTCTTCTATGACAGGAACAAGACAAAGGACTGAGGAGGCTTACCATTCTATTTTCCTTTGAGAATTGTCTACCTCTGGAGTTAGTTCATACTCGACCATGAAGTGCACATCACGGCCGGAATTTCATATATTCGAATCTATCGCGTATTAAGTGACAACGTCTTTGTAATGCAGATATGATGGCGAATTAGCAAAGACTGATGAACGTATGTAATCTGTGATACTCCCCTGCTCTCGAATCTCGTATTGTGCTCCACGCTTGCACCCATCCCCACTTCCCGCCAACCCTCCACAGGACGCCCCCTGCAGGGGGTCCTGGTTGGTGTGCCCACCATTACCACCTCAGCCGGACTCGTACGTATCTGGGTATCGTTGTCGGCTACCGTAAACAGTCGATTATGCAGAATCTTGGAATCGTAGATGTCGTCATGCGTGCTGTAACAGGCCGTGAAATGCGCCACATTCGGATCGATATATCCATGTAACCGAAGCACCCGGGAAACAATATTTTTTTTTCTTTTGACATTGTTTTCGTTGTACAACAACAACACCCGCAATGTCCCGCTCCGTCGGTTCCTTGTTCTTCATTAACGTCCCGTCGGACGGTATTTCCACCGCGACATTCGGATTTCTTCTCTTCCTCGACGTCGCCAGTATCCCACTGAAGCCATCGAGGGCTTTAGTTGGTGATACCTAGCCTCCGCCCGAACCCTCCTCCATCCTCCGTAAACCGCGCCTTCGTCCAAGGCAAACCTCGCGTTTCGTCGACCACTGTTCCAGGGAAGGAGGCGTTTCTCGCTCGTCGGAACTACGCAGACCACGACTATTACGTCGAAAAACAATGCTTGTCGGCGACAAAGGCGATCGAGGCGTGGTGGGGTATGAGCGAGCTACAAACGGTGATCCTCTGACAGGTAATTTAGAAAACTGGCAAGGGCAGCTGCGCCCCTCAAGATTGTCAAAGATAGGTCCGTCGAAGACGAGCGTGAGGAACCAAGCGACGAGGCCGTGACAAGTTTCGTGGAGCCAGTCCGGGCAGAAGAGCCCAAGGGGCAGGGGAGGACGAAGCAGAGATGGCAGTGCAGGCCGCCGTCGACGTGGATTAGGTGGTTGATGTCAGGTTTGTATATTGGTCTGAAGAGAGACCGTCAGTGAGCTGTGCAGCCGGGAGGAAGATGGGCGCTGAGAAAAGGTCGCTTGTCGGCAAAAGTTTCTGACTCACCCATTCACCTGGTTGGAATGTCCTTCCGCACGGATACAGCGCCACGTGTGACTCCTTTTGTTGGGTTGGTCCGATATTACCCTATGATTAGGACGAGCGTTGGGTGCACTACAGCCACGGGGAGGCATAGGTTCGCACGTAGCGACTGGGGTATACGACGAAGAGCAGGGAAAAATGCGACAGGCGGAAGGAGGGGGGACATGAAGAGATGAGGGGCTCCCGAAATATGATAAGTAGCAAAGGAGTCAACTCGCGCTAATGTTGCCGCCTAGTTGTTCAGTGCAGCTCTCCCATCCGTACCAGTCACCCGTAAACGTAGGTATATCCTCAGCTGCCTACCTGCTCCGCCACTCTTCACAGCCTTCGCGCGATGTTTTCGTGGACTGATTCTTATGCCAAAGAGCGAGGGCGTCTCAGGCGACCGGTGGCATACCCTGGTCAGTCATCACGCGCCGCGACTCTACAGCCTGGCCGCAGACCGGAGGGTTCTCATATCCTTGTTGCAATTCAGGCTGTTACGGAGGAAGAAAAGCCTTGATGTTGTCATGAAACACATAATCCAGAGATGGAGAGTGAGAAGTGGGGAGGCAGGCAGCGGACAAGCGGCACGGCTTCGCATTCAGTTTGTATGCGTTGCGCATCGCTAATCGCTTCAGCGCCAGCTCAGTAGCTGAACTGTTCTGCTCTGCATGAATTTCATGACCCCTTTAATCAATGAAGCCCCGGGTTTTGTTTTAGGTCAAACCGACAACTCGGCACTATTGGGCAAGTATGCCTCAAATGTGACGACATTTCTATTAGCAATTCGATTGAAAGAAAAGACTCTCTCCTGTTACTATGCAGCGCCTCGTCTTTCTCTTCAGATGCTACCTACAAGATCATTGTGTTTCTAATGGCCACCCTCTTGGCGCTTTACGTCAGCGAACTAGCGATCTAGCTGCAGCTACATTATGTAGCCTACATACAAACGGGGCACCTAGATCCGAGAACATCCGGCGAGAGCAATTTACGCATTTTCTTCACCAAGAAAAATACGTGCTTGTCACCGGAAATCTATAGTCATCAGTAACAAGATCATGATTGGGAGAAGAGGAGGGAAAATACCGGGAGCATATTTTGGTAGGCCCAAGAGGCTGGAATTCCCGCTCGTGACTCGGCGGCACAGCGGAAGGCTGTCGTGGCTTCTCGGCTTTCTTGGCTAGGCAGCTGAGGCGCAAGGCTTCTCCGTCGTGGCAGACAATGTGCAACCCAGTGGGAGATGATGTCAATATTTGGGCAGGGCTACAAGGCGGTGACCAGGCAGACTTGCTTGGGCTAGGTAATTGAAGCGTTGACGCAGGGTATTCCAAACAGAGCCGGCTGCCAGCCAAGCACAATGATATCATAGAGTAGGGATCCGCGCTCAACGTGCAGCAGCCTAGCATCCGGAGTGATATGACCGACACGGTCTCGCCCAGTGGCGGAGCAGTGGTGTCGAGCAGGCATGGAAAAGAAAGCATGTTTAATCGCTCTTTGCAAAGTATTACTCGAGACTAAAATAGATTGTGGTGACGTCAAGCTCCCTGATGCATGGTGGAGTGAGCAAGCGTGGAACAAAAATCATTTCATAGATTGTAGTTTACAACGTTGTCGTACAACGCATGTATGTGCAGCCACATCAGCATGGCAAGCTTCACTGCATGCTGACCAGTCGGCAGCTTATGCGGCGAAAGCCTCAAAGCTTTGCCAGCATTTCGGTGTAGCACATCTTCCTTTTAAAACATGCGCATACATCGCAGTGCATACATTCTTCTCCAACAGCAGTAACTAGCGTTAAACTGAGGTCTGTCACCTTAACCTATGATTCGATACGAAAACTAAGTTAGTCCAATCAAAATGACTGTTGTCATTCGTTGCAAACTCCGGCCGCTGAGGGATGTAGATAGGCTAAGATCGCGCATACACTACAACCAATGAAGCATGCCTGCTTAGTCACATTCTTTGTGGAATACTGTGATGCAGGATCCCTGTCATTTGTATGAATTAATGGTTCATCGAAGCGTATGACATCACCCGATGTTTCCATTAATTCAGTGAAATCCTTTTCATGCAGCCGTTCGCTTCACGTTGTATTATCTCTTTTATCCTTTCATTATGCACAGTCTATGAGGAATACACTCAAGCTCTCACAAGTTTCTACTCTCTTTTCTGCATCGACTTGAAAGAAGCGCATGGTTACTTCTAAAATTAGATGTCATGGCGATTTGGATAGGCTCCCCGTCACGGCGGCTGAACTGTCCCGTCACCTAGCCTTCTTTCTCCACACACAACAGATCCGAGACACCTCATGGCTATGTGGACATTCTACAAAGCTTGTGATGACTGCAAACAGGCCTGGTAAGTTTGCCCTGAAGGCTGTTTGGCGTCATACAACCCTGTCTGATGAACGCAAGATCCCAGTCCACGCCGACATGTTACCTCTGCAGCTCTTGTTAGATTAAGCACTCTCTTCTAATTACATCTCTATACCACGTAGTGAGGATAACATGCTTGCAGAACTCTACATAAACACTGCTTCAGCCGCGTATGTAACGGAAAACGCGACATTCTTACAGCATTGACAGTAAGTGCACAGCATATGCTAAATAAAGGGCCATACATCGTCCAATAAGCCAAAATCACAAAGTTAGCCACCTATTTGTGGCCTAGTCCCCTTCATTCGTAGAACAATGAAGCTTCCCATGGTCGCACGTCGATAAACATGTAGGTTGGGGGAGGGTTTGCTATCAGTCCGCTCTGTGACTTCTCTGGTGCCTGATGAGCGCAGAATTCCCAGAGCGGCTGTGCTATTGCTTACTCTGCCACACAGCCATAATCTTGAGCCGAGTAGCACAGTCCGGAGCTCTCGAAAGTCTATAAAGCCTTCGCCATGGCCACTCGTACCTGGAGGAATTGCTTTTATTTGTCCGTTTGTTAGCCCTTTTAATCCTTGCCATCCTCTTAGCGGATCAGTCCCAACTGCGTCATGGAAACTCCTAGTCCCGAGCGATCTGATGGGGCGAGTTTGACGCAAAATCAGAGGCTACACAGCGGCGCTCAAGCAAACGATTAACCAAGACAGGTTAACAGCGACAACCAGGAGCACAGTAAGAACTATTGTGGACTAATGTTGTAAATCACAAGGAGGCTTAAGCTAACCGCTGCCCTTCGACACTCACCAGGGAGATGCTTCATGTGCAAATAATCAACAAGTACATTTCTTACGGCGATGCATCCGGCCGCCTGAGCACCGACGGTGGTGCAGACAACTCACCGAGCTCTGCTAGTGAGCTTTGCATTGGCCTTATCATCGCTTCGTTGCTACCCGTATACTTTGTAAGCATCGCTCGTCATCAGTGATCTGCACATGTGATTCCGCTCTCGCCCACCACCCCGCCTAGGGAGTTAAGCGCAAGCGATGAGGGGTATAATCAATAAAGGAAAAGCTTGCCCGTCTTGAGCACCTGATGTGCTGTCCATTTTAAGCCGCACACAGCGGATGCTACGCTTCCGAAAAATTAAAGCATTTATCATTGGGGGAGGCTGCATCGAGCGATTATTTCCTTGAATATACTCCCAAATCACATCATGTAGTCACGTAATCCAGTTTCGTATGTTGCACTAGAGTCGAATCAAGTTGGTCAGCGTCCAAGTCAATCCAAAGTCGCAATTTGGGAGACAGAGGGTGAGGTCACGGGCTTTTTACTATGGCACGAACATTGTCTGCCAGGAATATAATTAACCACTCACACGGGTAGCGAGTTATGATATCTGCATGTGTCCTCATACGTTTAAACTCGCATATATTCCCGGCTTATTTTCTTCAACCCCCCCACGAAGGAGCGTGGCGTCTTTCGTGGTACATAGGGGGGTTTGAATTCTTGCTGACCCACTGTGGCGTCGCATGACCCGAAAAGAGTCAAATGGCATATGCTAGGCTAGGCTAATCCAGCTCACCGATAGGGAACCGGGCGAGAGCCTTGCCCTCCACCCGAAATCCTTTGACACCAGCTCGGGAAAGCCATTGCAAACAAAAATAAGACCGCTGTCGGATTTGTTTCCATTTAGCTTACATCTTGCGCGATTTTCGGTAGAGTTGTACAGGCGCGCTGTGCCTCTTTCTTCACGAGCCTGCTGCTGCTTGAAAGTAGGCGCGTGGCCGAGTCAGACTTAAGTGTTGTACGGTTTTCAATAGGCGTTAGCCACAACGGCTGACATCTGTCCGTGGCCTGGCCTTCTGCCGGTTTGAACGGAATGGTGAAACACTCGAATGGCTGTGCAAACATGCAGCCAATCCTCCTACAGTTTCCAGCGGCCTCCTGTTATGGGGGGATTCCGGCGTGCCTAACATGTACCGATGGGGCTCAAAAGCGCCGGAGCTGGTTGGGAAAGGCCTGCTACGACGAGGCAGACAACAGGTCTGGATGGGTCCGGATTCTGATCAAACTCCTGATGGTTGCATGGTCAGCCAGATGATCATGGGTGGGCAGGGAGGTCGGAAAGGTGGTTGTGACAATTCCGCCCTGGGGGCGGCGCGTTTCGCGTCAGGCAACGGCGCGGGCTAAACTCAGAAGTTTGGAACGGGCTATGCTTCCATGTGGCTTTGACAGTATTGCGTACGCTGTCGCACTCACCGCTCTGCATCACGTACGGAAATCCAGGAACTGTTGACATCCTACATAAATCCGCTCCTTCGCCACACATGCAATGCAGGAAGGAGTTGATCCTATTCGGCGTCAGCCTTGCCCAACCTTACTCTTCTCTTCGTCGATAGGTTCTTCCTTTCTACTGGATACCCTAAGCCCGTCCATGTTCAATATGGCACAGAACCAAAGGACACACAGCAGCGCTCAAGCAAAAGACAACGCGGCCCAGGTCAACGGTGACTTTACATGCAGGTAAGCGTTGCAGTTTGGATGAACACCAATAAATTGGTAAAGAGGCTTGAGCTAAGCGTTGTCCTTTTCTCTTCTTAGGGATATGCTTCACCCAGAAGTCCATTTCCACATGGACTGCAGGGGCTCTTGCGACAGATCCCGCAGCTCCAGCTTCGACGATCGATCACGTATATCCATGCAGAAAGATTTGGAAAACCAACCGGGCCCCGCTCCCGCAGCCGCGCCCGAGCCTGCGCAAGGCCGGGAGCAGGGCTCCGCACAACCAATCTCTGGCACGCCGCGGCGGTCGCTGACCATATCCAGCATCAAGAGCTGTTGCTGCAAGCACCGTTGGCGCTTAGCCCTTGTTCTTGGATTACTGCTTATCGGAATCATACTGGCTATCGTTTTGCCGCTGTGTCGCACCTTAGAAATCAGGCTGAAGCGCGATGTGGCGGAAGCGACGGCAACGGCCGTGGCGGATTAGAAGAGCTGGGCCCCGCCTACGTCGACGATCGTACCCCTCCCGTCTTCGACTCTGCCACCCGAAGCATCTCGGTACCCCGCTTTCAGCTGATCAGATCACGGATTACTCTTTGCGCAGCCGAACGTCTAGTATCTTGGGCAGAAGTGAGCTTTCGGGGAATGCAGAGCAGACATAAGTGGAACCTATATGAGTAGACGGCAGGGTACTTATTTCCTAGTTCAACACTCAGATTCATGCCATTGCTTTTCATTTATGGAGGAACCGTTTTTTTTTTTTTTTTTGCACTACTGGGGGCGGAAGGGAAGTGCTATGGATAACGGGCGTGGAAATGACTGTACATACCCATCGTCTTTCACTTACGTTTTCTTCGAAGACCACGTAAGCTCAGTTGTACATATCGCTTTGGTTAGTCGTTTTCTATTCCCTGACATCAGGACAATCAACGTTAAGGACATGGTAGAGTGATACAAAATGAAGTTACGCAATTTCCACAGAAGCAAGGGTGTTCAATAAGACGTCTCGCCTACAGGATCAATTTACCGCAGCTTGCTATTCGGCTAAGAATGGTGGAAAAGATGAATGCGTTTCAGAGGTTGTTGGCCCTCAGATATCACTTCTTCTCGGTCCCCCCATTCTCCTTTCGAAAGAAATTGTCGTTAGTGAGATCCCCATTGATCTGCTGGCTTCGGCCTGTCGCATCATTGCGCTTCCAGTTTCCTCCTTGTTGAGAATTATTTGGCTGTGGACCGTAATTTCCATTTAACTGCTGTGCATCCTCTTTAGCAGTGTTGCCTTCGTGGACCCGGACGGTGTCGGTGTTTTGTCTGGGGCCCTGATTGATAGAGGCACGGGGTGTGTCCGTACTGGAAGGAGCACCTGAAGGCACCCCATTTGGACTTCCCGTGTGGACAACTGGTCGTGACATGTTCGCCGTAATCTCGGATTGCTCCATGCCTTGCATAGGCGTGTCTTCGGGAGGCAAACCCATTGACTTGAAATTAGTTTGCGCGCACAGTACCGCAGAGAGAGACTCACAAGTTCCACTTGAGGGTATGTCCTGTAGCTCCAGTCAGGTGAAATTTTGTGCTACTGCTGAAAGTCATTGACCTCTTGATGAAGGGCGGTATTTATCTTCGCTGAATTTTAAAGAGCCGCATCACGAGATGAAGACAAAGAGGCGCATCAATCCAATCACCGTGCCAACAGAAGAGCAGACAATCCTTTAAATTTGCAGGCTGGATGATGCAGCCATCGCAGCCACGCGGCAGATTTCTAGTAGCTGTCTTTCCGAGGAATCAAGCTGCAGTACAACCCGCTGGGGCCGGAGCCTATGATGATGGGTGTTCGTTTGAGCCACGGCATGATACATCCTTGAATATGGCTGCCGCCATGCATGGGATGAGCTGGCAGATATGATTGAACTCTCTGATCATATGCTTGAAGATATCAGTGATTGGATTTCCAGGTGAACACCGAGGGAAAGTGGACGCGCAGATGCAACGAAGTCACGCGGCATTACCAACCCAGTCGAAGGCTTGATGCTGGTGATAAGGTAAATGTGGGGTTGTGATGAGGGGACAGCGGGTAGGGTTGTCGGAGCATGCAGCATGTGTGAGGAAGGAGGCTCTGGTGTATGTACACTACAACCCGAACAAACCTGCACACGATCGCGCGTTGCATGCACGCAATCTCGGACTTCCCGATTTGATTCGCTACTTACATGCCTTGTTCTGCCTGCATATCCAGGCAACGGGTTCGCTGCCTGAAAGGCGCTCTTCCAATCAGAACCCTTGTTTGGCAAGCAGCCACTTTGCCAAGCGTCAGCATGACCAAGCCAGCGGGTTTATCAGCGCCGCCAATGGACAGCAAACTCGGGCTGACTGAGCGGTCGCATCGGTCACGACGCATTTTCTTTGTTTTTCCCCTCTTTCTCGTCTGCATTTTCTTTTGCCGTTCACTGAAGCTCGTCGGCGGGCAACCACTTCCACATTTGTTGGGGCTCTGGGAAGCGTCCAGGGTCTGAGCTGAAAGATGTGGGCCTGAGGCGTGTACGACGCTTGTGCGACCATTTGAGGGAACGGAGAGAATGCGCGCGCGAATGCGATGGAACGTCTCACGCCAGCGCCCTTTGCCACTCCAGCCTCCGCCCCTTTCCGCACATCCACCTCACGGCGGGCTTGTTGGCGCCATCCCTCAGCCTTGCTTGAGTGAGAACACGGCGCACGCTTTTCTTGAAGGCACGGGGCTATGTCAGGCCTTGAGGTCGTGGGGGCTATTGCCAGCATTTCGCAGCTCGCTCAGTATACCGGAAAGCTGATCATCTGTCTGAGAGACCTATCCGAAAATGTTCAACGGTCGTCCGAGCACTTCAGAAACTATAAACAACGCGCCGAAGACCTACAGCAAATTGTACGCCTCCTGGAAGAAAACAAGGGACTCGCATCCAACAAGCTGGAACGCCCAATCGACGCACTTCTTCAAACCATCGCGGCGATCATGAAGACACTAAAGAAGAAGTTTGTGGATCCATCCAACCCCTCGAAGCGATGGAAGAACTGGGCTAAAGGGGCCAAAATTCCGCAAGCGGAATCCTTCATCTCAGAGAAATTTAATGATTTGGAGCGTTACAAAAGCACCCTTGCACTCGCACTCTTGGAGAACCTTGGGGGTTATGTCCAACGGATCGATGCAAAAGTCGAAAGCATGCCTGATATTCAAAGGCAAATACAGAAAATTGACAGCACTCTCCGGGCTTGCCTCAGGCTTCCTGCGGACGAGGGCAGAAGATCCCTAAACTACGCTGCCCAGCCTCTCATGGCGCATACTCAATCGGATCAGGCTTCAAACTATGTAAGTGGCATCCTAAAATAACCGGTCTATCTTTGCCGATGATCCTGCTGACCAGATCAGCGATGTGTAGGCAGGGAACCTTATTCCGCTGACGACGAGCCGAGACCAACCCTGTTAAGCGCACGTTCGACAGGTTCCGAGACCCTGGTATCCGATCACCGCTCGGTATTTGACAATGGATTCGGCGACCATTCGCAATATCTCAGACATCCTGAGTACAGATCAGCTGGAAACCGCACCTATACGGAAAACATGGTATCAGAGGAGGCGCTCCAAGTAAATGGTAATGTCGGGACTAGGGAACTCACCGAGCATGGTTATGCCTACTCGCACTGGAGCAATAACAGAGCTACCGGGAAAAGTCGGCAAGTCAACGGAGACCTATTCGACGCATCTGCATTCTTTTCCAGGCAGTAATAATCTTGCATCAAAAGTCTTTCTACGGTTAGCATCTGATATGGCGTTTGGTGGGGTGAAATTTTGGTACATATTATTTTATTCAATTTCGCATGTTTTAGGCTGTTTCGGTTTACCTGTTAGCATCGCCAGCTTGAATATATCTGCCGTAGTTTGTGAACACGAGTCAGAAACTGATCGAGAATGTCTTCTTACCATTTACTAGTTCAGTATTCATGATCGTAAATGTATGTGCATGACTCATGCCCATGGGTATTGTAGATGCATTCCTCACTGGAGTTCCAGTCATGGTGCTCGATTTTGCGTTTTGTATTAATTACCAGCCCCTTTGAATCAAATAGATTGTGCAGTGCAGGACTCTGTATTAGCCATCTGCCTAAGGCTGTAGTGAGCTTATAAGATAAGAGCCTCCCGCCTTTCGCAAATGCGAGTACGCCTTGCGGCCTTTGCTACGCAGGGCTGTGCAGAGAAAAACCAAGACTCCCGTCACCCTAGAAGCAGCCTTGAAAAAGCCTGAGACACTCCGCAGAGGCCGTCTCTACAGTTTTCCCATGATTCTTGCCCAACTATGGCATATGACCGCGCCTCTTCGTGGCTCCGCCCAGCTCCGGTCTCATACACATCCCTGCTACCCAGCAAATCTGGGACTGGCAATTTGCTACGCAGAGTGCCAACTCGATCTCCGGTGAGCTTTGGCATGAGTAATTAATTCATTAATGATGTAACTTCATCGTCCCTCAGCAGAAGTGACTTTGTTGTAATTATCAACGTGGCTGTGCTCAAATTCACTGGCAAATAGGTGCATGTCGCCCTTCGTATCCGGTGGTCAGCCCATCCCTGTACAATGAGCAAGGCAGAGGTTCACTCTCGCGGCTCGCCTAAACAATCTTTCAGATTTCAAGCCTGCTCTACGCCCACTCATCGATTGTGTTACACTGGCCCTTTTACCTGGCTCTATGAAAACCGCATTTTTTCAGTCCTGCGATCCTATTGAGCTAAATGTCCGCTCTTGATGGCCAACAACATGAAGCAGTCGACAATGAGGCACACGAGCAGGCTATCCAAGTGAACGGTAATGTCTATAACAGGTCCGACAGCCTCACCATTTTTTATTTGTAGTCTCTTACACGATTTCACAGGGTCGCACCAGTACTGAGGCCAATCTTGCTGCAGTTCAACTACTACCTTCACCCAACCCAAGTTCTTCCGGTGGCCGACGAACCGGTAGAACATGGCACAACGAGGAGAATATGGTCTCGGCTCCAAGCGTGTCCATATAGACGTGCTTTTTGGGTTTTCGCTGTCATGTTTGGAGTATCAATCACGACCATCTTCTGGATCGTGTATAAACCCATACTTCCGAACATGGCGCTTTTCCGAAGGAGATCTTCCGGCTTTCTGATGAGTTTGATGGGCTCAATGCTCTCTAGGCGGTCATGGTGGACATGCATCACAGGGAAGTCGTTATAGTGGGCCAAGGACATGATCCACATTCACTGGGGTCTTTGTTGCTCCGAGAACATCCCGGATACTACCAGTTGCACTGTAACAAACTCGTACAATAGAGTCACCATTAGAAGATCTTTTTGATTTTTTCTCTAGTTCGTAATCGTCCTACTCAACATATCCCCTTTTCCTTCTCCATGCCACCTGGTGTTTCGAGTTATGCACAACCTCGGTTCCTCGGTGAATCGTAGAATAAGTAGGTTTCGAAAGAGAGAATTTACTGAAGAGTAAAGCTGATATTCAATCTTCCACAAAGTCAAGGCCATCACTCTTATTGAGTAGGCTCATCGTGTGAATCGTGGTCGGCACGCTATGTGTGTCATTCGCCTTTGCGCGCTTTCTTTGTTGCAGGTTTAGACGTTTCTTCTTTCGATTCAGGGACCGGACTGCTGGCTGAAAAAGCTTGTTTGGCTCTTAAGCCAAAAATATCTTTTCCCTTGAGGATAATGGTACCGGTATTTATCTGCCAGGCATCTTCAGAAGATTCGTTCTCTCGGACGGCCGCATTGATAGGCATAGTGTGTTGCGTGTCACTACTATGCCCAGCGTTGAGCTGTGTCGACTTCCCCGAAGCTTTGTTTTTTTCGACCTTGTATTCATCCGCTTCACGTTTACTGAAAGAAATGGACGAAAATTCGCTTTCGAATCCGTGCTCCTGGAGGGGGTTATCTACCCCGCCACCCGGGACCTCCTGGCGGTGGCTGGTGTCGGTTGGGCGTGGATATCCTGCAGAGTCACCTTTGTGGGTGTCTGTGACGTCTTCAGTATCTCGAGACTGAAGTGATTGGTGTGATTCATCTGTATCTTGACTTGGTTGTCTCGTCCTCTTAAGCTGGTTTAGTGGACGATGTGCAATTTGCTTCCCTTTATCGGCGCTGTCTTCCCGATGAAGGTCTGTTGAAGATGTGGATTGTTCTTTAATGGTCGAGACGGCTTTACCTCTTCTCGGCATCTTGAAAATGACGCTCTATTCGATTCTCGAGTATTGTTCGCCGTGAGTTTTTCAAGTTCCAACTTTTCAGCTGTGGCAGATTGGCTGCTCTTTATCATGACTCCAATGCAGTCTTTCGCCGGCCGGCAACACCATCACAGCATGCAGCTTATCAGCATTCCTCACCAAGTCTAGGGTCATAGCCATTCTACCAATTGGAGAAAGATAATTCGGGCGTTCGCTGTTTTGAGAGTGTTGCGCGAGAATGCTTGTGCGTGATACCGTTCCACCGCGTTTCTCACCTCGGTCGGAATTGCCATATTTTGTGCCGGGTAGGATGCCTCAGCCGCCGACCAATATGCAGATACAAGGGAATCTGGCCTGTTGCAGTTGAGATATGCGCCGAGAAAAACACATCACAAGGCTGAAGCCCAGCCCCGCACGGTGCAAATCGCGTGTGTAGCCGCTGGCCCGTTCCATCCCGCTGCAGGTGCAGGCGCCTTGATTTACCTCGATCGTAAGGGCATGAGTGTGATATTTGGCTACATTGGAACCAGCGCAGCGCTGCTCCGCCTCCTTTTGTTCTGGGCTCCCCGCATCCCAAGTGCCTCCTCTTCCAATGGAAGGTGACACAGCCTCGCGCTTAGCCGTGCAAGCCTCACCTTCGGTACTCCACACATCCAGCACGGCATACATGGCATCACCTAAGCGGGTGTTCTATCTTGACCATAACAAGAGCATGCGTGGCTGAGAAAAATGCCCTGCAAGGGAGTATTCCCATATCCATCGTGGCGTCGCCTCGCACCTGATTTCACTTGCTATGTACCTTTCCCTTCAACACCCATAATATGTCCGGTCTTGAGGCAATCGGTGCTATTGCTAGCGTCTCGCAGCTTGTTCAATATACAGCGACCCTCATCTCCAAACTCCACGCTCTATACCGCAATGTTGAACAATCCGGAAAACGCTGCAAGCTGTATCGGGAACAGATCGATGAACTCTTGAAGATAGCGGGCCTCGTAGATTCATTAAAAGAAGTACTACGCTCCGAAGTTGTTACGACCCACGTCCAAGCCCTTTTGAGGACTATCGAGAATATTGACAAAGAGCTGAGACAAGGATGCGCCGGAGATATTTCAAGAAGATGGAAAAGATGCCTGGAAGCCGTGCGGTGGGGCAAGGCAGAAGAGGCCATCCTGAGGGGCTTCGAGGATCTGGAAAGAGACAAGAGCTGCCTTGCCCTATCTATTCTGGCAACTTACGGTACCCTTATAAGCAGAATCGACAGGAATGTCGGAGATGGCCTTCCCCAACTACAAGAGCAAGTCGAAAAGATTGAACGGACATTAAGCAACTGCTCCATCTCTGTGAAAGAGGAAGAGAGAACCCAAGAAGTTTCCAGATTTCTCAACAAGAGTGCTTGCCCTCATCAGATCCGCCTCAAAATGCACAAGGCTGACGGATACAACAAGGAAGTACGTACTGATGCTCTCTACACTCCTCTTAAATGTGACAAGCCTTTAATGGTTACTGACGAGATCCAAAGGTTGCAATCCGAGGTCCGCGAGATGTGCAGCCGATGCCGCAGACCGAGAACTGCAACGGACATGAACCTTCTGAGACGGAGAGCGCCGACGGACGTTTCGACAACATGTCCGAATCACGCTTCGCCATGAAGCCGCGCAGTCCCGCAAGGAGCGACAGCGGATACGAAAGCATTCCGGAGACCACTATTGCCGACGAGTCTCCTCCATCAAATCGGTCATGGTCGGGGAACACGGCTTCTGAGGGGGCCATGCAGATAAACGGGAACGTTGGCAAAACAGACGCCATCGACTCAGCCCTGGTCAACTGCCACTGGAGTCAGAACGAGGCGAAGGGTCGGAGCAAGCAGGTCAACGGAGAGATCTTGGATGCCAAATTTGCTGCCATTTTCTTCTGTCAGACCCCTTCAGCTGCTTAGCTTACTGTTGGAACGCTGTCTTAACATCTCAGAGCCCCACAAACGCTTTATGGAAACTTTCCCGACATACGTTCTCTACTCTCCTTACCGTACTGGTGGGATTTTGGCTGCGTTCATTATACATAAATCCTAGCAATATCACAGTACACGCTGAACTGAGCCTCCTGGTATCTTGATAGCAGCTGCTGCAAAGCGCTTCGCCTCAGCCTTGCCCTCCTCTGTGCTCGCAGTCTGACCACCCCCTCTGCCAAACGTGGCACCAGCCGGATCAGAAGACCACTGCGAGGCTGACAACGGGGCGCAAGGCAACTGACGGGATACGCGAGGCAGCAACGTCCCCACTCTTGTGTGAAATGAGCGGGCAAAGATATGCATGCAGCAGCAGCAACGGGCGCATATGCGAGAAAAAGAGGCTGTGAGGGGAGTGGTGGGAGCACGAACATCAGCCGGGGGAGCTGAGCCGATGCGGCGAAGCAAAAGCCCCCAATCCGTGTGTAACCGCCCGCACCACCCCGGCCTTTTCGTCAGTCAGCCACGCGCCCGCCACGACGCCGGCTCGCGTGCGGGACGGGGCAGTGATGTGCAAGCGAGGATGGTGCGCGCAACGATGGCTCGGACCGGCGGAGATCGCATCATCGCCGATTGCGAGGGAGCAGCCAATTGAAAAGAAGCCGCCAGTCTTGAGCCGCACGGCTGAGATTCTTCGTGCTTTCCGGGACGCGCTGCTTCACTCGCGCTTTATGCACTTATGCGCATCTTCGATTTTTCTTCTGGGGCGTGCACTGTCTTTTGAAGATCATGCTTGAGGACCTTTTGAATCGTTTGTTCCACTTTCACTTTGCAGTGCTTCATTCAGCCTTTCGTATGGACCAATAAACACACTTCAATAGATAGTAGTAAGATGACACCTAATCACTGGTCTGAGAAACCGAGTACGACAGACCATTCAACCACTACGCTGGGTCTCAGCTTACACAAGGGCAAGTGTTCTGTTTTTCAGGGGAGGCTGAATGGAATATAAAACATGGCATGCCTCCCAGCACTTTCAACTTTGCGATATCGAACTTTCAACATTACAGCAACAAAATTTCAAAATAAGAACTTGAACATGGAAATAAGCGCACGTAGCATTCATCAATGAGAGAGAATTAAGCAACCCGAAGAATAACACTGGCATCTGATCAGATGAACTTCAAAATCCTCTGGTGTCATCTGTCTATTGTGTGCCCCCTTCGCATTATAAGAGAAATAGAAAAGAATATATGTACTTAGTCTATACAAATGTTACGGTGGAGTAGAAATGTATTCAAGCCGCAGTCACAGTGTCAATCATCACGCTCGCCGGGGTCACACCGAGCCTCGTTGACATCTCCGCCGTCTTTGTTGCGTCCGTAATCTTCGGAGTCCTACACCTGGACACCAGCTTGCTTCCTTCTGTTCTGGATCTGCACTCCAGACCGGGCGCACACCTTCCATCCTCCTTACAAGTCCAGCCCTCCAGACACGCAGCGGTGCAACACTTTCCCTCAGGCCAGCATGGCACAGTCATTGTCTTCTCAGCGATGCAGACTGACTGCGCATCGCACACGTCGTTCGGACAGACCGTCTTGCCGTGCCGTGTACATGTCGAGAAGGCATCATCCCAGTAGAGAACTGTCGTGTTCGCGCGCGCGTTCTCAACGGCATGGTACACGGGTGGTGTAATCGACGCCGCCAAGATCGCGAGGACGAGGAAGACTGCACCGATGGTGGTGTATGGCTGGTGTTTGAGGAACCAGGGCTTGAGGCGCCGGCGCCAGAGATTGATAAACGGCCGAGCTGTGGTTCTCAGGGAGCAGAAAATGATGTTGTACGTGCGCGAGTGATCGTGATAATCGCTAGTCCTTTTAGCTCACAGTTCATTCCATAAGACGTGCGTTGGATGCTGACCCGTTTTGCTGCCTTGAGCTCCCGTAGGCTGAATTATCAGACCATTGCCTTTCCTGAGAAGCCTGAGGCCTCGATTCGAGGGGTGTATCCATGTTTTCCTGGCGGAGATTCAGATACAGTGACTGCAACAAGAGGAATGGATTTACACAAGATGTAGGAGAACAGATAAGGATGTATTCTGATGATGGAAGTTCAAAGATATAGAATACCGTTATATACTTCACCTGCTGTCGAAGGAACACAGCTCATTCATCTGATCACGCGCCCATTATAGCCGCCAGGATCTGGTGTGGTGGGTCGAACCTTGACCTTGACCCTTCTGCTGGATCCTGGCGTTGGTTATCTTGATTGAAAGAAGGAATATGCAAGTGCATTGAATTGGAAACTGAACATCAATGCATCGTGAACAACACGTAAACCTTTAGTGACACCGGGCTCCGATCATTTCACTGCAACTGCAAAGGCTCAGAAACTCCCAATCATTAATAATGCTAAGCGGGAGATGGGCCCAAGGGTTATGTCGTCAACTATAGCCAAGGAGAATAAATAGTACACTATTCAGCTCAGATGTTCCGTTCTCGCCCCACAGTGAATAGATAGGAATAGTACGATCTCGCAAGTTGCCGTTCGGAAGGAATAAGGCAATTAGGCCATCTACAAAAAGTAGAAGATCTATTATTTCGGGAAAGGACCATCAGTGTGTTTGCCGTAAAGAGATGAGACGTAGATCTGATCTCGCAGCGCGGCCTGGATGCAGGCAAATAAGCGAATTGCTTTTTTCCTACCCTTGCATGCACAGTCGTCACGCAAAGGATGTGAACGAATTACGGGAATAAGTACTTACCGAGAGCCATCGCCTAAATAACAATAAAAGTCATAACTGGATTTTTCTTCAAGCTACAAGAATGGGGATGAACTGAAAGTGTCGGATTACAGCCACAGCTGGGCAACCCGCTGCAAACCTGCTGCCTTCGAATCGGAATGCGACGGTAGTTAGCACAGCCTCAAAACTAACTTTGACTACCGGTGTATCACCGGTTATTTTGCCCTGCAGGAGTTCGTACTGAGAAGAAGTGTGGATGCGCGGCGGCCAGAAGCGTCTGGCAAAAATAGTCAGCCTGGCGTGTGTTGCCTGATTCTCTGCCATCGGGCCAAGAAAAATTGTCTCGCCGACTGTTCCTTCAAGCTTCTTTCAGCCAGCCTCATGCTGGCAAGCGCATTCTTCAGGCGGGTAGGGGTTGACGGCCGACTGGTCACCAGCTTCACCATTCCTTCCGCCATGGCACGCCTGTGGCGCATGGGGCAGCTGCGGAGCGGAGGCTCGGTGGTTCGTGAAGAAATCCCAATGCATTGGTTGACCTTTTCCCTTTTTGTAAAGTATGGGAATCACTAAAAATGGCGCGAGCCTTAAGCGGTAATCCCAATCGCGATCACACAACTGTGAGCAAAGGATTACGAAACGAACCTTTGAGCTTTATCGCCGTAGCCGCAGTCAGTTTCAAAATAATACCCTCACAGATTGCCAGGAGACACAGACGCTTCAACCACATGCCGACAAATCAAGAGCCATTTCCAAATTTCGGGCCACTCCATACTCTTCCTATACTTCAAACGTACTGGGAGGAAAGAGCCTGGGATAAAGGCAGATATATGTGTAATGTCAGCTTCGCATCGTTATTTTAACAATCATTGAGCTCTACGACTAGAATAGACGCACATTTCTTGCTGTAATGATCATCCTGTTATATGGAAAAGTTACGTCGAATGTGAAAAGAACCCGACCGCTGATATCACAAAGTGATAACGATCTTCTGTGCCGACACACCCTGTTTATGCCTTTCCATAGCACCCTGAAGCGCCTCCAACCCGGAACCAAAGACGAGCGGGTCAGGCTTGGCCTGAAACAGCTCCTTTGCCAGCGCCTCGGGGAGATACTTGCGCCATATGGCATCTGCAATGTGCTCGTTTTCCGGAAGGGGTATCGTATATGATATGGCTGTTTCGAGACATCTCAGCAATCCAACATTCCGCAATCAGGAGGGGCTTTTCATGCAACCTACTCATAAGAGGCTGGATGCTCTTGGGAATCTTCTCCGGGAAGGGATACAGCACTACAGCCACCTTGGCGGGCTGGAAGTCGTCGAGAATGGCGCCGATCTGGTTGTAGGTACCCTGCTCGGAGATGCAGTCGAAGACGCCAACGAAGGTGTCGGCCCGCTTCTCCAACGCGGTGACAATCTGATGATTGGCGTCTGGAGATTTGTAGTCAAATACTTCGTTCGCGCCGAGAGACTTGACCAAGTCATGATTGCGGGCTGACGCAGTGGCGACGACGTAGAGACCGGAGGCCCGGGCCAGCTGGATGACAGCGGTACCGACGGAAGATGCGGCACCCCATACGAGGAGAGTACCGCTGTCGGTCGTGGAGCGGGTGCCGTCGGCTGGGGGCAGAGGCAGGTTGAGGACCGTCTTTCCGTAGAGACCAGCTGCCGCGGTCGCGAGAGCCAAAGGGAGGACGACAGCTTGCTCAAAAGAAAGGTCGTCGGGTATCGGAGACACCAAGATCTCTGGGACACAACTGTAGAGCTGGAAGCCGCCGTTTCCTTGCTTCTGGCTCAATATAGCGTGGCAGAGACTATTTACATGCATGAGCGGGATTCGCGCACTTTGTTGAGGGTCGATGTTTGGATAGACGTACGCTATCACGCGTTGGCCTTTTTTGAGGCGAGTCACGCCCTCCCCGACTTCCTCAACAACGCCAGCAACGTCGGAGCCGAGGATGGCAGGATAAGTGACAGGCAAAGTCTCTTTATCCCTGTGCCTGCTTAGCTCTACTCATTCGATCAGTGAAGGTATGTTACTGAATTAGCCAGTCGATTGGGTTCTTCACAGATGATCAGTATGCTATACAATCTCGTGGAAGTGATGTGCTTACGATTGCCAACGCAGCGTTCTTGATGACGACTTCTCCAGGTCCAGCCCTCCTATCCGGAGCTTCTGCCACCTTTAGGGGCTTGACTCGCGGGCCATCAATCCAAGCTGCTTGGTTCTTCGTCATAGCTTGCGGAAAGAAGAATTGGGTTTCTGGAGAATGAAGTTGGTTTACTGCTTTGTGTTGGGAGGCTTCTCTTCATTTATGAGAAGCGCCGCGAACGGGGCTCATGGTGACGAACATCACAGAAGCGGATTGATAAGCGGACTAGGAGGAAACTCTACGAGTCAAGGCGGTTGAATGCAAGCAAACTCGCTGTCGCGCCTTCGGGGCAAGGTTAAGTCCGGCGGATACCGCATTTGAGACCGTGCACAACGAGATCCCGCCCGATCGGCTGGGATGTATTACGCTTTGGCTGAAATAGACTTTCGATTGCCGATACGATGAGAGTTACATCAGCTGAGAAAGGTTGAAGTCATCAAGGTGCACCTAATGGTATAGAATGCTGTCGGCCGAGGTAAATCCTCGGGAGGATGCTCTCGAAACAGTTGGCTCAAATAGCCGGGTCTTCAGCCACGCCCCTCTCTAAGGCTAGCCTTCACTTTAGTGTATGTACACAGTACGCTTTTGCGTCGACGTACATATGTAGTACATCTCTTTAGCTTCGTCCCGTAGTCTCTATACTTCGCATTATATGAGAATGGGGGTGATGTTTCCAATTTTGAGATGTTGGCCAGTCTTCACGGTATTAATAACCACCGTTATTACCCCAAAGACTTTGCATCAAACGAAGATCAGCATCCAAGAGGGTTCCACAGTTGGAATCACGATCCAGTCATGGGGTTGAGGAAATTTGCAGTGGAATTTTATCTAAAGTTGTACCTCGCTTCTGCACGGATAAAACCGCAGTCGCTTCCGTCCACCCAAATCCATTTGTAACTCCCATTAATCTGCCATACGAGTTAGTGTCTACACGGAGACTATGGAGTTTGTGGATCATTGACATTCACTGACCTGGTATTCAGGGACCGCTACCAAGAACCTTCTCCTCCTTGATGAAGATGGCAGGAGCGCTGGCGAAGTTCGGAATGTCGGCGAAGATCTCCTTACCAGCCTCGGAATGGTGCAGAGACTCGAAAGCCTCAGCAGTGGTCCATTCGACGCGGGTAGCGATTTCGTAGGCAGCATCTGCAGCCAGCTCAACGGCCTCCCAGCTCAAGAAATCGTCCGGGTAATGCTTGGCGATCAGAGGCATGTGCACTTTGAGGTAGTGCTCTTTATTGAAGATGGAGCCTCTGGGGAAGAGGATCTTTCTTTGGTATGAGTATGGGCTCTCATGAGAGGTGAGGGGCACATACGAGATATTTGGCAGTCATTGCGATGTGTAGGTGATTTATCTTGGAGGTAGGAAAGAAAGCGGTGCTTAGAGAATGTTTCTGGAGAAGAAATCCCTATACTTATACAGTTCGATGGATGTTTCCGGGTACCGTTTAGAGACTGGCTGCCATGCTGCTGATAGCGCCGAAGTTTAGCCTCGGTCACCCATCGGCGTATAGGTCTATGGTAGAACGTAGCAGGGCACTCCATAACTCCAAAGGGCTTAGACACATGATTACAGAAGTACTCGGAGCTGAAATCCACCGAGCAGAGACCAGTCTTCGAGTCAAACACGGCAAAAGCTTTTACCTGAAGATTCAAATGAGCACTGACGAGATTTGATACTTGTAGATAGTATGACAAACTCAACTGGCAAAAGTCATCCGTAACAATCCAATTTCGGACAGTAAGGGTGAGACGTGACAACTTTAATCAGGCTAAATACATGGTTTTGGTCATTGCAAGCCGAATTCCCCAAGTATTCGTTTTCCTACTGAATAGTGGTTTCATTGAGGCACGGGCCTAAATCGGCTACTCAGGGGCTAAAATAGTAGTTAACGACACAACCAACCTTATTCTTGTAGTATTAAATATCAGTGCTCGATGTTCAGAAGTTACGATTCAGTGTCGGAGACGAAATACTATCCTTGAAAGTAAAGGAGCACGGGTCTCTGCCCTTCCAACCACTCCCGAAGAATACCCTCGCTCGAGAGTTGTGCCTTCGGCGCTGCTGCACTTCTCCATGACGTACTTTCGGCGATGACCTATGCTTAACAAATTCGGACTTTCGAAGTGCCTATCGCCGCCCGTTACCATGATGTCTTCAGTTAATACCAAGCGTCCCTTATATACATAGCACCACCATCTGCCAAGTATCGCATCGTCACCCCGCAGAAACCAAGACACGGACAATGGCATCGTATCTCATCACGGGCACTTCGCGGGGTATCGGCCTGACGCTTGTCACCATGCTAGCGGCCAAGCCCACCTCCGAAGTGGCCAAGGTATACGCAGCCGCTCGCAGCGAGTCTGAGGCTCTGAAGAAGGTCATCGCCAGCGCCGCCAGCCGGGTCGTCTTCGTCCCGCTCGAGGTCACCTCGCAAGACAGCATCAAGGCGGCTGCGGCCAAGGTTGACGAGCTTCAGGCCGGAAAGGGCCTGGACGTGCTCATCAACAATGCCGGAATTATGGAGGCACCCGTCCAGGTTGACCAGTGGTATGGTTTCTATTTCTCAGCCCTTTCATCCGCGAGTGTCCCGCTGATAGAGACAGTGACGACCTTCCCGATGTTCTGAATGTCAATGTGGTGGGCGTACACAACGTGACGCGGGCATTTCTGCCGCAGTTGAGGAAGGGGACCCAGAAAAAGATCATTAACATGTCAGTCACTCCCAAAAGGCCTACCGGAGTTCTCTTTTCTTTCCCTTAGCAAGACACTTATGCTCCGCAGCTCCTCTGGCCTCGGCTCCATGGGCTGGGCGCACTTCACCGCCCCCCACCTATTCCCTGCGTATAAGGTTTCCAAGGCCGCCCTGAACATGCTCACCGTGCAGTACGCACAACTGCTGGAAAAGGACGACTTTACCGTCGTCGCCATCACTCCTGGGGTAAATTCATATTTTTCTATCCTTTTTCCAACCCTGGCCCGCGCTGACTGAAGCTTGAAATAGTGGCTCCGAACGGACCTTGGTTCCTCGCAGGCTGACCTGTCGGTTGAGGAAGGTGCGCAGGCCACGCTGAACATCCTGATGAACGCTACACCCAAGATCTCAAGGAAGTTCTTTAACATTCATGCCCCTGGCTGGGAGAATAAGACGGGCTTTAGCAAGTACGATGGATCTGAGATTCCGTGGTAAATGCCAAACCTTCAAGCCGTGCGTCAGAAGACTGGCTGTTGTACATATCTGAAAGATGAAATTGTCTCGATGATCAAAGTTCTGTTGAAATGCTTTACGTGTTGATGAAAATGGGTTGTGGTATTCAAACATCGCTACAGTTTGCATTTAATTCCAAAATAAACACTTCAACCAGACGCAGACAAATAAAGCACCTTATCCAAAATCTCAGGCCACCTCTGCAAAAGCCCATCATCCTTCTCCCCTCGCCACGCCACAATGCCATCCGGCCTCACCAGCACCGCACCCTCTTCACTAACGCCACGCTGCTTCGCCCAACTACCATCCACATCCCTCCAGCCCCCCTCACCAACAACCTCCACCCTTACCAACTCCCCCTCAACCCCCTCCCACCCCGTCCTCTTCCCCACCACCAACAACAACTTACTTGCCGGAACTAGATCCCTCAACGCAACCCTTTTACCTCCCCCCTCCACCCACGCATGCGGCAAATGATGCCCCGGCAACGTCGACGCATAATACCACTCCGTCTCAAACGCCCCATCCTCCCTCACCTGCCCCGCATGCCTCGTCTTCTCCCCCTCGCCCCAAAAGTCCGCCTGCGGATAAAACCAGCCCACCTCCGTCCCGGGCGCCTTAAACTCCGTATCCAGCGTCTTCTGCGCGGCGGCCACGGCCTCCTTCTTGCTCTTGTGCTCGGGGTGGCTCTCGTCGAAGAACGGCGCGATAGCGGCGGCGTTGGCCTCTGGGGAAGCGTCGCCGCTCATGCCGAGCGCGCGGTCCATGTTGAGGGAGTGGCTGCGCAGGTTGTGTAGCGAGGAGGCGGCGACGGCGCGGCCGATGGGGCGGCGCTCCGCGTCGTAGCTGTCGAGCAGAGCGCCGGCGTACTTCGCGGGGTCCGTGAGGGCCAGCTCGAGTTTCCAGACTAGGTTATACACGTCCTGCACACCCGTGTTCATGCCCAGCGCGCCCCACGGCGGAATGCGATGCGCCGCGTCGCCCGCCAGAAAGATCCGCCCGTTGCCCCCGACGCGGTACCGCTCCGCCGCGATAGCATTGACGTTCCAGTGGCTCAAACTCACGATGTCGACCGGCAGCTCCGGCAAATTCAGCGTCGCCCGCAACCTCCCCACCATCGTCTCGCGATCAAACGCCTTCGGATCACTCGCGATCAGCGCGCACGCAAAAACCCACTCCTGCTCCTCCGGCGCGTGCTCCGCCAGCGGCCAGGGCCCGATCTGGTACAGGAAGCCCGTTCGCGTGCTGCCGCCCATGTTTGGGTGCGTGAACCAGGTCAGGAAGTTGCTGGGGTCGGGGTGCAGCTGGCGGAGTTGGGGGGTCCGGATGTGCGCGGTGACCATGTGGAAGATGTCCGTCTCGCCCTCCCACGCGACGCCGAGGTGGGACGTCAGCCCGCGGCCGCCGTCCGCGACGATGGCGTAGCGGGCGTGGATGGCCTGGGTGTCTGCTGGGTCGCTGCTCTTGGTCGGCTTGACGGTCAGGACGACGTGGTCCCCGTCCGCGGCTTCGACGACGTCCGTCACCTCCATCCCGTAGTGAATTCCCCCCGGATTCAGCTCCCTCGCGCGCCGCGAGATCAGCGGCTCCAGCCGTATCTGCGGGAGGATGGCGTAGCGGCTCGGGCTGTGCGACGCGTATTCGTCCGCGTACCGCCCCAGGCCCCACGCGTCGCGCGAGTAGATCTCGCGGCCGGAGGACCCGAGATCCGTGTACCACGCGGTGCGGCCGGCGATGTCGGATGGTGCGGCGACGGCGTAGATGGCCTGCTCGAGGCCCATGGTGCGGAAGATTTCCATCGTGCGCTGGTTGATGCCGCATGCTTTGGGGTGGATCGATGTGCCGCTGTGCCGCTCGAAGACGACGTTGGAGATGCCGCGGAGAGACAAGAGTATGGAGGCGGAGAGGCCGACGGGCCCGCCGCCGATGATGGCGATAGGGTGGATAGTGGGGGGTGAGGAGGGAGACATTGCGGGCGTCCGGGGGGGACAATGACTGGAGATGTAGTTTTACTTTTTTCTGCGACTGCCGTGGAAATGTGATATAGGAGCAAGAGCTGGAGGTTAAGTTCGAATAGAAAGATGAAACAATGTTTTCTTTACTTCAGAGGGTCCCTGAGTCAGTTCTTCTCCGATGACGGATGACGTGACGGGCAAAAGTAGGTGTTGATCATGCAAGAAAATAATGTTGAAAGGAAGAAGAGGGAGATTGTCCCAACGATATTTTATTGTCTTCATAATATAGGTTGTCGGCAGTTTGTTTAGCATCCGCGTCCCGCTCACGTCAGGGTCCAAGCGGGGTACTGGCGTTGTGGGGTTCATCCGTCGTCAAACTCTCGCTTGACTGTCAGCATTACTCAGGAAAGCGGTTCGAAGTGCACTTCAATGAGTCTTGAACTTCTCTGAAGGTGCGACCACAAGCGGAGCCAGAGTCGACCAGGACGCGAACGACGACGTCTGCTGAATCTGAAAACTTGTCATCGCAATGAGCCTCAACATGCAGGTGGCGCTGCGCCTCATGGCTGCGAGGGAGTTGCTTCTCTTCTACGCCCCCAGAGTGACTGCCGAGTGCTGACTGTGATATTATTAGTCCAAGGAAAAAGCTTACATGCGGGAAACTATAAGTAAGAATAGAAGAGAGAGGGTACGAGAGAAATACGGATGTCGGGTAGCATCGAAACTTAATCTGCGCCATCATCGAAAGTCAATCTGCGTCATCACAGCCTCGGTGGCTGAAGACATGACGAAGGGATGCCCTGATAAATGATCTCACTTGTTCGAACAGGCGACTGTTCGGCTGATTAAACAAGCGACGTCTGCGGCTTAACTAATAAGCGATGAGCGAATTGTTGTTGTGGAATTTTGCCCCCGCCTATCAGCCGAAACCTTCCTTTTATGCGTGGCGAATTTGCCGCAGTAACGGAAAAGAATCCGACTTCAACCATGCACCTCTGCCCTGGACAAAGCCAGTGAGGAACGTCTCAAGACTTGCCACGATGCACACACGAAATCGCCCCTTTTCTAGACCGCCAGAATGCATGCACGTAAAAAGTAAGTGTGCGGAGTGGTGGTGGAGTGGCACGAATGGGGCACAGAGATACGAAGTGCACGGCCAGGCCTGGAAAGAGCCCGGTGGATCGGAGCGTGCAGAAGACGGGAATAAAACATTTGATACAAAACAGCTGCGGTTGGCTGTGATGCAACAGCAGCGCCGATATCGCTCGTGCGGTGCCGTTTACACGGCGCCGCACGAGCTTTGCCGACCACGACTTGCTCCCGAGGTCCAATGCCAGCAACACCACCCGCACCTTCAGTCCGCTGTCGGCGCCGCCCCTGGCTTTGACATGCGGATCGAAAGCCCGTGATAAGCAGGCCAGAAGCTTGGTCCACGCACAGGCGCGGCTACAACGGCAACCAACCCGCAAGAGGGCGCCACCGCCCCAAATGCTTCGGTGATCCGCGATCAACCCGCCTTAGAACCCACCCCGAAATGGTCTTTCAGTACCATCTGTCAGAAATCTTTCAATTCACCGGTGCTAGGATCTGCATCTATGACAACCTTCGAAATTGACTCATAAGCAAATGCATTCCTCGCCATTCGCTCGTGTTTTTTTAAACTCAAGTGCACTGCCTGTGGTTGATGCAACATCAGCTTGTAGCAGCCTCCATGTCTTCGTTTCCGATTCTTCATGTATAAGAAGCCTTGACCGTGATATTCTCCGGTTTTATCATTTTCCAATAACAGTCTCTTGGCTGCCTCGCACGCCATGTCCCGCTTCGAGCCCATCTCCGCGCCCAGCGCCGCGGTCGAAGAGGGGGGTCATGAGGACGCACCCACACCATGCCCGCCTCCACAAGCAAAAGCCAAGACGTCGCCGCCGCCCTCGGGAGCGGACCGTCGCGGATCGGACGCCGATGGCATCGATCTGGAGAAGCAAGCGACCGTCGACGAGGGCAGACCCACCCTTGAGCACACCATCTCCCATGTCCCGACGCACGACATCGCCCACGTCCCCACCACCCAAACCGGCGGCCCGCCCATCAGCGACGAAATCTACGACAGATTCTCGTTGACCCGCAAAAATATCATAACGGCTGTTCTCTCTTTCTGCGGATTTCTGGCGCCCATTTCCAGCACGACCGTGCTCGCAGCCATCCCCGAAGTCGCCGAGACGTACGGTAGCAACGGTACCACGATAAATATCAGCAATGCTCTATACATGCTTTTTATGGGAGTCTCCCCCATGTTCTGGGGGCCCATTGGCCAAGTGTACGGCAGAAGATGGGTACGTACAAAACACTTTCTTTTCGCCCTCGGATATTTCAAGTGAACGACCGGTCTAATTCCAATTCCGCAGGCCTCTCTCGGCAGCGCAGCGCTCTTCACTGCCTTCTCCGTCGGCACCGCCCTGGCACCCAACCTCGCCTCCTTCTTCATCTTCCGCATCATGACCGCCTTCCAAGGCACCTCCTTCCTGATCATCGGCTCCGCCTGCATCGGCGACATCTTCCGACCCGTAAGCCTTCCAACCCACACCCCTCTTCCCCCTCCCTCCCCTCTCCTCTCCTCTCCTCTCCGCCCCGCTAACACCAAACCCAGACCGAACGCGGCACAGCCCTCTCCTGGTTCCTGTCGGGCACGCTGGTCGGGCCAGCCTTTGGGCCCTTCATCGGCGGCATCATCGTGACGTTCCGGTCATGGCGCGACATCTTCTGGCTGCAGACGGCGCTGGGCGGCTTCGGCTGCGTGCTGATCCTGTTCTTCCTGCCCGAGACGACGCACTACAAGCGGTCGGTCGAGTTCCAGGGCCTCAAAGCCGCGGACAAGGCGGCCAAGATGTGGCAGTGGACGAATCCGTTCCGCGTGCTCAGGCTGTACCAGTACCCGAATCTCATCACTGTCGTAAGTCCTGCCCCTCTGCCCCCTACCCTACGTCTACCAGGCAAGTCCAAACAAACTGACACGCGCAAAAACAACAGGGCCTCGCCTCCTCCTCCCTCGTCTGGAACATGTACTCGCTCCTCACCCCCATCCGCTACGTCCTCAACCCGCGCTTCCACCTGACGTCCCCCATCCAATCCGGCCTCTTCTACATCGCGCCTGGGTGCGGCTACCTCTTCGGCACCTTCTTCGGCGGCCGCTGGGCCGACCACATCGTGCACCGCTACATCCGCAAGCGCAACGGCGAGCGCGTGCCCGAAGACCGGCTGAACTCCTGCCTACCCTTTCTCGGCGGCGTGATACCCGCGTGCATGCTCGTCTACGGATGGAGCATCGAGATGGAGAAGGGCGGGATACCGCTGCCGGTTATTGTGATGTTCCTGCAGGGCGTCGCGCAGCTGTTCTGCTTTCCGAGCCTGAACACGTATTGTCTGGACGTCATGCAGGCGCAGAGCGCGGAGGTGGTGGCCGGGAACTATGTGATTAGGTACGTGTTTGCGGCGCTGGGGAGCGCGCTGTGTTTGCCGGCGATCGAGGTGATTGGCGTGGGGTGGTTTTCGACCATCTCGGCGGGCTTCCTGGTCGCGGCGATGCTGTTGACGTGGTTGACGACGATTTATGGGCGGCAGTGGCGGGACGACGTGGATGCGAAGAAGAAGGCGAGGAAGGTGGAGGGGAGGGAGAGGAGGGAGGAGCGGAAGCGCGCTGAGGCGGCGGCGTGAGGTAAGGTTGCGGCTGAGGGCGGAAAGCCTCTTGCGCCATCCGTCCCCGCGCTTCCGACCTGTTGGCGTACGGGAGCACGGGCTTTGGACTCAGAATGATCAACGGCAGCGGGCCCGATGAGAGGGGAGAAAAAATTGCATGGAATCGCTCGAACTGCCATAAGGAAGGTAAGGATGAAAGACATAGAATGGTGCATTTAGAGGATGGGTTCGGTTGATGTTTCATTGTCATTCTAGAAGACCACAGGTCGTCGTACTTGGTCTGTTTTCAATCTGCGTTCTGCTTTCTTTTCCTTTTCTTTGCATCTGGCTCTCTATTTTCTTGCAGAGACACTGAGAGCTTTCACTTGATTATGTTTGTAGTGAGGATACCCGGGAGCTGAGCATATGAACGACAACGATGCGTATGAGAATTCAAATCTAAGGAAATAAAAGATGGCCTAGCTTACGACTTCGTTGGGAAATCATCGTGGTGGGGCAAGAAGCCAGAGTGCAACCTCGATATGGGTGAGAGTGTGACAATGCATGCACATGTGGTCAACAGAGTTGTGTCATGAGGCTGTTCGACCACCGAGACACCGGAGACAGCCGTTGACATGCAGACCGCTGGTCTCGCCTCATGATTGGTGTTGCTTTCGGGACTCCGCATTTTACCTTTGCGTCCCGATGAGGCCGAGACAAATCTCCAGAAGGACCTCGTACCGCGTTGAGTTTTGTTCGTATCCGCTGTACGTCGGTCTCGCAGTTAGTATTAATATGAGACTGTTAATGCAGAGAAGGGCAGAGAAGTAACAGAAAGGGGGGAGAATATCAACCGGTCAACGGCTGAGGTTTGCCGAGAGTGGTGCATTTAGGAAAAGGGCGGTTGTGCAAAAGAAATAGTTGTCGCACAATGGACCTTCAGCAATTTTATTGTTGAAGACTAAAAGATGTTTGATTAGATGAATCTTCAATTGGGAAGGTTAACGCGGATCTTGCTGTAGGTGTCGCGAGGAGACGTGACACCGCGGAAGCGTGAGGCGCACGGTCCGCCCATGTCGTGCTACTGATTTCGGGAAAGGCGGGACGGAAGGCTTGCAGCATCTAAACCGCACCGCGGGTCCATGTTACGAAATGGCTTTGAGAGCGAGTACAGCTCGGACGCGGCAACCTGCCTGAGATGACAGCAGTTGTCTGTCCCAAGACACGAGCGGGGACGGGTTTCGTCGGCCAGTGGAATGGATCGCTGACCTGTGCCATGTGCGACTCGACCTGGGATTCGAGGAAACAAATTGTTCAAGATGGCATCTGTGGCCTCGTGAGACGGAATTCCACAGAATCTACCCTTGAGATTGCCACGAGATGACGAGATAAGAATAGTTCAAGATCCCTGCTGTGATGTCCCGCCATATCTGGAATTCTCGCCTCGTCCTGTGAAGTTAAGATACCGTCTCAGGCAAGACGCACAGACACAGGCAGGGGAGGTGATTCAAGACGAGGCTTCCTTGCCACCGATCGAACCCGTAAAAGTAAATCGCGTCAAGCTTTCGCGATCAGAGCATCGGTCGGTGTGCTTTGTGATGGGCGTGGCGGTGGTGATGAAGATTGGCGGTGGCTGGTGGAGGGGCTGGGTACGATGGAGGCGGGGCGCCAACTGGCAACGATTTTCGCGATCCACAAAAGGAGCGAGTATCAGTGGAGAGCTGCGGCCGTCAGCCCAGCCGGGAGTCGGGGCCACGACTCGCAGCGGCTTGTGAGCTGAGCTGAGCTGCAGGAGGGCGACGCGAGATGAGCAGATGTGACGGCACGCGCTCGCGGAAGCACAACATTGCTGGATCGCGTACTATTCTTGCCAACATTCCACGGGTGTGCGAGGGCGCGGGAGATCTGGATGCGAAGCAAATGCAAAGTAGCGGCGGCATGCTTCGCGGCCGCTATGATTTGCGCATTGAGCCGCTGAGATGAGCCAAGCGCAGAGCCAAGCCGTGGACTTCGCACCGTCTGGGCCTGTGCCTCGTCGCCGGCCGGGAACGCGTCTGACAGTCTGCAAGGCTCGCGCAGGCGACCGCTGGTTGCTGCTGCACCAGCATCTCCATCGCGGCTGCCGTGCTGCCCGGCGCCAATCATGACGTCGCGCCACGGCCCACGCGCGCAACGGCGCAGACAGCCCGACTCACTGACTTTGGCTGCGCCGCTGCTGTTCTCACCCGCGCCAGCGCAATTGGGCCCGGTCGCCGCTCGTTCGTCGTAGTGCTCACTCGATCTTGCAGGCCAGCGCCTGCGCGCCACGTTTCAGCGCGCTCTCCCTGCGCGCGTCGGTGAGCTGCCGCTTCCTGTTCCTGACGTGCAAAGGAGGTAGGTGCGACTAGGCAAGCGCGGGTGCGACCATCACGGTAGCACCGCAGATCCCTCCGCCAAACAACGCGCCTTCCGCGCCCTTGGACTCTGCGTTTGCCCGTTGCGCTTCGGCAGTAAGCGCATCGATCCATCATCCGACCATCCTTGGCAGGGCTCCACTTCCTATCCGTTCGTTCTCTAGGTCGTGCTTGCCTCCCCACAACCTCTCCACACTCTCCTTTAAATCGTCTAGCCGGCCCAGCCTCCCGCCACTCTTTTCCTTTCCTTTTCCTATATCAGCCAACGGGAGGACGCTCATCCGGCCTCTCTTTTCCCTCTTTCAAGATCCTCCGCCGCCATGAAGGTTCCCTCGCTCACCCTGGCGGCCGCCGCCCTGGCCACCTTGGCCGCCGCCTCTCCCTTGACCACCTCTAATGCCGCACCCTTTGCGAAGCTTCACGCCAGGCAGAACGAGACGGGAACCCCATGCTCGGTGCTCAGCTCCGTCGTCAACAATGCCAAGTCTACTGCTACTCCCACCGTCCCGGCCGCTCTCGCCTACGACTGCCTCATAAGCGCCCCGCTCAACAAGACGGCCGCCATTGAGCTCATCGACTCCATGAAGCCCTACCTCACCTGGCAGAGCACCCAGTCCTACCTCAAGAACCCGCCCGCCGAGTACGCTGAGAAGGTCCAGCCTGCCGTCGACCTCTTCAAGGGCCTTGACGATCTGGCTGCCAAGGTCAATGCTGACGACTTCTTCGGCGAGTATGAGTTCGGCTGGGCTCTCTACACTCACATCCTCTCTGCTCACGACGGTCATCTGGTTTACGTTCCTGACTCGGTTGGCGCCATCGTCACTTGGGGAAGGCCCATTTCTCTCGTTTCCATCTCCGAGGACGGCAAGAAGCTTCCTGTTCCTTTCGTCTACCAAGACATCCTGGCTGCTTCATTCCCCAACTCCACCTACACGCCCTCGGCCGTGCTGAAGATCAACGATGAAGATGCCGCCACCTACCTCGAGAAGATCAGCCAGTACGGCTCGCTTCAGGACCGTGATGCTCTGTACAACAACGTCATGTACAGCTTGCCCCAGATCCAGCTTGGCTCCACTGGCGCCAGCACTGGCATGTTCTCTGGAGGTGGTCGTGGTCGCTGGGTCTACCCTGGTCCCGAGACCAAGATCGAGTACGCCAACGGCACCACCAAGACTTACGAGAACTTTGCCCGTGTCCTGGTCTCGTTCCGCGGTGTTGAGAACGGCACTGCTCTAAGCGATCGCTACTTCCTCTACGCCTCCGGAGCCACTGACCACGCCATGGCCATGGCCGCTGACGCCAAGGACAAGTCCCGTATCCAGGCTGCCAACATGAACGTCGATGGCCCCACGGATGATACTCCCGTCAATCAGAATGTGCACATCGCCGCTGCTGATGATGCTGCCGCCACGACCACCGCTCGCGCTCGTGCCACGCCCGCTCCTGGCTATCCCACTCCCGTTGCCTACCAGAGAAACAACCTCATCGCCGGCTACTACCTCGAGGGCGAAGGCTACGACGATATTGCTGTCTTGTCCGTTCCTTCTTTCGTCAGCTCCAGCTATGCCGAGCTCGAATTCCAGCGCATCGGCACTCAATTCATCCTAGGTGCCAAGGCTGATGGCAAGAAGAAGCTCATCATTGATCTCAGCGCAAATGGAGGCGGCACCATTCTCCAGGGCTATGACATGTTCAAGCAGCTCTTCCCTTCCCTCTTGCCGTACGGTGGCACCCGTTTCAGGGCCCACGAGACTCTCGACCTGCTCGGCCAGAAGTTCTCGTACCTCTCCGAAGGCTTTCCCCGTGATCCCGAAATCGTGCAGGAGAACTACACGATGGCCGACATTGTCTCCAGCGTCTTCAACTACCGCACGGACACCGATGTTGACTACAAGCCCTTCACCTCTTGGGCGCAAAAGTACGGTCCTCATGCGAACGAATATGACAACTTCACCTCCATCATCCGCTGGAACATGTCCGATCCGCTCAACGTTTTGAACAGCGGCGGTATCGAGATCAGCGGATATGGAAACCGCAGCAACTTCACGGACCAGCCTTTTGAGTCTACCAACATCGTCCTCCTTTACGACGGCTACTGCGCATCAACTTGTGCCATTTTCTCGGAACTGATGCGCCAGCAAGGCAACGTGTCATCCATCGTCCTCGGTGGACGTCCTCAGTACGCTGAACAACAGTCCGTCGGTGGTGTCAAGGGCTTCAACAACTTCAACTGGGCCGCTATCCAACAGTGGGTCTATGAGGCCTATGAGTACGCCAACCCCGATGAGCAGGCCAAGTACAACGCCTCTTACCAGGCCAACTACGCCAGCTACGTCCCCTTCAACCGTGCCGCCACTGACCCCAACGTCAATGTTCGTGATGGCCTTCGTGAGGGCGATGCCGCTGGCACTCCGCTCCAGTTCACCTATGAGCCGGCCGACTGCCGCATCTTCTACACCGCTGAGATGACGCTCGACATGACGGCCGTCTGGAAGGCTGCCGCTGACAGCAAGTGGAGCGACAACAAGCACTGCGTTGCTAGTAGTGCGGGCTACAAGAGGAGCGATCAGCTTAGCAGGAGGGCCCAGGTGCCGCGCATGGCCAAGCGTGACACCTCTTTCGAGGAGAGCCTGAAGCTCTTCACCGACGTGACTGCTATCCGCTTCGACGGCGATGCTTTCATGGCACCCTGAGCGATGTTGAGCGATGTTCTTTTCTTCTCCTTTTTTTTTTCTTCACCCAACTTCCTATTACCTTTCTTTCCTATGGACTTAATTCTCAACAGCGATTCTTCATCAGGGTAGGTAGACGGGTAGTACTGATACCAACTTCACGAACGGAAAAGTTTTCATGCATGCATGGGAGACCAGGCCTCTAATGTTTGTTACCCTGTATTCTTTTTTTACCTGTAATGTTTACTTCTGCATGGAGTGACGGAGTGAAGGCAGAAGTGGGACAGTAGCATGGGTACTAGCTACCTTTTTGCATGACATGATGATCATGATGGCAAGACAAACCTAGCATTCACGGTAGCCATAGAGCTCAATGATTGTCGAAACAATGATACGATTTAGACATTACTCTTTGTGTTCGCATCCATCGTGGTATTTTCTTATCTGCCCGTAGCTTCGAGTACATGTGCTGATTTTCTCGATGTGCTGCACCAATGCTAGAAATTCTCCGAGGCACACTACTTCTAATCAATCGAAGATCCTGCCATGCTATGATTCTCGAGGAGCAAATACGAAGAACAAGCCTTGCCGAGAGTGCAAATAAGCAGCTACCCTGTCAAGTTGGGTAGCACAAAGAACACTTTGCGACGATCGCTTCCCCGGCCACAATGTGAATACATAAATCTCAATTCAATTCATTATACAGATAACATTAAACGTTCCTTTCACATCACCCATGAAGAGAATGAAAGGGTACAGTCAGAAGAGGAAAAAAAAACAATCATTACGCAAGGCGTAAACCATCGTCGAGCGAATGAGATAGTGACAGATATATAGCAAACGGAGATACTGAAACCACACGAATAAAGAGAAACAGCGCGTGCGAGCGTGCGAACGTGCATGCGTGCGTCTATAAGATGCTTATGAAAGACCGCGGATGGTGGGGAGCCGTTGCGAGCCGTGCATTATCATATCATCGACTTTTCGTTCCAAAAGCAACTCACGAAGAAAAAAAGGTTAACAAAAACAAGCGTCCCGACACGAAGCCAAGCGCAAAAGAAGAAGAAGAGAAGGAGAAGAAGCATAAGAATAAAGTTTTGAAGGCTGCGTGACGGCCATTAGGGCGTAAGAAGGTTGTTGTTGTTGTTGTTGTATGTAGATAGGTAGTAGGTAAGGTAGTAGAGTAGGTAGGTAGGTAGTAGATAGGTAGACGTCAGATGAAGACTGATCTTTCGAAAAGAACAGAGCCATGAGAAAAACATGGCAGGATATCAAGAAAACAAATAACGAAACAGAAAAAAGATTTCCCCAGGAAAGAAGATTCGATGCAGCCACCCAAGAAACTTTTCTTGAAAAAAAATGTCTCTTTTTACCTCGTGTAAACCACTGCGAGAGCGACGACAGCCGCGATGACGCAGAGTCCGACGAACGACATGACTCTATTCACTCTCCGCCACCACTTGGCCTTCTGCCATAATCTTTCCTCTTGCGCCCAGTCCCTCTGGTGCAATTGTGTCTTGTTTCGTAGATCCAGGCCCAGTCCCCCTTCAATATTAGTTTCATTTCCCATCATTAGAACGCCCCCACCAGCAGCGGTGCTCGGCGCCGACGTCGGCTGCAACTCGGTTGCGCGTTCCTTGCCCTTGCCTGTGCCGCCGTGGTACTTCTCGATCATTGCCTTCTCGTTCTCGAGGCGCTCGAATTCGTCGTTGGGCCGCATCGGGAGCGGGAGGACCGCCGCGATGAACCAGCACAGCGGCAGGACGAAGCCGAGCGCGAAGAGCACGATGTATTTATTCGCGGGCGCACCGAGCGCCTGGTCCATGCTCGGCGCCGTCCACACGCTGAGCGTGATGCTCTTGCGGTTGCGACGCAATCTCGGTGTGAAGGATTCCCTTCCGCCGGCCGTCGGAGGCACGCTCCGCGTTCCGGCCGTGTCGGCACGAGTGCGGCCGCTCGTTCCATGAGGCTGTTGAGAGGGTTTCCGCTGCGGCGGCGCAGCGGAGATTGAATCCTGAGAATCGTACGGCATGATGTTCGATCCCAGGGAGAGGTGACCGGAGTAGGATCCCGAGTTGTCGCGGTGGTGCGGACGGCGCCGTGGCGACCAGATGGGGTGGATGGGGAAATTGGCCTCGGTCGGTGAGCGGCTGGTGCCAGAGTGCATGGTTGCAGAGCGGCTGGGAAGCGGGCTATTGCTTGGGGAACTGGAGGAGTCGGTGGCCAGAGAGACACGTTCGCTGCGACGGTAGTATAGCCTAAGTAAAATTAGCTCCCCTTCGTTCAGATAGCCAACCATTCCTGAGCATGTGCGACACTTACCTCGCCCATTGCGGGATACTATTGGCGAAGAAGCTGGTGTAAGAGCTACGATCCGACGCGGCAGTGTCTGGACGCCCGTCATTGGACAAGTTCCCATTCGAACTTCTCCGAAACAGACCAGACCGCTGAAGGCGCAGAGGCTGAGGATGCAGCTCTCCGACGGTATCGTTACCCTCTTCTGAATGCCGGCTTTCTAACTGACCAGTTCCGGTTCTTGATCCAGCAAATACAGGGCGGGGCCACACTGAAAATTCGCTCGGGGTCGAGGGAACGTCCGGGCGGCTTTCGGACGAACGATGCTCAGACGAAGTCCACGGATCAGACGAGCCGTAACTACCCATTGTCTGTCTCCTGTTTGAACGAGTCATTCCGCTGAGAGCCATCGTGCTGGCTACCGAACCGGTGCGCGGCTCGGAGACCGACTCGATGGTTGAAAGTGGAGGGCTCCATTTGTACCTCCTTGGTGGTGACTCGGGCTCTGGCATAGGAGGCGGAGGGGCGAAAAAGCGATGAGACCATTCCTCGCCAGAAGATGTGGGATAGTGTATCACAGAGTTATCCTCGATTGACCGGTTTTCATGTGAAGTGCCAAGTGGGCTTGTTGCTGACCGCGGACGGCCGCTGGGTTCCCCACTGCTGAAAGATTGGTCCGAAGCTTCCCTGAGATTTGCTCTCGAGGGTCTTCTGTTAACAGTATGGGTAGAGGATAAACTGCGAACGCTGTTGGAGCCCCGGGTCGGGGGCCGCTCGGGCTCGTCGGAGTCGGAACCGTGGCGAACGTAATTGCTACCGCGGGTCGGCGGTCTGTCATCGGACGCTGATCCAGAGGCGCTTGCCCAGAAGCTTTGCTGATTATCAGAGTCCTTTCCGCGGGTGGATGGTCGATCAGCTGGCGAGTCGCGTGAAGAGAAGCGTGAGGAAAAAGAGCTGAAAGAACCACGAACCTTGTGGTGGTAGGTCAGAGTGGGAGTGGAAGCGTCGGAATTCTCAAACGAAGTTTCTGTTGTATCGTTCGAATAATCCTCAGAGAGACGCGTGGTTTCCTGGGAGGGGATAAATGACGTTTCGCCGGTTGTGGACGACGACGGAATCACAGCACGCACAGTCGGCGCAACCGGCGCAACCGGAGGCTTCTCTTCTGTTTCCGTAAGCAACCCTAGACTTCCGATGCTGTCATGCTTCCTGTCGGAAAATGAGGGCAGAGGCGAAGTGGGCGGGGTGGTGCCTTGGGAAAAGCGGTTGTTGTAAGACGGAGATGACGGTGCAGCCAGCGTAGTCAGCGTCTCTGCAGTAGACGTCGTCGTTGACGTCGACATGCGATAAGACGCGGAAGACTGTCGTGGCTGTGATGCCGACGCCTTAGGACCCAGGCCTTCGTAGCGAGCCGCCATTCGCTGCACAAACGATCCCCGTTGCGAGTCTGCTCCAGGACTGGCGGAGCGTCCCGCATCTGAAACAGGCGAGGCGAGGCCATCCTGACGTGATCCTTGCGCGGCAGCAGGCGAGAGGATTTGCGACGGCTCTGACGAGTAGGGGGATTTTCCATAGACAGGCGAGCCTGGGTCCTCGACAATACGAATGGTGGGCCCGCCGGGGGCGGTGGTTGTGTGGGAGGCGGGACGGGCAGCGCGTGGAGTTGACGGCGGCGATGATGAATATGAGTCGGATGTAGGCTGGGAAGACATGTCTCTCCCCGGCCTACTATGGGAATGGGGCGGGGGCAAATGCTCGGGGAACAGGCGTAAGACCGGGTCGAAGAGACATTAAATTAGAAAAGCAGCGGCTGCAAAAATCCTGGGAAATAGATATGCAAGAATAGTAATAGGTGCAGAGAGCGACTTGTAGTTAGAAAAGCATTGCAAAGGGGAGAGAATTGGCCGTGTTGGCGCTGGGGGCCGCGCGAGGGAGCGAAACGACGTCTGAGGTTTTGAAAGTTTGGGGTCGGCGGGCAGCGTCTGGCTGTAAATATTCAGGAGGCCTCAGCAGCGCCGGCGCACTCTGCGAAACAGGCCTGCAGCTGCAACTAGGGGGGCACGGACGCAGGAAGAGGCCGAGGGCACGGGGCGTATGAGAGGCGCGCGCTGGACTCGGGGCGGCGCGCACACTGAAGGATGAGATTGCAGACGGGCAGCAGCGCGGACGGGACGACGTTGGAGTAAAGGACAACGGCCGGTGCGAGAGAGGAGAGCAGTAGATCTTCACTTGCTGGCCGGCGACAGCGAAACGCACCTGCACGCCCTGGACGCGTGGTGGCCCAGGAGGTGCTGGTGTGCATTGGCGAGATTGGACGGACATGGCGGCCGTTATCGATACTACCAGTCGCCCGCGGGCCGGCGATTGGTGCTGCAGAGGATGCGGAGAGATTGGCCGACACGGGACGAGTGGCTGGTGGCTAGCTGCCGAGCGGCCGAGTCTTCTGAGGCGCGCGCGCGCTTGGAGTGGGATCGTTTGGCCGTTAATCTGTGAGGCTTGAGCGCTAGCGCCGGTCGGGGCGCCTCGCTCCGGCAATTGCGGATTCGCTGCAAGGGCCAGCCGCCCACTACGACAATGACGAACGCGGATGCACAAAGAGCACACGACCCAGCGAGCGTTCTTCTGCTGCCTCCCTCCGCCTGCACTGCTCTCCGAACGGCGTAGCGCCGACCCTCGCGACCTCCCCCATGGCGCCCGTCCACTTTCTCCAGCGCCTGCGCGTCGGTCGCAGCGAGCCAGGTGCGTCTCTTCAGCAGCCGCCGCCTTACAGCACGAGTTGCAAAACTAACTTGCCTCCGTTTCATCAGTAGCCACCGGCCCTGCCATTACCCCGGGATCGGCCGCCCTGCTCTCTGTGAGTTCCTTACACCGCCCGTTCCGCATTACCTCCACCTACCGCGAAGCGCCGAGCAACCAACCATTGGCCATGCGCCGTTTTGCCCAGCACTGAGCTTCTTCTAACGTCCACTGACCAGGTGCTGTTCACCGTCATCTACGTCGTGCCCTTCTACCTTTCCAAAACCACCCGTCCGTCGCAGACCCTCCATCGAGATGCGCCCTCGGTCATCCGCGCGCGCATACGCGCCGTCACCACGTCGTGCATCATATGCACACTGATTACACTCTACATTCTCGCCCAGTCTGCACATGATAGCTTCCTGGACGCCCTACACCACCTTGGTTGGTGGCCTATCTCGGTTGTGGATATAGTGAAGGTGCTGCTGTTACTCTGCGTCCTATTTGCTGGACCGCTATTTGAGAATGGCATTGTAGATGGAGACTGGCGCGATTGGGTCAAGGGAACGCACATCAACGAGACCTTCAGCAGCTGGATCGGCTGGCGCAACTTCGTAGCCGTAAGTGCGAACCATCACCAAGCTAGCATTATATATTCCGCATGCGGCCAGCCTACAACCTCCAACCACAAACCCTAAAACCACCGCAACTAACGACCATCTCCGCACGCAGGGCCCTACAACGGAAGAGCTGATCTGGCGCTCGCTCATGATCCCGCTCCACCTATCCGCGCACGTCTCGCCGACGACGACCGTCTTCGTGACGCCGCTGTACTTCGGCATCGCGCACGTGCACCACTTCTACGAGTTCCGCATCACGCACCCGCACACGCCCGTCGTCACCGGCATCGCGCGCTCGCTCTTCCAGTTCACCTACACGTCTCTCTTCGGCTTCTTCGCCGCCTTCGTCTTCGTCCGCACCGCCTCGCTGCCCGCCGTCGTCGTCGCCCACGCCTTCTGCAACTGGATGGGCCTGCCGCGGCTGTGGGGCCGCGTCCGCCCCGCGCGATCAGCAACGGCCGAAGCGGTGCCCATCGGGCCGGCCGGAGTGAATGGCGAAGGGAAGAGGGCGGATGGAAGTAGTAGGGCGGCGCATTATGACGACCACATCGGCTGGACTGTGGCGTACTACACGCTGCTGGTCGGCGGCGCGCTCGGCTTTTGGTGGTTGCTGTGGCCCCTGACGGAGAGCGAAAACGCGCTGGCTGGGTTCGCGGTGTGAAAGGGGACCGGGGTTGTGGCTATTTTGCCTGCATTAGCGGGAGACTTTTTCCTCCATTATGCGGAAGGATGCTTCAAGTATAGTTGCAGGGTTTCCGCGCTGTGCCGCCCATCCAAAACTTGGAACCCGGTGTTTGGGCTATTTATAGAAAAAAAGGTCAAGAGTTCCGCGCCAGGATAAGAAAAAAAAGGAGAAATGGTGGGTTAGTGAGATGGGGGCTCGGTTTTGGCAAACAACATTGGGAGAATTTTCCCTCTCGTAGACTTTGCAGTTTATCCCCTATAATGACTACCAGATGTGTAGCTGTAATGCGTAATGAAAAGAACGATTAATGCCGACCGCACGGTTACAATTGCCGCCCGTACTAGTCAATGTGCAATTAGAAAGACGAAGCTCACGCCAACGCTCAAGCGGAAATTCTCTACGGATGCGTGTGTATACTGAAGCTTTTGCGCGGCCGTCACTACTGGTAAACGAGAAAGATAGCATCCTTTGCAAAAATTCCGTGTGCGCAAAGAGAAGAACAGAAGCGCAGAGGGGAGATTGCCAGAAAGGACAGATCGCATCCTAATCGGATGAAGAAGACCACCAAGATATTCTTACACTGTTTCCGGAAAGCAAAGCAAAGGTTTCCGAAAATTGAAGAAAATGACCAGACGTGCGTTTACTTCGTTGAAGAAAATATCAAACGTATGCCAGGGTGCGAATTGAGTCTTCATGTGCAGGAAAGACAAGGAGAGCCGTCAAATCGTATGTAAACGCAAGCAGAAACGACTTAAAGATGAACTATGATTACATATTAACCTGGTTCATCCGCGCCTCCTATCGTCCCGCAGGAAATGGGCGAAGGAGGAACGAAAGAGAGCATTAATCGCTATACATGATGGTATGCCCCTTGAGAAAGAAGAGAACAACGACGCGCGAAGAAATTTTTTCCCTGATGAGTTGTGCAATAAGGAGAGTCGTGAATCTTTGGCTCGTAGACCGCTGAAACGTTGGAAAACGGGAGAATGGACGACCAAGACAACTGAGCTAAACTGGACAGGAGGGGAAAAGAGCACATGGAGGACTTGACAGAGATGACGAAGATGTTCCTCAGGAAAAAAACCGCTCAAGACAGATGTGCGGGAAAGGTCGCCGCCGGATAGGAGGAATACTTTAATGATGAGAGAGAAATCCCAAAACACCCAGCGAACTTGAAGGAAACACACTTTTGATAATTGAATGGAGCGCAAATGGGGAGTGTATGCGAAGCCAAAAATCCTCCGCGTAACTTCGTAATTGGGGGGTTATGCTGAAGTGTTCTTTTTGCTCTTCGTCGACATGATAGCGTTTCGGAAGGAGGAGAGGTTTTGTGCTTGGTCGTCCTGCATAATTGCGTAACGTGCTTACTGGATTTGCTTTTTTCGACAAGATATCGCCGCCCTAAGAGAGTCGTATTTTCTTGGATCTCATTTCCTGGTGCATCGATGTGCGACCTGAGGGGTCAATGGGGGGTTTAAGCGAGGGCAATGGTGGTTCTGGTTAGTAACGAGGGTGTGAGTTGCGATGTTGATTCAGGTCCTGCTGCGCCGTGCTTCTGCTCGTCGGCGCTGGTGATGCTGCTGAAGATGGTTAAATGCCCACGGTGTCTTTAAACGAATGTGGCGTCGCACGGCGCTTGTGATCTTCACTCGCTTCGCGCGGCGTCTCTCTCCCTCGCTCTTCGCCCGGGGACGAGGTCGTCGACACGGCGAGAGGAGAGCCCTGGGTCAAAAGGGTGTCGCGCCGGCCCTCTGGCGCCTGAGCTCCCGCCTTGGTCGGCGACGCGAGAGGGCCTGATCTGGCGCTCTCGCTCACGACCTCCGGCTTCGCCGTGGGCGAAACCGGCACGTCGAGGCTAGACTGCCTCCGCTCTCGCCCATGTACCACGGCGCTACTCGACGACTCACCAAGACCACGCTCACTTGCCGCCGGCGTGGCCGCCGTCACCATGCTGCTCACGGACATGTGCTCACCACGCTCGGGCCTGGAAGCCGTGCCAGAGCCGCCAACAGCGCCGCCCGGCGTGCTAGGACTCGCCGTCCCCGCGCCCGCCGCGCGCCCGGTGCCTGGAGCTTCTACGCCGCCTCCTCCACCGCCGCCGCCGCCGCCGCCACCGCTGCTGCTGCTCAGGGCCGACGCCATGGACGCGCGCTTCCCCGTCTTCGGCGGCGGATACGGCTCGCCCCGCGCGGCAGCTTCAGCGGCGCGCGCCTGGGCCTCTGCTTTCGTGGGACGGCCGCGGCGCTTCTTGCTCGTGCCCTCGGCGCCCAGCGTCGGCGACATTATGTACGCGGGACCGGCGGCGGCGCCCTGGTGGTGGTGGTGTTGGTGCTGCTGCTGGTGATGGAGCATGGACGACGCGGCGGCGGCGGCATGGTGGTGAGCGGCTTGTTGGGCGGCGGCGTCTCCTCCTGCTGCTCCTACTCCTGCTCCTCCTGCCGCTGGGTAGGGATTGGGCGGGCGGGGCTGCAGCAGGCGGCCCGTCGGCGTCGACACGTCGGGGGCGAGCGGCCGCTTGCGCGGGATCTCGACGGGCGGCTGGTGGCCGTGGAAGACGGGATGCTGGTGCTGTGGGTGCTGCTGGGGAGACGGTTGGTGGGCGTGGTGGTACTGGACGGGCCCCGCGCTGGCGGTGCCGGCTCCGCGGGAATCGTGGGCGGAGAATTGCGCGATAAGGTCCTGGAATGCTATCTGGGACTGGCGCAGGGAGCGTCCTGGAAGCGAATTGAACGGGTTAACACACTCGACAGCAGCGCTGGAGGCGGGCGATCTTTTGGGGTGGTGGTCGGTGGGCGCGATTGGCGCAGGGTTGTCAGGTACCTTGTGGGAGCGCGATCTCCGCCCACTTTGGCTGGATGCCGGCGTTCTTGATGAAATGGAACAGCGTCTCGGACGAGACGGGCGCGGCCTTCATGATCTCGGCCAGAAGGTAGACCTGGGGCAATCAGCCTGGGGGGGAGGGGGCGGCGCCGCTGGGCGGCTGTGCGGGCGGCTCTTCGCACACACCTTCTCGTGCTCAGCCCAAGGGATGTCCCTCGAGGGCTCCATGGCGAGGAATTCGGAGTAGTACGGAGGGCGTAGGGAAAGAAAGTCTCGCGTCCATACACGGGGGGTCGATGCAGCAGGACTAAATGAGTAAAAGGCGATCACAAGGCCGTCAAGCAGGATGCAGACGCGCGCGCGATACGGCGGCAGCGCGGGCGGGACTGGAAGCAACAGGACCAAACGAGGGTGAGTGAAACGGATGAAGAAACGAGCGTGCGGGAGAGTGGTTGTGGAGATGTACAGAAAAGGAGTATGCTACATGTCTGCATGCGGCGGCCTCAGACGCGCACAGAGCGGCAGATGAAGGAACTGCTGCGAGAAGGGACGAGAAGAGAGATGGGAGAGAAAAACAGACATGGATGGAGCTGGCTTGCAGCTTCGTGACGTGCATAATTAGCTGCTCGTCAACACCACCGCGCCCACGACGGGCCAGCCGGCTGTGCTCGCCGCCTGCTGCCCGGTGCGCCTTGGTACGACGAGCGTGCTGGGCCGGTTTGGGCAATGCGCGACGGCGCAGGCGTGGGCGGAGGCTGGGAGCAGAGAGCAGAGAGCGAGCGGCTCAAGCGCCGGCCAATCAGCCGCCCCGCTGCTCAGCGCGAAACACTGAAACTTTTTTAAGCTCGTCGCTATCGAGTTTCAAGCCCCTGGCGCGGGCGTCTCACGACTCCTCTCTGCAACACTAGGGCTCGTCGTGCCCCAAGTCCAGCCTCCGCGCCGTGCACTCCTGCGCAAAACAACGTCAGCATCCCGCTCGCCTGCCCGAACAGGCGCTGCGAGCGCCCGGAGGTGTGTCGACACGGCTATTACGGACCGGAGGGCAGATAGGGTGCCAGGCGCCTGGGGGGCGGCGGCCTTTCTGCACACAACCCTCCCCCCACGGCCGCTCTTTATACACAGCACCCGCCCTGCCGGCTCCCCAGCTGCCCCTTCACCACGCCCAATGGCAACTGCCGAGCCTGCAGAGCCACGTAGCACCATACAGCCCGCCCTCACTCTGGGGAGCCGCCCGTGTACCTTGCAGCATCTCGTGCGCCTCCACCATCAATCATGTCCAGGACCGCGTCATTTAGGCGATCCGCCGTCAGATGGGCGCGCACAGATGGCCTCCGCGAGTCGCCGGCTTCGCGAGCGCCTGCTTCGAGATCGCCGTGCTGGCGGAGAGATCTCCCTAGCACCACCGGTGCAACTTGATACGAGACATACGCCACGACCACCATCGCAACGTGAGAGCTTTATCCCGTGCTGAATGATTCGCTGAGTATTGCCAGCACGGAGCCTGAAGCAGTCGTCCGGATCAGGCTGTTGTGGCTGTTGTTGCCCTCTGCACCCGGCTAAATGCTCCGATTACTGCTGCCGTTATTAAAATGCTGCAATGCTGTGCGAGCCCTGCGCCAGAGAGTTGCGGATAGCAGTCTCGCCCTGTTGTAGGGCGAGTACAGCGCGGGGAGGGCGTCTGAGCCACAGTCGATGGTGGATGGCCAACGATTGGACCACAGTGTCAGAGATGTCCAGCCCGCCGTCCATGCAGAGACACATTTTCATCCGTGAACCAGGTTTTGCTCTCGGCTTCTGGAAGTACGGCAGAAGCCGGCACAGACCAGCGCTATCTTATTGTCCGCGGCCTAGTCCCTTTCCCTATAGGGAAATATACGTCGTCCTTTTACATGGTACGACAGGCGGTGCCGCACCCAGCGTCTGAAACGGCGAGCGGGCAGGCCATTCAGCGGTCATATTTCGCAAATGGTTCCATAAAAGGCTGGGTGCTGGCGACGAATGAGCAAGGAAGTGCATCATGCACGAACCGGCTGCCGGGTTTCCTAATCGGATGTGGATGAGCAAGCCTGCATCGCCACGTTCTAGCTTTGGGCCAAGGGCGAGGTACAGAGGACGATCTCTTGAACTCTTGCTTGAGGGCGGTCTGCTGCGAATAGGCGGCCTTGGTGCCTTGGGCCGCCGAGCCTGCTCCAATCGCAGCCGAGTATTACATAAAGAGCCGACAGGATGGTCGCACCTGTACCTGGCGACAGCCCAGGATCTCGTCGGCCTAGCGCAGATCAGCGAATGTCTCCCGGAACTGCTGCAAACTCAACAACTCGGGCGAGCGCCGCGGACCGTGAAAATTGCAGATGCGGGCATGCATCGTCGGCTCAGGATGCCTCAGGACGCAGTCCGCTACTAAGCGAGGGTGTGTCAGCCAGCTCTCACCTGCTTCACGGGCGGGCTTCATCCTGCCGTGACGCGTGACTGTCTCTTGTCGACGCGCAGCGCATACGACCCGACATATTGCGTGAGCGACCTCACGTTGCACCGCGGCTGGACTCGAGTAGGCTTGTCGCCAGCGTAGTCCAAGTCTGGGGTGGTCTAGAGACAGAGAAGGAAGCGAGCAGCATGCTTCCTCCGCATGCCGGTCTCCGATCCACTCGCGGTCGCAGCCGCATGATGAGAACAAAAGCCGTGGCCTAGCCGGTGGAAAGCTTGCCGGTGCCGCAAGGACAGCGCAAAGTGATCGTTCACACATGCCAATCAGGATTTCTCTTTGGAGCCCTGTGGCGTACAGCCCTCACTCCAGACCCCTGCCGCATCGGAGAAGGCAATGCCGAGATGTCGCTCAAGCTACGGCTGTAGAGCCTCATGGAGGGCCGCGTCTGCAGACTTGACGCTTCTATCTATGCCACAGCCGCAGCAGTGAGCGTCTGCCCCTGCGGGAGTTATCCGGGTACAGGTAACGCTGCGCCGAACGCGTAACTGGCAGAGCATGCCGTAACGAAGAAGGGTCTTTCTGTCTCCCGCACCGCTCCTTCACTCGCCTTTCTCCTCCCAAGTCTACCCACGCTCTCTCCTCCGCCGCCCGCCCGCCGCCCGCGCTGCCACTCGACGCGCCAATTACGCCTCTCGCGACACCCTTTCCGCCGTCTCGTCGCCGTTCGCTGCCCTCACCGCCGCCCGCAGACCGAGCCGGCCGCACTGCGTCGACGCGCATCTTCCGCCGCAAACCCAGCACCCGCGCACCCCAACCGCTGCCCTCGGCCCAGACACCCCCCCGACGCGCATGCGCAGGTGCGGAAGAGCGACAAGAGGTCATGCTGCTGCGAGTTTGGACCCTGAGTAGACACGGAATCGCTTAGTGCTCGACGGGCTTGGAGCGTGGTTTTCTTCCCTTCACTCGCCGCAACCTCCCTCCCCCATCCGCCGGCACCCACCGATTTCCGTCGCCCTTTGCCGACGCCCATCATGTCGGACAGCGACGCCGACAGCAAGGCGTCCCGCCTGGAGCCCGAGGTCCGCGACATGAAGCTGGAGCCCGACACCCCTGCGGAGGACGGAGATGCGGACGTCGTCAAGCAAAGCGTGGAAGAGGACGGGAAGGGGCGCGTCGCCGTCACGCCGAATGGCCATGCTGCATCACCGGGCCAGGCCGCGGCGTCAAGAACTCAGACCCCCATCAAGTCCGAAAGGAGCAGCGGCTCACCCGGCCAGGCTTCGGAGCGCGAGGAAATCCTCGGTGGCGACATTACCGTCAAGATGGAGCCGGGCAAGGGCCCCAAGCTCGCCCGCTCCACGTCGCAAAAAGTCGTCTCGAGGCCGCCGCCGCTCTATTTGGACCATGAGAACAAGACCGAGGAAGCCAAGGAGACGTTTGATGTTATTGAGAGCTGCACCTATGGCAACAAGTCCATGGGTCAAACCGAGCACGCGCTCGAGTGCGACTGTGCCGAGGAGTGGGGTATGTCATCAACTCCATCATTGTTGTTAGAGCCGGCTAGTCTGACTGTCATTTGCAGATGCAGAGAGCAGGAAGAACCTTGCCTGTGGAGAGGATTCCGATTGCATCAATCGCGCAACTAAGATGGAATGCGTCGGCGATTGTGGGTGCGGCCCCAATTGCCAGAACCAACGTTTTCTCAGAAAGCAGTACGCCGACGTCACGGTCTTCAAGACAGAAAAGAAAGGTTATGGACTCCGCGCGAACACTGACCTCAAGCCCAATGACTTTGTATACGAATATATCGGAGAAGTCATTAACGAACGGACATTCCGCAACCGCATGGTTCAGTATGACCACGAAAAGATCAAGCATTTTTATTTCATGTCCCTGAGCAAGGGAGAATTTGTCGATGCGACAAAGAAAGGTAACCTCGGTCGTTTCTGCAACCATTCCTGCAATCCCAACTGCTTTGTGGACAAATGGGTGGTTGGGGACAAATTGCGCATGGGCATCTTTGCCGAGCGCCACATCAAGGCCGGCGAAGAGCTCGTTTTCAATTACAACGTCGACCGCTATGGCGCAGATCCGCAGCCATGCTACTGCGGCGAAGCAAACTGCACAGGTTTCATTGGAGGCAAGACGCAGACGGACAACGCTACGAAGCTGTCCCACGCCACAATCGAGGCGCTTGGTATCGATGATGAGGACGGTTGGGACACTGCCGTCGCCAAGAAGCCCCGCAAGAAGAAGATTTCCGAGGACGACGAAGAATACGTCAACAACGTGCAGCCGAAGTCCCTCGATGAGGGCGGCGTCACTAAGGTCATGGCCACGCTAATGCAGTGCAAGGAGAAGTGGATTGCCGTTAAGCTGCTGAGCCGCATTCAGCGCAGCGACGACGAAAAGGTCATGAACCGCGTCATCAGGATGCACGGCTACCAAATCCTCAAGACCACTCTGAACACATTCATGGATGACCAGAACGTCGCTTTGCAGGTTCTCGAGATCCTCGACAAAATGCCTCGGCTTTCGCGCAACAAGATTCAAAACTCAAACATTGAAGAAACCATTGAGAAGCTACAGTCATGCGAGGATGAGAGGGTTTCGAGCAAGGCATCTAGACTTCTCCATGAATGGAGCCAGCTTAAGATGGAGTACAGGATCCCCCGGGTCAAGCGCGAGCAAAACGGCCCTAGTGCTTACGACTCAAGATGGGCTGAGCGCACCGAGCGTGTTTCGAAGGAGCGCTCAGCTTCTCCAGATGCACCAAAGGGTCCTTCCAATCGCAACCCTATACCAGCTAGGCCTTTTCCAGGAGGACGAGGGCAATTCCGCCGTCCCCCTCATTTCAATCCGCTGCCCCATGGGTGGTTCATGACTCAGGATGCGGACAAGAGAACCTACTACTACAGTGCTAGTGGCGCGACTAGTTGGCAACGTCCTACAACCCCAGCACCGCAGGCTCCTGCTCCATCTAAGGAGAAGACTCATCAGCAAAAGCTTCAGGAAATCATTCGTGAGATCACCGACGGTACCCCGAAAACTCAAAGTCCAGGAGGCAGGACTCCTCAGCCTGAATCGGCAAAGAAAGAGAAACCTCCTAGCGAAGAAAAGTGGAGGTCCTACAGCGAGGAGAAGCAGAAGAAGATATACGAGAACACTGTATGTGGACGTCTCGTTTACTCTCGAATGCTCGCTAATGCGAAACAGATCTTCCCGCATGTTAGTTATGTATTGAACAAATTCAGCAAGAAGCTTCCGAAGGAAGACTTGAAGCGCCTCGGCAAGGAAGTCAGTCTTCCTATCCTCTTGACCCGCCCTCCTTGCTTACACTCGATAGATTTCGAAGAAGATTGTCGCTTCCGACTACAAGCGCGGCCGTGTCGAGGACCCGACAAAGCTTTCGGAGAAGCACGTCAAAGATATTAAGAAGCACGTCCACGAGACATTGGAGAAGGCGTGCGAAAAGAAGAAGAAGCTCGATAAACAAAAAGTGGATGGTTCGGGTAGCACCACCCCTCCGGGCGATCCAGGTGTTGCAGGAAGCCAGGACAATGATATGCCTGACGCGTCGGCAGGGGCGCGGGCCAAGGGTGAGACTTCAGAGGATTCTCCTGGAAACTCGAGCAAGCGCAAGAGGCACGACGAGACTTCCGTCAGCACTCCAATGGATGGGGAGGACGAATCGCCGTTCAAGAGGTTGAAATCGACAGATGTCGATACTCCTCCCCCACCTCCTCCGCCTCCCCCGCCTGCTGACAGCACAACATTCGACGAACAAGGCGACGCGATCGACGATGCAGACACCCCTGATGCATTTCAACAAGCTGCACTCGACTCATTTGAGAATGAGTCTTTTGAGCCACCCATCCGATACGCAACGGTTCGCGGTGCGCAAGCAAAGAACGAAATTGGCGTGCAGGTGAACAGGGCTGTCAAGGCGGAGCTCGGAGACGTCTCGGGAGCGAATGGCCATCCCAGTCCGATGCAGCTCGCTACGCCATCAACCAACGACTCGTACGACAACTTCGACGGCATGCACTCGGATCGTCTTCGCCATCTTGGTGTCGCTAACGGCAGGTGATGCAAGCTTTTCTTTCTGGAATTGGAGGCGTTGGTCCATACTTTCTCTGGTCGAAGCTTTTGATTAACACTACTCTTTCTTTTAATCCGGCATGCATTGAGTTGGTGGATCTGCTTAAGCGGTTCCAAATAAAAGGATGGCTACGGCCAAGCACCTATCCGGACGGCGTTGTGGAACTTGGTAAAGTCTTGCATTTCAGCGGCGACTGCGGGGACAGAAATGGGGTTTTAGGTGTAGGTATCGTGCGCGAGAGGCGGAGAGGCGGAAGGCATTTGTCAAGGTTGCATGTCGTCCATGACGGCGGCGAATACATAAGGACAAAAATTTGGTAATGTTTTTCGGGTGCAGGCGGCGCCGGTAGCGCGTATCATGTGCTCAGGCGGTTTGGAGTGCCGCCGTACACGCTCCGCCGCCAGATACGCCGCAGGGTGGCTCTGGGGAAGGGCAGATGGAGCGATCGCGGAGGCCTGCTGGATCTGGAGCCGTTTTAAGGCTCGCGTCGACTCTCCGAAAGCAGCTACGGCCAGTTAAATTCACCGCATTGCTCGCAACGGCGTCAAGGGCGCAAGCTTGGCTCGCGTGCACCGCGCCATCCCTGCAATCGATAGCCAGCCCCGCCGCGGCCGGGGGAGCTTTAAAGCTTCACCTCTTGCCTCCGCGGCTCCCACTCTTGTTTGCCATTGACTCACCGCACCGCTCGCGCCCTGCCTCATTCCTCTCCGCAGGTCCTCTTCACGCTCACTGCGCGCGCTTTTTTGTGCACTAAAAACCACCGCGTGACGAGCTCCGAAGCTCGTACCAACAGCGCATCCGCGATACAAGCTTGCGCGGAGAAGAGCGCCACGCATCCGTTCCTCACGGCAATCGGCGGCTTAAACCGAGCTTAAAGCTCAACCCTTCCCGCAACTTTTCCTCCCCAGCTCCAGCTTCCAAAATGTCTTCCGCCCTTCGCGTTGCCAACACGCTGCGGCCCTGCGCCCAGCGTGCCATTGCCCGTCCGGCTGCTGCCCTTGCCACCCGCCAGTATGCTTCGCAGGCCTTCTTCCCCGATGAGCCTGCTGGCCCTGTTGTCAAGGGCGCCATCCCCGGTCCCGAGAGCACCAAGGCCATTCAGAAGCTCGACAAGGTCTTCGATACCAGGAGCTTGAACATGATGGCCGACTACAGGCGCAGCTACGGCAACTACCTTGCCGACCTGGACGGCAACGTCCTCCTGGATGTGTGAGTACCTTGATGGCACAAAATTTTATACGGGAAAACTGACAATGGAAAAGCTACGCCCAGATCGCCTCCATCCCTGTTGGCTACAACAACGCCGCCCTCCTTCTCGGCGCTAGCTCTCCCGAGATGGCTAGCGCTATCATCAACCGTCCCGCCCTCGGCAACTTCCCCCAGCACGACTGGGCCGACATCCTCGAGACCGGTATCCTGAAGGTTGCCCCCAAGGGTCTTGACCAGGTCTTCACCGCCCAGTCTGGCTCTGACGCGAACGAGTTGGCATACAAGGCGGCTTTCATGTGGAAGAGGCGTGTCCAGCGTGGCGGTCCCGACGTTGAGTTCACTGCCGAGGAGATGGAGTCGGCTATGAACAACACCGTCCCCGGTGCCCCCAAGCTGTCCATCATGTCCTTCAAGTCCGGTTTCCACGGTCGTCTCTTCGGCTCCCTCTCCACCACCCGCAGCAAGCCCATCCACAAGCTTGACATCCCTGCCTTCGACTGGCCCCAGGCTCCCTTCCCCAGCCTGAAGTACCCTCTTGACCAGCACGCTGCTGAGAACGCCGCTGAGGAGAAGCGCTGCCTTGAGGAGACCGAGCGTCTCATCAAGGAGTTCCACAACCCTCCTGCGGCCATCATCATCGAGCCCATCCAGTCCGAGGGTGGTGACAACCACGCCTCGCCCGAGTTCTTCCGCGGTCTCCGCGAGATCACCAAGCGCAACGACGTCCTCATGATCGTCGACGAGGTCCAGACTGGTGTCGGTGCCACCGGCAAGTTCTGGGCTCACGAGCACTGGAACCTCCAGTCTCCTCCCGACATGGTCACCTTCTCCAAGAAGGCCCAGACCGCCGGTTACTACTTCGCCCGCGACGACCTGAAGCCCAACAAGCCTTACCGCCAGTTCAACACCTGGATGGGTGACCCAGCCCGCGCTCTGCTGTTCCGCGGCATCATCAACGAGATTGAGCGTCTCAACCTCGTCGAGAACACCGCCCAGACCGGTGACTACCTGTACGCCGGCCTCGAGCGCCTGGCCTCGCAGTACCCCAACGAGATCCAGAACCTGCGTGGTAAGGGCCAGGGTACCTTCATCGCCTGGGACAGCCCCCGCCGCGACGAGGTGCTCAAGAGCGCCAAGGGTGTCGGCATCAACATCGGTGGCAGCGGTGTCGCCGCCGTCCGCTTGAGGCCCATGCTCATCTTCCAGAAGCACCACGCCGACATCTTCCTTGAGCGCCTCGAGCAGGTCATCAAGGCATAGGTGGATGGCTGACTGTCGTTGGACAATGGCTTCTTTTCCGGTTCTTACTGCCGATTTTGAGCGATGGCATTTGCATCCATTTTGGGAAAAACTCGTTGGCGTTTGACGCATTTGTTTTGTTTATATTTTGCTATTTTATTACCAAAGATACTCTGAGCGGTGGGCGGCAGAGATTAGTGCTGCGCGCCTTCGTCTTGCGGGACTCGAACAGCTCATGTTGGCATGAGGATCATGTAGTACGACAAATGATACTACCAAAGGCTAAATTGAAAAGCCTGTCACTTTACACCAGTCTCATCGATGCTTGTGATTGCTTGGAATGAAGTGAATGTTGCACCCGTTTCCATATGTCTCACGTGTGAGGCCGTTTTGAATGCAGACATGCCGGTTACCAACGGGTCTTGACCGACGGGCAGAGTGAACGAGTGGAAATAAGAACAAACAAGAGAAAAAGCCAAGTCAATATTCCGGGATGTTCCTGCCGCTTTTATTTGTCCGAACTCCTTTTTTTACGTCAGGAAGGCTTGTGGATATTATATGATATTAGACCCAATAGAAGGCGGAGAGCACGGTGGTTGCTTTTATATCAGCAAAAGGAGAGGCTTCAGGGGTTCTCGAAGCGGAGGAAATTTGAAGTTGAAGAATATGAATGGAATTATTAGAATAAGGGAGGGGTCTGTGTGTGAGAGCACAGTGTTTTGTTGCCCAGATGTTTGGTGTCTGATGCGATAACCTTTTCCCCTACTTCTTGGCAGTGGGGCTGCAAGGGAGTTGGGGATATTTGAACGCGTGCACGGCCGTGGCGCAGTCCGCCAAGGGTAGGGATATATGCACAATGGATACGTTTAATAGACTTTTTTGTTTCCTTCGCTCTTGTAATTCGGATGGGGCGGTGGGGCTCGGATTCTTCAGAGCGTCAGAGGACATGAATACGAGAACGATGGGGGGGCATCGAAGATACGCCATTTTCCGCATTCAAAGCGATTGGCCAAAATGCGGTCTTTGCCTAGCGAACATAATTCAATGCGTACGAGTACGGTGGGACGAGAGAGGCATTGAGGAATTTGGACGCTGTTGTTTTGTCTTTGGTTCGGCCCCCAGGCGAGGGGACGTTTTAGGGACGTGAGACACTTAAGGATGTGATGTTCACCGAGGCACAGCTGTACGCAGTAGACAGACGAACGCGGGATGTGACACCGACCACCTGCTGTGCCACACCAGCCTCGCTCGTGATTCGCTCGTCGATCACCTTTGAACACCTTTTTTTTTCCCTTCGCGCTGCGTGTGGAGTAAGGAAGGGGGACGTGCGCTCCGTTCTTTTTTAGGTGGTCGCTTCTGTAGTTCCTTGCTCTCTGACATTGCTTGCCGCCCTGAGGGCATTGTACTTGTCTACGCCGCAAGCAAGAGCGGAAGATCGGGTCCTTGTGTTGCAGTAACGCCGGGCGGCTATTTGATATGTTTCTGAAGATTGGCTTGTGGCAGGACAGCCATATCCATCCGTTTTGTGCGACATTCGCTGCGCTCTCCCGGCTCGAGGAGGATATTTGGTGGTTGTTTGCAGATTGGATCTCCGGGCAACGAGTCAGCGTGCCCACTTGCGGGGACATGGGGATGTGTTGCAGGGGAAGGGATGGGAGGGGAGGCTTGGCGGGCGGTGCCCATATTGTTATTCTGCGACATTGCTATCCTTGCTGTTCGCATCAGCATCATCGTTTCTTTTTTCTGCTCTCCTCTGCTTGGGCGGAAAGGGCCGGATGAGGGAGGATTCGACCGGATGGCTGCTTTAGCCATGTTCGGTAGTGTGACTGTCTCTCCCGCAGGCTTATCTCCGACATAGATGCCTCGTGGCGCCGGAGTTTGCGCTTGGCTTACCGTCCTGTTGCCATTGGGCGCAAGGGCGCGGGAAGCTTGGGAGGAGGAGCACCGCCTTGCACGCTTCGTCGCGCCAAGAGCAGGGCGCCCTGTACTGTGTAGAAAGGATGCCCGGGGTGGGGTTAGTAATGATGAATGGGCTGTTGTTTCTCCGCATTTTGCGGCGGAGATTGGGTCTGGGTGGCACCGGGAGCGGCGCCGCGACTTCGGCACTGGCAGTGCATCTGCGCAAGGCAAGAGGTCGCGTGGTGAGAAAGTTCGCACGCCGCGTCACTTGAGCAAGCCCACCTCTCACCTCGCCCGTCGTCGTGCTGCCTACCCAAACGCCTCCGGCGCGCGCTTGGTAGTTCTTGGCGTGTCTGCCGACTAACCGGAAGGATTACGGCGAACAGGGCAATTGGGGCGGTGCCCGCTGCTGGTGCCTGACGGAGCCAATCGAGATGGCTGCTCGACCTCCAGAATCTCACGCGTTCACGCGAGCGACTGCCCCGTTCGGGCGCCCGCAAACTTGCGTACCCGCCCGGGCATTGAATGATAAACGGCCCTCATCGTCTTCCGCCAACCGCCGCCCCCATGGATCCTGACGTACATGTGTCGCTCGTCCGAGTGCGACTGCGCCATAATAGCTTTATTATATCCTGGCCCCAGCCTCTTCTCCTTCTCTTCCTTTCACGTCCCGCTTGTAAACCCCCCGAGTTCGCGCCGTAGAAGGCTTCGCTCGCCGGCCCGCGCCTGACTGCACCACTCGTCCAACACGGCACGCCTTATTATCTTCCTCCATCCTCCTCGCCCACTGACTAAAACGACTGCCGGAGCCCGCCACGCCTTTCCCTCTACCACCGGCATCTCAAGCAATCATTGCCTCTTTGCGTCCGCTCAATATATTCTCTCACGCCTCTACGTCAGCGCCGCCGCGCGTCGTGCCCGTCTCCACACCATTTTACCCGCATTCCCGCAGCCTTGTGGCGCCCGCTCTTCACCGCCCTCAGTGAATCGCGCCGTCCACGCATCCTCGAGGAAGGTGCGACCGCCAGCATATATTCCCGCGTCCCCAGCCGGACGCAGACCGTAAATACCGAGGCTAAGGTTCAAATAAGCGCGCATTCCTCCTGGCGTGTTTCCCATTTCCCTTTATTTCCTGAGTGACACGAGCGCGGAACTACATCCGGCTGCTTTTTCTTCCGCAGCAATTACAGAATGAGGGTTCTCCGGTATGCTGCCGCAGCTTGTCTGTTGTTCGCCCAGCATGCCGCTCTAGCAGCCGCCGTTCCCGCCGCCCAGGAGGAAAACGCGGATCCGGGGAATCAAGAGGATGATCGTCCTAAGGGTCCAGATCTGGATCCGGCCAAGTATTTTCGTAAGTTCCACTTTTTTTTCCCCGTCATATTTTGATCGAGGTATGTAACTGACTCGTTTGCAGATGAGCCTGGGTAAGTTCGAACGTCGTGGAGAGCTGTGCCTGAATCTCACCGTCTCACTGTTCTTTTTTCACCCAATTCGCTCGACCACGATCTAACGTGCTGACGCAGCGGCGATGACATCCTCGGCCACTACGACATTCGCTACTTCGGCGGCGTCGTCTCCGACGAGGAGCGCAAGACGACGATTCGCCACATGACGCGCGCGTACTTGACCTGGTTCCGCAAGGAGGGCCTGGAGACGTGGATAGCGCACGGCACGCTGCTGGGCTGGTGGTGGAGCGGCCGCATGCTGCCGTGGGACTGGGACGTCGACACGCAGGTCGCCGATCGCACGCTGGCCTTTCTCCGGCTCAACTACAACCGCACCCGTATCCACTACCACGCCGCTGATGGGAGCGATGTCGAGCGGACCTACCTGCTGGACGTGAACCCGTTTTCCGAGGAGCGCGTGAGAGGGAATGGTATGAATATCATCGACGCGAGGTGGATTGATGAGAGCAATGGCTTGTATATCGACATAACGGGTTTGAGCGAGACGGAGCCGGACGTGAACCCCGGTGTATGGTCTTGCAAGAATAACCACCGGTACAATACGGCCGATTTGTATCCGATGCGGGAGAGCACGTACGAGGGTGTCCCGGCACTGATTCCCTACGCGTACGACAAAATCCTGGTCGAGGAGTACCAGGAGAAAGCATTGACGGCAACGGAATACGAAGGGTAAGTCCGGCAGCGTAGTCTTTTTTTCCCCTCCCCAGCGAATCTCGCCATGGTAACCTTGCGGCACAGACACCGATGGAACTCCGAACAGCGGCTGTGGCTCAAGGAGCCCGAAGACCCGCAGAGGCCGACATCTTGAACTTTTTGCTTATGATCCCTGACGAATTATGAGGCTGGGGCTCGGGGCGGTTGCTGTTCTGCTTTTTTTGTATATTTAATTTTTCGCACATAAGCGTGTGAGCATCTTAGGCATGATACCCGGGGTTTTTTTGGTTGGGGTGGCTGCATATCTTTGCTGGCGCCTTGGTTTCTATAAGCTTCTTGGCTTGCATGGACGGCGTGATGAGACAGGGCTGGCTTGATGCGAATGGTGGTGGTAATTCTGACGGAGGGAACGTAGGACGTCTGCTGCTGGCGTCTTCAGGTTGCTCGACCGTGGTGTGACGGCAATCCCTGATAGATGTTGGCTGCAGGTTCTAGCGTTACCAGACTTTCAGAGCGTGAGACGGAGCTACATGGTTCCGATAAACGTCGTGCTCTGCAGTCTCAGACCAAGGAATTAAAAAAAATTATACATGCACATATATGTACAATGCATTCCTATATCAGGGTTCTCGGAATGCGCCGAGAAACGAGGGGGGTGGGCCGGTCCGAGTGATTCTCAGATTGCCGTTGCTTGGCTGTGCAATAATTCTAGCCTTAAGAGATGCTGCGCCGTATAAGGCAAGCATGGCATCATCGGACGAGAAACTTATTTTCGTAGCATGCCTGACTCGTAATAGCCGCGTGGTTTGATTCCTCAGGCAGCAAATGGCGACGTCGGCTTTAGTGGTGGTGAAGATGATGACAAATGAGGCTGGATGACGGGAGGCGAACAGCTCCGAAGCTGGGCGAACCGTGAGCTTCCCCCGACGTCCTACATAATCAATAATTCACCACCATGTCGCCACAACGTCCGAACAAAAGCCCACCGCCGCTCACTTTCAAGCGCAAGCACACACTACTCTACCACAATCATGGCCTCGAGCGCTGAACCGCAAGATCGCCCGCAACAAACATTACCAAACGACAACGACATGGCAAACCTCGCCGCTGAGACCGACGTCACCATGTCCTCCTCCGCCGACGCAGCGCCCTCCTCACCACCACCCTCCGCCGCCGCTCCCGCAGCAATGTCCTCGGAAGGCAGCGAAGGCAGCGACGACAACGATGAGGACACCCTCAGCATAACCCTCACCCACCACGGCGCAAAGCACACCCTCCGCCTCCCGTCCTCCGCCACCATATCCACCCTCTCCGACGCCATCGCCGCGCAGCTCTCCATCCCACCCACGCACCAAAAGCTCCTCATCACGCCCAAACCGGGCCTGCTCAAACCGCCTTTCTCCAACGACAACAACAACGCCAACCCGGCCGCCGCCCTCCCGCTCGCCCCGCTCGTCGCCGCCAAGCGCAAGATCGTCCTGATGGGCAGCACGCCGGCTGAAGTCTCGTCGCTGCAAGCGTCCGTCTCGCACGCGACAGCGCAACACGCCGCGCGCGCCTCGCGCCGCTACGCCGTGGCACCAGCCACACCCGCGCGCACGGCTGGGCGGGGTGCGCTGGGCAGCGCGAAGGCGTCCGAGGAGGCGCAGTACACGTTTCATGCGATTCGCCCGCTGGCGTACCTGCCGCGGCCGGAGAGGAGTACGGCGTTTCTGGAGCGGCTGCGGGACGATGCGGGGATAAGGGCGGTGATGCGCAGGCATAAGTTTAGTGTGGGGTTGTTGACGGAGATGGATCCGGCGATGCATACGACGCATGAGAGTCGGACGTTGGGGCTGAATCGGAATAGGGGGGAGGTGATTGAGTTGCGGTTGCGGACGGATGCGTATGATGGGTATAGGGATTATAAGACGATTCGGCGGACGCTGTGTCATGAGTTGACGCATAATGTGTGGGGGGATCACGATCGGAATTTTTGGAATTTGTGCAGGGAGATTGAGAGGGAGGTGGAGAGGGATGATTGGAGGCGTGGTGGAAGGACGGTGGGCGGCGTGGGCGGGGATGAGGTGTATGAGCCTGCGGATGATCCGGAGAGGAGGGGCGATGTGTTCGATCATGGTGGGTGGACTGGAGGAGAGTTCGTGCTTGGTGGGAGTGGTGGCGCGGCGATTTTGGGGAGTTCGGGGACCGTAACGGCTGAGGCCGGTGATGGGTTGAGTAGGAGGGAGGTGCTTGCAAGAGCGGCGGAAGAGAGGGCGAGGAGAGCGAGGCAGGAGAAGGGTGGTGAAAAGGGAGAAGAGGGAAAGAGTTGAACTGCGGTGGCGGAGAGTGCTCTGCTCTGAGAAGTAGCGTGTATACCCCCATTCCGAGAATTCAAATAAATGCATGGCCTGCGATCTCTTGAGCCGATATATTCTTGTGATTCCAAGTCCATCTGTGCTACGTATATGCAGATTTGAATCCACCGCTCTGGTGCAAATGACGATATTCGCCTCTCTTTGTTGGTTGTTTGCCGTTTACTACTTGCTACTTAGCCACCAACACCGTATATGCTTTGCACTACCTACAGATATTCTATGAGTTATCTTACGCAGATTCTTCACTAATTGATTGAAACTAGAAGCTTTAACGGGTATCTAAATAGCATCAACTTTTAGAGTCGTCAGATTGATTTACGGTAAAGATATAAGAAAGAGATGAGGTTAATAGGTCTGTAACGCAAAGCATCTACCTAATTGAAACAATCTTTTGTCCTCGTCCCTAGCTAAGAGCAGTGTACTAGAACTTATGAATCATGATTACACCTGTTACATTTAGGCTCTAGGTGGCCCCCCAAAAATTGTTTTAACTAAGATTTAACACTCAAAGATCGAGGTCTACAGTACAAAATTAAAGATTCCCGCCATTGCGGGGAGCTTTTACACAAGTATACAGAAAAGCACGGTAGTTATAGAAAAGAGAGTATATAAGGGGGTTGCGCACCATGATCATATCGAGGATAAATAAGAATCGTTTCTCCCGCGCAGTCAAAGATATTTTGTACCAAGATATGTACATACAGCAAGATGCCTCGAGGACGAGTGGATAGAACTCTTGGCAAAGGAGTAAAATAGTTGAGGAGTGTGCTCATCCAATGACACTCAAACACACACTTCTGCTCTGGGAAAAGCTAAAATTCACCTATATTGATCATGCTCGGCGTGTTCGCAGTATGTAATACAGAACTTTTCGGGATCTTCGGCTACCCAGTCCTGGAAGACCGACTTCCTTGATCTCTGAATGCGACCTTTTTCGGGGACGTGGGTTTCTTCTGTGTATTTGCTGGGGACTCATTGAAAGGTTTGGGTTCGGTAGGCGTATTGGATTCCACTGGCCTTGGACACGGCTTGCACAGGTATTCAGAATCTGCCTTCGCCTTTGCCAGAAATTTGTTAAGTTGCTCACAGAGCGCAGGCGTTTTGATCCGGTCTTTGGCGTCGATAAGTAGGAGGTCTTTCATGACAAGGTCCACAAGGTCATGGATGAACTCGGAGCATTTCTCATCTGCATGAAGGCTCTGTGCCCAATCTTTCACACCATCACGAACAACAGCATCCATCACGGGCTCATCCCTAACCACCTTGAAGAAGTAGTCATCGCTCAACCGAGGGTCTATGCTTGATTGACATGCTCGGTGGTCGGAGAACTCGTTTATGGCATCATCACCCTTGAGGAGCCAGGTTGCGAACTCAAGGTAGAGGCACCCGAGACTCCAGAGATCGTACAGGCGCGAGACTGGTCGGCGTAGCTTGCATTCGGGTGGCTCGTACGTCGGCGAGCCGAAGACACCGTTCGGCTGCTGCTCCGTCTTCGAATCACGTCCATGGAACCGGCCCAGACCGAAATCGGTGATCTGAAGGATACCTCCTTCATCATCGTCGATGAAGTTGTTTCCATTCTGGTCCTGGCGCTGGTGCTGGGGTAAGCGCTCGAACCACAGAATGTTTTCCGGCTTGATATCGCCGTGTCGCCCGTACAGCTGTTCGCCTTCTTCCACACTGAATTTCACATCGCCAGTGGGGGTGAAGCCCCGCTTGCCATCCAAGGGTACAGTCGTACGGAAATTGTGAATGATGTTCAGAGCTGTTGCAATGCCCACCATTTGCTTTATCGACCAAAGAAGGGTCTTCGCGGTGAAGGGAGGCGCCGGGGTTTTGGCCCAGTATTTGCGTAAGTTGCAGTTTGCTCTTGGAAAGATGAAGTGGTATTTGTCCTTGTACTCGTACGTTGCCAGGAGTTTGACGAGGTGTGGGCTTGTGATCCTTTTTCTCCCCAATATTACGTGAATGCTTCTTTCTTTTTGAAATTCCGCCTCATCGTGATTGTGTAGTCGTTTGATTGCGATCCTGTCACCTTCATCCTGAAAGCTCCGCATCAGTAATTGATATCTCTCAAATTTTCGGTGAAGAACTTACTTCTGGCTCCGAGTCCTTATAAAACCTGTGGTGCGAGGTATGGATATGAGTGACAAAAACGTCGCTGTATCCACCCCCGCTTTTGATGATGCTCTCTGCAGTATCCTCCTCAATGGTGACGAAAGGAAGAATAGTGTTTTGATGAAGATTGTAGTGCTCCATCTCGTCGTTGAAGATAGGAGAAAGCATGTGCCACTGCTTTCGGCCCAATGATTCTAGGTCAGCGGGCTTCCAATCATCCAAGGCTTTGATTTCTTCTCCACCTTTACGCTGCAATGAGAATGGGCATTTACGGTCCTTGTGTTTGCTTCTTGCGAAAGGCAAATCTTTGTCCCCAATGTCTTCTTGCAGGAACGCACAGATTGCTCTCCCCTTCCTTAGGTATGCTAGAATAGCGAAAAGATTTCTCGCCTGCTCGCGTACCTGATTTGCTTGCTTTTTTGCATTATCGCATCCCAAAGAGGGCTCCGCCGCAAGTATCTCGCTAGCGATAACCTCTGCAGTGATGATGGAATCCTTGGCGCTATCAGGGACAAAGAAATGGTGCGACTCTGGCGGATATTCGATCCTTGCTTCTTGAAGCTCTGTTCGTAGTTTCTCGCATATCTGCTGCTCTGTAGTCGACTGATCGGTCTGTGAGGCGTTATCAGTTGTTGTCGCATCTGTCTGTTGAATGGAGTCAGTTAAACCCGAGAACGACCTATTTACAATATTTTTCTACGTACTTGGGTTTGGTGATCTCCATCTCTATTTCTCTCGTGCATCTGGTTTTCGGCAGTCGACTGACCGGGATGTGAGGCGTTATCAGTCGTTGTCGCATCTGTCTGTTGAATGGAGTAGGTTAAGCTCGAGAACGACCCATTTACAACGCTTTTCTACGTACTTGGATTTGGTGGTCTCCATCTCTATTTCTCTCGTGCATCTGGTTTTCGGCAGTCGACTGATCGGGACGTGAGGCGTTATCAGTTGTTGTCGCATCTGTCTGTTGAAGAAAGTAAGTAAAGCTCGAGAACGACCTATTCATAATATTCTTCCACGTACCTGGGTCTGGCGATCTCCATCTCTATTCCCCCAAAAGATAAGATCCAAGCAAATCATATTTGCACAGTATCTCTGAAAGCATCGAAAGATGATAACGTCAAAGCCGATAATCCAACCAATAAGTCCCTTCAGGATTTGAACACAGGAACGGACATTCAACATGACTGGGTGCCCCGTGGAGAGGTTGTGTAATGGGTTATGGCAGTCTTGTGGACTGGAATCAGTTCAGCATTGCGTATTGCGCGAATGCGTGTGGCCGATATTATGAGCCTTGTGGGCGCCTACGAGGCTGCCACCATCGAACATTTTTGGCGCTGCTGTGCTGAGACGCAGCCTCAGTGCAGGCGTTCAATTCGGGAGAGTGTGGTCAGCCCGCAGCTAGAAGCAGATTAACTGCTTCAGCTTCCGAGAAGATTTCAAGCCTCCACCACCAAATTCAAGTATGCCTTAGCGTGGCTTCGCCTGCATCAAGGATGCATGACCAAGCCCCGGTGAGCGGGCATGGTGGTCAGCGGAAAACACGTATTTCGGTGTTGAGCCGCACTGCTGAAGAAGGCTTCCATGTGTCCGAGGCCGCCTGCTCCGTCATCAATCCATGAGGCAACGAGGCAACGAGGCGCAAGCACTATATAGCGCGGGATCGAACCGCCGAGAACAGAATCGGGAAACCACTTTTCGTTACATCATGTGCCAAGAACACCATAACCTGCCAGCCACAACAGGTGCCCCGCTGCCTTGCATCGTCGGGACGAGGCCTGCATACGTCCCACGTGAATCCGCTGATCCTGATCCACCAATCAGCGGTCCCTGAGAGTAGTCTTTCCGGAGGACCATGTCGTGGTGTGGGAGATACTAGGCCTGGCCGATTGGGTCTCTGGGTTCTCGGTATCTCCTACACGCGGTTGGGTCCTACGCCTCCACCGCAGCGCCCACCTAGCCCCGCTTCCACGCAGAAGGCTTTTCAATGACTTGAGCGAGGCTTGGGAAACTTTGTACTGCACGCACAACCACCAGGTGGTGATTGTAAGAATTGTCAGGGGCAGTGCAATGGCCGCAAGAAGCCAGGTATTTGCCGTTACGCTCATTCTTCCGCTTTCATCTGTTTGAACAAACTCGGTGGAGAAAAAGTTCTTGGTCACTATTATCAGTAGTGAAGGTCTTCAGAGATTGGTTTGGCTCACCGCGACGAATGTGGTTGGCAAGTACACCAAACCAATGATTGTCAGTACTTTGACTGCTTCAGCATCTTTCGTACTTTTCTCCTGCAACTGCTGTCAGAATAATCTTTTGCGATTCCAACTGTCAGCCTACCGTCAATGATCGCATCATACGGTTTTCTTCTTGGGACTGCTTGGTCAGGTCTTTCAAGGACTTCTGGTCTTCGTAGTGTAGCAAGTCGGAAAGCTGTCAGAAGTTAGTCATGCTCTCCATCAACCTTTGACTTCCACATACTAGCTGAGTTGTAGAAACGATTCGCTCCTTCAGAATTGATGCTCTCTCAGCACAAAGCTCTACCTCTCTGATGTATCCGTCAAACTCGTCAAGTGCGGCGGCGCAAGCACAGTCTCCTGAGTGGCGAGACATCTTGCAACACTTCTGGCAGTACCTATGAATTCCTTCAATGGTGCTACGGAGAGTGGATAGAATGATTTGCAGATCAATGGCTGCATCTTCGATGACTTTGAGGGACTGCCTATCATCGACATCGAAGGTGAACCCTTCATTGTGTCCATCGCATCCTATTTGAAGGTCCGCAAACGTGATTCGAACAGACTGGTCCAATTATTTCAGTAAACGAGTTCGCTTAGTAGTGGGTCAAGAGACCTACCATTTCTTTCACGTGTTTCTCAAGCCAGGATATGTACCTCATCCAGCCTTTTACACTATCTGCAACAATGAGACTGTGCAAAACGGATGGACTGACTGCTTCGCCTTCTGTAAGTGGAAGCTTAAGCAACCGGCCAATTTTTTTGTCCACAGCCCCAGATGGTGAGACTAGAAGCACAGTGGATCGAAGCGTTTGTGATTCATGTGTCATATCCAGGCCCTTTTGTTTTTCGTTTTGATCGCTGTAACGATGATAGACTGCACTTTGACGAATGGACCAAGGGCTCTGTCCCTCGCCAAGCTTGCGATGGTTGAGTTCAGCGCGTCTAATCACATAGCATGACTCTGTATTCTCATTAGCTATCTTGAGAAAACATTTGAGGAGCTGCACACACCGATTGACTGCTGTTCATGCATACGATAAGGTCCGCACGATTTGAATCCAGGGAAGTCGCACTCGTCCTCCTTAGACTTCTTGCCAAATGTGAACATGCATCTCCAAAACGGAGAGAACACAGCATAGATGTCAATGAAGTCTTCGAAAAGTTCTTTAGAAATGTCGAGGGATGACCATGAACGCTCCTGGCGAATTACGAACACTTGCAAGAAGTCATTTGATCCCTATCTGCTTGTGAGCTTTCAGTGAGTGAGTTCAGAGTAGTATCACTTACTGCTTTCAGATTCTTGAGCTGTGAGGTATTGTGCACGACCAAATCTTTCTCGAACGACATTGCTTCAGCAGTTGGGACAATGCTGGTCCAGAACAGACGGCTGAGCTTCAGTTTGGGCTCGTTTGCTCTGGGTTTGAACAGATTGTTTGACCTTTCGTCTATTTCGGCCCGAAGCTCCCAGTTGTCCTCTCCCAGATCAAGAACGGAAGCCATGATGGGTTTAGGTCTTTTGCGTCACTTACTGACCACCGCACGCCGGATCCCTGGTTGGAGCCCAAAGTGTCTTTCACTTCAGCTGGCATGCGGCAATGAGGGGCAGATTAGGGAAGCTGATCGAAGCGGGAAATCGCGCAATTGGACGACTGTTACTTCACCAGTACTCGTCCCTGTAGCACAGCCTTGCCGAGACAATTACCGCTTCGGCGGTTGCGTTACCTGCAGCTGTACGTCGTGCAGGGTCATGACCAATCATTAATGAGAACCAAGCCACAGCATGCATTACCCCTCTCTCAGCCTGACACTCCTGACGCTGACCTCACGCACTCACCATTTTCACATGAGACTCTGCCTTGCGGAGGTGTGTTTAGTTGTGTCGCCCGCTGTCGGCTCTCCGCATTTTACTGTGTTGCCTACTTTGATCAGCCTTGCGCATCGGCTCCCTGCATCATGCATTGTAAGCAGCTGATAAAGAGCCATTTCACCATTAGGTCATTGTGTGGACGGAAGGATATGACTATTGGCAAGGCTAAAACACACCCAGAATTGCTACGCCAATGAGAACTCCAAGGGAAAATCCAATCACAAGACTCATTTGTTCTCCTGACAAACTGCAACCCATGATCACCACCCTCTCCGTTGAGCTTGGCACTTGTGGATCTGATCCTGATAGGAGTTAACTTCTCCTCCTTCATAGTGTTGCAGGTCTGGGCTCTCATACTGGTGTCAACTTGTTCGAACTATCTTTCTGATGGTATATCTTGTAGCGGTTCAACCGCAACTACAACAAATACTCCCATTAGCGCTGCTCAGATGACTTGCGGGCCGGGGCAAAGACCTACTTCCACACGGAAATTGTCCCGGCCGTAAACGTCACTGAGCAGGCCAATGAGCTTGCGTGGATCAATGTTTTGACCCTCGATAATTTGCATGGGCTGAGCCCCAAAGACTTGTGGATGTCTAGTTGCGACTGAGGCCATGGTGCTTGGAAAGATTCTGATTTCTGCTGGGGGAGATTCTGAGACTAGCAATCGGCAGAACTGCTATAAGTGCTAATGAACTTCTGCGCGTTTTTCAGCTCCTCCTCACGCCGAGAACGGTCTTGAAAAGCAGGCAAAATCAGGTAACCACACAAGGAATGCCAAGCCCCAGCCTTAGTTACACCAATTTACGGTCATCCAACAAACTGCTGCAATCGGAGACGCCGATCTGACCACCCTCGTCCTGTGAGAGTGTGTCACATACGTATGCAGCTGCGCCTTAATTTGTATCAGGTGCAGCCTCAGCCAGTTCATCCTGAGAGATATAAGTAAAATGACGGGCGTATCTAATAGGAAGGTGAGGATAGGCAGAGCTACTAGGTATGAGGCTGTATAGACAAGAGCCTTGCGATGTTTTCCCAACAACGATCGCCCTGTTTTGAGTGCCTAAAAGTATTGCCACTTACTTGGGTCAGAGCTCTAGGCGTGCTGATCACCCACACCCCATTCTTGATCTGCATGAGACGGTAAGGTCAGCACCCGAGGGTGTCTAAGCCGCGTTACGAGATTTTAGCCCGCACCTACCCTAGCGGTATAATCTTGGCCCGGGAAGAGGCGCCCCAGCAGCGCCATCAACCCCTCTGCGTCGATATATCTCGGGGAAACGGTTGTGACAACCATGGTTGTTGCTGCGCTGGTCTGGGCGAAAACAGTTCAGGCGATGGCTTGCGGCTGCAGATATTGATTCGGGTGGGAGCTAAAGGCTGAGAAAATCTACAGCTGAAGCATATGCGGCAAGGCTCTTTATGCGCGCGCAACGACGTACTGTTAGCTATGCAGCAATTGCCACTCGCTGCAGCAGCCTGAGCGGATCTGCTGTTGCGTATGTACGTGGCCGTGTGCTGTGTAAGCCCGTGACATTTTGAGCCTCATTGTTGTCGTGGATCAATCAAAGAGGGGTTGGTATTCGGAATGGCTGGCCATTAAATTGGCTGCTCGGACCAGATAGCTGTTTCCGTCCGAAGCCACAAGAATTAGGCTAATAATACACTGTGTCAAGGGTCCGACCCACTTAAATTCTCAACCGCTAATCCCTTCACTAAATGCAGCTTTGTTACGCAAGTTAATTACCCTCCTCAAGGGTGATGAGGGTCTTCGTAATTGAGCCATTGCGGCCCCGCGACGGAGCAAGGCTGACGTGAAGACGGAAGCTACGGCCCGCAAGGCGCCGGCGCGTCATCATGAAACATACGAACGAACACACAAGAAGAATTAGTGATCAGAAGATCAGATGAGATTGCTATAACTCAGTGAGCTATTTTCACCGAGACAGTGACGCAGCTGTTGGTCCAGTTGATGTGATCTCGGGTTCGGAGGGGTTTGAAATCGTATTTTGGAGGATGCGGCTCATATGAAGGATTTTCTGCCACAGGGTAGAGGCTCGACGTCACCTGCACTTAGTCTTAACGGCGAGGGAGGACGTGTAAAAGACTAGATTTCTGGGTCAGCAATGGTAATGAACGTTCGTGGAGTGTCTCTAACATGTTTTATATGCTTGGGAACTCAGGGCATGGATCGAGGGCGTATCCATGGTCACGCTCAGCGCGGCTGACCAGGGCGCCCAGGTCGTTGTGGAGCGAAGCTGCACTTGAGCGTCTACTCGGGACGATGCAAAGAAGGTCCTGCATAATGAGACTGAGGACGTCATGGATGAGTTGCGAACATTTCGGGTGCTGGCGAAGCTTCAGGACCCATTGCTCGACTCCGTCCCGTACGCGGGCGTTTCTGTTGTTCCCCTCGACGACGAAGCTCCAGAAGTAGTCGTCGTAGATGGCGCCATCCTGATTCATGATGAGAGACTGCTCCACGCGGCTTCGAGAGAAGTCCTCGATCGCCTGCCATCCAGCCAGCATCCAGCTCACCCATTCGAGAAACAGGCAGCCGAGACTCCATAGGTCGTAGGCGCGGGACACCGGCAGGTATATATGGCACTCCGGGGGCTCGTAGGTTGGCGAGCTGTATATGGTGTACGGTGCTGCCTTCGTCCTTGTGTCGCGACCGTGGAATCTTCCAAGTCCAAAGTCCGTAATCTGGCAGACATCACCTGTGAAATCATGAAACCAGAGGATGTTTTCTGGCTTCAGGTCACCATGCCTGCCGAATCTCTCCTCCCCATTGCTGACGCTCATGATGGCCTTTCCTTGCGGTGTTTCCATCTCCACTTCGGTTACCGAAAGAGGGATTGTGACCTTAAAATTGTGGATTATCCGTAATCCTTGTGTGATGCCTATCATCTGTCGGAGTGACCAGAGAATCGTATCCGGTATGAATTGCGGATCGGGGTTGAGTTCCCAGAATTTCCTGAGATTGCCCGTCGCACGCCGGAAGACCAAATGGTAAATGCCTCTGTATTCGTACGAGAAAAGCAACTTAACAAGATGGTTGTTTTTCTTCCCCTCCAGTGCAACAAGGATCGTTCGCTCCTTTTCAAACTCATCTTCGTCATGGAAATGAAGCTTTTTGATCGCCACCGAAAGCGGCTTGAGATTCATCCCAGTCAGCCGACAGCTATAGGATTAGAGAGAGTTCGAATGCCACTTACAGACTGGTCAGGCCCCTGATGCCAGTGATGATGGGCCGAGTGGATAGTTGCTTCATACATTTCGCTGTAAGCACCTTTACTAACCAGTTCCTCATGAGTGAAAGGCAGAATGGTGTTGTCGTGGAATTGGTAGTGTTCCTTGTCCGAAAAAATAGGTGTAAGGATGTTCCATTGGTCTCTGACAAATGCAAAGCGCGTAGCGCTCTCCCAGTCTTTTGAAGATCGTATCTCGGTGCCGTCCTTCCGTGTTAGAATGCCTGTGGCGGATTGGTAGACGAACGGAAGATCGGCGTCCGTCAGCCCCTCATCGATGAACGCGCATAGATCGGGCGCCTGTCCAATGTAACCGAGAATCGCGAAGAGGTTCCTGCCGAGGTTGTGCACATTTTCGACGTAACGCGAGTCAACACCGACCGGACATTGTTCCTGAATGGCAGCGTGCGTGATGATCTTACCCTTTCTATCCTCTGGGATGTAGAAGCACTGTGCTCCGGGCCGCCGCTCCACCATCTCAGCAAACAGCTTGGTCTGAAGTTCAAAGGCAGCCCTCCGGCGGGCTTCAGCGAAATGTCCGACGTCAGAGTGAGGTGTTTCTAGCAAGTCTATGGCGTTCATTTGATGGTCAAAGCGTTAGAGAATACATGTCTGGCAAGGTTTGTTGTGTATTGGTCACTCTTATCGCATATTGCAAGAGTATTTCGTTTCGGAAGCGTGTTGATATTGAAACATACCTGGGGCATCTTTTGGCTCATTTTCGGTGGTTTGATTCTCAATGATCTCTTTCTCTTGAGCAAAGTCGTCTTGATTCCATGTTGAAATAGAAGGTAGGCTCCTAGAGCTCATTGAGTGGTCTATACCTTGCGCCGAGCTTCCATTTTCGCCGCCGATGTCGAAATAGGGATTCTCATAGAAATAGCCGTTGGCCCGCCCGATGGGGGTTTCAACCTCATTCACACCATTTTCATCCGGCACCCATGGTAATGATTTCAAGGAGAAATCATGTACATGGAGGGCTACATGGTTCAATAGAGGCTCAATGTCCATGTCCATTGAAACGTTTGACTGCGGGCAAAGGGGGCAGGACCGAATGTTCGCAGGAGATGATCGAACACATGCTGATATGAGAAAAGGTATGTCATGTGGCTGAACTGACCCATCATGGATTGTTTGCAAATGAGAGACAAAGTCCTTCTCATGCTCAAAGTCTCTCTTATCTTCGCAGAGCATATCGGGACACGCCCAGTATTTAACTCTTTTGTGTTCGGCCTGCATATGTCTTGTCCAAGACTCTCGATTCTCGAAGAAATTCCATGGCTTTGGACAATTCTCCATAACGCAGGTGTAAGGTTGGATGTCCTCAGCGAGATGCTTCCTAGTGCATCACTGTCAGCTATTGTCGCAGAAAATAGTGCAAATTGATGAGCAAACCTCCACTTGTTTTTTTGCGTAAATTCCCTTCCGAGAGATTGGCAGCAACACGGACATTTGAAAAACTGTTGTCCAAGTGCTAATTTGGGCGGGTTAGGATAGTCCGCCCCAAGGGCTGTCGATGAGACCACAGTTGTAGGTGCTCGTTTTACTGTCCTTACGTTTCCCTGAATTCTCGAGGCAGAAGTGGCTGTTAAGTTCTCAGTAGGTGAAACCGGCTGGGACGCTTCCATGGAGCAGGGTTGTGCGGTTTGTAGGAGTGGCTTCCTTTTCTTGTGAAAGATACTCGAAAAAAGGATTCGCAGCTTGTTCGCATCTTGCTTTACGCGAAAACTCTTTTCTCCTCGTTTGATATTCTGAGAAGGCCGTGTGTCCTTGACCGCAAGCTTCTTGGAATGAATCTGTTGATACAAAAAGCGGTTACGACGTCTCAAGTTCGCTTCTATCAACCGCCATTGGATTTCGCTCAGTTGCAAAGACTCCAGTTGAAATGGATGGGCCCTCTTCTCTAAAGCGTGCGCCATGAGGAGGACCTGAAGATGTACTTTCAGATCCTGATGTGCGTTAGGATCAAACTGGTCGTCTGCCTTTTGGAGTCTAGAAGGGGCGCCCGTTTTTCTGATGGCAACCGTCAATCGGATCATCTCTTTTAGAATTGCTTCAACATCTTCGATGTTTTGGTTGAGGATAGATCTCTCGCTGTCTAACACACCGCCACTTCGCGAAGTTGAAACGGTCGGTGGAGTTTCCGCATGCATTACAAGGGATACTTCGTTAGAATGTTCAAGTAATGCATCGTTCACGCTCGGCAGATCGAGAGGAAACTTGTTCGCCATATCTTGAGCTGAAATGTACATTATTACATATACTGGAATACCTGTTTATACTCGGGACTTGCCAGTTTTGCGACATTTTTCAAGAAGTGCCATCAACGTTCGTAAGAGGTTGATGACCACGCCCTTGATATTGGGCTCTGACTCGAGCCTATGGTCAAGCGAAGCTCGCTCTGTTGCAGAAGCACCCGCACCCTCTGACCAGAGGTTGAAGTCTGCAAGTCTGTTTTCTGCCCAGTCATTCTCCGCTAGGTAAGGCATCGTAATGCATTGCTCGAAAGATTGACGACAAGCAGCTGTAGCAGCAAAGATGGTCGAGTACCGTGGAGGCATGGCTCACGATGTAGCTCTATTGATAGCGTGGTTCAGGCGGCAAAACGTCTTTTTTGTTGTGGCTGAGAGGTACCTAGTGAAGCGAGTCTTGGCGTGCGGGGTTACCCCTGTAACCCACACAAAATTGAATCACAGAGGCAAGCAAAGAACCGCAGCTAATACAGGCCGACTTGGCCTTCACGTCATCGTCGCCCGCACTTCCCAGCCTACTTCATCTCGGACAACCTTTTTTATTCCTACTCTGTATCGGCGATCCATGGATCATAAAAATCTACTTCTTGCCAGAGAAGCCTTGCCCGTTGTCAGTGAAATTGCAACTGAACTGGGTGCTGAGATTGCGAGCCGTCCCCTTGGTGCGTTCGGAGCGCGCCTAGCTTGTTTCGTCGCCGAGCTGCCTAGCTCGAAAGCGGGCTTGATTGACTGCCAAAGTTTGGACGAGGTTTTGTGCAGGGTCCTTGAAGAGGTCGAAAAAGCCTGCACTGTAGGTGCTCAGAATACCTCTTCTGTCACAATTTTGGTGGGCTGAATTGACATGCTTGAAGTGGCCTGAGAAGCAGGAAACGCTCGATCTTTCTACATTGAGAGGTCTGGCGAAGAGAGGAAGAACAAATCAAAAGATCTTTGCTTGGAAAGCATGGTTTTCTGCAAGAACATTGCACAGTAATGTCCGCGAACACCTGAAGGTATATGCTTCGAGCACGGCAGAATTTGCGAGAATGCTGGACGTGATCAAGGAGACCACTATGCCCAAGGATGAAGAAACCATCCTCGAAACTTCCAAGTACAGTGCGGTATTTAGAGGAGAGGGGGAAGAATCCCCGGACTATCCCTCACGTGTCAACAGTGAGCTTCACGATGTGTTGAGCTATCACGTATCCTTCTGTTCGTGCCAGCATCTGACAAGGTTGCGGCTGAATCCACGAGATTGCGTTCAAGAGAGAGGGGCAATTCGCTTCGATATGCTCTTTTCTTCGCAGAGGGATTTTGTCCGTCCCCCACTCGCAACGGAGTGGATGGAGACAAAGATGCTTGTTCCAAGGTACCAGAATCAAATTACGTATCCTAGGCTGGGTGATTGACTTTCAGTACAGCAAAAATCCGAGGAAAACGCGGCCTACCTTCTATGATTCCGCTGCTAATCCGTCTGCTGCTTCGGAAGCATTACCGGAAAGCAGTTCAGTGACAATTAACCCAGGTCATTTTTGCACGGCGTTGAAATCGTCAGGAAATACTCAGTTGTGTTTTCATATTGAGCATCCGCAGTTGAGCAAGATGGACAGAGAAGAAGCTCTCGAGCGCAAGGCCAAAGCTACGGAAAGTATCCCACTTTACCAAGCTTTCAAGACACGATCCATGAGCCGTAAGACACGATGCATCCTCGCGTACACACTTGCCAAATCCGTTTGGCAATACTACGGCTCGGAGTGGATGAAATATCCCTGGACCAGGGAGAATATCCACCTCTTGGATGATGAAATGCCACAGCGAGGCTTCAGCACACGTTCATACCTGTTCAGGCCGTACTTTGCTGCAGACTTCAGTGGAGATACAAGAAGCATTTCGGAATACATTGAGGGTGAGATGCTCTGGCATCGCTATCCCCAGGTTCTGGCCCTCGGCATTTTACTGATTGAGGTAGCCAAGGGAAAGCCTTTCGAAATTCCAGGCATTCCTCTCGATTACTCCAAAGATTCTATCAACCAATACATCAAGTCTGCAATGATAGCGTTAGAGAAGGACGGACTATTTGAGAAGAAGGAAGACGACTTTGATTCGTACCGCGATGCAGTAGAGAGTTGCCTGAGATTCGGGCAGTTCTTCGATCTTCCCTGCGTTTCTGGCCCACAACAGTCGAGAGAAAGAGACAACAGTCTAGAAGAGCACCGAGCAATCATCTACAAGAAGGTTGTTCAGCCCTTGAAAGAGCTGCTTAAAGGTACTCGGTGGTTAGCGGGGATCGACGAAATGAAGCAAGAGTTTGATCTTGGATCGACAAATGCCCTTAACAACACGTCCGCGATATCCGAAACAAGGCCTTCACAATCTTCCCACAACGGAAAAGCCAAGCCAGGTGGAAGATACTTGAACGGTCGTTCACGTCTGCTCCATGGGAAAGCTCGGTAAGACCCCTGTGCTTCGGAGCATTCAAACTGCTAATACCTTCTTAGGATGACATCTGCATCCTGGCTTGCTGAACTTGTGTCCATATCTGAGACGTTTTCAAAGCTCAATGGCTCCCAGCCTGTCCGCGTAGCTGTAATTGACACCGGTTGTGACCTTACAGCACCAATCTTTGACGTTCCAGGGCACGAGTCTCGCTTAAGGGGGCATTGGAGAGACTGGCTTGATGAATCTCCTCGACCACTGGATGAACACGGTCACGGGACTGAAATAGTCTCCTTGTTGCTGCGTATACTGCCGAATGCCGAAATTTTCGTCGCGCGAGTGGCGAGAAACCAACAGGATCTTGACACGGCTGGTGGACTTATCGTTAAGGTGAGACGCCATTCTGGGAACAAGTGCACTCTGACTAAGACATACCCAGGCAATCGATCATGCGGCGACAAAGTGGATGGTTGATATCATTACCATGTCATTCGGCTTTCCCCGTGAAGACTTGGCAATCAAAAGGGCTATTCGGAATGCAGAAGAACAACGCAATTGGTCCATCATTTTCTTTGCCGCAGCTGCCAACGAAGGATCAAACACGGAAGACCTTTTCCCAGCCAACTTCGATCCCGTTATCCCTATACGCGGAACTGATTGTGCTGGTGCTTTTGTTCAGCGGTACGATCCGGAGGTCGCCCCTTTCAAACATGGTATGCAGTTGTACGGGACTCTTGGTGAAGACGTGCCGTGGGGCTGGCCGGATGAAGACAAGCTGAGTTCAGGATGCTCAATTGCAACTCCTATAGCCGCCGGAATCGCAGCTTTGATTATACAATGCGTAGCATCCACGTCGGCTTACTTCAATGAGGACGATCAACGAACGGTACGGAAAAGGGAGGCAATTTTGGCGGTTTTTCACGCAATATCTGTTGAAAAACCTATGGGCAGGCGCTATATCAACCCGCGAAATCTTTTGGATAAAGAGGGCCAGCCAAATGTGGTTATGATTCAACACGTCCTTCGCAGGATGTCTTGAAGCTCACCAACTCTGCTCGTCAGGGAAAGAAATACAAACACACGTTTCCTCTCCATTACTGACCTCAACTGCTTTCGGTGAAATGTCCTTTCGATCAAGAGCCGAAAGGCCAGCCGCCGTAGCATCCGCTGCTTCCACCTCGATCTCTGGCTCTTTTTCTTCTTTGTCTCCAAGAAAGGCAGCTTTCGACCGGAACTCCCTTGTCTCCAAAGACTTTTCTTTCCAACCCTTCAGTCGAATTTCCAGCAGCTGGTAGGCGAAAACAACATCTTGTCGGGCCCGAGATGAATCTCGCTGGCTTTTATCTCTCGTGAGTTCCACGTTGCCCCCGAGAGAAACACCTTCAACCACAGGAGCGGAGGCGCCAGCACTGATTCCCTTGTGCACCCCGCGCTCGGTGGCTATCTCCAGATTCTCGGCAATCTTGATGCCGGAGATCATGTACACGGGACATGATCTGACACGGCCGGATTGCAGCACGTTTCGAACTCTCGGCACATTCACCCGCTTGTGAAGCTCTTGCTCACTGGGCTCGGACTTGAAGTAGATGGTCTTGAGGCTGCTCATGTTGTACTCTGTGCTGGTCTCCTTGCTGAAGTTGGTGCCCAGGTTGATGCCGACATTTGCCAGGAACTGCGCCCACACACTGACGCTCACGCCCTGCCCGGCACTGCGGTGAGTGACGAAGTCATCTTCGAAGACGGTCTCGATCTCCGGTTGGGCCGTGCCCGGGTCAGCCTTCGTGAGGACCCGGTGCGGCCGGAAAGGATCTGCAATGATGTTCCCCAACGCGATCGGTCCATCAGGGCGAAAGTTGAAGCTGGGCGCAAGTAGATAGGTTTTTACGAGCGCCATATTGATGATTTATGGGTGTGTGGGGACACTTCTGCGTGGAAGCAATGTGAAGAAGACTAGAGAGATGAACGATGGCCTTGCCGCGGAGGATATCCCGGTCTTCATAAGCAGGCAGGGGATACTGAATAGGCAACCACTTCTGCGAGGGCAAAGAGGCCATACGGCAGATTATGAAAGCGAATGCCCCGCAGATCCTGTAGAGCTCTACGGAGAGGGTACTGAGTAGCCTCGGCCATGAGCTTTAGCTTGTTTTTCCGATTTTCCTGCATGCTCGCTTACCTCGCAGCGCGTGATACGTGTACAACGCCAGTGCGAAACCCCTCGTCCAAATCTCTTCTTAAGTTTGAAGCCCAAATAGCCAATTGACGAAGTTAAGATAGAGATATCCTAAGCCCCAGATATCGTTCAGGTCGGTCCTTTAGGCCTGACTATCTCCATCCGATATTTCAGAGCCCCCTGGAGGAGAGAGCTTTTCCTGATCTTTACGGATGCGGGATGGGGATAGGGCTTTGTCAATACACCAATCCGAATACATATCATCTTAAGCGAGAGTGATCACGAGCGTGGTCGGCCACAGAATCTTGTCACTTGTCTTTATCGCCAAGGCTAAAACCAGAGCTGCTGAATGCAATTCGTGGCCCCCACTGATCTACATACTATCAACATGAGAGATCTGTCATTTTCGTATGCCCTGTTTGATGGATTCTTTAAGCATTGTAGGTCCAGTATCATTACTTATTCAATCGATTATTTATACTAGTTCAAAAATGATTTACGGGGGATATAATCCTGACCTAATAGGCCGGTAGCAACCACTACGTAGTAACGAAAGAACAATCAAAGGTTAGGCTGCGATCATCAGAGTATCTGATTTGGGAAAAGGCCAACCCCAGGAAAACAAGTCACGACTGGAATTATTACGAAAGGCTCGACTTCGGGGATTGATTGCAATGCAGAGAAATCGTGGACACGTCACGGGCACTGCAGATCGGATTGGCTTTGGGGGCCAAAAATAAAAGGGTCTGTGGCGCTGTAAATCATTTGGAAGAGGCATCATCTCTACGGTATTGGTGCTTAAATCTCAAGGGTTTGCCCTAGTGGGTCGGGCCGGGTGGGTCAGCGAGTTTCCAGCTGAAAAGGCTGAAAATTGAAGCTGCCCCACGCGTGCATTGATCGATATGACTAGAAATGTGGGAATACCTTCCAATAGTCCGCAAAAGCAACTATACCCTGCTCATCCGCTTGAATGCATCGCTCCGGTATGTCAAGCTGATAAAGCTTGCGAAAGTTTTATAAGAACTCAGCGATACTACGCGCGCTTGCAGGAAGCGCATGCTGGAAGCAGAAAGCCCGTACGAATGGGTATTGGAAAACAGGCTAATGACTCGTGTACGAGATAGGCGGAAGCCTGAAAGGGAAAAGATTGTACGGTACTCCGTACGCATCTCGGCGAGCTGAGTAGATTGAAAAAAAAAAAAAAACAGTTCGCCACACGAGGCACATCCACACGAGCTTCGGAGATGCCGACCAGCCTCCTAAGGAGCGGTGCCAGGTCTTCCAGAGACCGCATCTCAATAGGCCGGAGCTGTGAGGCTGCCGAGATCAACTCAGCCATATTATCAGAAATGCAATAGTTAATTGCGTCGATCTAGTCCTCTATGCTACTAATACTCAGCTGAATCGAAGACAGATGAAGCCGACAGTGATCTCTCAAAAGCGGGGAATCATTGCAAGAGAGTGGGGTGCATCGTTACGCCATAAGTAAGTGGTCAAACTAGTGCAAACATGAGTAGTAGGACACCGCCTTGCAGGCTTATTATAAGAATTAACCTGCTCGCATCCTTAGCATGGTGTCTAGTATTACGAATTGACCTTCCGTCCAACGTCTTTTAATTCATTCAAACCGAAGAGCAATGGCCAACCGCATACAGGGTATGATGAACGCTTGAGTAGGACTCATTTCAACGCTGAAAATGCTGCAGATCCCGACCTTCGACGACGAGTCGAAGAGTATAGAAATTTTGCCAAGAACAGCAGCAACCATCTCCTGCCAAAGGGCAGACGTCACCCTTGGGATGGCGGTGACCAAAGCTGCAATATATGGATCAACATGTCCTCCTCTCCAGAAGCCGCCAGTCAAATCCTCCAACACACCGATGCGTACGACCTCTACCTGAGATCTAAAGGGTCTCATCAGCACAGGCGCTTGATTGTGCTTGAGGGCATGGAACCGGACCTTGTCGGACTGATCGGAGCGGATCTTTTCATACCCCCATCATTCTTTTTGGCCCACTGCGACGAATGGACCGATCTCAACATCCTGGATTACACGCGGGCAAAACAGAGTGCCTTGCGGTACTGGAAAGTACCGATTCCTCAAAGTCGTAATCTACCTGAGAACTTCAAAGGACCTACTGGCAACTATGACGTTGTGATTGGTAAAGGCAACAGTGGATTCAATCGATCATCCATACACGTGTCGAAGGGAGACAAAAGTGTCAACTTCAGGAGTTTTATTTCTTTCTGGAGTCAGCAGATTGGTGAAGATTCCTGGACAGGTATGTTACTAATTAATATTCATCAGGACCGGGAGTTTACTAAAAGCACAATTCAGCCGTCGTACTCACCGATCCTTCAGAAGCGCGGATTGTACATCAGGAAACTAGACAAACCTATGAGCTCAAAGAGTACTCCTCCGACCGCGAGGTATTATCAGAGGTCGCGGTCAATCCATTCGATAAAACGTCACAGCTGAGCTGGGCAACTTCTACCCCGGTTTACAGGAGATCATGCCGCGAGGTGATCAGAGAAATGTATACACAAGACTCATCGAGCAGGGGTCTGTCTCAAACAATGAGCTTTCCATTTCCGTCCATCAAAGATCCATTCTCCGCAACGATATACGTCCGCCACTTGGTACGCTCTTTATGGGAAGAGTGGATCAGCCGAAATCTTGCATCAATCCACGAGAATGAGCTCGCCGATCTGAAGGAACACAAAGGACCGAGGGCATTCGAGCACCACGGAGGGAAAAGCCATCGGGCTCTCAAAGACTACCAAAAGCTGGTAGATCTGTGTCACCGCGTCAGACTCGACAAGAAGGCGGTGAGGAGCATCAGCTGGGCCTTCCGAAATGAGGATAGTAAAAACGATCAAGAGGGCATAGAGGAGGACAAAAGAGTTTGGAGCTTCCTCGAGGAGAGACTCAACCTTCTCGAAGAACAGATTGGTGAATGGATGAACATGTTCGCTCAGCGCGCGGCTTTGGAGGAAGCTCTTGAAGCGAACAGGCAAGCGCGTAGTGCTGGTCAGCTCACGAAACTTGCCACTGCTGCTGTTCCATGCAGTATTGTTGCAGCCGTGTTCTCTATGGGAGGTGAGTTTGCAGCTGGCGAACGTCTATTCTTTGTGTTTTGGACTATCACTCTGCCGGTTACATTCATTTTGCTTCTCTGGGTACTTCAGGGGGACATCAAAGCCTGGTGGAAGAGGCGCCATCCAGACCCGAAAGGACGGGAGATAAAGAGGGCTTGGTCGATTTTGGGATGGCAAATTTCATTCAATGTGGCCGCTCAGCCTGATGAGGAGAAGGCAGAATGGTGAATTTAGTAGGGTAGTGTCCGAATTGGTATTCATTGAAGACTAGCACAAAGTGCGACAAATACACAGAGCCGATCCAACTACCATCGACGAGGAAAAATGTTCTGTCACCCGAATGGCTTTATTGAACCAGGACACCCGAAAACAACCTCGTGCACACAACGGAACATTTCTCTAGCACTACAGCATCATTACAATCCCATACTTTGAGTAACAAAAAAAGGCTATCGTACAATAACAATCCCATAAACCCCATCCATCAATCCATCCATTCATCGCAATTGACGAATTCCCAATGCCTAATCCAATTCATTTGTAATTGCGAGCGTGCATCTCATCGTTGCCATCATCCATCCATCCATCCGTCCGTCCATCCATGCAACCACTCAGTAAAAAAAGAAAAGACACACCGAAGAGGGTAAAAAAGAAAAGGGAGAAAGCCGAACCTCTCCCACCCCCCTAGCACCACCAACACACCACAAGTCCCTACCTCCTCGCCCACTCACACACACAAAACACTCTTATCTATACAACCAAAACGAAAAACCAAACCAAACCTCAACCCTTCTACTTCGCCATAACATCAACATACCTCCCCGCACCCCTCCCCTTCTTCTTCGCTGCACCCTTCCTCGGCGCCGGCACGCCGAGCAAGTCATCGATGCTGCTCGCATTGCTCATGCTCGTCGCCGGCCTGCTAGGCGGGCCAGCCGGAGGACCACCACCAGGGGTACCCGCACCACCGGGCGTACCCGCCGCCGACGGCGGGCCACCGACAGCCGGAGACCCCGTCCTTGCGGGCGTCGCAGCACCCGATCCAGGGGCACTCGCTGCCATGGGCGGCGGCATGCTCGTACTCCTCATCGGGCCGCCGGGCGGGCCGCCGGCACCGAGCGGAGGCGTCAAGCCCGCACCAGGAGCCTTGGGCGGACCGGCGAGGTTGGCCATGGAAGCGGAGTTGCGGAGAGACGGCGGCGGGGCAGGGCCCTTGGGGGGCGGCGGGGTGCCGGCAGGCTTCTGCTGGTCGGCCGGGCCGGCCTTCTTGTTGACCCACTTCTTGAGGTCCGGGTCGTAGTAGAACGAGTTTTCCTCGCCCAGCTTGGCGCGGATGGGCTTGTTGCCCAGCTGCTCGCCGTTGCCTTCGGAGCGCTTGAACCAGCCGCCCAGCCAGGAGCCCGTCTTCTTCGGTGCGGCGGGTTTGGCAGCTGTGTGGAGGGAGTAAAGTTAGCAAATGGAGGGTTACAAAGGTAGAGGTTCTGTGATGGGAAAGGGCTAGCATAATAGAACTTACCATCCGCTTCCGCTGCCTTGCGGAAAGCCTCGTCAGCGATGCGGTCCGCTTCTGCCTTTTGCTGCGCCTTGAGAGCAGCGGCACGGCGCTCGAGCTCGTCATCATCATCATCGTCCATGAATGACTTCTTCTTGGGCTTCTCTTCCTCCTTCTCTTCGTCGGCCTCGGGTTCAGGTTCGTAAGGCTGGTACGACGGTGGCTCGTACGAGCTTGGAGGTTCATACGAGCTTGTAGGAGGCTCGAAGGAGTTCGAAGGAACTTCTGGAGAGGATAGAGGAGGCCCGAAGTTGCTGGTCGGCGGCTCATAACCGCTCGGGCCCTTGCCGTCATTCATCGCGGCACCAAGAGGCTGGTAGCCAGATGATGTGGGCGTGTACGGGCTGCCGAGAGGGTTGGGAGACGATCCGGCAGGCACAGATCCGTTTGATGGAGCATACGGACTTGTAACCTTGGGCTGTTGCGCGTACGGCATTGAGGAGGGAGGATTGTAAGATGACGGCGGTGTCCCTTGTTGGGCGAACAAAGCATCCATTGGCATCTCAGGTCGCTCTGCAGTGTCAACCGAAGTTCGCATTGGTTGATACGGCGACTGGGTAGCCGGATCATAGCGAGAACGTGGCTGTTCGCCAGAAGTGCGAGGAGCGTAAGCACCAGACGCAGGAGCATACCGGGAGCCAGCAACCGAGTTAGACGGAGCATAGGGTGCGCTGCCACCTGAGTATGTTCCATATATGTCGACGGTGGAAGGAGACCTGCTGACGGTCGGGGTGTCTCCAGAGACCTTGGCGAAGGGGCTACTATCGACGCCTCCAGGTCTTGTAGACTCCGAGTCATCATCTTCACCGGCAACAAACTTGTTGAAGGTGGACCAAACACTTGTCGAGACCTTGCCCATGGTGGGCTTGGAAATCCAAGATGACGAGTCCTTCGGCGCTTCCGAAAGGCGCTTGATGAGATCATCGAGTTCCTGGACAAACGAAGCATTGTAGTATGGCGAGGAACGAGTGGTGGACTTCATCGCGGTCGCGATTGCATCACAGTAAGCCTGAGCCTCAGTCTTGTAGCCATACTCAGACAGGGTGAAAGCATGAGCGAGCTTGTAGGCCTGCAGATGAGGGATAGCCGGAGGTGCGGTGGGTGCCGAGAGCGACACGGCAAACTCAAAGATCTCGGTCAGAAGAATAGGCTCAACGTCCCGGCCAATCTCAGAGCGATGGTTGACGTGATCCGCGCCGACGAGCACAACGTGTGCGGAAAGGTCGTCCACGCCGCTCAGTATGACAGTAGAGCGAGCAAAGAGATAGCAAATGTGGGCAGCTTCGACACGGCCATACCCTGCCAGGAGCTTACCCAAGGCCAGAAGAGCCTGCGCATCACCGTCACTTCTGTTATTGACGATGAGCAGGAGAGTCTCCCGCCAGCGATCCAGGCCTTCGAAAATGTTCGTGTTGGCACCGGATCGATCCGTCTTGCTGACCATCTGGAAACCAGCACGAGCCGAAGCCGGTACAAGCTCGTCGATGCTCTCATCCCAGTTTCCAGCGAAGACTTCGTAGAGTGCAGCCAGAGACTGGTTGTTGCCGGATACCTTGCGGACCTCCTGGCGGACAAACTCCTGAGCAACTTGCTTCCAGATGTCTCTGTTCAGCGTTGAGGCAATAAGCATTGCGTGACCCCAGAGCCTCTTATCAGCAGCATCCCAAACAGCCTTCTCACGGTCACCCTTCAGGAGATGAACACGTAGCTGTTCAACGGACTGAGGATCAATCGGCTCAGCAGTGTTGACCGAACCAGTAGTAGCCGAGGATCCCATGATGTCCACTGGACTCGATAGTTGAGGCTCGTCTTCTTTTCCGTTCGACAGGACTTTCTTGACAGCGTCATGGACAGCGTCGGACCCCTCCAAATGACCATCATGCTCGACGAAGACCTCTAGGACCTTCCATAGGAGGATCTTCTCCTCCAAACGAATTCTAGACTCGGCAGGAAGTTCGCCGTTGAAGATCTTACTCTGGTAGTCCTTCTCCATGGTCTCGATACTCTGGTTCAACCAGGTAAGAGCCTGCTTCTTCTGACTCTTAGTCTTGAGTGGACCCGGAAATTTGGCGATGGGTTCCCAAAGAGGACACAGCTCCTTTGCCTTTTGCAGCTTGACTTCGCCTGGCGTGCATTTGACTTGAGGCATAACGGTGCCGGTTCCATAGCGAGGAATCTCCTTAGGGAAGCTGGTCAAGATCGTACCGCCAAGACCCCACTTGAAAATAGGAGCACCCTTCCACCTTTCCAGCGGGTCGTTCACAGTCTCGTCGGTTGGCTTCACGTAACTCAGGTCACGAGAGAAGGTACGACGGCGGCGTTGCTGAGGAGCCGCAGCAGGAGGTTGCGAAGGAGCTGCTGTGGGCTGAGTAGTGGGGGCAGCGGCGGCAAAAGGAGTGTACGGCGACCCATTAGCGATTGGAGAAGTCACCCCATTCGTAGATGCCGGTCGGTCAATTGGAGCCATTGATAACATAGGACCCTTCATCGTTGCACCAGGAGATTGCGACTGAGCGCGGCGAGGCGGTGCGACTCCAGATTGCCCAGGCGGAGAAACGACCTGTTGGTATTGCGGTGTGTAGTTGGACGTCGTTCTCCTAGCAGGAGACGCGACCGCAGAACTCGGAATGCTTCTCGGTGGCGGCGGCGTGGCCGGCTTCTGCTCTTGCTCTGGGATTTCCCGTACGAGGTCCAAGCTAGACCTGAGATGGCCAACTGGTTCATCTCCGGAAGCCACGCTTGGCTGTAGAGAAGCCCTACGGCTGCCTGAAGACGAAGGTCGTTGAACAGGGTGATCAGGGGTGCTGTGGTATGCTAGCGGGCTTGAAGTTCGTGGAGCGAACGGAAGCGTCGGGGCTTTCGGGGGCTCGGCGACGTATCGATTTTGCATTGCTGGCGGAGCTGACGGAGGTGCAGGAGAGTACCGTGAAGCGGCCGGAGCAGACGGCGGAGCAGGAGAGTACCGTGACGTAGCTACGGCTGCAGCTGGCGGTGCTGGCGAGTACCGGGAGGCGGCAGCAGGCGGGGCCGATGATACGGCCAGTCCTTGTGCAGGCTGCGAAGTTGGAGGCAGATCCGGGAATGGATTGAGGCGCTCAGGCTCTTGTAATTGCGGCATTGCTGGGGGCGCATAATTGTGAGACGATGATCTCTGAGGGGCCGGCGGAGGTGCATATGCTTGAGATGCTGAAGAAGGCTGCGACTCTGGTCTCTGTGGCTGCGCACCAACAGGAGGGGGAACAATTGCAGGCGCATAAGTTTGAGAGCTTTGTCTCGGAGGTGGTCCTAAAGCCCCCGGAGGGGGAGAGGGGCTGGGGCCCTTGATCTGTGGAGTATATCTGCCAGCTGGACGAGGCTTGGAGACGACTGGCAGGTCTTCAAAGAAGTCACCGGTGCTTGGCTTTGAGGAAAGACTCGGCGGTTTCGAAGGAGACTGAGCCGGGAAGCCACCGGAAGGCGTGATTGGAGATTGCACAGGCATGGGCGACGGGGTGAAGTTCGCAGAAGGCGGCGGCAGAGATGGCGACGATGCATTCGAGTACATGCTGGAGGTTCTCGGCGGCGGTGCTCGCGACTGCTGAGCGTTAATAGTCGGCGCATGGACAATCTTCTTTCGCGGCGGCTGTTTCGCCAGGTCATCCGGGAGATCGAAAGGAGAAGAATAGCCGCCCTTTGCCTTGTCCGCAAAACTCTGCGCAGAGCTTGACATGGCTGGCCTCTGGGGTTGCTGTTGCTGGTATGGCTGGGTCAGCGCAGCGTAAGGCGAAGCCTGTACCGGAGCCGGGGCAGGTTGAAAGGCATTGGTTGTCTGCAGTCCTTGCGGAGCATACGGGTTCTTTGGAGCCGCGGGAGGAGGTGCTTGTGCTGCGACCGGAGCATATTTGTTCGCAGGTGCGGACGGCGCCGGTGCAGCGGCAGCACCATTCTGGTCAGGGAGAGGGGTGTCGTCCAGGAAACCTTCATCATCATCGAGGAAGAAAGCAGACGGATCGACTGAGGATTCCTCGAGAAGGTCATCGTCCGCCAAAGCTTCAGCCCACATTGCGCTCAGGTCCTCCTCCTCCTTTTTGGGGGCTCCTTCGTTTTGCGACTCGGCAGGCTGCGACGCATCCTTTGTCGGTGGTGCCGCATTGAAGCCAAAGTCAACATCTTCCGCTGCACCCCAATCCAGATCCGGACCTTCAGATAGTTGTTCCGCCGGTGGCGCTGGCTCCGCCTTCGATTCTTCCGTCAGCGTTTCCTTCGCAGGTGCAGATGCTGTGCCTAGGTCAAAATCATCATTCGCAGCGTCGCCCCAATCCAGTGATGCCGCGACATTTGTCTCTTCAGGCTGCGATTGTGCCGGTTGTGAGCTTTCGAATGCTGCCTCCGCCTGGGGTGCGGGCTCGGTTGCAACTGGTGGCTGCTCGTGTTCGGCTGTTTTTTGGACCCCAAAACTGAAGTCGTCATCGCCAGCTGTCCCCCAGTCCAAATCCGCGGGAGCATCCGGCTGTTCCGCCTGTGCTTGCTCTGGATGCGAGCTTTCGGGTGCTGCCTCAGGCTGCGGCGCAGGCTGGGTGTCCAACGATGGCTGCAGCTCCTCTTGCGCGGTTGTTTGCTGGGCGCCCAAGCTGAAGTCCTCGTCGCCAGCCGTGCCCCAGTCCAAATCCGCAGCAGCCGGTGCATTTTCCACGTGGCCGGGTTGGCTCTCTGAGTCCTGCTCAATTTGCGGCGCTTCTGTCGTTTCCGCAGATTTCTGACCACCCAGATCGAAAGCATCATCTTCCGCATTGCCCCAATCCATATCGGCTGCTTTTTCGGGTTCCGCCTCCGCCTGAACAGTATGCTCACTCACGGGTTGAGGTGCCAATTCCTGTTGTGTTTCCGCGACAGGTACAGCCTGTTGTGATCCCAAATCAAAAGTGCTGTCAGATGCGCCCCAGTCCAAGGCGGGAGAGTCGGTGTCGTTGGCCAATGGCACTTGAGCACTCTCCTGCACAGCCTCTTCCAATGTGGTCGTCTCGCCCTGATGCTCATAATGCTGTTCCTGTGTGTGCTCCACTGGTGTCTCCGCGGGAGGATTCGTCTCGTGTAGAGCTTCGGTGTCTATCGTCTCGATGTCGGGCTGCTCGTGCTCTATCGTCGGCGTGGGAACGGCCTCTTCTGCGGGTGCTGGGGTGAGGTCTGCTTCAGTTGAGGTCTGCTCGGCGGGCGTCTGATCTACGGCAGGCTCTGGTTCAGGTACAGTCTGCTCAGCAGATGTAGGTTCTGTCACAGATTCAGGTACGGGCAAAGACTGCTCAATGGTTGTAGATTCTATTGTGGTTTCCGATGTGGCTGCAGGCTGCTCGATGGGCGTGGGTTCTATTGCGGGCTCGGGTGCGGTTGCATGCGGCTCAACGGGCGTCGCATCGGTATCGTGAGACTCGTGGGACTCGTGAGATTCTTGAACAGACAAGCTTAGAGCAGGTGGCTGCGGAGTGGCCGAACGCGCTTCGGCCAGAGGGGTTTTTGAGCCAGTGTCATCGTGGTCCAAGTCGAGTTGGTCATCGTCATTCTGCCAGGCCGAGTACTCGTCGTCTTCTTCCTCGTCGAACACAAAGCGCGGCGTGTCATCGTTCAGAGGATGGCGGTCTTCAGACGTCCGCGGAGGCGGAGAGTCGAATGGGGGTTCAACGTCATCCATCTGCGCACTCGAATCGATGTTGTCGTGAGTGGTGGTGGCCATGTCGGTGAGAGGCGCAGGGGCGTGAGCGGAGTCTGGGCGCAGCGCGGGATTCCACGACGCGCTTTGATCGTCGGAAGGAGCCTTCGCGGGCGGAGATGTGGCGGGGTTGTCGTCCATTATGCTAAATTAATCTACAGGGCGAACGCGAACTACTGCCCCGCGCTTGTCAGCACGAGGTACCAATGGCGGCGGCTTGCGCCTGCGGCGCTCGGGAAAGAAGAAGCGCGGATTGAAGTGCGCACCTGTACAAGGAGGCGCAGGGGTGGCGGCAACGGTCGCGGGCTTGGGCGCGGGCGGCAGCAGCTAGGCAAGGCGCGCGGAATACAAACGGAAGGAATCAGAGGGCCGCAGAGTGGCGGGCATGCTGGTGTTGAGGCTTGAGATCAGGCCAAGTATGTAGGGGAGCCAAGCAACCAGGTAGCATCAGCGGAACTACCGTCGGGGCCGTGCCATGGTTGGCCGCGTATCCCTGCGCGCCACACTGTGGCTGACGCGCTCAATGTCGACACTCGTCCGCATCTCAAACCCGCGGCCTCCGCGCGCAGGCTTCCACCACACCTGAACTAAAAAGAGTGAGCGCCCAGCGCGCCGCCAGCATTCTGCTCGACCCTTCCGCCAGCGCAGCAGCCGCCCTGTCTCGCCCCGCCGCCTCGCCGATCGCCGTCGTGCCCGCCTATCCTGGCAGCTTCGCCAGCTTGCCTTGTCCGCGTACACCGCCCGATGCAGCACCACCATGTCCGCTCCTCACGAATATCACCGGTCAAATGCCCCGGACTCGCCCGACGATAGTGACGAAGACCTCGAACTGCTCGACCCTATCAGCTCAACCCACGATTCCGCCTCCTCGCCGCCGCACCACAGCTCCAACGAGCGCCGGCCGCTCCACGAACTAGGTGCCCGCATCCCTCTCCGCAACCTGCGCGTGGGCCGCCTGCGAGGCAACAGCCATATGCGCCACGATGACCCCGATGCCGAGTCTCTGCGCGGCCTCGTCGACGACGGGGAGGGGGGTGACAAGCGCCGCCATTCGAACAATGATAGTATTGGTACCATCGGCGACGACGACGCTCCTTTGTTGCCGGGTGGTTCGCCCAGCCGACGGGCGAAACCTCAAGGACGTATGGCCAGGTTAAAGTCGCATGTGCGCCTCCCCAGCTTCATGTCCGGCGGTCGACCCATGACGCCTCCTGAGCCTCCCGCCGCCGAAGCTGAAGTAGACGACCACGATCCCTCCTCCAACCGTACTATCGCCGTCGGTCAAATCCAGTCCTCCAAATTTCCTGCAAATGCTGTTTCCAATGCCAAATATACCCCATGGAGCTTCCTTCCGCGCACACTGTACAACGAATTCTCATATTTCTTCAATATGTACTTCTTGCTCGTCGCCCTGTCGCAGGTTATCCCCGCCCTGCGAATTGGCTACCTATCTACCTACATTGCTCCCCTGGCCTTCGTCATCAGTATTACTCTTGGAAAAGAAGCCTCGGACGATATTCAACGCCGACGTCGGGACGCTGAGGCCAATTCCGAGCCCTACTCTGTACTGCGTTTCGAAGATCCTAGTGCTGGTCCTGGAAAATCGTCTATTGGGTCAAAGAGAAATAAGCTCAGGAGGAAGAGCAAGACGAATAGGTCTAGCCGTGTTTCCGATGAGGAGGAAGGCATGGGCAGGCCAACAGCATCCGTTTCCGAGATTTCCAAGCCTTCCAAGGACCTGAAAGTCGGTGATATTCTGAAACTTGGTAAAGATCAGCGTGTTCCTGCAGATCTGGTTATTCTGGCCGCCTACATCAGCGACAACGCAGTCCAGGAAACAACTGAGCCTGAGCCTCCGGTCTCTCCGCAGCAAAATCTGATCGAGACTGACGGCGACAGTGCTGCACCTGCACAGCAACCGGCTCAGGACAACTCGTCTTCTGGCAACGACTCATCCGGAGAAGCCTTCATTAGGACTGACCAACTTGACGGAGAGACGGACTGGAAGTTGAGGATTGCTTCGTCTCTTACCCAATCGCTGGACGTTTCCGAATTCACTCGTTTACGAATTGTGGCTGGGAAGCCGGATAAAAAGGTCAATGACTTCGTTGGCACTGTCGAACTTTTGCCTAAGGAGAAGAATAGCTACGATCCTCATGTTGATGATCAGTCGGCCTCTGAAAGCACAAAATCTGCTCCTCTTACCATCGACAACACAGCCTGGGCGAATACTGTCCTCGCTTCAAGCTCCACAGTCCTGGGTGTTGTTGTCTATACTGGCCCGGAAACTCGCCAAGCTCTTTCCACCTCTGCCTCCAGATCTAAGGTCGGTCTCCTGGAGCTGGAGATTAACTCCCTCACAAAGATTCTGTGCTTCCTTACCTTGGCTCTTTCGATCATTCTGGTTGCTCTGAAGGGATTCGACGCGGAGACTGGACGTCCTTGGTACGTCTCGGTTATGCGCTTCCTGATTCTCTTCTCCACCATCGTCCCCATCAGTCTTCGTGTCAACCTCGATATGGGCAAATCGGTCTACGCCAGATTCATCGAGAAGGATCAAGGTATTCCTGGAACGATTGTGCGGACCAGCACTATCCCTGAGGATCTCGGACGCGTTGAGTATCTCTTAAGTGACAAAACGGGAACTCTCACGCAGAACGGTGAGCTATTCTCTCAGCGATCTGCTTTGACATTGCTAATTCTCTTACAGAAATGGAGATGAAGAAGATCCACGTTGGAACTGTTTCGTATGCCAACGAGGCTATGGACGAGGTTAACACTTACGTGCAACAAGCATTTTCAGTCCCCCCTACCGAAGGCTCAAACGCTTCTGTCCTTATAACGCCATCGTCAACATACACCGTTCCAGCAACATCTGCCACGAGGACGAGGAGAGAGATTGGTTCCCGCGTTCGTGATGTCGTCCTTGCGCTAGCACTTTGCCACAACGTCACCCCAACTACAGAGGAGATCAATGGCGAAATGGTCACTGCCTACCAAGCATCTTCTCCGGATGAAATCGCTATTGTAAAGTGGACTGAGAATGTCGGCCTTCGCCTTCTTCAACGCGATCGCCACAACATCACTTTACAGTCTGTCGAGACTGGACGCACCGTTGTCAAAGTACAGATTCTCAATGTCTTCCCATTCACGTCGGAAGGAAAGCGCATGGGTATCGTCGTCAAGTTCTTCCAAGGAACCGAGACCAGCCCCATGGACAACAGCGAGATCTGGTTCTATCAAAAGGGTGCCGATACTGTCATGACGTCCATTGTGGCTGCTAACGACTGGCTGGACGAGGAAACCGCCAACATGGCAAGAGAAGGTCTGCGCACGTTGGTTGTCGGTCGCAAGAAGCTTTCTCCCCAACAGTATGATTCTTTCAGCCGCCAGCATTCCGATGCATCTCTTTCCCTGCATGGCCGCGATGCTGCCATGGCAGGCGTGGTGAAGGATTTCCTTGAGAATGACCTTGAGCTGCTCGGTGTCACTGGTGTTGAGGACAAGCTTCAGCGTGACGTCAAGCCTTCACTGGAACTTCTTCGCAACGCCGGTGTCAAAATCTGGATGTTGACCGGAGATAAGGTGGAAACCGCACGCTGTGTTGCTGTCAGCTCCAAGCTCGTCGCTCGTGGTCAATACATCCACACGATTGCAAAGCGTAAGCACAATTCCTCGGTCCCATTATGCTTCATACTAACAAAATATAGTCAAGCGGAAAGACCTCGCAAACGACTCGCTCAACTTCCTCCGCGGAAAGCCTGATGCTTGCTTGCTCATTGATGGTGAATCTTTGGCTTTGATGCTTACCCACTACCGAGACGACTTCATTTCCGTGGCAGTTCGTCTACCAACTGTCGTGGCCTGTAGATGTTCTCCAACTCAGAAAGCCGACGTGGCCAAGCTCATCCGAGCTTACACCAAGAAGCGCATCTGCTGTATTGGAGATGGTGGTAACGATGTCTCTATGATCCAGGCTGCCGATGTTGGTGTGGGTATTGTCGGTAAGGAAGGTAGGCAGGCAAGTCTGGCTGCCGACTTCTCCATCGAACAATTCTGCTACCTCACCAAGCTCCTCGTTTGGCACGGCCGGAACAGTTACAAACGGTCCGCCAAGCTCGCCCAGTTCGTTATCCACCGTGGTTTGATCATCAGTGTGTGCCAGACCATCTACAGCATTGCCAGCAAGTTTGAGCCCATCGCCCTGTATCGTGACTGGCTGCTGGTAGGCTACGCGACGCTGTACACCATGGCACCGGTCTTCTCTCTAGTCCTCGACCGCGACGTCGACGAGTCGCTAGCCAACCTCTACCCGGAGCTCTACAAGGAGCTCACGACGGGCCGCTCGCTGTCCTACCGCACCTTCTTTATCTGGGTCTTCGTCTCCATCTACCAGGGTAGCATGATCCAGGGTCTCAGCCAGATCCTGGTTGGTACCGACGACTTCCCCAAGATGGTCGCCGTCTCCTTCACGGTACTGGTTCTCAACGAACTCGCCATGGTCGCTGCCGAGATCACGACGTGGCACCCCGTCATGATATTCACCATCCTCGGTACCGCTGCCATCTACTTCGGTAGCATCCCCTTCCTCGGCGACTACTTCGACCTCAAGTTTGTTGTTAGTGTCGGCTTCTTGTGGCGCTCCGTCGCCATCTTGGCCATCGCTCTGGTGCCGCCGTACGCGGGCAAGATTATTGGCAGGACGATACGGCCGCCGAGTTATCGGAAGGTGCAGGCTGTGTAAAGAGTGTAGAGTGTAGAGTGTTTTGATGAAGTAGAATCTCATTATTTTTCCTGGTTTGCACTTTAGTGCCCGTATATTTGCTGTGCTCTGCGTGGAGCTAGTGTGAAGTGAAAAGCTTTAAACAAAATATGGTTAAAGAACAAAACTATCCGGAGCATATTTTCACCACGAGAATTCTGCATGAAAGTATTGCCGAGAGCGATGATCTACAGTTTAAATGAAGTGGTCAAAAGTTTGTTGGCGTCGTCGCAACACGGTCACGTGCAGGCAGGCATAGCGCGGCCCGCGGGCTTGGCAGCGGAACTACGCAACTGACAAGTGCCTGGAGCTCCAGCACAACAACCTAGAGCCTGCTACTGCTCCCGCCCCATCCACCTCCGCCACCCTCGCCTCCAAGACCCATTTCTCGTTCCTTGAGCTTTCTGCAGCTCGTCCGCCGCTGCACTACCTGAAACACACCCTGCGAACCCGCAAACCGCAGCTCTTCCACCATGTTCATCGCACGTTCGGAATACGGTAAGCTTCAGCCCACCACCGAGCTTTCGGACTGCTGCTAATCATGCCATCTTCCTTCAGATCGGGGTATCAAGTGAGACCATGACCATTGCATCTTCCGACCGAGCTCCCGCTGACCACCCGCCAGCACCTTCTCCCCGGAAGGTCGTCTGTTCCAAGTTGAATACTCGCTCGAAGCCATCAAGCTCGGTTCGACCGCGATAGGCGTACGTCTCCGCACCTGTGCTCCCACCCCTCAACACACGCACAACAACAAAAACCTGACACATCGCAATATAGGTCGCGACGGGCGAGGGTGTGATCCTCGGCGTGGAGAAGCGGGTGACGTCGACGCTGCTGGAGACGTCGTCGGTGGAGAAGATAGTCGAGATCGACCGGCACATCGGGTGCGCGATGAGCGGGCTGCAGGCGGACGCGCGCAGCATGATCGAGCACGCGCGCGTCGAGAGCCAGAACCACGCGTTCCACTACGCCGAGCCGCTGCGCGTCGAGAGCTGCACCCAGGCCATCTGCGACCTGGCCCTGCGCTTCGGCGAGGGCGCCGAGGGCGAGGAGAGCATCATGAGTCGCCCCTTCGGCGTCGCCCTGCTCATCGCTGGCTATGACGAGGATGGTCCGAGTCTGTGAGTATAGTCCGATCATGTATCTCAACACTTGCGTTTGTGTGACTGACACACCACGACAGCTACCACGCTGAGCCCTCGGGCACCTTCTACAGATACGACGCCAAGGCCATAGGATCGGGCTCCGAGGGCGCGCAGGCGGAGCTGCAGAACGAGTTCCACAAGTCGCTGACGCTGGGCGAGGCTGAGGTGCTGGTGCTGAAGACGCTGAAGCAGGTCATGGAGGAGAAGCTGGATTCCAAGAACGTGCAGCTGGCCAGCGTCACCAAGGACAGGGGCTTCAGGATCTACACGGACGATGAGATGGCCGAGGTCGTCGGCAGGTTACCCACCAACTAAGCTACTGCTGCTGGAGAGAGATAAAGGGCCATGATTTCGACGATGAATTGAGAGAAAGGTGGCGTTTATGCTGTAGCATAAGATCGGCAAAATTTTAGAGAATTGTGACGGACGGTCAATGATCATCTAATGAACATGCTGCGCATTGGCCTGGAAAGCGTATCTCGGGGATTCACTCAATGCATGGTTGACCTCACGGACCTCTCGAGGCTCCGGTCGACCGCGAACATGACGCAAGGAAAGTCTATTCGTCGCAAGCCCGGACGACAGGTATTGTACAGCCCACTGGACGTCTATAGTACAGCAGTTGTCCTGGCGGGCACAGAACCTCTTCATCTCATTCCTCTACCGCAGTTACTCCACGATATGCCCAAATCCCTCCCCAAATGCTGCCATGGTCTCCAAGAATCTCTCGCAGTGCGAATACGCTTAGAAAGGGTTGTCCTCGGGGGCGATCTTGACGTCGAAGAACGAGCCCAGGATGGGGACCTTCTTCATGATGTCCTCGCGCACGCGGGGGACCTCGGCGAAGAAGAAGATGGCGAAGACACCGGCGGCGGCGCCGAAGCCGGCAGCAGTGGTGCCGCTGTGATTGCAATTGCGTCAGCAAGCGTTGCTCTTCCAATTCGAGCCCATCCTTCAGATCTCCGGCAAACAATTCCTCTTCTCCAACCTTCCCATCTGTCACCCCCAGCCAATCCATCCGTCCGACGAACAACGATATAGGGAAGTACTTGGGGCGAGAACGTACATCTTGGCGGCGCTGCTAAGGCTGATTCCGTGGAAGTGAGGCGCGGTGGAGTACCTGTATGTCGCGGAAGAACGGAAGTCGTTAGATTCGCGTTGTCGTGGGAGGAGGGGGGATGGTGGTCCAGGAGGGTGTACGCACTTGGGGCCGAACTTGGACTGGTAAGTCTTGTAGCCGCGGCGGGCGGTGACGGGGGCCACGCTGCGGGCGCTCTTGGCCAGAAGGTTTCCTCGTGCGAGCTAAATCGATTTCGTTTCCTCGGTCAGCGGTTGTTCGGACTTCTTTTTTCGAGCGGAATCGGGGTAGCGTGGGCGAAGAGTGCTGATGCGGGTGGTTGCGCGTACCATTGTGGATGTGGGGCGCGTGTCTCTGCGTCGGTCGGAGTGCGGAGAGAGAGGGGGGCGATGCGGGTATGGATGGAAGATGCGCGAGAGGTGATGTTGAGGTTGCTGGTTGCTTGGCCGGCATTGGTCCGGGCGCGCCCGTTCTCTTCGGGTTCAGCCGGCCAATCAGCGGCCCGAAGTTTGCGAAACGCGCACCAGCAGACATTTTCTTCTTCTCGCGCGCCGTCTTTCCCTTTCCTTTCTTCCTTCATCACACTTCACGGAACGACTTCGACAACTGACATGGCCACGGGCGACCGCATGTCCACGACAGCTGCTGCTGTAGCGGCCTGGCTGCCAGCGCGCGCGGGATGATGATGATGAGCTCCTCTGCCCTGGCAACCGGCGCTGTCCAGAGCTGCACGTGTCGACTCGGTGCCTTACAGCAAGGCTGGAGGAAACCTTACGGCCGGTTCGCTTCACATGAAGTTCAGCATGTGCTTGGTGTCGACCACACAGGTCTGGTGACTTCACGGCCACGCTTTCTGCTCACAACAGTAAGGTATGCGAATTTTCCATTCTTCTACGTCACACGCATCCCATCTTTCATGATGACACACTTTACTCAGCTCACTCCGAGTCAATCAATGCGGATAACAACTCCTAATCCAATTGTTCCTTCTGAATTATCAACTCCTACATACATTCTGTACAGCAGTCTATTAGGATCTGATTTGCTGACATCAGTCAAGTATTTAGGACGGGAAGCCTAGTAAATGGCGCAAGCGGTTCGCTTATTGTTGCGCCACGACTGGTGCGGTGCGGTGCGTGGCTCATCGTACTTGGCGATGATGATGCACATCACACAGGTTTACGTCTACGTCAATGCTCGCTACGCCCACGTGTAGTTGCAACACTAAGAGGACTAATGTTGCATTTCCGGGCGATTGGTAGAAGGGACTCGGCTGGCGCAGGCAAATTCCGCCAACAGGTGTGACATTAGGAAGAAGAAGAATCGATCAGTACTTCTGCACGCATGAAAGCTCCCATCCGTCCCATCGTGAAAGACAGTGCTGACCCCTAACGTTGCCCCTGAGCCCCTCACCGGCTTGCAGCGGTTGCTTATACATCGTAATTGGTGGTGTGATTCAGCATCAGTGCAGCTGATCTTCTGCCTTCTTTGCGGGACTTGCAGGACTCTCCAAATTTTGGCGGCGTCGGGGCGGCGGACGCGATCGCGCGCATGGGGGCGGACCTGGAGCGTGCTTAGCAGGACGGCGATGCCGCAGCAGAGAGGCACGATCTAGGTTCTATCGCTCCAGGCGCACCGCATGTGACCATCCGCGTACCAGGGAAGCGGGTAGGTAATGCAGAATATGGCGGCGCAGATTGGCCCCTTCGGCCGGCACGACGCCAGCGACGCCGCGGGCTGCATGCTCGCATGAAATCAAGGTGCCTCATCGGCCAACAAGGCGCCGGGGTGCGCAGATTGCTGGGGTGCATCGTGGGGTTGACCATTTTCGACGCCTGCTGCTGCCGCGCCGCTCTTGGGCATGCGCACCACCCCACCAAATGCAGCTCGGCATCTGCTCTGCGCGCAGCCTCGGCCGCCTCAACGCCGTGCTCCTCGTGCGCCCCGGGCTGGGGACATGATCCTCCTCAGCTGATGCAGTGGTCTCGCTCTTTGCTCGGCTGTCGGGGCATTGGCGTGCCGGCCTATCAGATCCTCTCCATTATCCCGTTTCTTTCTCGTTCCGGCTGCCACGGCTCTTCAGACGTCAGGCCTACCTACCGCTCTCCATCCACCGCCCCATTCTCCGCAGTCCAAGCAAAAGCCCCGCAGTCTTCTCCACGAAACCTCTGCCCAAATATCACGATACCGCTCCCACCAGAAAAGACGTCCCCAACGCACAGCCCTCAGCTCCGCCCGGCCGCAATCCCGTATCCAGCCGAGTCACCATCGCTCCGATCGCGAACGCCCTACCGCCCACCCTCCATGACTCGGCCGCGCCGCTGCTCGTAACCAAGAAAGACCACTCGAACACCACCGGGCAACGCGCTGCTCCTGCCGTGCCAGTAGCCTGCCCGTTGATCGCCCCCCATTCCTACCGCCTAGCCTGCGCCCCGAAAAACACACACCGGCACACGACGGCGCAGCGCAGGCCAGTCAAACTCCGTCCAGTCGCACTCCGACCAAACGCCAGACTCGTCACCGCCGCGACCACCTATAATTGCTCGCGCCACACCTCCGTCCGCCCACACCCTCCAGAAGTAGCTACTTCGACACCCCCGGGGGCCGCTCATAACCTCCGACATCGCTTTCTACCTATCAACCACCACCCATCACAATACCTACACACACAACGCCCGCCATGCCTACCAACGCGAATCGGCCCTTCCTCTCCAACTTCCTCGCCGCCTTCCGCGCGCAATCTGCCTTCCAAAGCGCCGCGCCCTCCCCTACTTCTCAGTCGCCTTCCACCACCACCGCTTCGGCCAAGCCCGCAACGCAGTCGTACACCACGTCGTCAACAACCTACGACCCGTCATCGCGGCCGACCGGCGGCGCCACCAAGCCCAACGCCTCCAACCCCACCACCGCCGCTGGCGCAAACACCACAACCACCACCACGACACAAACCTCCTTCTCGCCCTACGGCAAGGCCCCCAGCACACCTGGCACGCCGCCCCAGACTAGCGGCGGGTACAACTACAACAACGGCTACCCTATCCCGCCCTCGTCATCATCCCCGTCCCGCCACCGCCGCGGGTCCGACAGCAGCTCTGACGGCGGTTTCCGCGAGAGGACGGGCAGTGCTGGCGCTGGAGGTAATGCGATGCCGGAGAAGTGGTACATCGGCGGCCGCACGCCGGGGGGTGAGGAGCGGTTTTACAAGTTGGGGATGGTGAGGCGGATGAGGAGTAGTGATCGGTTGAGTTTGGATAGGTTGAGTTTGTGAGGGGGGTTCGAAAGGGAGGGGAAAGGGAGGGAGGATGGGAGTAAAGGCGAAAAGCATGATACCGGCGTTTTAATCACTTCTTTTGTTGATATGGCGATGGGGCTGGTTTGGCCTTTTGGGTTCCCTTTTTCTTTCAATCACAAGACGTTATATCCATGGGGGAACGCTACCCCAGGTGCGAAACATACATACAACATTGGTATTCGGGGGCTATTCTTCCTTGTATTGGCTTTTTCCTTTTGCTTCTTTCAGAAAGAGAATTCGCGAAACTCAAACAATTATCAACTGGGCAACGGGGGCAGGCGTTCAAAAAAGCGAGGGTCTGGCTTTGAAGGGATTGGGGGTTCATAGATAATTGGAAACCGAGGGGTATTCCTTATTTTGTCCGTTGCTTTGGTCACAACGCATTCATAAATTGGGGGAGGGCTGGTGTGTCTGATACATGGTCCCTTTGCTCTCTTATCACATCCACGGACAGGAGAAGAGAAACAAAAAAGAATAACGGTAACTGCTTGGTTTCTTTCATCGTTCAGTTCTGTCTCGCTGCTGGCGGCTATCTTGATGCGTACGTGTGGTTGGTCTTGCCTTTGGGGTTGGGCTGGGGAGCGGAGCTGTGTCTTGGTCGCGAGTAGCATGTGGAGTCTGAGTTGGTTTGCCAAATTGTTGGGTCAGGTACAAGTTGTGCCCTTAGAGAAAGGGAATGGGTATATGGCAGTCCATTCACGCACATAATTACAATGTAATTTGGAAGTGACGAAGTTTACTGAGTTGAGAGGTGAACCTGAAAGACGTGGAGCAGCTCTCTTTTGGCTGATTGTTGGTGCAAGACCCACAATCGAGAACTGTTTGAGCATGCCTCACGCTGTCATGCAGCGCGTATGATCCACTTCCGGTAGATGCCTGTAAATTTGAGTCTCCCTCGAAAATTTACTCACCTATCTTTTTACGCCTAAATTATAACGACCTTAAGTCCTACTTAAAAGCACTAGAAACTTGCTAAGTAACCTTAACTACCAAGCCACTAGCGATACGAACAACCACCACTGATTAATAATTTAGCCAACAACGCATCTACCACCACCAACGTATTCGCCACTGCTAACACAACTGCTACTACCAGCATCATTACTATAAGTAGCTTAAGTGTAAGAACGCTAATCACAGTGAGAATGCGTTTGGTATAGATAATATTCCCAGGAGAACGTCAAAGTGTGGATTTGAGGAAGTAGGTAAACTCTCGAAATGGGGGAGCTAGCCCGCACAAAATTCAATTCAAAACTCCAAAACTCCAAGATGGATAACTCTCAACATATACTCGTTCAAACAAAGACCCGAAAGAGAAACCAAAAAAGAACACAGACGCGTAAAGAACGGAGTCAACACGCCCTCCAACCCCATAACCATAAAACAGAACCAATCAAACACCCAACCACAAAAAAAAAACCCCCTCACTCACACCTCCTCCCCCTCCTTATCCCCACCCCCTGCCCACCTCACCATCTCCTCCACCCAAAGACCAAACCCAATCACAACCAACACCACCAACAACACCGCCAGCGCCAACGCGATCCGCCTGTTCCTCCTCCTCCTCATATTCATCCTCCTCATCCTCTCCTCCTCCTCCTCGTCGCTGCCTTCTCCCTCTCCCCCCTGCCTCTCGCACGCCTCTCCGTTCCTGGGCATCGTGGTCGTCGTCGTCGTCGTCGTCGACGCCGGCGTGAGGACGCGAGCCAAGTCCTCCGACAAAAACGATACCGATGCCGACGCCTCCGACGGCGGCGGCGGCGGGACGACTGTTGTTGTTGTTGCCGTCCGGTACGACGACAGCGTGGAGGCGGAGGAGGAGGCGGGGGTGGTGGCGTAGGGCGTGCGCGGGTCGCTCAGGCCGTGGGCGAGGCTGCTGCTGCCGCCGCGGTTGTCGACGCCGCGGCGCGCAGGCGGGATGGAGGTGGTGAAGGGGGAGGGGGGGTCCACGGGGAGGGAGCGGACGGTGTAGAGGGGGAGGGTGGTGGTGGTGGAGGTGGAGGAGGAGGAGAATGAGGAGGAGGTGGTGATGCTCCTTTTGATGGAGCGGAGGCTCGGCCAGGTCCAGGGTCTGCGGCGGGGGGTCGGCGACTTGGGGAGGAGGCCGAACGGGTCGTACGGGTCACCGCCGCTGGTGTTGCTCGGGCCCAGGTCCAGGTCTTCGAAGTAGTCGGGCGAGACCAGGTTGTTCCTTCCCACGCCAGCGTCGGCGCGTGCAGCAGCAGCAGCAGCAGCACTGCCGCCGACGTATCCATACCCGACGTATCCACCGCAGGCGTTCTCCTTCCCCTTGTCCTCCCTCCTCTCCTCCTCTTCCTCATCCATCGCCAACCCCGGCGCCACGAACGTCGACGCCCTCGCCAAGCCGCAGCGGTCGCTCCTCTCACCCATCAACAGCGTCCGGCACCGCACCTTCCTCGCGCGGTCGTTCGGCAGGCTCGCCAGGTGGGCTCGCTCCACCTCGTCGACGTCCAGGCCGTAGCTGCGCGTGAGGGAGATGATGCGGGCCTCGCTGATGTCGCGGGCGGCGGCGGTGGGGGAGCATCTGGTGCTGCTGCGGGTGATGAGGCTTCTGGTGTTGTCGTTGCGGTTGCTGCCGCTCTTGACGATGGTGGTGGTGGTGGTGGTGGTGGTGTTGGTGCGGGATACGTCGCCCATGTTGGAGGTTTTTTTTTTGTTCTTGGAGGGTTTTTCTTGTTTTTTTGTTTGGCTCTTTGCCTTTTTGCTTTTTCCTTTCGTCTGGGTTTCTGGACGAAGGAAGAGAGACGAGGGCGTGAGGCAGATTTCCTGAGAGCCGACTGCGGTTGGGGATGAAGAGGAACAGAATATACAGCATGGGCGGAGAAGCTCTAAAATAAGAGATCTGCCTCAGATAAAAATTCAACTGCTCGTTACCAAGGACCAGCGTCGTATGTGAAAAAGCTGTACCAAGGTTGCACATGGTCCCTGGCGCCAACATTTCCAAGCAAGAGACCCTTCGACCATGTTGATATTTCAGCAAAGCTTCTACAAATACTTCTCCATTTCGAGAACTTGACTCCCCCAGACTGGACTTGGATGCTCTTTTGCGCCATTTTAGGAATATTGCCTTTCCCATACGCATACTCACGATGCCTCAGCGTGCTTACGCTTACGCTACCAGTATTGACTGTGCTGGTTACGGGCAGTGATTGCGTAGATAGTAAATATACAGATAGTAATCATGGTTTTAGTAGTGGTAAATACGTTAGTAGTCATAAGCTATTGATGCGGCAGCGTTAAGGATATCTTATCGTGAAGTGAACAGGACGAGAGAGGCGAAACTTAAACCCTCACAAGCACTCCCCATCGCCACGCCAAAAGCAGAAAGGCTCACAAAAACACAACTCCAATCCAACACCAAGCAGAGAAAAGATAGCAAATCATCGCAACCATATCAATTTACAACAACATCAACAATAAACATCAACGCTAACAAGACACCGCAGTGTTGTGCTCAGACTATGCCCTCCCCCACAACATAAACCCTCGCTCATGACGATCATCATCATAAAAAAGCGCTACAAAGAAGGCGTAACATCTTCACCCACTCCCTCACCCCCTCTTCTTCCCTTCCCTCCCCCTCCCCTCCACACGTCCCCCATCCCCCACCTCACCACCACCATCTCTCCTCCTCAGGGGTCGTCAACCACCACTCACAAACTGCCGTCACTCGACGACCCCCACCGTCAGTAATCGGCCAACTTCAGCCTGCGGCCGATGTTGCGGCGGACGACCTCCTTGCTCTCGCTCTGGGCGAGGGCGTCTTGTTGCTCGTGTTTGGCCTTGAGGGCGGCTTGCAGCATGCCCGAGTCGAAGAAGCCGTCTAGAAAGAGGTTGGAAAGAAAGCGTATAAGTAAATGTATTTTCTTCTTTGAGAAGCCGGAAAAAAAACGTGTGAGAAAAGCAAAGATGGTGTGGATGATGTGGCGAAAGCGAAGGGGAAGGGGGAGTGGTGAGTAGGTGGGCGAGGAGAATGAGTGCCGAGAAGGGGCTGCCAGACCCCGCCGACGACGAAAGGAAACAGAGAGAGAAAAAGCAAGACCGAAATCTATCCCAGAGCCCTTACGCCCGCAAAGAAGAAGCTCTACAAGTTCTAACCCTTTTTCCCTTCTACACATCCAAAGTCCTCGACTTCAGCGTGCAAAAGTGCGGGTGCCGGCGACGCTTGGCGCCAACGACGGGACGCTTGACCACGCTGGGCGGCAGCGTCACCCGCGGCGAACTCTGGATCTCCTTCTTCATCGACGGGCTCTGGAAGGGGGAATGCGGCGGCGTGGGCAGGCCGTCGTGGAAGGAGCACGAGCGCTCTCTTCCCTCGGCGGCATCGTCACTCTCCTCGCTGCTCCCTTCACCACCACTACCACCGCAGGTGCAGTGAGGGGAGGGAGGGGAACGGGGGAGGAAGGATAGGGAGGAAGTGTTTGTGTTGGTGGTGGAAGCGGAAGAAGAAGCAATAGGGGAGGAACGGGGGTTGGAAGAAGAGGAGGAGGAGGAGGGAGACGCACATCCACCAAGACCTTCGTCGTCGCTTTCTCCGACCATGCTGCTGTCCGTCGCGGGGGTATGGGATCCGGGCGCCTTCACGCTACCAGGCTCGCCAAGTATCTTGCGGCCGCGGCTCTTCATGCGGCTGGCATTGAGCAGTTTCTCATGATGCTCTTCCGCCTCGCGCGCGCGGCTGGCGCCCTTCTGCACCGAGGCGCCACGGCGACGCGTCTGCCGCAGCAGCTTGCGGATCTCCAGGAAGTACGCTTCGATGGCGTCGATGAAGCGCGAGGTCTGGCGGTGCTTGGAGCTGGCGCAGATGGAGATGGAGCCGTCCTTGATGATGTAGCCGATGCCGAAGCCGTCGCCGGACGTCGGGCCGAAGCCGAACTGGCGCAGCGACGGGTTGCCGCAGTTGGACGTCGACAGGATCGTCGTGTTGAGGCGGTCCCAGCCGGCGTCGGCGAAGAGCGAGGGCATGCGGTGCTCGATCATCGGCGGGCCGGCGCTCGGCGGGCTCGTCGAGATGGAGGCGCCCTCGGAGAGAATCGAGTCCTGGCCCGGGCTGCCGACGACGACTTGTTGTTCCGAATCCAGCGGGCTGCCGCTCGAGTCGCGGAGGGAGTCGGTGTAACTGGCGCCGTCCATGAAGGACGCCCCATCCTCGTCGAGCTGGCGCTGCCAGATGCAGTAAAGCGCGTACAGGTGTCGGTCCTGGCCTTGGGCCTTGGAGCACTCCCTGGTGATGGAAACATGCTTTTCACATGCTCGGCGGAGGGCTTCGACCTTGTCGGCCGCAGGGTTGTCGTTCCAGAAAGTTTGGACGAACTCGACCGACTCGGGGGTTACCGGCCTGATGGCTTCCGTTCGTCCGTGGTAGAACATCTTTGTCATGGCAGGCTCGTACACGCACTCCATGCGCCCGTACAGTCCGTAGTATGCCGCCTGGAACGCCATCTGCACGAATGCGTCGGGAGAGAAGCCCATCGAAGTCATGAAGTGCTTGCCGTAATGCATGAACTCGAGCGTCTGGAACTCGTTTTGCTGGATGAGATCGGCCAGCCTTGTCTCGGCGAAGCGCAGGGCAGTGCTAAGCTCAGGCACCATATCCCACTCGAGCTTGTGCGGCGTGGTGCTGACGTCGCCAAAGCTTGCTGGGTCGCGCTTCGAGGGGTCGGGGCTGCTCGATGCCCACAGGCTCGGTGCTTGGCCGTTGATAGTCCGCGCGAATCGAAGGATGGTATCCGTGTAGACATCACTGGCGAAGCGGAGGACCGTGTGGCCATCTACACCAGTGTGCTCGAAGTTGATGCCGGCACTGCCGTTCTTGCACACGATGATCTGGAGCTTGTCATACCATCTGTTGGTGCACGTGCCGACTTGTACGCCACGCTCGACCTTGCTGGTACCGCAGAGCATGTTCATGCAGAGGTCTGCTCCAGTGGTGGGCTCAGTGTAGTCAAGGCAGAGGATGAACAGGGCCGAGTCGACGATGTTCAGGCAGTCAGAGTTGTTTGATCCCTCGTCTCTGTGTAGCACATCTCTAAGGCCGGACCAAATCTTTCTGTTCTCGGTGCTGAGAACACCGAGTGCTCCTTTTGCGGCTTCCTGGATGGGGATCTGTGCAGCGTCCTCGATGATGGCTTCCAGGTTCTGAGAGATGTCCTTCTCCGTCATGATTAGGTCCGAGTTGTCGTCCAGAACGTCGAACCAATAGAACTGGCCATGGCACAGCACGACGACGTGTTTTGCTGTCGGGTCTTGGCCGATCTGGCAGCCATTTTCTGTGGGTATTCTGGCGGTACCGAACAATCTGGAGTACTGGTACATGCAAAGTGGCTGGCCACGCACCGTATCAGGAGGGAGCTCTTCCTTCCGGACGGCACGCACAAAGGACAAGGCCGACACCACCAAGGATGCGGCACGGGTGACTTGGTTATTCCTGGCCGGAGTAGGGTCATCCTCCAATAGGAAGAAAGGGTTTAAGTTCAAGACAACCGGGTTGTCGAAGTTCAGGTAAGAGTCGTACCCTTGGTCTAATTAGCCGGATTGCTGACGGGTAAAGTGGGATCTACGATGTGCTTACAGAACTGCTCAATATAATTGGCCTTGCCGGCGGCGTACTTCTTCAGCTTCTCCTGGAGCTCCGGACCATCACTCTTTAAAAAGTCGCGAATAGCAGCGCGCGTCTCCTGTTGTTCCTTGGGTGATTGCAGAGGCTGGAGCGCGGCAAGATACTTGTTGCATGACGACTCAAGCTCGGGAATGGGGAGCTTCGGCAGGTTGTCTTGTGCAGCAAAGGTGATGCCGGGTTTGGAGTTTGGATTTCTTGCAGTGCCGAGCGGGTTCTGCTCAGATTTGGAGAAGTCATTGGTGGCGTCCTTGGCCGCCTGTGCGGAGCGCGGTGCGTCGTTAGACATGGCGGTCCCGTTGACGCCGTTCACGCCGTTGGTTTCTTTGGCAAGGGTGCCGTTTAGAGAGGTAGGGGCTTGGAAAGTTCGGACTGGCATGGTGGCGAGGGGTCAGAGGGATTCAAGCGTAGAGGGGAGAGATGAAAGTCGAGACGTTAAGGCCCCGCAGCGCAGTGCGGTAGAAATAGTGGCAGTCTTGGAGGCAGTAGGCGGGCATGGAAACTGGCGGCTGGACGCCGGAGAAAACGTGGGAGTAAGAGAGGCAGGGGAGTGGCCTCGGGTGGATGAGGTCTTTATCATCACAGGTCGGGTGGACGAAGGGGGATCTGAAGAGGCACACGCAACAACCCCGCGACGACGGGACCCATGTGCAACGGGGACTAGCTACCGCCGCGCATGGGACCGGCGAGACGGAAGACCTGGATATGGGGTGCAGATACGGGGGCCAGACGGGCGGTGCCAGCCATGACGACAGCGAATGGAAGAGGGACACTTACCGAGCACACCTTCAATGCGCGATATTTCCGAGTCAAAGCTGGGCAGGTCAGTTGTGCTACGAACGACTCACCACGTGCTTGGCGTTGCCTGGACCGTTAAGCCGGCAGAGGGGAGCGCTGGGCTCTGCGGGCCAAAGGCGCGGACGGGCGCCCGAGGAGAGCAATAGGACCGAGGAGCTTGGGCGGAAACGGGCGTGGCAGAGGTCGACGGACGAGAGGAAGTGCTGGTGGTTCTAGCTGCAACAGGGATGCGTGCGATGGTCAGCCGGCGGGCGCGGCGAAGGGAAGTTGACACAGCGGCACCAGCAGACGAGGGCACAGGATCCATCCCAGCCGGGCTGCGCTTACCTTTTGAATTGCTCCCAGCGGCGGCGCCGTGGATGGAATCGATCCTAGACCAGGCGGCTCAGCAGACGCCTGCGCGCAACCGCTTCGGGATGCGATGAGCACGGGTGAACGGGACTTTCTTTGAACGTCATCGCCTCTCGCTCCCCAGATTTTCCCCCGGACACGCTGCCCGAATTCGAGCCCGGCCAAGCCCTGCAGCCGGCTGCCTGCTGCCGTGCTCTGGCCCTGCCGCTGCTTGCCGACCCCACGTCCCAAGACGCGTCTCGCCCGCCGCGCCCGCGTCCACGTCCACGCTCATCACGTTCGCGCCCAAACGCCGCCGTCCGACCTCTCGCGGCACGCCCGCGCGCCGCCGCCGCCGCCGCCAAGTGCCGGCATGCCTGACATCCCAGCTGACCGTTTCCTGTCATGTCCGATCTGCACCACGTTCTGCCCGACGGATTCCCGGCCCATCATTTTTCGCACCTGCTGCCGTCGCTCGACCGCCACCGTGTCACCACCACCGACATCCTGACCCTCGATGCCGTCGACCTCGCGAAGCGCGCCCAGGTCCCCGTCGCCGAGCTGCGCAAGCTCCAGCAGGCCATTGTGAGCGCGCTCCACGCCGAACTGGGAGTCGCCGATTCGGTCGAAGCTGCGGACGCGGGGAATAACGCGGTGGCGGATGGCTGGCATGCGGCGGAATGGCGTACTATCAGTACGCTCGATGATAGTCTGGACGCCGAGCTGGGGGGAGGGATACCTGCGGGGTACCTGACCGAGATCACTGGCGAAAGGTATATTTTCGCTGTGTTCGAAAGCGGGACGAACGAACTGTGTGCTGAGACCTGAAATTCTATAGCGGCGCGGGAAAGACTCAATTCCTACTCACCTTGCTCCTGTCGGCGCAGTTGCCAGCTCCCCATGGCTTTTCCAAGTCCGCCCTCTACATCTCCACCGAGGCACCGCTCGCGACGACGCGCCTGGCACAGTTGCTGAACCAGCATCCACGCCTCACGAGCCTCCCACCTTCCTCTAAGCCCTCGCTCTCGCGCATCCTCAGCATACAGACGCCCGACCTCGAGTCGCAAGACCACATCCTGCGCTACCAGTTGCCCGTCGCCATCCAGCGCCACAATGTCGGCCTGGTCGTGCTCGACTCGGTCGCCGCCAACTACCGCGCTGAATTCGAGCGCGGCGGCGGTAGCGGAGGAGGAGGTGGTGGTGGTGGGAGCGAGAAAGACGGGGGCAGTCGCCGCGCCGTCGGCGAAGCTATGGCGCACCGCACCGCGCAGCTGGTGCAGCTGGGCGCCCTGCTGCGCTCCGTTGCTCGCACGCATGGCGTCGCCGTCGTCGTCGCGAACCAAGTGTCGGACCGCTTCTCTGCTCCTCCACCACCTCCTCCCTCCAGCACCACCACCTCCCGCCACCCTTCCTACAACAGCACCTTTAGCCAAACATCCCGCGTCCCGACTCCCGGCCCCGGCCCGCCTTCTCAACAAGGAGGCGGCGGCGTAGCGGCGGCAGCAGGTGCTACATCAACACCACCACCGCCGCCGCCGCCGCCTCCAGGCACCGCAACCACCGCACCCCTCACCCTCTCCCGCGACCCCCTCACGCTCGACCACCAGCAGCGCTGGTTCACCGGCTGGGGCGACGTGCGTGCCTCGTCATCCGCATCCGAAAACCTCAAGACGCCCGCCCTCGGCCTCGTCTGGGCGAACCAGATCGCGGCGCGAATAGCGCTGCTCAAGGCCCCCGTGTACAACGCGCCGAACCCTTGGATCGGGCTGGCGGCAGACGGCCGGCTGGATTGGCGAGGCGAGGGAGACGGAGACGGAGACGAGGGGGGAGGGACGGAAATTAAGCGGTGGAGGCGGTGGATGAAGGTCGTGTTTGCGCCGTGGGCGCCGCCGTCGGTGGGGAGGGGGGTGGAGTACGTTATTCGGGGGAGGGGCGTGGTGGCTGCTAGTGCTGGTGCTGGTGCGGAGGGTAAGGCGAAGGAGAGGGAGAAGAAGGGCGTGGAGGATGAGATAGAGGAGAAGAAGGGTGTGGAAGACGAGGTAGAGGAAGAAGGCCGCGAGGAGCAGCAGGTCAAGGAGGGTGAGGACGGTCCGGCTGGCGAGCAGCAGCCACGCGCCGGAAGTGAGCCATTGGCAGATAGGAACTAGTAGTACGTGCGAACGTGAGGACACGCGCAGTCGCCAAAAGACTTTCGATAAGGAAAAAAAAAAAAAGGTCGACGAGACGCCAGCGCGAGTGGAAGAGAGCGCTGAAGGAAGCTTGATATAGTCGTATTCGCCTCCCACCCACCCATTTCCCCACCCCCCACTCCAAAAATCCGGAGAAGCGGAGTTGAAAAAAAGGCCCAGAAGAGCAACACGCAGCTCGAGAAAATCTCACTCACTCCTCCTCCTCCCGTTGGGGAAGGAAGAGCCAAGCAGGGAAGCTGATAGGGAATGCGTCTCGCGACATGGATCGGAATCTGTCCGACCAAGAAAAAAACAGGAAAAAAACGTAAAAAACCCAGGCGTCTGGAGCCGATTAGTCAAGTGAAACGATCAGCGCAGCAAGAATAAGAAAAAGTAAAGTGGCCCGCCGTTCGTCCAGACCGTTGTGAACAGGGAGCGTGGTCCTGCAGGGTGGTCGTTTTTTTTGTTGTGACACATGCATATGCAGGTGAGGTGCGAGGCTTACATTTCCCGGCCTCAACCAAGGAAATTGGGATCACGGCAAACCGGCGCAGGAGCGTGTCTCTTGCATAATATGGGGAATGCTCGCATTCTTGGCGGGCAGATAGAGTGAGAATGACTGGGTTTGTGGTGCAAGGTGAGCAAGGATCATGGACGACGAAGGATCGAGTTTGATGTTAATACGGTTTGTCTCTCAGAACGTGACGTACTATCAGGGTGCATTCCGTGATATTCGCCTCTTTTGTTTGTTGTTTGCTACGGCTCCGTTTGTTGTTTTCTATCACCCCGTTTGCCGTTTGCTATTCGTTTGTCACCCAGCGATATCTGATGCTGCCTGCAGATCTTCTATGGATCATCCTGTGTACCCTCTTCAGAACGATATAAACGAGCACTAGCAAAACTGGCATGAACAGATGCATCCAGACGAGAGATTGAAGTCCTGCTTTTTCTTATTGCATTATTTTAGTCCCCATCATGCATGCTAGTCTTTTGCAGAGATCTGATGTTTGAGATATATGGAAAAATGAACAGATCCCGCCCTGATGAACCCTCCCCTAACTGCCCGTCTTTTGATTCTTTTGCCTCATGGAAAATGATGCTCAACAATTAACTTTCGTGCTTTACACCGGACGCCGCGCGGGAATCTAGAAAACAATACGCGAGAAGGAGCATGTCTACGACAGCTCCATGGCCTCGCCAGTGGCACCGCTGCCGTTGGGTATCGAGAGCGTGACGTCTCCGTCGACGCTGATGAAGCGCTTTTCGAACTCGGTGACGAACTGGTCATGTGAATTAGTAAATCAACCAATTGGAGTATTTCTTATTTGTAGCTTACCTTGGCGCTGCGATCAGGGTCGAAGAAGAGCTTGTAGCTGCGCTGAACATCGTCGATGCTGACCTCCGATGCCTTGCGTTTCTGAGCAAGGAGATACGAAGTGGTAATGAGGTTGCTAGCGTATCTTAGGTTCGTTTCCGATCCAATCTTAGTAAGAAGCGCAAGAGCGTCAGGGGAAAGGTCGATCTCCTCCTCCTGGGCACGGATTGCAAGAATTTGCCTGATCTCGTCTGCCTGGTAGGGCGTAGTGCTAACGATGACGGTGCGGTCGAGAAAGTCGAGCGGAAGGCCGTGCGGGGATGAGTAGTTGGTCCCACGGATCTTGGTGTTACCACGGTTCGAGGCCATAATGACAATTGGCGCCAGTTGATCTTCCAGGGCACGGTTGATGAACGAGAAGCACTCAATATCGAGCATGTGCACCTCGTCGATGAACAGCACACCCGGGACCAGCTCGGCCTTGCCCTCCTCCTTCCACTCGGCGACCTTGGTATCAATCTGCTGGCGCACCTCTTGCCTAATCTCGCCGGTATCACCGGAGAAGAGAGCGAGGAAGCCCTGGGTGCGGGAATTGATGACGTCAATCTCATGGAGCGATACGGTGTGGACAACCTCGCGGCGCTGCTGCAGCTCTCCGTCTGGGCATTGCACAAATTTGGTGTCGGCGCCCATGGCGTCGTAATCACGCGAGCGGGTGTAGGAGCGGCCTAGCTTAGTGATCTTGCCGGATGCCTTGTCGATGGAAATGACGTCTCCAGCCATGACCTTCTCCTTGGTCATTGAGTCGATCATCTTGGTTCCCATGTCGTAGACGGTCTCCATGTCGGTGGTCTTGATGGTGAGTTTGCCCTGCTTGTTGCTCTAGATTGAAGAATGCCGTTAAGATCTCTCCGTACGGGAGGGGGAGAAAAAGCTTACACCCGTGACGCTGCGGTCTATTTGGATCTCGACGACCTCGCCCTCAATGATCTCGCTCTCCTCCGTTATCCGCACGCCAATGGACTTCCGGAAGGCCTGGGTCAAGGCCTCGGTCTTGGACATCTCCAGGGAAAAGATTTCAGAGGAGGCGAGCATAGTGAAGGGGACATCAGAACCCAGCGACTGAGCCATGCCCATAGCGATGGCAGTCTTGCCAGTACTGGGGGGACCAGCGATCAAGACGGCGCGGCCAGCAATCTTGCCATCCTTAACCATCTGCAGTATGACAGCAGCAGCCTTGCGGGCCTTCTCCTGGCCGACGAGGCCCTGCGACGCGGCCTTGGGCTCGAGGGTGTCGGGCTCGACACCGAGGCCGCGGATGTGCGAGTGAGCGGCGATGAGGTTGAGGCCGCGGAGCTCTTTGCTCTCGGCGATGGTGGTGATGGGCTGCAGCGCAGGTCAGCATGGGGTCGCGCGGGCATGGGGCGCGTGCGGGACTCACGGCAGCCATGGTGGGCGGTGGGCAATGGGTCGGGGTGGGAGTGGAGGCTTGAATGCCTTCTTTGCTGCTGGTGATGGAGCGGCAGGCTGCGCTGGGCTGGTGGAAAGAAAGCGGGCCGGGTTGGAGCTCGGGGCAGTGTAGGGCGCGTGCAGGGCGGCGCGTCGCCGCTGCCCGCCAAGCGCGTCGCGGCCCGGGCGCTTCAAATACAGAGCTGTTCGCTGCCCTCTGCTCCACGACAAGCTCAGCACCTTGTCGCAAACGCCTGCTCTGCGGCCAGCTGGGACTAGTCTCGTCCAACGTCCGACCCGTGGGTGGTGCAAACGTAGCACCAGCGCAGCGCCTGACCGTGTCGCGGCAAGCTGCAGCTGCGCCAGCCCTCAATTGGCCGTGGACCCTGCGACGACTCACATTGCATTTATCGCCTTCAGTCAGCAGCATCAGCGCGGAAACTCGCTCCAGTTTTTCTTCCTCGCTCGCTCTCTCCCCTCGGCTCCTTTGCGTGCACCTCGCCCCCTCGTGCCTAAGCGCCGCGGTTGCACACGACGTTATCAGTGCGAGAAGCGAGCGAGTCGACGCCGCAACCGCTGTTGATCGCGCCCGTTTGCCGTCGAGCAATGCCCGCTCCCCCTCACCGTGACCCTGCTCGCGACCTCTGGGACGAGCACACCTAGCACGCCACCGCGGCACGCCGCCGCTAAGTATTTGAAACACGGCTGTCAGTAAGCGGCGAGGTTCCTTTCCCTTCGATCACGACCCTATAAATACCCACCTCTAGTCTTGCGCCTCTGTCCCTTCGGTATCACATCAACATCCTGCTTTCCACTCGTCTCACCTTCGGCCTACGCCCACTTAAAATCGCCATCACGCCTTCCGGATTGCCCAAGCGATTCACGTCCTGGCAACGGCCCGTGGCACTTGCTAACACACTCCCAGGCACACCAGACCACGTCACTGGCCCGCTCTGGCGCCTGGAATTATGGTTAGCAGCAAGCGATCGGGGCGCGATCTCTCGCCCCGAGACGCACAGGAGCATAAGAAGGTGAAGCACCTCGGCGACAGCGCGTCCAAACAGGTATGTTATCGCAGTCGTCCGCCTATTCCACCCACTAATCAACCACCCGTCTAGAAGTCGCAAACATTGCGTAAGAGCGGAAGCTCCACTCCTGACTCAGCGAACCCTGGTGCGAAAGCATCGCTTAGCAATCGCACCTGGAATCAAATCGATTCTAGGTCGAGTGCCAGCGCATCCGGAAGTCGTTCCGGGAGCCCAACCAAAAGACGAGCATCCAAGACTTTCTCCGACGCCTCAGCTGAAGTAAATGACCGACCACCTCTGAGGGTGCTCACGACGCCAACCCAAGCTGCAAATGGTCAATCCGAAGCACCGGCTTCTGCTAAAGAAGCATCTTCCGCGACAAGTGAACAGAACTCGCGGCCCGCGCTCAAGAGGGCCAACACCATTTCAGGCGCACCAGCGAAGGCTTCTCCAGATAATCAGAGTAGCGTTTCACTGCCTCCTCCTCGTGGCCCCGCCCCCACTGCACCGATGATGGGTTTATCACCCGTTTCAGTGCCGGGCTCGGCTAAAACTTCTTCAGTCATGACGCCATCAACAGCTACCGAGCCTGGGTCCTTGGCTCCGACAGGTAGTGTGGACAGCTTGTTCGATGTCTTGACGGATAAAGAGAGACTGAGCTCGCTATCCATAAGGACGGCATTGAAGAAAGATCAATTGAGAGAGCGCCTTGCCAAGCTGAATGCAGCGAGCTCGGCTGGGAATGATGATCGGATCTCAGAGTTACAGCGAAACGTGAAGACCGCGGAGAAAGAGTTCAAGGATGTTGACAAACGACTGAACTCTCAACTCCGTACTCTGGAAGCAACACTTGAATACGAAATTCACAAGCGATGTGATGATGCGGTCACGAAGGTAAAAGAAAGGCTCGAAACTATTGAGGCACAGCAGAAGGCAAAAGCAGCAAAGCTTAGAGCATCTCTGGCTCCTTTACAATTGTCTGAGTCCCCAGATGGCGTAATTAACCATGATGAACTTGAGACAATGATCAGGAAGCATGTTAAGGAACAGCTTGCTGCTACACTCAAAGGCCCGCTTTCACTCCTAGCTTCTGATTCCACCTCCGAGGAACCCTCGGCTTTGGTAAAGGCACCAAAAGCGATTGCGCCAAGCGCATCCATCGAAGTACAATCTGAACTCTCCAAAATGAAGAAAGACCTGGAGGCATTCAAGCAGACTATCAGTTCCAAGGATAAAGACAGGGACTCCAAGATCAAAACCCTGGAAAACGAAAATGCACGTCTCAAAGGCCAGGTCACACAGCTCCAGGGCACGGTCCAAAATGCAACTAAGGAAATCTCCTCCCTGACCAACTCGGTCACAGACCTCAAGAGAGAAAAGGCCGACCAGAACAAGGTCGCTTCTTTGGAGCAGCAGGTGAATTCTAACTCCAATGCTCTTAAAAATGCTCTTTCCATTTCAACCGTTGTTACCAAGCTTCAATCCGAGATGAAGGAGTCGAAGTCGATATGGGACGATGTGAAACGTCTCAGAAAGGATATGAATACTACCACGGATCCGCGAAAGAGGATATTCCCTACTCCGGCCGTTGACGCGAACGCGAACGGACGTGTCGAGGTGCTTCAGAAGAGCGTAGATGCACTAACACAGCGCATCGAGAATCAACCAGCTCCCTCGAACTTCTCGAACTTACAAAAAGATTTCGAGAAGATGAAAAAGGATTCCGAGAAGCTGAAAGAGGAATTCAAAAAGGCCAAAGACGAGAGTAGCAAGGTGCTCGACCGTCACGAGAAGGAGATCGAACGTCATGACGAATGCATTGATAGGCATGAACGCGATCTTAGGGCTGATAACAATCGCATAAATGAGGTCAACCAGGACCTCAGCAACCTCCGCGATGACTTGACCAAACTCAACAAGAAGGTGAGAGAAATCGACCTCGACCTTGAAGATCTAGAATGGGAAGTCAAGAAACTTCCCAGGGCTAACTTCGACGCTTCTGAAAAGATGGAAGGAGAAGTCAAGAACAAACAGGCCGAATTCGCGAAAATCCGAGACACGGTACTCCGTCACGATGAAGATATCAAGTCGCTTAATGCCAAAGTGGCAAAGATACCCGAGAAATCCATGCCGGATAATAGCGCGGCATTGTCAGTCAGACTAGATCATGTGGAAGCCAAGCAGGACACCCAGCAGAACTCCATCAACACGGCAGCACAAAAAATCAAGACTCTGGAAAAGGATACCAAGGTTTGTTCTCAGAGGAACTTTTGTGGCAAAATTGGCTAACTCATGAACTCATCAGAATCACAAAAACACTATGGACGATATCAAGCGCAAGTCTGATCAGAAGCACACCTCCTTGTCTAAAGTGGTTGACGGGCTCCAAAAACGGGTTAACACCATAGATGATGAACAGTCTGCTCTGCAAGAAAAGGTTGACAGTATTGACACTACACTCGAAAGGGCAGCAGACACGGAAGGCCTGCAACGCGACGTGGCTTTGCTCAAATCTAACCATGAAGCCCACACAGCATCCATCAAGAACCTTGATCGGATCTTGCACGGTGCTGAGGTGATGACTAACTCGGAGAGTGCTAGCTTAGTTCAGCAGCTGATCGACTTGAAGAGCACTGTCCATGCTATGGGACAGTCATACGAAAATCAGCCAAGAAGCAATTCCGCACCTGCACAACAGTCCGGTTCTGCTCAGCAGACTTCTTCCCCACGTCTTGGCGTGTTAGAAAAGCGCGTCACGCAGGTCGAACGAGATCATGCTAGCATGAAGAAGGACATCGGTGCATTGAGGATAGATATCGACGGCTTTGAGGAGGCGGTAGCTCAGCAGTCTGAACTCATCGAGGAGGATGTCAAGCAGCGAGTTAGGCATGAAGTCGCAACGGCCATGTCTTCAGCTCATCAACCGGCACCACAAACACCCGAGAACGTCAAACACATGATCGAGGAGTCTACAGGCAGAATCAGGAATGAAATGCAGGAACTGCGCCAAGACGTGGCAAGGAGATCAGCCACTCCAAGGGTTCAAGAGGTTGAAGATGCCATCTACTCGAGGTTGGAACAATCGGCTTCCAGAGTCGTAGACAACAAGCTCGACGACTTGAACAAGAAGCTTGACGGCTCGTACGAGAGGTATAATCTCCTCAGCGACCATCTCGCGGCACTATCGAAACTGCTCGAACAAAGATGCCCGCCTGGGTACTCAGACATACTAGCGGACCTCGTCATGTTCAGCGAGACGCAGGGAAGGCCGTCGAACTTTTTCTGGGCAACTATAACCGCCATACGTGACCTGCAAAGTCGATTCGATAACTTGCAGACTCGGGAGCTTGCTGTGTGCATACTGAATGGACTGATGCCACACATCAACCAAAAGCTCGTCCAGCCGCTCAGCCAAACGCTGCTGGAGCCCATTCGTAATTCCATTGCTGCAAACATTGGCAACGAATTCAAGGGAGACGTTAAAGACGTGAGGGCGAACGTCGAACTGGTCAAACGCAAGATCAGGGACATTGAGAGCTCCAGCAAACAGAAGTTTGACGATCTCGACCGCAGGGTCAACACGCAGACTCCAGCAAGCGACACAGCAGTCCAGGACGAACTCAGGAGGCTGTCGCAGGAGTCCCACCGCTCCTGCGCAGTCATCAACGAACGGATCGACAAAGAAATACGCACGGCGACCGACGGCATCAGGAACCTCTGGACCACCGTCAACGCCCTCAGCGCGGATTACGAGAGGGACAAGCCCGTCATCTGGGAGCAGCTCAGGGAGCACCGCGACAACATCGAGCGCGCCCAGGAGGACTTTGGCGGAATCCAGGTCTGCGTCTGTCGCCTCGCGAAGAAGGTGGATCCGAACTTGGTGCCCCATTCCTGGTTCGAGATGTACGAGACTTGATGGACACACACCGTCAACTCTCTCCTGTCGATTCATGGTTCTCTGCCTCTTTTGGCACCCATTTCGGCGCTTTGAGCGTTTTGCTTCCCGCGCCCACAGCGTCTCCCTTATTGTTAATTGCTGCTGCACGATACCCCCTATCAATAGCGGCTCTTGTTTATCCCACATCATTGCTTTTCCTTTCGGGGCTTTCGTGACGGCGCGAGATTGCTTTGCTTGCTATATCGTCTGACAGGAGCGAGCAACGGCCATCTCTCTCCCCTTCTTTCTCTTTCCGGTTTTTTTTTTTAGCGCTCTTGCTTCACACACACAGCATACGTAGCAAGCGAGCGTGGCGGAAATTGTGTTTTGTTTTCTCTGCTTTCTTTTCTCTCCCTTTTCCTCCTCCCTCCCAAAGCAATCTTCTTGCGAGGAAATGGAGCGAGTAAGTATATAACATACGTGCAAGCGAGAGAACCTGAAAGTTCAAAATGGGTAAATATGGACAAATCAATGAGAAGGCGTTTGCCTGATTTTCTGGGGTCACGCTGATTCTTTCTTTCTGTGACACAATCTCCGTGTGAGACATAGCTTAGCTCTGTAATTGTGATGGCCAGTCTGTTGTGATTACTTTTGCACAGCGAACCGCGACGACTGGCCCAGACGTAATTGTGGATTAAGGAATTGCAATTCATGTGGGTAGTTGGAGCTATCGTCCGGACGTAGAGTCAGAATTATTCAATCTTCTACCGAGATTCCGCTAACTTGAGTCCAATTACCAATCCACTCCCCATTCACAAGTTCATCCTAACGACCTCTTGCTATAGCCATACATATTCTTTAAGACTTGTTTCATTTACTTGCGGCCTGGCGAATTGGCAATTTAAGATTGATGTGGCCTGAACCGCGAAATTGTTTAAGATTGCAAGTCTGATTCACTCGCTAGAAGCCCTGCAGCCCTGCCCATCCATACCCAAGGGCCATCGTGGATATCATGGCACAGGTGCTATTTTTCTCAATATTCAGCCTGTAGAAAAAGAATCAACTCCATTACAAGACCTAAATTCGGCCTGCCCCATTTTTTGGCCACGATTTAAACGACACCCTTCCCGCTCCCTCCCCTGTTCACCAATCTGTCTATTTAAACAAGGTACAGAGAAGGCAAGACAAGAATAACTCCAAGCTCCGCAAACAAACGACAAGAAGAAGCGAAGACGAATAATAACGATAAAAAAGAGGTGATGTGAGGGAGAGTATGAGTGAGAGAGGGTGTATGTGAGTGTCTGTGTGCTAAAAGAGATCTATATTTGCGCCGCGAACAGCTGCTCAGCCCTGCCTCGCCATTGCTGTACTAACAAAAAGTAACAAAACCAACAGCAGCGACTGGGTTGTACTAAATACTCTATAAACGGGGTGTGAACAATAGACGACGAAGAAGAAAAAAGACAAGCCAAGATACAAGGATAGAACGTGCTAAGTTATCAAAACCCAAACGTGTTCTCCTGCTCTTATGTGCGGCCTTTGTGTACGTGTTGCGCGTTTGTTTTTGTTATTTTGTTCGTGCGTGTGCGTGTGTGTGCAGGGATGATGTGTGAGAGGGGCAAAAAAAGAGACATGTGTGCAGTTGTGTATGTGCGTGCCCTCTTTTTTTTTACTTGTCCATCTACAATCTCTTCCCCCATCCCGAATGGATATCTCTTCCCCGATACCATTTTCGGAGAGAAAAAAAGCAGCAGGGACGGGAAGAAGCACAGGAACGTGAAACTCCATCAATGCAGGGGTATATGTGACCGCTATCGGGTGTGGCGCAGAAACAAAACAACTTTCGAAAAAGCAAAGGAAGCATGACGATGCTGAGAAGATTTGACCAAAGAAATGAGTGAGTGTGGGACATGAGTTTTACATCAGGTAAAGGAAAACAGGAACAGTGTGTTGGGGACGCCCAGGTTGCCGCCTTCGCCAAAGTATTTTGTGCGTGCGGGAAGTTTTGAAAAGGGGGAGGAAGAACATGAAGGAATGTCGTCTTTGATCAGGAGCCCGTTGCATCCAGCAATCCAATTTCACCATCTCATTCAATAAACTCAAGAAGCAGCAATCACCTGCGGAACTGCAAGATTAAAGTGTACAATTAGCTTAAACGCAGTAGAAGTTCTGCCAGCAGAACGAAACAACAAAGAAACAGACAATTCGCGCTCAAATGCCATTAAAGCAACGCAGAACAGGAAAAGCAATAATTAACGAAAGAGAGCGGGGGTAAGACTTACACTTGCGCCAATTCCACCCAGGCCGGCAGCAATACCGCGGCTCGCCTCCATGCGTTGGCGGCCGAGCCAGGACTTTGGAGTCTCGGTCTTGGTGCGTTGGAGCACGACCGTGTTGGATTGGAGCCTGTTGGCCATGTCGTACCAAGCGCTCATTATGAGCTTATTCTCGCGCTGTAGGGCTTGAAGCTCCTTTTGGACGTCGACCTGTTGGACGGGAAAAATCGGGGACGTAAGTCAGCGTCGGCCACGTTCGCGCCAGCAGGAGCAGGTGCGGGTGGCAAGAGCGGTGAATTCTCGCCGTACTGCCACGCCAGCCGTCGAATGATGAGAGGGCATGATGAGACGGCACTCACCGATGCCTTGTCGCCCGCCTCCTTCTTAATGCGCTCCAGGTTCGTCTTCAACGTCTTAACCATCGATTCAAGATCCGCGATTCGCTGCGTTTGTGAGATTGATTAGCATCGTCCTTCTTTTTGGGATCATCGGCCTTCTTCTTGGAAATATTCGGCGCAAACGGCATGAACCAAATGGTGTGTTTAGGCGCCACCACTGTACGCCAGCGTCCAATGGTGGGAACCTTGTTTGTGACACGACCGTCGGGGTAGATGTAGAGACTCACCTGATCGCGAGATGAAAGATCAGCCAGACCGCTGCTCAGCTTCTTGATGACATCCGATGCAATAGCGATCTTGATCTGGTCGGCCTCCTCGTCCGCAGCTTCACGGTGGAAGGTCAATTGCTCCTGGAGCAGCTTGTACTCGTTGGATTGGAGGGCCTCGGCATCCTCCTGGCGGAGAATGTCGGCGTTGAGCAGCTTGTGGCGCAGAAGAGCCCTCCAGTCGTCGATCTCGTTGTCGAGCGTCTTGGCGTGCTTCTGAAGGTTGTCATGTGCGGCAAGAAGCTGCTCGTAGTTCTCCTTCATAGTCTGGTGGTCAGCACTAGACGCGCCGTCCATCTTACCCGTTCCAGTCAGCTCCGCAAGCTTAGCCTTGATCTCCATGTTCTCGGCCGTAATCTCATGAACCTTGTTAGTAAGTTCCTTAACCTCGGCCTCCGCAGCGTGCAACTTGGTGGTCTGATGAACAAACGGATCGTCTCTGTAATACTTGGTCAGATTTTCCAGGATTTTCTCGCATTCGATTTGGAGTACTGACCCTTCCTTGAGCGATTGCTCGTCCTGCAAGGCGGCCTGAAGACCAAGGTTCTCCTGGAAGACATCCAGGTACTTCTCCTCCACCCTCTGGCATCTGGCAGTGAGGAGCTCAATCTTCTGCTGAAGAAGCTCAACATCGGCGTTGTCCGTGTTGACGATGATCGACTTCCGAGCAATCGACTTGGTGTCCATATCATCGTCCTTGAGTTGATCGGCCAGAGATCCGAGACCCTCGATACCCGTTGAGCGGTCCTCAACTTCACGGAGTCTCTCCTCGAGCTGTTGGTTCTCAGTCTGGTAACGGTTGGACATGGCCGTAGCCGATTCAGCGCGCGCGATGGCTCCCTTGAGCTCCTGCTCCAGGCGAGATTTGGTCTGCTTGACCTCGAAAAGGTCGGCTTCGGTGGTAGCAAGAGTCTGCATGGTCTCCTCGTTCATGGTCTTGAGGCGACCGTTCATTTCACGAAGCTGGTCAAGCTCCTGCTGGTCCTCAGTAAGAGACTGAAGACGCTGCTGAAGCCCTTGCTGAACTTTGACCTGCTCCTGAAGATGCTCGACCTTCTTGCGCAGATTCTCCATACCCTTGGTCTTCTGCAGAAGCTCGTCACGCTCAGCCTTGAGCAGCTGGTTCTCATCACGGAGCTCCTGCTTGGTCTCAGCATCGGCCTTCAAGCGCTCAACCTGGCGGCCCTGGCTCTCGTTGAGGTTCCTTGCCTCCTCCAGATCCGTCTCCAGCTGGGCAATGTAGTCGCGATCCTTGTCTGCCTGAATCTTGAGCTCGGTAACCTCGTCATCGTCGGTCCGACGTCCGCGGGTCTCCTGGAGGACTCGGGCCTCAACGAGTGCCTCATCCAGCTGAGCGTTCTTCTTACGCTCGTCGTCGAGGTCCTCCAACGTCTCAGACAGTTTCGTCTGAAGACGCTTGATCTCCTGGTTCGCCTTGATCAGACGTTCCTCGCGCTCGAGCTCAGGATCGCGCTGGATTGCGTCCGGCCTCGCCTCGCCATCTGAGGTTATTTCCTCCTCCACAGACTCGTCCTGCTTCGGGGGTTCCATGGCCTTCTCCATTGCAACGTGAATGGTCTGAGCCATGATGGCGAGATGCCCCTGATCGGTCGGTGGCATCTTGCTAACGATATTTGTGAGGACCGGGTTCGCCTTTTCGGATGAGAAGCCGAGCATAAGCAGGCCTTTGAGCATCTTGCAAACGATTTCCGTCAGTAGAAGCTCCAGGTGTCGTATCACATGTGCGGGGGTTCTAGTTCTAACCTTGGTGCTCTGGACAACATCGCTGTCGATGGCGATGGCCTTCAGGTCTGGGTTGAGCAGACGGATCAGACCCTCGTTCATGGCGACTTCGCGGAGGTAGGTGGTCATAGCCTTGTCGATGAATTTCACTGCGGTAAGGTTAGCGGTGAAGTGGCCGGGTGCCAGAACGCGTCCCATTTCGCCGCCAGCGTAGAAGGGGATAAGCGTACTGTTCTGCCATCTCGATATCCAGCTCTCGCCCGTCTTCTGACTGTCCTCGGGAAGGTCACCGGTGAAGTAGTCCGGATCGAGGAGCTTCAGCATCTCCCACAGAAGCGTGCCATCCTGCAGGTCTTTCCAGGTCTTGACGGACCTGGACAGCCCAAAGGTGTTTGCACACTCGAGCAGGGCCTGCTCGAGCTCGGGTGAGGTCGCGTCCATCCTGGGACGCGGGTGAGTCGGGCGTGCTACTGAGGAAGGTGCGGTGACGGGGCTCGATGCGTAGCGATCCTAGAGTGAGCGTCGAGAAGAGAAGCTGGTTGTCGCCCTGTCCGACCACTTAAACATGGCTCCGGAGCAGCGGCGACATTGGGTGTATATAAGCAAGACGAAGATGCGGTCGCGACGGTGAGGTGAAGGTGAACAATGCCGAAATTGGCCCCGGACCCTTGACGCGTGCAAAGGGAGCCCGCCGTGTGACGCTAGCGCCCATGCTCCTCAACAAAGCGTCCTTTGACCGCCATAACAATGCCTTTCAACTTTTTCGCCGCCCGACGTTGTTTACGCCTGTTCGGCCAACTTTGGGCGCTGAACAGCTCGACGATGCCTACATTGTTCGAGTCGACCGCTTGTCCTCGTAAACAACTACCTATTCGACCATGCACAAGCGGGCGGCCCGGCCCCCGCTCTCAGCCCTGCATCGCGTCACCCGCGCGCCATCGGGCCATTCTTCACGCTGCTGGTGACACAAGAACACAACGCGCTGAACACTTCTGGGTTATGAATCAAAAAACGTCGTATTATTACAAGTCAAGCGAGTGCTACCCGAATCCCTTCCCTTTCCATTCCATCCCTCCCCCGTTTCATAAGCATAAGTCGTCATTGAGTCGAGGTCTCGGGGTCGCTTCCCTTGCGGTAATAGTGCACGTGTACCAGGGTGTTCCCTAGTTCGCGCCCTCATTCCACGCGTGAACCTCCTGGTCTTCCTCCATGACCAAGTCGCCCCAGTTGTTCGTCGTGAAAGTATCCTTGGCTTTCTCGAAGACACTAGCGGGCGCGCTGGCGAGGAAGGCGCTGTTCGTGCATGTTAGACCATCGCTCGTTTCTTCCGGCGTTTCATAGCGGAGTGGGTGCATGGCGAAAACGGGAGCTTACTGGATCAGTGCTGGTGGCCTGTTAGCTTGGCTGTCAAATGCCAAAGGTAGAGGGCTACTTACTGTACTTGTGAAGAACGACACCCTCCTTTGGTCCGTTGTTAGCTGGAGATATCGCAAACGTGAAACGGACCGCCTACCTGGTCCTCAATCCACTGGATAGCGTGGTCGATAACGCCGGCGCTGTCGGCGCTGATCAGGACCGACTTTGTGGGCGCAGTGCCGACGACGCAGGCAGCGAGCATGGCAAGCAGAAACGAGAAGATGAAGAACTTCATGGTGGATGGTTTGTGCAGGCGTTGGAGTGTGCGATTGTAGGAACGTAGGTCGGCAGCAGAATCGAGCGGTGTTGCGTTGTGACAGCGCAGTGGTGGGAGGGCCTGGGTTTTAATACGGCCTAGAAGAATGTCTGGGGAGACCCAAGGCCGACTCAGGCAGGAGCGATGCGTTCATACGCCCCTGCGCACCCTCCTGCCAATCCCGGCCGCCAATCAGACCAAACCGCATGCGCTCTAGCGCTCGCCAAGCTCCGCTGCAGGCAGAAGAAAGACCGGCGCAGCCGCTCGTCGTCAGCCAACCTCACCTCACTTAACCGCAAACACCACGTTGTCTCCATCCGCTCACCTCTGCTGCCGCGACCAGAGGCTCCGCCAGCCTCTCGCCCCGTAGCTTCGCGTTCTGCCCGCCGCCGGATCCCCCAGTGGCCCCTTGTGCCCGCGCAGCTCGGGCGCGCCACTCTTGCAAGCTCTCCACGCTCCCGTCACGCTCTCATACTCGTGGGAAGGTATTGGGAGGAGGACGATTCTGCACGCGCAGAGTGTCAGGCGGGGTTTTGTTGGCGTAGTGTTGGGAGGTCCGGGTCTCTTTCACTTGCAACGGCGGTCATTCTATTCTGGCTCGCTTGGACAATAGCTAGCAAAGATACACGTGCTGCTTTTGATTTCCCTTTTCTCGCGAGCGATAGAGCAGAAGACCTTTACCTCACAACCTTGAAAGTTGGATCCAGGCGGCCGACTGCTTTCCGATTGCCAGCCTAACTCGCACCGCGTCTGACTGCAGTACTAATCTGAAAGCACTTGCATCAGCCCATCATGTCACTCCCATCTGCAGAGGTCGCTGCCGATTTTCGCGACGCCTTGAACGACCTCAAGTTCAACAGCAGGCCCGAGATCAGCAATCTAACCATCATCGCGAAAGAGAACACAGAGCACGCACAAGCAATTTCACGAGAGCTCGAGGAGCACATTAAGACGGTAGGTCACTCCGAGATTCCAACACCAGTGACCGCAGCTGATTCGCCATGCAGACGCGCCCTGAGTACAAACTTCCGGCTTTGTACGTGCTCGACTCGATTGTCAAAAACGTCGGCACTCCGTACACGGTCTATCTGGGGCGCAACTTATACAACACCTTTGTAAACACGTACACCCTCGTCGACAATCCCACCAGGAAGGCTCTCGAGGGCCTGCTGCGGACATGGAAGCAGCCCGTTCCCGAATCCATGGACACCCGGCCCGTGTTCCCCGTTGACATCACCCGCGCCATTGACAACATGCTCCTCAAGTACAAGACGGTGATAGCCCAGCAGCAGCAGAACCAGCCTAGGGCACCAGGCCAATTCCCAGGTCAGGACCCTAGAGCTACAAATTCACCATTCCCCCCAGGAAGTGCAGCAAGGCAGTCGCCAGCCCAGAATGGGATGCCATTCCATCCTCCACCAATGCCCGCCCGCCAGTCTCCGGCTCCTGCCATAACCTTGCCGTTCGGCATGCCACCGCAGGCCTACCGTAACTCTCCGGTTCAGAGCGGAACACCGTTCGCACCGCCTGCCGCTCCATCCATTGAGAAGATTCAAGCAGATGTGGAGAGATTGATTGCAGCTGCTAAGATAGACTTTGCTGCCAACCCGTATGATCCGGAGAAGCAGAAGAGGTTGAAGACGTTCTTAGATCTGCAGACCATTCTTAAGGTGCAACAGCTGCCTCCTGATCAGCTTCGAGCCGTCGAGCAGCAGCTAGCCACACTCGGTGGCGCCTCCCTTGCGCCATCAGCTCCGGCGTCAACCGCTCCAGTGAGCACGCCTGTAGCGCCTCCTCCTTTCCCCATGCCGACGCAGACCCCCCAAATTCCTCCTATTCCAACGCCGACTCAGCAATCTTCAACTCCAGCACCTCCGATGGCACCTGCTGCTCAACCACCTTCGCTCGCGGATTTGCTTCGGGGTTTTGGTGGTGCAACTCCCAGCCAGAATGCAACTCCCGTCCCGCCTCCCGCTTCGGCTCCTCCGGCGGCTATGCCGGCGAGCAGCACCCTTTCTCTCCTGGACACACTCCGTGCTCAAGGGTTGCTGGGAGGCAGTTCCACGCCCATGCCGGCTTTCGCGGCCCCAGCTCCATCCGCTAACACAGGATCGGCGCGCAACGACGTGGAGCTGACCAAGGAGTCGATCAAAAAATCGCGCCCGGAACTGATCGGCCTGCTCTACGAAGCTCGGCCGAACCAGTGCTCCACTTGTGGACGTCGCTTCCCGGCGACTGACGACGGCAAAGTTATGAAAAGGAGACATCTTGACTGGCACTTCAAGGTCAAGGACCCGAATCTCGTGAAGCAAGCTATCCACCGCAGCTGGTACATTGGCGAAAAGGAGTGGATTGAGTATCGTGAACAGGACGAGGCCAAGCCGCCGCCGGAGACCAACGGCAACGCGGCCGCTGCTGCTAAGACGAACCAGCAGCGCTGGGTACGGATACCTTTGGATGCAGAGCTCGTGAACGCTCCGTGCCCGATCTGCCAGGAGAAATTCACGCCGTCAAGGTTGGACGATGAGTTTGTGTGGTTGGATACCATCCAAGTCGGACCGAAGTACTTCCATGCCAGCTGCTATGAAGAGGCATACGGAAACGCAAGGAGCACGCCTGTGTCGATTCTCGGCAAGAGAGGCGCGGATGAGGGTGCCCACACGCCGTCGAAGAAGATGCAGGTCTGAGCACGACATGTACATGATATAGATTGGATCAGGCGTTCTCGGAGGTATGGGTTTCAGCGCTTTGGCTTAAACGGATGCTTCGAATTGTGGGTTTTCATGCACTCAGGCGGATGATTTCAATTGCATAGCCACGGGGTTTGCAGAAGGTTGAGCGGCAGATAAGGCGGAGGTCATTGCTCGTTTATGAATCACGGTCCGGCCCGTGGTGTCATCTCTAGACACATCAGATAGGAGAATTCGGAAAACTGCCCATGGGCGGTTTAATCCATTAGCCCAGACTTGCCTGGACGATAATGGCCATGTTTGCACGAATGTCTTCGGCTCTACTGACGTAGCACGACAAGCGGCGAAGCAGCTGGGCGAATCAAATCAAGCGGCTCTCAAATCACACGCAGCTGCAGGATCACGTGGATTTCATCTCGGTCCGCGGGAAGAACTCGGTCAGAGGGGGGAAGCGCGGTCCCAGCCAGCCGTGCCAGCCTGCCGCCCGCGGAAGGAGCTGTGTAGGTCCCGCCGCCCGCCGAGCTCTCGTCAATATCCGCCGAGACGTCCGCGAATCCTGGTTTTTCCAGACTTCCGCTCCCCCAACGACTCCTGCCAGAGCCCATTGACCCGTCCATCTCAGCGCGCTCCCTTCGCCGTCTTTCGCATCTCCCGCAGCTTTTTCTCGCCGCACACCGCCGCCGAATCCGTCGCAATGGCTCCGACTGTGGAACAGATTGTTGACGACATCAAGAGCTCCATCCAGAAGCTCGAGAGCCGCATGTCGGACCTTGAAGCCCGCGTCGAGGGCAAGGCCGCAGGCGTCACTGCCCCCAGCGCCATGCGCATGATCCTGATGGGCCCTCCTGGTGCTGGTACGTCTGAACATTCTATCCCAACAAGCGCATTTGTCATGCCTCGGCATTGCAGCATGGGGGGCAGGCTGAGCGCCGACAAGGGCATCATTGAAGCTCCGAGCCAGATAGCATTTTTACTGACACTCTGCGACAATGAACAGGCAAGGGTACTCAGGCGCCCCGCATCAAGGACAAGTACTGCGTCTGCCACCTTGTACGTCTCCCCCGCTTGCGTTATCTCGCGCGCCTCCAGCCGCGGTTCAGTGCTGATCGGATTTTTGAGCAATAGGCTACCGGTGATATGCTGCGCGCGCAGGTCGCAAAGAAGACTGCTCTGGGCCGGGAAGCCAAGAAGATCATGGATGCCGGCGGTCTCGTTAGCGACGAGATCATGGTTAACATGATCAAGAGCGAGCTCGAGACCAACACCGAGTGCAAGAACGGGTATGACTCTTCCCTTCCCGCGTGATATCAGATGAGAGGCTGTCTCAGCTAGATGAAAGAAAGTTGGTCAGTGCTAACGCGACAACAGCTTCATCCTCGACGGCTTCCCGCGCACCGTCGCCCAGGCCGAGCGGTTAGACGACATGCTCACGGCCAAGAACCAGAAGCTGATGCACGCCGTCGAGCTGCAAATTCCCGACGAGCTGCTGGTTGCGCGCATTACGGGTCGTCTCATCCACCCGGCGTCGGGCCGTTCGTACCACAAGATCTTCAACCCGCCCAAGGAGGCCATGAAGGACGACGTGACGGGCGAGCCGCTGATCCAGCGCTCCGACGACAACGTCGAGGCCCTCCAGAAGCGCCTCGTCACCTACCACAAGCAGACTTACCCCGTCGTCTCGTACTACCAGAAGACTGGTATCTGGCGCCCACTCGACGCCTCGCAGGAGCCCGGCCAGGTCTGGCAATCCCTGCTCAAGGTCTTCGACGACAAGTCCTCGTCCTCTAGCTCGCTCATGAGCAAGCTCGGCCTTAAGAACTAGATTGTATTTTCCCGCCGCCGCCGAAAACGCCGCCCCCACCCTAAATTTATTTTATTTCTAAGCTTCGATTGCGAAATGGGGAAAATTCTGTGATGTCCTCCCGCGCCAATTGTTCAAAAGGGTTGCGTCGTCTTTATTTTTGTTCCCGTTCTTTGGCTCGCCTCCTACTATTGCTACTGCTACTGGATTTAGACAAAACTGGTCCATGGGTGGAGTTTTGGTGGGGTAATCACGGAGAGAAGAAGATTGGGCGGGTGTGAAGAATTGACATGTGAGAGTGGAATGGATATCGTCCAATCTCGGCAATAGTTTTGACGAGTTATGGATGGTCAATTTTTTGAAAGCTGGGAATGTCGTCATTGCACAGTGTTTTCTGTTGCTTTGTATAAACTGCTACGTGACCTCCATATGTATAGATGATGGTTGTGAATTGTGCAAAGTCCTTATCTCGATTCGTGCCAGAGCGATAGTCGCTTGACCGATCTCTAACATGTTGTATCTTAGATTCCATTATTACAGAATGTTCTTCCCTTTCGTAGAAAAGGGAAATGTTCTATCTGCCGTCCACTATTTGAAGCTCTTTTACGACAAAGAACGTGCCAAATCCCTCAGCTCTGTTGCTTTACAAGTGTAGGGGATAATTGTGTTCAGATATTCACCCAAGCTGGAAGACATATCAGACGCGTTCAACTCTGGAGCTGGCACCTATGAATCAGCTCGAGGAATTCTTCGGTAGCTCATGCGGATGCAGTCCCTCCAGAAATGGAATAGATCACGCATAGATAGTCGCATCAAGAATCGTAGCGACATCAGCTCAGTAGCCGTGCGGACGGAGAATATTCATCTCGCGAAGCGTTGTGGTCTCTTCTTCGTTCAGAGGGATACTCCCACTCCTAATGATCAGAAGTCCCCCCGTTCGAGAATGTTGATTCCGTTTCCTGACCACCTCATACAAGTCCGTCCTTCATTCAGGCACGTGAGCCGACTCCATTATAGCATGCTGGATACAGCTTGCATTCTCAGGCCTAATTTCCTTCTTTTTCTTTACTTTGTCTTCACATTTGTTCACTCACTGCGAAGCAGCCGCCGCCGCCTCCGGCGACCCAGCCGCAACGCCGACGTCCTTCTCCCACGGCTTCTTGCGCTTCGACGCCGTGCTCGCCGACCCTTGGCCCTCGAGCACCGTGTCCGGGATCTCCTTGATACCCGGAATCGGCTGTCCCGACGTAATCAGCTCGACGATGTGCGCGAAGGACGTCGGGTACGGCGCTTCGCCTTGTTGCTCGCCTTCAGCGGATGCGGCTGGTGGTGGTGCGGAAGCTGGCGTGGAGGTCGTTGGTGCGGCGGAAGGGAACGTCGCTGTCGAGCCGAGCGGCGGCGTCTGGCCGGGAGAGGGCGTCGCGGGGAGGTCGGCGGCGGGCGCGAGGCCGTTGGGTGCGGTGGTGGGGACTGCGGAGGGAGAGGGCGCGCTGGCGCGGTAGGCTTTGTAGGCGTCGAAGTCGACCGAGGTGTTGAACTTGCTGGATTCCGAGGGTTAGTGCAAGCGGACAAGCGGCGGTTCATAAGAGGAATCTGGGGATCGGCGATGCTGCTGGAGTATCGTGGAATGCTGGACCAAGAACGACCAAAACAATGGCAAGTTCCAATGGCGGGGTATAGTGCGGGGAAAGATGAATGTTGGGCAATGAAGCATACCGGGAGTAGTAGAAGCAGCGTGCGCGCAGAGACAGCTCTACTGCTTGTTCTGAAGATGCAGTAGAGCCTAGGATAGCTCCGAGACCGCTTTGGAACTCTGTGTCGGTGTCCCACGGGTAGTTGTCGACTTGGGCGTAAATAGAGTCGGATGCGGAAGACTCCGGGGCAGCTGCCATGATGAAAGTTTCCAGGAATTGATGAGCGATGCTCGCGGGCTAGTAGAATTCGCAGAGAAATTGTGAAGAATCACGGTGCATCAGCGGTCGTCAGTTGGAAGCGGGGAGTGGGAGAGCTCACACCCATGAGGCACATCAAGTCTTGGCGGGCCTTACGTAATGCTGCCGCCAGCTCCTCGCCGCTCACCTCTCGCCGACCTTCACCCCAGCGTCACAACATCCGTTACCCACCTCCGCCCCCATCTGACGCCTGCGCCACACTCTACGACTTCAACTCCATCCTGCCCCATCTACGGCCACCATTGACCGGAGCCCTCGGTTTGCGCGCGCTGCTGCCATCTTGCACCTAGCTCAGCCCCACAATGTCCGAGTACATCGGGTATGCCGCCGTCCTCACAGCATGACGAGTCGATCAATGGCAGCTAACACGGCGTCGCAGTGCCCGGATATCTCTGGTATCCAAGAGTGACATCAGGTCCGCCCTGTCGCGCATCCCGAACACGTCGTTTGTGCCTAACTCCAGCCTCCAGATACGTTGGAACCCTCCATGAGATCAACTCCGAGAACTCCACCGTCGCCCTCGAGAATGTCAGGTCCTTTGGTACCGAGGGACGCCGCAATGGCGAGGACGAGATCGCTGCCTCCGACAACATCTACGAGTACATCGTCTTCCGTGGCAGCGACGTGAAGGACCTCAGGATAGAGGGCAAGGTCGAGGAGCCCAAGCCTGCGCCGCCGCCCATGCCTAACGACCCGGCAATCCTTGGCGTAAGTCTACCCTGGAACACTCCCAACACCCGTCGCAAGCTTGATGAAGCATTTCGGATGTAAAGTACACAACTCACCGAGAGCGCAAAACCGTGTGGATATCTCCGTTGCCTTCCTTCTGATCTAGCTCCTACTTCCACATGTTTGATCCGACGAAGCTATTGGATTGATTGCTGAATGTTCTATGAATAGGCCGCTCGTCCCGCTCAGTCCACGCCGCAGGGCAACCAGCAGAACCAGCCTCCCCCGAACTTTCCCAACCCGCAGCACTTCAACCCGCCGTACCCAACCTCGGGCCCTGGTCCCTACCCGCCCTTCCAGAATACTCATTTCGGTCCTCCTGGTGTTTATCCTGGCGGCCCTGGTGGTCCTCCTCGTGGCCCTGGCGGTCCTGGCGGTCCCGGTGGCCCCGGCGGTCCTGGTGGATTCCCCGGCTACCCTGGCATGCCGTACGGTGCGCCTCCGGGCTGGTACCCTCCTCCCGGCCAAGGTTTCCCCCCGGGTCCTCCTGGTCCCTTCTCGCCGCACCCGAACCAGATGCCCATTGGCCCGCCTGGTCAAGGTCCCAAGCCCGGCCCTCCTGGCCCTGGCAAGGAGCAGAACCCTGTTGAGGCGGATGCGGCGCCCAAGTCGGCTGAGGACAAGAGCAAGGATTCTACGCCTGCACCGGCTCCTGGCCAGGCGCCAACTCCCCCCGTCGAGTCCAAGCCTGATCCCGCCGCTGCTCTGGCGCCCCCTCAGCCCAACGCGGCCGCTGCCCCACCGACTGGACCCAAGGCGGCACCCAACGGCCCGAAGAATGGTCGCATAGTCCCCGCCATTCCCCTCACTACGCCTGGCCAGAAGCCCGCCGCCCCGGTTGCTACCCCTCAGGCTCCTCAGGGTGCTCAGCCGGGCGGTAACCAGCCGCAGCAGTACCGCGACGCTACGCAAGCTGCCACTGCTGCCGTGGCCGCGGCGATGGCTAAGCTCAAGCCGCAGGGCGGAGTCCCTCAACCTCAGACCGGTGACGCTGCTATTCAGAACCTTACCCAGAAGGTCGCGGAGATGCGTGCCGATGATAGGGCCCGTCACGGCAAGCAGGCTGGCGCCGGTGGTTTCCCTCCCCGCGGAGGTCGTGGCGGCCGCCGCGGTTCCGGTCGTGATCAGCACAGCAAGCCGATCGAAGTTCCCGGAACCGATTTCGACTTTGAGTCTTCCAACGCAAAATTCAACAAGCAGGATCTGGTGAAGGAGGCTATTGCTACTGGCTCTCCGCTGGGCACTCCTGGCGAGGAGGGTGACCCTCTCAACAATGGAGAGACCAACGGCGCCGCGCACGAGAAGAAGGAATCCGTCGTGATCCCCGCCGCTTCGTACAACAAGAGCGACTCGTTCTTCGACAACATCTCGTCGGAACTGAAGGACAGGGAGGAGGCCAGGGGCAAGCTGGGAGGCCACGAGTTCCGCAGCGAGGAGCGGAGGAAGAACCTCGAGACGTTCGGCCAGGGCAGCGTCGACAACTACCGCGGCGGCTTCCGTGGCCGTGGCCGTGGCAGGGGCTTCCGTGGCGGTCGTGGCTTCGGCCGTGGCCGTGGTGGTTCCCGTGGTCGTGGCGCTCACGCTTCGGCTGCTGAGGCTGGCGCTCTGTGAGGTGTCGCGGGCTACTATTGGTAGTTGACACATTGCTTATTGCTTTTTCTGGTCTTTTTAGTCCAAAAGCCGGCGTGGAAACGAAAGGCAGAAAGGAAAAAGGAAAAAAAACAACCACTACGGATTTGACGGATCTGAACGAAGGGTTCTTCCTCCTTTTTTTTCGGCGTTTTTTCTTTTTTTTGATTAAACTGGAGAAGAGTAAGAAGAAAGCATCTGACGTCGGGGTGGAGGGAAACTCCCTTTTTTTGAAGTTGAGGTTTTTTCTCTTTTTCTAGTCCTTTCTCTCTCTTTGCTTTTTGCTTGATAGCAGTGGGCGATGGATGGTTTTGAAGAGCATGAGCACTTATACGGCGAGGGGGAGTAGCGGGGGAATGGTAACCAAAAACCCGGATAAGACTTTGTACAACTATACATTTTTGCGAAATCCCCCTCCTTCTTTCCCTTACTACTACCTTTGTCAACTTTGCACACACACGCGCGCGTACACACGTAATTGTTAGCTTTGCTTTGAGTCCCGAGGCTTGGTACGGATGTTGGTGGGAAAGGAGAATGGATGGCGCATATTTTTTTAGTGAAGTCAGGCAAAGTGTGGTTCGAGCGGCGAGTACAGTAGGACAGCGGTCTTTTTATTGTCTTGTTTGCAACGTTGTAATCCTTTCTCTTGCTGATAGGCTAAAAGCGAACAGAGAGCGAGCGTTTGTCTTGCCCAGAACAGAAATCTGAATCATCCTCTTACCTTTGATGTTCAAGGCCCTTGTTTGCTTCTTCAGCTCGACTAAGCTGCGTGAGATGCCATCAGTTCTCCCACTAGACCTTCCATGAATGCAGGAGAGTGCAGTCGCACTGGGCGGCCAAGGTATCGAGCAGCACTCTGCTGCGGACATGGGAGATTTAACTTGTGAAAGAACGCCCGCCGTAGATGCCAGCGTCACGCTGCTCCCTCTTCTATGGTTCATGCGATCAGCCCGCCGTCACATAGCTTCGCCTCGATGTCATGCCTCTCTCCCTCCCGTCCATTTGGCTTTGAGTCGCTTTCTCCCTCCGCAGCTATAATCGCCTATCTCATATGTGTGTTCTGGTCGGCGGTCGGGGCTGATAGTGCGCTCTTGGGCAGCGGTGCGCCCGTCGAGACGAGGTGAGGTTGGGTGAGGTGAGGTGAGCCGCTGCGAGGGTGTCGGGCGGGAAATTTTTCGAATCCTCGCTGGCCGGCGTGTCTGCTCGGTCTGATGAAGGCGTCAGTAGTGGTGGTGCTCATCCGCTTGTGCCTGGACGTCTGTTGCGATGCTTCCCTGCCTTGCTGCGCGGATTGCTGTCTGTGAGGTCGAAGTTATGGTGCGGGCTTTGCGCGTGCAGTTTCATGGGCTCCCGGCCAGGTCTGTGGCCGAAGCGCTGAAGGTGCGGCTTGCTCGGGAGAGCTTGCGTGTTTGAGGCTTTGCTTGCTTGCGGATACAGATTGAGCTGGTGTGGAAGTAGAGTAGCGACTTGACAGCGCGCGTCTCCCCCTTCGAAGTTGCGAGCGCTGTGGGAGGGCGGGACTTGGGCGGGGCGATGTGTCCTGGGTTGGTATGCTACGTCTGTGTTGAAGCTAAAGCGCTTGCGACGGAGGGCGAGCTCGCTCTGGGCCGAGAGACCTGAGCGCGATGGGGCTTTCACAGAGAGAGCGACAGCCGTCAACTGTTCAGAAAAGCAATGAGTCGCTATAATCAACCCTCAGCTGGTGCTGAGGCATCTCTGAGATGGTTGGATGCCCGTCAGCGGCCAAGTTGGGTGTGCAAAGATGGACACATGTTGTCGGAGGCAAATCCTGGAGAAATTGGCCTTCTTGAGGTTTAAAAGAGCACTTGCTTGGCTCTACAGCTTCTCGAGCAGATGGAGTATCCATGAATTTTAGCACTACAAAGAGCGACGCGGCCGCTGCCGTGGTGGCTTGAAGTGATGGTGTCTCGACAACGCCTGAAGCGCAGAGCTTCTGCGATCGCAGACAGCAGACGCTGGAATTTGAATTGCTCAAGACGCTTTGTCGTCTGCGGTGCTAGTTCTTACAGAGGTTTCATCGGTCCAGTTGGGGTATACTGGTGTCTTGCGGCACCATAAACGCCCACGATATCTGCTGGACCATAGCCGCCCTCTCCTTCCCAGGCAATGGCCGACTTTCCAAGCTCCAGGGCGTAAAATCACATGCCATTGCCAGCCGCCCAATAGCATGCTTTTTAAATCAGCATTGCTTTCAGCACGGGCCAGGCATGGTGGGTGAGGTTTCGCCGGGGGCCGGGGGCGGGTGGTCCGTGCCTGGGATGTTCTCCAGGGAGTTTACCACAACCCCATGGGGTTACCCGCGTCAGAAAGGTAAACACCACGGAGAACACGCCTGAGATACAATTCGCTTAACTGACCGGCTGCCTGGCTAAGCGAGCTGGCTGCCACAAAATGCCTCCAGCCATGAAGCATCCTTTCTTCCTTTTCTTCTTCGGCCTCCCGACTCCCAGCATTCCCCATCTTTTGGAGTACAGGCCCTCGACACATTCACATTCACATTCAAACATCCTCATCTCACCCCAATTGGGACACTCACCGCATTCGGAAATCCTCACACACCACAAACCTCACCCATACCCTCAACATGTCGTCCCCATCCGGCCAATGGCCCTCATCTGAGCACCCTTACTTGCTCATCAGCGCTGGCGGCCAAGTCCAGGTCGTCATCCCGGCTCACCTCCTTGTCGACCAAGGACCCCAAGCAGTCCTTGACGAGCTGATGGCCAAGTACCCGCCGTCGCCGCCCCAGCAGCAGCAGCAGAACGACCTCTTCACCAACGAAGAGCTCGACGCCATGGCCGATTGGGCCAGCAGTCCGGCCGCTCCCTTCCCGCTCGACGACGAGCAGTTCACCTCCTCTCCTCCTCCGGCTCCTGCTGCTCCCGCTCCTGCGCCTGCTCTGGCCCCGGCCACTCCCACTCCCGCTCCCGCTCTGGCTCCTCCCGCTCCCCGCCAGCCCGCTCCTCGCCGCGGCCGCGGCAACAAGACGACGCCCCCCGGCTTCCCGGGCTACCGCTGGGTGGCGCAGACAGTGGCGCTGCAGGCGAGCCCGCGCCGGCCGCAAGTCCAGCTCGGCCACATCTACGCCTACATGCAGAAGGCGTGGCCGGAGCACTTCCGGTCCTCTGGCGCTGGCGCTGGTGGCTGGAAGTCTGGCGTCCGTCACGCCGTGCTCAAGCATTTCAAGCGCGTGTCGGCCCCCCGTGGAGAAAAGGGGGTCTGGTACGAGCCGGACCCGGACAACGTGATGACGGCGGAGGAGGCGAGGAGGATTGTGAGGGCGGCTGGTGGTGGAGTGGGTGGTGGTGGTGAGAATTAAGCGGGGGAGGGAGGGAGTTGGGTGGTGGGATTTAGGGGGTTAGTTTTGGGTTCGGTTTTGGTCTTGGCTTTGGCTTTGGGTTGGTTTTGGTTTGGTTTTTGGTCTGGTCTGGTCTGGTCTTTGGTGGTTCTCTTCTGGCGCTCTTGGGCAGATCAAGCGGATACCCGGACCTCATTGCGAGTTTTATAAATGTGCACAAATTCATCCGGACAATGGCTTCACGTACCCACGTAAGTGGAATTTTATTGAGCCCTTCACTCAATTGAATACATGAAAAGGTTGCATGGAACATGGCTTTGAAAAGAGCGAATTGAATAGATTTCTTCAAATCTATTGAGGTGAAGTGAAGATGAGTGGGTGCGAATCATTAGATGAAAGTGAGGTTTTGGTGATGAAGTGAGGTGTGAAGAAAGTAGTGGTCGGAGTGCTGTGAGGGCGGCGCTCGGGCCGGCGCTAATTCGGGGGGCAACAGCAGTAAACATCGACAGCGACACGTCGAGTCGCGAAAGCTCCCACCCCACGCGTTTCCGCGACCGCCAACGCGCTCACCACCGAGCAATCTGCCCACATTCGCCCGCCGAACACTCTTTCGAGACGCCGTAAGCTCCGGCTATCCCGCGCCGCCATGGCGCCCGCCGCTTCAAAGTCGCGCGACAACCAGTTCTTCAATGTCGGAGTTCAAGGAAGGTGCGCACATCCGGCAAACCCTCCGCCCATGGCTGCGCATACTCACGCGCTGCAGGAAAACGGGCATCACGCTCAAGGACACAGGTGTTCGCGATGAACATGGAATGGAGCCAATCGACGGCATCTTCTCGTCGCCGGAGAAGTCGCCGGAGCAGTCGCCGCCGAAGCGCAGCAACGCTCGCCAGCAGGCCGACAGAACCCTGACATCCTCTGACATGGACGTGCAGCAAAGTATGCCCCGCAAGACATTCGGAAACAAAAACCAGCGCTACGACAGTCTCATAGACGAGCTACTGGCCAGCGATGAAGAAGGTGCTAAGACAACACTACTCAACATAGGTTCCATGCCCGAGCCCGCCGACGCGCTCAGCGCCCGCAAGTCAATTCGCCCCGGGAGGTCATCCATCTTTCCCCCGCCAATGGGTCGCTCACCCATCAAGACCTCGCTAGGGTCCTCCCCTCGCCGCCAGTCCTCCATGGGCCCGCCGTCGGGCCTGCGCAGGACTTCCGATGGACCTAACCGCGCAGGATCTCAGCCTACCGTCGCGAGGCGGTTAGATTTTGGTGCCGTCGACGAGACCAATGCGAGAGCGCCGGGAAGTGGAAGCAGGAATCGCGGCCCGCCCCGTCCAGACATCTTCGACCTACCGACTTCGCCAGCACGCAACAAAAAGCGCACACACGAAGAGAGCTTTGTGGAGGATGAGACGGTGCTGGAGGAGAGCGAACTCGCAATCAATGGCGTCGGGGAGGACAGCCCTCTGCCAGATGTAGAGGATACGCTGCCAATACTCGACCAGGGGGGTGACACCGAGCCGGACGAGCCAGACGAGCCCATTGAAGAATCAATGGATATTCCGGAAGAACCACAGCCAAGGCCATCGCTCACTAAGGGTCGCGGCAAGGCAAGGAAGAGTTTGGACCGCAGAGAATCGCCCCCGCCAGCACCATCGCCCGCGCCGAAGAAAAAAGCAGGAAGACCAAAGAAGACTCAGGGATTGGTATCTGCAAGAGCATCTAACGCTACTGTACCTGCAAGGTCGCGGACAGCTGTTCAATCACGGCCGGTTTCGAACAGACAAGTCGAAGATGAGAGCGCAATGGATATCGATCAGTCGATAGAGGAGGCCTCAATGCCGCAAGTCGGCGAGGAAGAGACTGAAGAATTGGAAGATAAAATCGAGGAGGGTGAGGAGACGGAGCCAGACACAGAACCGGAGCAGGAACCAGAACCAGAACCTGAAGTTGAGCCTGAATCGGAACCTGAGCCTGCATCACCCCCTGCAAAGAAGAAACGTGGACGGCCCAAGACAGGCTCTAAACCTGACGTTCATGTGGATGAACCTGAGGAACCAGTGCAGCTTCCAGAACGGCCGGCGAAAAAGGCCAAGAAAGCGCCTGCATCCAAGAAGCCTCCACCATCACAGCGCGGCCCGAACGCGAGAGTAACCTCGAAAAAAGACAGTGCGAAAAACAAGTCAAAGGGCAAGCAGAAAGAGGACATGCCACCACCGCCTCTACCACCTGTATCTCAAACGAGCTCGCAGCCAGAGTCCAGTCAATCACGTGCAGCGAGTCAAGCACGAAGTCTCCAAATCCTCCGTCAGGGCACACCTTTTGAGGATGTAGGAGCGAAGACTACCCGGTCAGGCAGAATTTCGACGAAGCCGGTGGAGTACTGGCGCAACGAGAGAATTGAGTACGGTCACGATGGAACCAAAAAGGAAATCATTCGTGCAGAGGATGTCGAAGAAACCAAGCGCCCTGCCGCCCGCGCAAGACCGCGCAAGCGAACTACTAAGCGCTCGGAAAGCGCGATTGAAGAGGAGCCAGAAATGGAGCTTGAGGAGTGGGAGATTAATGAGGGTCAGTTTCAGGGCTGGGTCAACGGCTGGGACGAGAAGCAAAACATCATCATCGATGAGGGAGGACGACATGAAGGTAAAGTTCCGAAGTCGGTGTGCTACCATGCGGAGTGGTCCAACGGCTGCCAACCGGGTGTATTTGCATTTCTCTGGCTAACACGGCATACAGAACTCGCATATTCTGCGGTCAAACTCCAAACAAGAGAAGTGGCAGGCGCAAACTTCCGATATTCGAAGATTCTCGGGACACCCTTCTTTGGCGCTGGCATGGTCGATATTCCACCGCACGGATCGAAGCGCTCGAAGAATTCTCGCCGCATGTACATGGCATTTTGCCTGCTCTCGGGCAAAGTGAGTGTCACGGTGGGCGATAATGAGTTCAGCATCAGCAAGGGTGGCGTGTTCATGGTACCGAGAGGTAAGTGCTGTTCCGTCTTATAATTTCCTTTTGTCTGGTTTGCCTCTCGATTGGTTGTGCTTTCCTTCTACTCTCGCTTGGGCTGCATCGCGGGTCCGGGCAGACTGGCGGCGAATGCAAATGGTGAGTCGGTGTGCAAGACCACGTATGTGTGACGAGCGGTCACTTTATGCTCATACCTGGTCGGCGGGTCTGGCGCCGGATAGACGCGCTGTTGCATCCGACGGAGCGTTCGTGACACGGCAGCGGGTGCAGATGGTCGCAACGCATTGCCTGCAACTGCCAGCCCCCAGCTCGTCTTGGCTCTGGTCGCACAACAGCGTGCATGGATGATGCGGTCGTTGTGTGGCGCCAGCCCAGGCAGGGTCGTTTGCAACCTTGTACCACGGCAACCGGATCTTCGCTTCGCTCCGCAGCAATGAGGCACAGCAGCAGCCTGGCAAGACCCTGGCACACTGGCACACACACACATCCCGCAGTCGGGGATCGCTGTTCCTTATTTCAACCCCCGGTCACACACACAACGACGGTATCGACGCCCTTCCCACCGCTCATTCACAAGCCGCATCCCATTCTTTTCTGGTCTGCTTGGGGCTGTTCGCACAGCGGCTGGCTTTTCGGTCTATCACATTCAGTGTAACCACCCGCGCGGTGGAAGGCCGGCCGGCCGTGGTGGTGCGGCGACGCCATGCAAACTGCACGATCCCCCCACGGCGCACCCAATCGGCAGACAGCCGGGTGGCAGACCGCTTTTGCAACACATGCAGCGTATCTGTCATTTCTGACTTCTCTCGGTGGTGGTGGTGATCGATGGCTGGGGTGGGAGCGGGATGTGGTGGGGTTTGTGGTGGCCGGGCTGACGGGGCGTTCCTGCGACCCCCTCGTCGAAACTCCTGTTAAGGAACCCACTACTTGGGGCGGCGGCACAGCTTGCAGACCCAGAGAAAACGCGCGACGCACGTCAGCAGCAGCACCAGCAGCGGCAGGGCGGCAATCGCAACCAGACAGCAATCGGCGTAGCCGCCGCGAAGCGACGACGCACGCACGCACATGCGCGTCACGCTGGCAAAGAGAGGGGAGGGGCGATTTGCTTTTGATTCGCAACGGACACGACCACCTGTTCATCGCATTGCGAACATATCTTGCAGCGCCCGCAACGATCCCTGTACCCTGCTGCCGCTGCTTGCTGCTGGGCCTTCTCTGACGTGCGCTGTTTCGGCATTGCATGTCGTGGTGGTGGTTGTTTCCTCTCATCGTCCCGTTCATGCATCATGCCAGCAACACACACAACGACCACGGCACACACACACACATGGCGGTCAGCAACGGCAGCAACGGCCTGCCACATACCGTTTTTCTCTTTTTGGTCCGGGTTTCTGCACCGCCAGCTGGACTTGGTTTCCTGCAGATGGGGCTGCCGCTGCCTGCTGCTGATGCTGATGCTGCATTTGCGTGTGGGGTGATTGTGGTGATATCGGGCTCGGCTTGATTGATCCGTTTGGCAGCGAGCAGCGAGCAGAGAGAAGGAGATGCGATGCTGCACACCACAGCCTCTCCGATGGATTCCGTGGCGAATGGCGTTGTTGAGAGCGGAAGGCAGCGAATCGGATGACGCCGATGGGCCTTGCTTGCTGTCGAGCGACGTGTGCTTTTTTTTTTCCCGGGCTGTTTGGTCTTGGCCCTTGCTTGATTACTATTCGTTTTGCCCTATCCGTTTTTTTGAGTTTTTTGCTTTTTTTTTCTGTTCTTTTTTTGGGGCATCGTGCTTTCGTCTCGTTTGCTTTCTTGCATTGCATGGATCTCGTTTTTTGAGTTCAGAGAGGCTGACACGTTGTGCAGGCAACTTTTACAGCATCACCAACGATAACGAGGTCCCTGCCAGGATCTTCTTCGCCCAGGGTTGCGAGGTCGCTCCGGAGCCGGAGCAGGCGACGCCTAGTTCGTGAGGTGTTGTCGGTTTGTAATACGACAAGGTTTCAGGGAAAGAAGAAGAAGAAGATGATGATGATATTGACGAAGCATTGACTTCATCGTTTGGTATCCCCCCGCCGGGTGTGGGCAGATAGGCTTGGTGAACGAACGGATATTCTTTGCGGTCCTGGTGTTCTCGCTACTTTTCTTGATTGCGGAGTTCGGGGTGATTGGACCTTTTCATGTGTGGTGTGTCTTTGTCTTAAGGCTTGAGGCCCGGTTATCTTGGGAAGGGAGTGGCGTGGCGTGAGTACGATGTGCCTCGTGCTTTTGTTTTATTGGGACAGCGTTCGGATGGGGAGGGAGCGGTATGGTTTTTGGTGGGTAGACGTGGCATAGTTCGGGCACTTGCCATTTTTGGTGCATTCTGTGAGTATTGGTCAGGAGTCAGGAGGAATGCAATGGAGAGTTATGACGGTGACACAAAAGTCATGTTGAACAAAGAAAGGTGTGTTGGAAGTGCTATGCTAAAGGTCGGTTCTATCAGGGAAAGTAAATAGGAAACTACTTCTACGGAGAATCTATATTACCCGTCTCTTCTACACATTCGGTACTCAGTGCTCTCTCTATTACATGATCTCTCTTAGACAAGAATAGGTGTGTTTAGGTCGATTTGTCATGTCTCGACCATGTATCAATTTATCGTTCGGCCGTTTGTATATCTAAACTTGCTCACCCACTCGCTTTGCACATGTTCGCAGCGGGAAAGACAAACATGCCCCGAAAAAAGTCAACTGTAATTGAAGATCTCAAAAAAAAAAAACCACGAAAGAAAAGAAAACAGCCGCTATGCAGAAGGAGGGAGGGAGGGTTCGGTAGAAAGCAGTATGGTGGACGCTCGAGAACGAAACAAAACAAATAAAGTCTCAGAAGGAAAAGGTACTACAACCTCAAGACCAAGGGAAAAGAGGAGATAAACGAGAGAACGAAACTTGTTAGAGACAACCGCCAAATGTCTTTCTTGCCCGTACGTATGTTTGGACTTTGCGCACTATGATTGTGAAACCGTTCGTGCTTGTTTTCCCGCCTATCACCGCACACCTCACGCCTCTCACACACCACCTGATCACCACCCCAAGCACACAGTTTCATCCGTCGTCATCCGTACGAGTCTACGTATGTCGTCTTTGGTTCTGCTATGATGTCTTTTTTGTTTTCTTTTTTTTTTTGCCTTCGCCTTGATGATTGTCGGCTTTCCGTCTCCTTCCGTTTCGTTCTCGCAGATCTTCGCTAATTTCCGTATCGATTACAAGTGTTCCTCTATCTTGGTGCGTTGAGGCCGTTGATAGGATGAAGAAGAAATTAAAAAATCCAAAAGGAACCAGCCACCATTACTCACGTATCGCCCCCATTTGTCTCTCTCCTCCTTCTGTTGGTGCCGCATCGCCTACGCTGTGCAAGGAACATGACTTAAACGGAGTATAAATAGGAAAAAAAAAAGTGGGTAAATGGGGAAATCATAACTCATAACGTCATCATAATCATGAGGTCATGGCCAGGAAACAAACAACAATAGGAAAGGCGAAAGGAGAGATGGAGAAAAAGGGGAAAAAGTGGACACGCCTGCAAATGGGAAGGGTACTAAAAGATGAAGTAACCAAAAGCTAACCGCTGAGAAGAAGTAAGAAGAGGGAATAAAAAAGAAGCAAGAATTGTGAGCCACAGACAGCCATGCCAAAATGCCAATGCTCATGCTCATGCTCAAGGACAAAAGCACTATTAAGCCCAGAAAACCCCGAAGGTGTAGTCGACCCCAAAATGCAGTTGGTAGAAACAGAAGAGAAGAAAGTGACAGGCGTGTATGCGCCTCAGAAACGAAAAAAAAAAAAAAAGAGAATCCCCTTCCCTTGACCAACCAACCAGCCCCCCTTTACTCAGTCATCACTCCCAGTAGTAGCCTCCTTCTTCACCCTAACGACATCCATATCCGCCACGAAACCCGCCGTCTGATGCCTCCTCTTCCCCACACCACCTCCCTCGTCCCTTCCAATCACCGTCATCCTCGACTCACCCCCCGCAAACGGACTCGCCAACCTCCCCGGCGCCGCAACACCGCCGCTTCCCTCATGCACGACCGTCGGCACCGTCCTCGGCGTCGTCCCCAGCGACGAGGGTGTCGGGCCTCGCTGCACCTGCTGATGCTGCTGCTGCCCATCTCCACCCGCGGTAGCCGCCGCCAGACTCAGCGGCGTGACAGGTCTCATGCCCCCACCGGTGCTACCTCCGCCTACGCCGCTTCCTCCAGCCGACGAGCTGACCGGCGTCGGCGTCTGCCGCGGCGTGCCGAGCAGCGGCGTCGCGAGGTGGTAGGCGCCGGTGGCGGCGGGCTGGTGGAGCGGGAGGCCTGATGACTGGTGCTGGTGCTGCGCCGCGGAGGCCGCAGCAGCTCCGCGCGGCAGCGGCGGTAATGCCTGCGGCGAGGCGGGCTGGCCGACGCTGGCGGCGGTGCTGGCGCCGCTGGTGGGGCGGGTGGGGAGGAGCGGGGGCGGCGGTGGCCACTGCTGATCGCCGCGCTCGCGGGAGGGTTCGCGGGAGAGGTTGTGGTGATGGGTGGGGGCCGCGGCGTAGGGGGAGTGTTGGTGATGGTTGTATGGGTGTTGTGCGTGGGGGTGGTGATGGTGATGGGCGCGTTGGTGCGGCGAGTGGGTGGACATGTGATGGTAGGACGAGGCGGGTGACGTCGTGTTGTTGTCGTCGTCGGCCGCGAGGGTCGAGGAGGGCGGAGAGGCGTTCTCGTCGTCGAGATGGCCGCCTGGAGGCGTGGGGCCGCCGCCACCAGCTGAAGCGCCGCGGTACTGCACGTTGGCGCGGCGCAGCATCTCTTCTTCACCCAGCTGCCAGTGCATGCGTTCGCAGGAGCGCCATGGTCGGCACATTTCGTCGGCGATGCGCTTCCACATGTCTTCCATGAATCTGTGAGGAAGAAGACGGTCGTCAGCGCGTTGTTCTTTAGCGAGATAGGGGCTAGAGGGCGTGAAGAGGGTAGAGGGAGTGCGATTGATTCAACCATTTTGAATCACAACACTGTGAATATGATGTGGGCTCGGGGAAGATGGAATGGCAGGTGTCAGATCTGGTCGAATCTAGCTTGTTAATGTGACAGTCTTTTTTGGAGTAACTCCTGCAGCCTCGGACAAGCCCGGCCCTAGATTTTGGGTTGCTTCTCCATGCAGCGTTTGGGATCTGTCACATAGGCGCTGCAGCTCATCCGGACGATAGCCCAAATAGGCTCAAGCTAGTTCGACGATCTTCTGCGCGTCGCTTGCCATTCCATCTTGCCCCTAGGTGCCACGACATTAGCGTCAGGGGAGCAGGAAAATTCAAAGCATACCGATGGTAGAGGCGCGCAAGCATGTCCTTTTCATCCTCAGCCCACTCCTTCTTCTCCGTGTAGTTCTGGTAGCGCAGGCGACAAGCGGTAGCGCTGCGGCCCGGGTTCTGCTGCGAGATGTCGACCCATTTCATGCCGCTGCTGCGCAGCTTGATCAGCAACTTCTCCTCCTCCTCAGTCCACTTTCCCTTTAGCTTCTTCTCCTTCTTGGCGGCGCTGCCGCCGCCTCCCGCTGGATCGCCGTTGCCCGTCCCTAGCGCTGACGATGCCGTGCGCTTGTTGGACGAAACCGGGCTAGCAGCTGCGGGGTGCAGGGAAGCGTGCTGTGACGAAGGTGCGGAATGAAAATAAGGTCCCGGCGTGCTGTTGTGAGATGGCACGCCCCCTGAGTAGATGGGGCGGAAGCCGCTCTGATGGATGTAGCTGCTGTTGCCTGGCGGCGATTGCTGGTGTTGAAGCTCATCGGGATGAGAGCCGTGATGGCGGAACGAAGGCAGCTGCTGAACGGGGGTCCATTGCGGAGCGGGGACTCCGGGCGGCGATGGAGATGGAAGTGTGGTGGTGGAGCGGGGTGTGGAGTAAGAGGCTGGCGGGAGGTAAGAAGCAGCTGGGGGCGGAGGCTGGTGGTGTTGATGGGTAACGCCCGAGCCTTGCGAAGACGTGCTCTTCCGGGTCCTTGGAGACGCAGAGTCGCGAGCGTCTCGCGACTCGAGTAGCGAAGCGATATCCAGGTTGAAAGCTGTTCACTAAGGCTGGCCTCCGGAAGAAGGCCTGGCCATGCACAATGGGAAACTCGGCGCCAAAATTACAGCAGGTGGGGTCGGCTAGGGAGCGGTGATGGCTTGACCAAAGAGCTAGATGGCCGGAGATTTTATGGCGTGTTTCGAGGGTTGCACAAGGTAGAAGCTGAGGATCGAGAGGACAGCTGGAGGCGTCCAGAGGAAGGCGCGGGCAGGGGAGATCCCAAAAAGGCACGGGGTAAGGGGGCAGGCCTGGGTTTTGAGGGCTTAGTGGGGCACTGAGATGAGGTCGCGAGTGATGTACTGGCGTTGGGGCGAGCTTGGCGGGGAGGCTGATGTGAAAGTGATGATGGGGTGCGTCTGTGGCAAGGCGGCGCCAGTGAGAGTGACGAGATTCGAAAAGTTCCGAGAAGCGCGGCGGGACGAGCCAACTACGTCTTTGTAGGGCAATTCTGGGCTATTACTCGCCGCCCGTCATGTGCTATTTGGGAAGGCGCAGGGATTTGGTGGGTCAAGTGCCGGAGCTTGCAAATACAGAGTAAACTGGTAGAAAAGCGACGGAAAATTTGATCCTTCCCTAGCACTGGATGTTCATGCAGGATGGCGGCGGCGGAGCCAGGGCGCGGCCTCAGCCAGGATCGCCTGCCGGGCCCGAAAGCTGGCGGTCGTGATCCGAGGCGAGGGTGCTGTGATGACGTGTCGGGCGGTTTTCTATCAGGACCTAGCGCAGCGGCGGCTGGGAAGACGATCTGAGGCGGCCAGTCACGGCGGGGCGCAGGCGGTGAACTGCTCCAGGGATGCCTGAGGAAGCGGCCTTGAGGGTAGATCTGCACAACCTTCTGCATTATACGAAGTCAAATGGGGGCGGTGTACGGCGGCGCAACGGTCAGTCGCGCAGTGCAACGCTCCACGTGAGGCGCAATCCAGGAACACGTTGCTTTTCGGGCGTGGCGTGACGCATCTGGGAAGCCATGTGCCTCTGTCGAACCGGTTTCGCGGTGGGTGTTGGTGAATGGCGCAATGGGGAAAGGGCAGATCCGGTGGAGTGGGTTGACGCCCAATATTCAGGCTCCCAGCTGCTCGCTAGCCGCGGGAGGCCCGCTAGGCTGCCAGAGCACGGCAGTTGCAGCGCGACGCAGCAGTGCGCGCTCCGTCTCCAGATTGATCTCCGCGATGCGCAGCGCAAGTCATCCGACACAGAGTCGCGCCAGATGGTTCGCGGCGAGTCGCCGCTGTCTGGCGGTGAGGCCCACGGCCCGCGGTTGGAGGGCGGGTGAGGCTGGTGCATCCGCGTGCTGCGAGGTCGACCTTCATCATGCGCCAAGCAGCAGGTTCCCCCAGTGCCATAGGGCCGAACCGCCTCACGCCCCAAGAGGAATCTGATCGATCTGGCCCGCGTCGCTGCCCCCCCGGCGTCGTCGCTTGCGCGCCAGCGCTAAGCGCGCGCCCACCGCACCGAGCGCCAGTCTCCCCCGCCTGCGCCCGCGCTCGTTCTCCAGAACGGCGCCGGCGTTGAGGTCGACGGTCACGTCTATAGCGTTGGTGCCGGCGTCTGCAGCAGATCACCGTGCATTGGTTACCGGGCTGCCGGTGCGCCCAAGCGCTGCTTGACTAGGGGCCTGCGTCCTCACCACAACCTAACCAGCGTCCAAACCAACTCGCAACGGCCAAATCCTCAACGCCGCCGCGCTTTCCGACGAACACCGAGGGACCCAACCCACCGCTCCACGCACGACCGCCGTCAGCGCCTCTCAGCGGCCCCCAGACCCACCGGTCAGCGACTCGCGACCCCAGCCACCATGTCGCTCCAGCCCGCCCATGACGTGCCGCTGCTGGTCTCGTCGCCCAACTCGGCCTCGGAGCGCCGCGTCACGCCGTCATGGTCCATTAGCCACCTGAAGACCCGTCTCGAGCCTGTCACCGGTATCCCGGCCTCCTGTCAAAAGCTCACTCTGCGGATCGGCTCGCAGGCGCCCGTGCCTCTCGATGCGCCAAACGAGGACGCAACCCTGCTCTCTTCCTTCCCTCTGCAGCCATACGCCGAGATCTACGTACGTTTCCATTTTCCATCAAGCCTTCAACCGTGCCGCCGGTTCCACCCCCTCGTATCCACGTATTTGGAACTCTAAACACTCCAGAGTGGCGCTGGCCCGTCCGCTTTTGTCACTCTTCTTATTGTTTCCCGTGCGTCTTGTGTACCCTGCGGAACGCGGCACGCCCTCCGGTCCGCTGTGATCGCCGTGATCTCTGGAAGCACAGCAGCCGATCTGAAGATCACTGTCTCAATTTCTCAGGAACGGCATACGAGAGGGCGCTCATAAATCCTCACTTTTGCTGCTGCCAGCTGAGCCGCCGACCGGCAACACCCTGGGAGCCGAGCCGCTGTCCCCCGCAGCCTACACCTTGCCGCCGGTCATATGAACACGGCCGTTCGTTTGCCCGAGCAAGGCGTGCGCCTGCATGCAGACGACCCAGCCGAACGGCTGTCCACTACCCGCTGGGGGCCTCGCAGTTACATCTGGCGTTATCAGCCAGACGTTCATCCTGCAGCACCCATCACAACCAATGACTGTGACAAAAACGCCAGCGCACCACCTCTTTCGCTGAGCGACCGTTGACGCGCGCCTCATCTGCATCATTTGTCATCTTCTTCCCGACCATCCCTACTAACTCTGCCAAACAGGTCGACGATACGCGTCCCGCCGCCGCCCGGACCGACTTTAGCGATGTCTCCGCCGTAGAGAAGTACGTGATGCCGGCCGACGAGTACGAGACCCGCTCCGACAGCGTGCTCGCCTGGAAGAAGGCCCAGAAGCTTGGCCGCTTCGACCCTAATGCTCCGAGCATCGAGGAGCAGAAGGTCAAAGCGCTGGAGCGCGAGGTCGAGGAAAGAGGTACGCCTTACATGTTTTACATTACCGTTTTTGCGACCTCGCTTCCTGCTTTTCTTGCTTTTCTCTGAAAACTTTCGTTCCACTTTTTCCTTTTTTTTTCGCGGCGGCAACATGCGAATATAGAATAGCAGTGTGGGGTTCTCGGTCGTACTCTCTGTCCAGATTCTTCCCCCTGGAGAGTGGAGTGGATGCTGGTTCCACTTTCCCGTCTCTCCTCATCATTCTATTACAATTCTTGGCTCCTGCTATGCATCTAGCGGCCGTCAGCCCGAATTGTCAGCATGGCGGTACAGCCGCAACTCGCACAGCGGGCCTCAGCCTCAGCTGAGAGACACAGACACCGACTCCGCAAACACCAACCTCTACCCGAACCCCATCCTCCAGCTTAGGCCCTCCTCGAGCACAAACATCTCTACACCTCACCCCCTTTCCACACCGCTTCGACCAAAGAAGAAGAAACCCCCTTTCACCGCTTTCACTGACAGCAAACCCCCTTTTTCTGCGCAACAACAGGCATCACCGTAGGCGCCCGCTGCCAGCTCCTCCCCGCCTCCACCGACGGTCGCCGCGGCACCGTCTCCTTCATCGGCCCCATCCCCGAGCTGCCTCCGCCCGCCGGGCCCTGGATCGGCATCACCCTCGACGAGCCGACGGGCAAGAACGACGGCTCCGTCAAGGGCGGCGCCCGCTACTTCCAGTCCAAGCCCAACTGCGGCGCCTTCGTCCGCCCGGAGAAGGTCGAGGTCGGCGATTTCCCTGAGGTCGACGAGTTTGCTGAGGAGATGGAGGAGATTTAAAGGCGTGGGAAATGGGAGAGGAAGGGGAGATTAGAGGGGAGAGTGGGAAGGAGGTGGTGTATAGTTGTGTGTCGAACTAGAAAAAGCACGACGCTGCACTGATTCCAGTGCTGGCTGACGGCTATCATACTCTGACACGAAAAGAAGTGGATAGGTAGGTGGGTGAAGTGCGAATCAGATTGTCTCTAGGGGTGTGAATAGCCACGTTTAGAACGACAGCGTGGTTATGGGCATATTGGCACTCTTGTGGTTGATGTTGATAAGTGTCCTCACGCTGCCGTGGCCAAAGCGACAGCAGAACCACCGCACCTCGGGTTGAGGTATATTACGTGCACACGATCGAGGCTTTCACGCACAGAATACAAGCCAGAAAAGGAAAAGGCGTTCGGCTTCATGACTGCTATTACTACCACCACCCAGCCCGTATAGCGACTATTAAGGATGACTCTCAGATGGCAGCACGTTCGCTGTCGCGATTCAATAACTGCTCTTCCCTCCGCTCTACTGAATCATAAACGAGAGTTAGTAAGTGAACTAGCATTACTCATCCTCTCCAGAGATCTCCGTCACGTCATGAGATCTCGACTCGTCCTTTTTGAAGATCGCTACCCACGCTAAATGGTCAGAGAGGAACGAAGAGCGGCGCGGGGGGCCGTACTCTAAATTCTGCTCGCCCAAAAAAAAAAACCGGCGACTCTTTTTTTTTCTTTGCCCAAATTTCGCCTTCGTAAATTCGTTTGGCGCCAAAGCCGCGCGCGCAAGCGTGCGCCGACCATCGGCTGGCCAACGAACAACGCGAACTTTCTTTTTTTTTTCGTGTTTTGGATAATAGGCCCCAAAGCGCACTAGAATCGGATTTTACCTTGGTTTTCCGAGCCGACCCGATCTCACTTGCTCATGCACACAGTGCGCACGCGCGCGACGGAGATCTTCGATTCTAGCAAATCTTGTTTGCGTCGCTTGTTAGTTCTCCCGCCGGGGTGGGAGGGAATTATTTGCATTTTTTTATTTATTGGATGGCGGGGGAAATGGTGATAGGGTGGTTGGCAGTGAGGTGGCTGTGATGATGTCGTGCACGGAGTCTGTCCGTGGGTGAAACTGGGTTAGTTAGCGGGGAGGCGGGGCGGAGCACCGAGTCAGCAACAATCTGCTCTCCCCTTAGTTATCTGGCAACAGAGCATTGTACGCTTACGGCCGAGTTTGGCGGAGCTGGGACGGATGAAGAGCCTATTGTGGGTTAGGAGAGTGAGATTCAAGGCACTGATGTGCCATACTCGTGGCGCGTTTTGGAAAGCGATGGGCGGACAGGGATTGGTTGTGGTGGTGGTCACGATGGTGGATGGGCAGGTGGATAGGGTTGTTGATCACGTCGGCTATTGTACGGACTTTACCTTCCTTTTTTTTTTCTTTTTTCCTGCTGGCTATGTTTTACTTCGGTCCTACCGGGTCATCCCGTTCGGTCGGGAGGAATGCATTAATGAGGTTCCGTAAAGGGTTGGTGGTAGATGGTGTTGGCGAGCTAATGGTCATACTGCGCTTGTTACTCTTTTTTGTTTGTTTATTTCACTTCAGAGAGAGTACAGCTGCAATGTACGTCTGTTCAGCTCTAAGGCATGGCTTTCTCTACTGTGATCCACTGCACGAAGCGTGCAGGAGAACTAGGCATGCAAGCGTCTTCTAGTTGAACTTCTCTTCGTTCAAGATGTAGCTTTCTCCCGGTTGATGTTTTCGTAGCTCCTATATACTATAGAGGTCATTCCATTAAGCTCTCGCCGAAACTTCCACTTGTTGCGCCAAATCCAGCCTTTTCCTCCTCTTCTAGCAGGTCTTTCCATCTATCCGTCTTGGCATCCACAACCTCGGTATTCCTTCTCCTTCGCCCGACAGTTTACAGAAGCCATTAAGACATGCATCCCATGCTTCTAGAACGACGCTGGTGAGTAATCGACGAATCACACGACTAATCGTGCGTCTACTTTCAATCAACTAACATCTCAACAAAACGACGATCCACTCACGTCACGTCACTTAAGCCTACCTAGTTACTGGTCTCTTAGGGCGAGAAACACGGCGTCGGACCCCAAAAATGAGCCAGCCTAGTAGTTACACAGTCGTTGGCTACCCATGTGAAACATGAAACACGGAGCTGACGGCAGCACGTATCTCTCAACCCGAGCCCAACCCAGGATTCTCGCTCAATCTCCTACGCTAGCTTCCGCCCATACGATCTCTGAGGATCCTACCGCCTTCTCAATTGGTACCTTGGCAGAATTAGTCGGGTGACATGCCATGGCGATGGATTCCTTTGCCAATAGATAAGCCCCGATAGCCGCCCTAGGTGGTGATCTAGAAAGTGGCATAAGAAAAAGCTGACGGAGGAAATCCCACTCATTTCGCCACCAATACTCCGAACAAGATGCTTTAGCCGTCACTATAGCGGCTCGTGAAGAAAATTAACTTTCTTAAGCCGTCTTACTAAAGGCATCACATACTTGCACCGGTAGTCGAAACCTATTGGGGAGTTGGATATTTTCTGACGCTCTTAGAAATCTATAGTTCAGCCCGGGTATTTGCTTCAACTACCTACAGATGAAAAGTACAGTATCCTTCATAAAATACTCAAAGATCAAGTCTCGTACAGCACGATTTGCCTCTAGTTAAATGAGTGAGCCACACCGTGAAGTCCGCAAGAAACACTAGCCAAATTGAATCTCGAATGTGCTGACCTATAAAGTGATCATCATGCAAGACAGCGCGTGCTACACAAATTTCCTGAGCGAGGGGAACCTATATATGGTTCTTTCTATTCTGAGTGCTAAAAGACTCGGAGATCCGGTGACCTACTTGACCTCGTGACCGACATGGTGGCCTCTCAGAGGGTATAAATTAGATGGCGTTTGATTGCGACATGCTGTCTAGCACAAGCTTTAGACAGCGAGGTATCCTGAGATATCTATAAACATTGGTCATCAGGAATTCACTGTTTTGGCCTTTGTTGCCGTGTTGAACATGCCGCGACCTTAGCAGCTTCACCCTTAAACCAAGAGGAGAAGCGATAGCATTTCTAATTTACCAATGTCGCTGAAGTGCACAAAAAGAAGATATGATGGGCCTCCTCATCAATTTGTTTGCCTGAAGAGACGCACCGTTGATATGAGAGCTGCGAAGTGCCAGCTCAAACACCTTTATTCCACTCACCAAACCCCCATGTTCCTGAATCTACCGTACCAAAAGGAGAAAAAGCAAACGAACAACCGGATGCACCTGCTTTAATTCGCCAACCGATTGATCTTGGGGTATATTCCGTAACTCCATTGTCGCCCGCTGTTCCCAAAGCAAAGACATCGAACCTTCTGCCGCAATTTTCCAAGGCCCAGCCAAACTCTCCCTCTCTCTAGCTCATGAGTGATTCTGATGACCGTTGATCTTCTCCAAAAAGTGCTGTGCCAGAATATACGTTAAAAACAGACAAGCTATCGCGGCTACATCCAATAAGGCGCATGGTGGCTGGTTGCTACGGATGTTGTGGATAGAGTTAGAGAAAGAAGTCGGCGAAGCAAAGCTGGAGACGCAACTTGAGGCGAAGTGTAGTCGGGTAGTAGAAGCGGTTCTTCGTCCTCAAGTTCCCGCTTATTTCAACGAGGCCCATCATCTGTACAGTAACCTGCCGCACCATCTTGGGAAAGGATAAAGCCCAACACCGCAAGCCACATCTTCGACGGAACTAGGTGAATGTTGAGCACACCACCTCCCTTCAACCCATCGACCTCTTCACCTTCGGCGTCGGCGTCCACCGCACCCTCTCCCTGTTCTCCCTCCTCAACGGCGTCCCACCACTGTTACTTCCCCCAAACGCAGCGAACCCAGCCAACCCATCCCGCTTGGGTGTACCGCCCACCCTCGCAAACAGCCGCTGCGCCGCAGGCGTCAAACTGCCCGCGCCACCGCCAGCTTTCCTTGTAATGACCGGACTGCTCGCAAACTTAGGCGTCGGCGTCTTCCCACTGCTTGCCTCGCCCTTCAACGCCGCGATCCTTCCAATTCCACCACCACTACCTTCTCTCTTCGCCTTCGCGCTCTTGTCGACGAGCCGGTGGTGGAGCTCCTCGCGCTTGCTGGCCTGGCGGATGGAGAAGGGGTTCGGCCGGCCGCCGTCGTCGCCGGCGGTGATGCCGAGGCGCTGGAGCAGCGAGTGGTCTGGCTCGGGTTCCGGATCATCATCCTCGTCGACGAAGGCGTAGCCGTTGACGCGGGGGGTCTCGCTGCCCGAGTACGCGGCGGCGCTGCCAACCTCCGAGTCGGTCGGCCGGGGACGACCGCGGATGGCGTCGTTGACGGCGGAGAGGGATGGCGAGGGGGGCACGCTGTTCTCCGGATCTGTACCAGTAGCAGCAGCGGGGGCAGGCAGGCGCGTGTTGTTGTAGATGATGGCTTTCGGCGGGGCGGTCGAGGCGGCCTGGGCGGCCTGCGCGACGGTCTCGTGCGTGTCTTCGATCGAGTCCGGGTTGAACATGAGCGAGTTGCGGGGCGCGGCGGGACGGTGGTCGGGCATGGCCTTGCGCGTATCTGCGTCGCGTTCGCGCTCCGGGTCGCGGCGCACGAGGGCGCGGTCGTTGTTGCGGATGTGTCCTACTCCTCCTCCCTCCTTATCCTCCTCCTCCGCCTTGAGCAGCTTCGCCTCGCGCTCGCGCCACGCTATCTGGCGGCCCGTCGCGATCTTGTTGCCCTGCCACAGGAAGGCGTACTTCTCGGCGCGCTTGGCGTTCTGGCGGTCCAGCAGCGCGTTGAAGCTCTCGTTGTCCTCGGACGTGTACTTGGCCTGGAACGCATTCAAGCTCAGTCCGCGCATCTCCTCGTGCTCGCGCTCCCTGCGCTCTTCCTCCTCGCGCGCCAGCCTCTCCTCCTCCGTCTCCTCCTTCCCTCCTCCCCTCACCGTCGCCGGCGTCTGCGGCGTCTCCCCACCCCACCCCCGCGGCGTCTCACCTGCTCTCCCTACCAGCCGCGGCGTCGTCGCCACCGGTGTCATGCTGACGCCCCTCCGCCCGAATCGCCGCCGTCCGTCCGGGCCGGGCGTCATAATGCGCTCCAGGTTCCGCCCGGCGTCGCGCTGCCACGCCTTGTCGTTGCTGTCGACGGCGGCCAGGTACTCGCGCTGCGCGCGCATCTCCAGCAGGCCCGGGTAGAAGTCGCGCGCGACGATGTGGTCGAGGGTGCCCGTGTACGTGTCTTCATCGAGGATCTTGGGCGGGCGCTTTATGCGCTTCGCGAGCGGCTGCTGGGGTGGTGGCGGCATGAGGGCGGTGTCGCGGGAGCGCTTGGTGAGCGCTGTGGTCGTTGTCGGAGCGGGAGGCGGAGGGGGAGGATTCGAGGATGAGGATGGGGGCGCCATGGTTGGCTATTGGGGGGAACGAGATCGAATTGTTGTCTGCCAAGCTGAGTGATAGTTGGACTGTGGTTGTTCGTCGTGGGTGGTAGAAGATGTCGAGAGTGAGGTGGTGGACAAAAAGGCATCGGAGGTGCCAAATAGGCCGCAGCTTCGGCTGCCTGCGCGTCATCGCGCTTTTTCCGCCCGCCCCGTTCAGCCCTACAGAACAATTAGCTTCGACCGCATACCTTTCACCACGCTGCCTGCACCAACAAGAACACAGCTCTGCTACGCCGACCCGACATCCAATTCCTCCTCTTCTTCTCCAGAGACCACCTCTCACGCCAACACGACCGATCCAGTCCCTTGCAAAACGCCTCCGGCCGCCGAAATAATTTCCTCTTCCTCGACCTCCGCAGCAGCACCTCCGAAGAAACCCACCACAAACCACCACGCCGCTCCCGCACAGCCCCAAAACCTCCTGCTCACTCCTCACCCAAGAAAGCCCTCCACCACCACCGCCACAAACCAAACCAAAAACAACCATGCCACCCACCCTCCCGCTCTCCCGTCCACTCCCAGCCGGCGCCGCAGCAACAACATCCTTCACCTCCACCACCTCGACAACCAGCTCCAATGCCCCGCAAACCCTCCACACCCACACCCACCGCCGCTCGCCCTGGACCTACATCCACCTGCGCCTGCACACGACTCCTCCCACCACGACCACCCTCGACGCCCTGACCGCGCGCCAGCACCTCTCCGCCGCGCTGCGCTCCTACCTCGGCGCGCACGGCGCCGCGACGGCCGTCGACATCTTGCGCGTCGATGCTGATAGCGGGGACGTCTGGATCCGCGTGCCGCGGGAGGATGGGGCGGGCGTGGTTGCGGCGGTGGGGGGGTGGGTTGGTTCTTCGGCGGGAGGTGGTGGTGGAGAGGAGGAGGTGAGGACGGGGTGGGTGGTGAAAGGGTGGGGGGATTGGTTGGGTGGGGTGGTTTTGGGGAGGGGAGGAGGAGCAGGAGGGGATGGTGGGGCGGATGTGTTTGGAGATGGGAGGTGAAATGGGGAAAAGAAGGACGAGATGGAGGAAACAAAAGAAAAAAGAATATGGGAAAAGCTTGCTCTGCCTCTGCTTTCTTGTTGTAGGGCTTTCGAAACGGTGGTGGATGAGTCGGTGAAAGGTGACTCAGATGTTCTGCTTTCCCCGCCTTCGTTCCCCTTGCTCAACAGCTTCCGATGGGGATCTGAAGGAAGGGATAATAAACGGGGACCCGCCTTAAACGACAAAAGCATTGCCGGGAAGAAAAGGAAGGACGATTGGCTAAGGTCGGTCGTAGGTGCGTTGCATCAATGGTGTGTGGAATCTTCTTTCTGACTTGAAATGAAGCAAGCAAAGTCAGCCGTCAGCCCGGCTGAGATGCGCCCAAATCCCCACGACAGTCTCCGGCTTAAGAAGAAAGACATTGGGATCGAGAGGAAATGCAGGAGCCATTGAGACAATGATATCACTATTAGCATAAAAATCGAAGCAAACTTTGGGTTTGATATGGTATTCAATATTACCAGCCGCGCAACAAGCATAGCGGCCAAACCCTGCTAAAAGAGAATTCCAATAACTCCCTTTCCCATGTTCTTTCCGTCAGGCGTAAGGCCAAATCAAGAAAGAAAGAGCCAAAGCCTCAGATAGAAATCCTCTTTCCCCCACTCCGTCTCCATTCTTCCTTTACTCCCTTTAGCATATATCCCGCAGTTGGTACTTGCCGGCCCTCAATCCGAGATGCCCGCAGTCCTTCACCCTGCAGTATAAAAGCCACCGGTTCACGTTCGCTGCATCAATCCCTCCGTCTAACCAGAGAAATCCTCAAACAGGAACCTTCCTCCGTCCAAGCTTATTTTTTCACTCGTCAACCCTCAGTCCTCATGTATTACCTCCCTTCAGCCGTCACAAAGGATATGTGAAAAGCCATGTCGAAGGCATCGTGGTATGATTATACCCTTGTGAACAAGAATCTCTCGAGTAAAAACCCGTGTGAATTTGCCTTCATGTGTGTCGTCGCCCCTGAAACAAGATACCAACAAGAAACAAGAAGAATGGGAATCGACCGCTATTTTTAGTAGAAGGACTCGACCATGGTCTCCTTGTTGGTGGTGTTGATGGCGCCGGGGCCCATGCCCTCGCCGAGGCGGAAGACGGACTCGATGACGGAAAGCTCTGTCGCCGTGGTGTCGAGGCCTGCACAGTGTGAATACGTCAGTCAATTGTCTCAATCTCAAAAAAAAAAAAAAGTAGACTCACCAGTAACAGCCATCCAATCATTCACCACCATCCCCGCGCCGACGACCGGCGAGCCTCTGTTCACGCTACCCGCCACCAGCGGCACCTGCAGCAAGCTCGACAGCTCATCCTGATCCTGAATGCTCGTCTTCGGGTGCACAATACCACCCTGATTACTCAAGCTCATATAGCTGCCCACCAGCACGTTATCCGCGACCGTCTGCCTGAAGACCTCGACGCCCAACACGTCCGCAATGATCTCCTCCGTCTCGCGCTCGATGTCCGGGTGCACGAGCGCGACGTGGTCGTTGGCGCAAATCACATTACCGAGAGCGGAAAGCCTCTCCTCGATGCGCTGGATGCGCACCCCGTCGGGGATGCTGTTGCGCAGGTGCTGCAGCTCCTGGTCGGTGGTAGAGGTGGGGACGAGCAAGCCCTTGCGGTTGCCGGCCGTCAGGCGGCCGACGATGCGCGTGCCGGCGATGGTCGCGTGGCAGATGGGGACGACGTCTTGCAGCTCGGCTTCGAAGACGGAGTAGAAGTTCTCCGAGGCGCCGACGGCGACGAGGGCGTACGAGTTGGTGAGGGTCGAGAAGACGCCGACTCTGTGGGGAGGAAAAGCCGGTTGTTAGCTCATGATTTTTGTCTTTCTGTGAAAATTGACGGTGGTGGGAGGGCGGAGAGGGGAACTGAAAGCGGCAAAACGAGTGAAATCGCGCAGGCGCGTATTTCTAGCACCGAGGATCCCAGCGACTGAAAAAGGCCTCATAGCGCAAGCAAGAGCGCTGTTGAAAATGAACGTCTCGAGCCATATCGCTGGCTCTGGAACCGCGATCCACCACCCGTTGCCTGCCCTTCATGCATGTACGCGCCCCCGTCATGGTGGCGCGGCGGGGCAAAGAAAAAAGAGATAACACTGGGGCCGAAAACAAAATGTACGCACTCGTTGGAGTTCTCGAATTGCGCGCGGACCGCCATGACTGTTTGTTCTGCTGCTTCTTCTTTGCTTGTGTTGGGTCCTGAGGTCGAGGTGGTTGTGGGGAAGGGTATCGACTGCGCGAAAGTATGCGGTTGAGGTGGTGTGGCGTGTGGAGGGGTAAAGGGTAAGGAATGGGCAAGGAAGCGGGTTGGTTTTCAGAAGGTTTTATGACGAATTCGGTCGCTTGCGCCCGCGCTTTTGCCGGTGGTGTGGCGCTTGCTTACAGCTCATCATTGCCCGCTAGTTAGCGTCGTCCAGGCACCCGCCTCTCGCAGAAAGATCCAGTTTAGTGTGTGAGTCACCGACCGCCCGTGAGACATGGTGGTTAGTAGTGCGACCGAAGAAGCGCATGAGCTCTAGCTCCGTGCTGCGCCCTGTGCGATGCGGTGTTCCTTTTCTTCTGTGGCGGCATGACGGACAAGCCCTGCGAATTTTCACCGTGAGCGATCATGAATCATGCGCCTTTAGCCAAAACAGGCAACTCCCCCCCGAACAGCATCCTGCACAGTCACCAATGCAAGTAGGTGCAGACCTCGAGCTGAACTTTGCAGCCTGAGGCACTGTTACACCAAAACACTTCATGATGTCTCATCTCCAACCCTAAATGTCACCGCTCGAGCACACGTCTAGGGCAATGGGACTTCGGAATCGGATACGACCTCTCGAAATGCGCACGCAAGACTTCACTCATGCTTGACACCTCAAGAATAATTAGGGGGGGAAAATCAACGTATTGATTGCTTGCTCACCTGCTTGCAAAGTGCCGCAGGAACAAAAACAGAACTCAAAGACCTCCTATGCCAACCAGAAGTTATGCCTGGAATCAGACTCGCTTTGACGCAGAAACGCCGTTCGAATGCAGACTTGTCCGCTGTGCCTCCTGCAAGGATTAACGTCAAAAAAAAGAAGAAAAGAAAACAAAGGGGAGGACAAGCGACAACATCATATCAATATTTCCCCGCTTACTTCCTCCCTCCCAACCATCTTTGTCCTGCCCACCCAATCGACGTGCCGAAATGGAAACCCCATCCCTACAACCGATTTTTAATTACCAAGTAGCCAGCCACTCTAACCCCATCTCTCCCCAACCATTCACCCATATGTACCTCAATGCCTCTTCGGCCCCGTGTAAGGCCTAAACTCCGTCCCTGGCGCAGTATTCTTCCATCGTCTCCTTCCCCCGTGTCCTCCACGCCCACCCCTCTCACTATGTCCCCCCGCAGCACCGCCGCCGTACTGACTCTGTTGCTGGCTGAAAGCCGGCGGGTGGTGGGCCGGTGGGCTACCCGGATACGGACTGCCCACTTGTCCTGCGGAGGTGCCCCCACTGCTACGTCGGTCGATGGTGGCCGGCAAGATCGGTTGACCGCCGTACTGCGTGCCGTAGTGCTGTTGCGGAGGGCCCGGCGGCGGGGGGCCAGGTTGTTGTTGATGCGGGGGCGGAGGTGGCGGCGGGCCGGCGCCCGGTGGCGGGGGTGGAGCACCATAGGGTGCTGGAGGCGGGGGAGGATAACCTCCTGGTGCTCCCGGCGGTGCGTAGATGGATTGGTACGGTGGAGGGCCTGGTGGACAATTGAAAGGTGGTGAGACGAATGGCATGGCGCTAAGGTTGGGGTTAGGCGGAGGGTAGCTATAGCTGTACGGACCTGGTGGTGGTGGCGGTGGCACCGGATGCCCTGGTGGCCCATAGCCAGCAGGAGGTTGGGCACGCGCGTCATATGGGGGAGCAAAGTTGGGGTACGATTGCGGCGGTGAAGCCGCTGACTGCTGCGAAAGACGCATCTGCGATTCCACAGTCCAGCCCTGGTGCTTGAGAAAAGCATTTTGGGGAGGATTTGAGTCAGGCCGAAATGGAGGAGTGGGCCCATGCTGAGGGGGCACCGCTGCTCTCCATCTGTTCTGGCGCTGCTCAAGACCTTTATCACGGCTGTTGGACCGCTTCGGCGCCTCCACCGGTGATGCCAATGAAGGCTGCGTACCAGGCGGCTGAGAAACCACACTGGCAGCACCGGATGACCGGCGAGAGCTCGCAGCATCGTTAGATACCGAAGCTCTCGATGCCGGAGGCGCCATTTCAGGCCGCTCAGAGAGCCGGTCATTAGCAGTGGCAGGCGGAGTAGTCCCAGAGGGGCTATCTGCTCTGCGCGGATAATTCGAAGGGTTTAAAATCTGTCGTATCCTTGCCAAAGGCGTCTTGTCAGCGTTCAACGGACTGGTGGGCCTTGACTTGTTGTCGATTGTGATAGTATCCCAAAACGTCTTCCGGGAGGGCGGTGCATCCTGCCTCGTCGCCTCCGTCGGCGCAGTGGTTGGCCGCTGCTGCGCAATCCCGACAGAATCAATTGTCCTCTCCGGCTCAGAAAGCGTGGAGATGTACGACTCCTGTGCACGTTCGCTACGATCAACAGGCTGCGAAAACTGAGCAGTCAGACCAGGTTGTGAAGATTCAGAATGCTGACCAGAGTGTGCAGCAAAACGAGGCAGTTCGGACAGTGGAGCCGACGAGGGTTGCGGCAGTGGCTGCAGAATTACGGGTGGCAACGCAGCAGGACTGGATGAGATGAACGGAGAGATCTGTGGGGGCGGCTCGTCACCCTTGTTCAGAAGATCCGTGATCCTATTTGAGGATACGCTTGGCTGTCTTGGCAGGCGTGGCTCAGCTATCGGCTCTCTTTCTGCGCCATTCATAATTGGACCCTCAGAAACCCTGTGTCTGGGTTCCTCGGGAGCATATGCAGTGGGCGCTGGCTGAATGATCGGTTTCCGTGGACTGGGATCGCGGGTCTCAATGCCCGTCGACATGGAAGCTGACATGGCTGAGCCGGGTTCGGGATGCTCGAGCAAATCATCGACCATGGCGGGGGCAGGAGTCGAGGTCCTGGATCGAGCATTCGCACGGATAGGCGTCGATCTTGCCGATTGCCCACGCCCTCTACGACCACGGGTGGACTTCGGTGTTGACGTGGATCTTGGTGGTGGAACACTTCCCATCCTTGGTGTACTAATCTCAGCCGCAGGCGTGCTACGAGGCGTAATGCGCTCCTCGTATTTCCGCTCCTCAACCCGGGTAGGAAGAGGAGCCGGCGGGGGTGGATTTTCGATTGCAGAGATAAGCAATTGAAGGCCGGTGGCGTCCTCATTGGGTAATGTCTTGATAACTGGCTCAGGTTTGATGCCCTTCTCGACAGCCTCGGCGGCTTCGGCCAAGGTGTTTGCGTTGTAAATAGCCCGGGCATACTCCCGACGATCTGCGTCAAACGTGGCAAAATTCTCTCGAGACGTGACCACGTCTTTATCAAATTCGTCCGGATTTTTCTCCAAGAAGCTGTCTCTTTCTTGTTTTGAGAGACCACGACGCTCGAAGTCTTTCAACAGCTTTTCTGTCTCGAGGTAAAACCTACTGCGAGAGTCTGAACTTGGGTCGAGGAAGCCAGTCGGTCGCCATTTGTACTGCATGCCACGTCGACGAGGCACGAGACCGTCCTGTGTACTTGTTAGAGACAGCTAAGCTTTAGGGGCTGCAAGACAAATGGTAATACCTCATCGTCAGTAGCTTCGCCGTCCTGCGCTTGCTTTTCAGCCTCACGCAGAATATTCAAAATTTGGTACTGGCAACGTAAGAGATAGTCTTCTTGAATATTGAAGAAAACGTTCTGAGAAAATATTAGTCGTCGAGTCCATCGAGAAACAATAGCCACCTACTTCGTATGCTGTCTCGACGATGTGCTGCTCGGCCGTTTTCCTGCGCTCAACGTGCTCTTTTGAAATGGCGAATTTCCGATCCAGATAGCCAACGCGATCGGCGAGCTGAGCATCCAAAGCAGCCTTGACAATTTCGTACTGATCGCTCTGCTCGTGAGCGTTTGGATCCTCCTCGACGTCATTGATGGCACGATCAGCAAGCTCAGCGAGGACAGGCTTCAGCACCTTGACGACAGCACGATATGCAGTCTTCAACTGCAGCTGGCGACGTAGGTCGGCCTCGATGCTCGGGTCAGCATTGGGGGCGCGGCGCCGGCCAGGTAGTCGTTTGGGTTGCTTGATGGGACGTTCACTGCCAGCCTGCTGGTCGTCTGAGAGATGGTCCCTGTCGGGCAGGCCGGCAGAGGGCGGGGTCGATGTCGCATCGGTGTGAAAGCTTGCATGAGTAGATAGAGTCAGTCCGCCGCGGCCACCTCTCCCTCTACCGCGACCTCTCCCCCTCCAACCACCGCGGGCACGCTTTCGTGGTGGTTCGGGATCCGGGTGGTTGGTAGCGGGCACGGGCGGGTCGGCGTCATCGGGCGAGGAAGTGCCGTTGACGCCGTTGGTGTGTGGAGGATGATGCGAGAGATCTTCACCGCCAGCCGAGGAGCGTTTTCTCTTATTACCGCTTTTGGAAGTGTCCAGGGATTCCTGGTCATGGTCTTGTGACGAGGTGTCGGACTCGGGAGCACCCGGCACATCTGCATCCATGTGATCACGGTCTGCATCGCGGCTCTGCTGATCGGCGTCGTCGGTCGACGATGACGATGCAGATTGGTGGGTGGCGACTTGGTTGTAGTCGGCCTGAGGCTGCGGGTCGTTGAGCGAGCTGCGACGGCTGCCGCTGGCTTCGGATTGGGCGGGTGAGTCAGTGCCTACGGTAGAGGCGGCCTTGCCAGCAGCGCGGGTCGTCATGTGCAAAGCCTCAGTGGGTTGCCGCCTGGCTGGCTTCGAGGGCGTCAGGCTAGCGGCTCGCGTACTGGACCTGCGTAACCGCGTTTCCGGCGATGTGGCTGGCCGAGATGAGAGCCGTCAATGGAGGAACGAAGGCACAAAACAGCGGGATACGAACCTGGCCTGGACATTTCGGGGCTGCGTGATGTCGACTTGGCGCCTCCTCGTCTGCGCTTCATGGTGGGGCGGTGGTCTGGGGTTGGATAGTTAGGGTCTGGTACGCGACCATGTGAGGCGGTCGGGAACTGTCCAGACTTACCGGAAAAACAAGTGGAGCTGCCAGTCAGAGGGAATCAAGCAAAATGTGTCAGGTGAAGCAGGCGGCAATCATTCACCAGTCGGCTGCGGTGACAGGAGTAGGCGTGCAGCAGCCCTGGGCCAGCCGCCACAGCGGAAATGGAAAAGTACTGCAAAGCGTGCGCGGCGACAGCGCGGGTCAGAAAAAAAGCGAGCAAGCCGCGCGGATCATTCGGCCGAAGCGATGTGCTGGGCAGATGGTGCGATAGCAATTCGCTGGCGGTGGGTTAGTTGACGCACGCGGATCGGCTGGAGAGCGCGGATGGTCCAACTGGTCGCGGGCCACCGTGGCGGGGCAGATGAAAAGACTCGGCGAAAGCAAACTTACAAGAAAAAGAGCGGCCCGGGCAGGGGTGCAGGGCGGCTGGCGGGGGTGGTGGCGGGACGAAGTGGTTGTTGATGGCGGGCTCGAGTGAGATGCAAATGCAAAATGGTGCTCGTCTCACGAAGGGGACGGGCCTTGCACAGCAACAACAAAGACGGCTGGAGCGGGGTGAGGCGGCGGCCGGGCACGCTCGCTGGATGCTCCTCTTGCGGCTTGGGATGCGGCGATGCGCTGGATGAGCCCGGGGGTTGGGGCGTGTTGTTTCTTCTCTATTCAGAATCCAAATGAACAACCTGACAAGCAGCGAAGCACTCGCCCGGCCGGCTAGCCCCTTTTGCGCTAGCCAGTTCCCAAAACGTCAGGGAGAGCACGCGAAACTCGGATTTTAACCCAGCCCCAGAAACGCTGCCCAGAAGTCCGCGCAGGCTTGCCCGCGGCCTCAAGCGACTATTTTGCGCCTGTAGTGCGCTGCTTGATCGCTATCGTTGCCGCGCCTCGCGTGAGCGTGACGGGCCGGCCGCTGGTCTCGAAGCGCTGGAAAGAACGCCCGGCAAGTCCTAAGGGGACAACCATTGCACCGCACCCTGTCGCCACCCAAATCTTCTTCAGCCGCCAGCCCTCTCTGCGCCGCCATGGCCGCGCGCTCTCGTCAACTGCCAGTCCGCCTGGTGCAGTGCCGTCGCCGGGCTCTTTCCTGTCTGGGCGACTCGGCCACTGCTAAATAAAGCCGCCTTGCGCAATGCTTGCGGCCCCCCATTATTGCACCACCATATCTCCCCCGGCATTCCAGCCTGCCAGCTCTCAGCCCTCTCCCCGGTACGAAAACCGCAACACTCCGCGAAGGGTCAACGCCAAGCCTGGACTGCCGTCGGCCCTCTCAGGTGATTTGCCGAATGATCTGCTGTCGGCCGTCGAAATTGGCCTTGATCCCCCGGGGCATCCGCACGCCTGGGAAATGTGCAAACGCACCCCGTCATCATTGATGCTTGTGTTGTCTAGGCCGGCCTCCTCCGTGCACACGTATCCTCCCTCGTCCGCAATCATCCCCAGACAAATGTCTGCGCACCGAGATTTGCTTGCGTGCCTCAATTTCCAGCGCAATGCTCGCCCCCTTGCCCGCTCCACCTTCAGGGTCCCCCGGAACTCGCTCCGCGGCCCGGAACGAACTGCTTCATGCTCGCTCAATGTCGTCATCATCTCCATCCACGATAAGCGCCATCTTCAAACATGTTGTTGTCGTGGTCGAAACCGCTCCCTCGTGACATGTCTCACCTCTAAAGCTGACCCAGCTGTTTTTACCCGGGCGCGCATCGCCGTCAATCCCACCCCCAGCTGCACTTCCATTGGCGCTGATCCATCGGCGGCTTGCAGCGAGCAACCCCGCCACTGCAGGGAGCCGAGCATAAGCTGCAGCGTGCGAAGCAAGGAGCTGCGTTGCTGCGAAATCTTAAATGGGGAAAAGAAATAAAGATAAATCCATCATCCCCGCCCCAACAAATAACACGAGTGTTGGTTTGGAAAATGTTGCTTTGAAATAATGCAGTCAAAGGTCTTGTACACAGCTCTGCGCCGTGTTTAAGATCGACGCGTACAGTCGATAAGAATCAGCTGTTACTCGCGACGCCCATGGTAGTACCGCCTGCATTGTCGAAGTAAGGCACAGGGATCGTATAGCCCCGGTAGCAAATAAGCTGCCAACCCCTCAACAACAGCAACAATAACCTTCGAGCCGCCCGTATCCATGATTGCCGGGTCGCCAATCTTTGCGCGGATCGGCCCTCGCAGTCCCTCAATAAGCATTGCAGTAAAAATATATTACCTTACCTAGCGCCTGGCTTTATTTTTTTATTTTTTTTTTGCCATGTGCATTTACAAGTACCGAAAGAATGCTCCCGCCTGCACGCAAATCATAGAAAACAAGAACAATGAACCAATATCAATACAGCATAATCAACAACTTCCACACAATCCCCTCAAGAAACCAGCCCCAGGACCTCCATCTCTCTCTCCCAGCCCCCAGCGCCCTGACACTCCACCTCTCCAACACCGCCCCATCCAAAACAACAACATTCCCCACCAACACCAACACCACAACCACCACGCCACCCCAGCACCACCATCATCTCGCCACCATTAAAAAAAATCCAACATACATAAAACCCCACCCGGCTCCTCCCCAAACAAGCTCCCCACCTCGGCCCGATCCATCAAACAAGACCACCCCGGCAAACAGGGAGGGGGAGAGCCAAAAACCATGTCTCAAGGACTGACCACCTCTTACTGACTAGGTAACGAACGAACATCAGGACCGCCCGCCCACGTGTTTGCAAAACTCAACTCCATAATTTAGAATTTCAAGCTTACTTGCTCCACGTTGCTTTTGCTTGCCTGAGCAAAAAATCGGTAAATGCTGATAACGATGAGGAGGAAGGGGGCGCGATAGTTTCACCACTACCACCACGAATGTGGAGCAGGAAAAAAGGATAAGAAGAAAATAAGAAGGAAGACCCTTGATTCAGGTTGATGAAAGAAAACGATGTTGCCCGCTGCAGCTGCAGCTGCCTGCCCCTGCCGCCGCCGCCGCTGCCTGAGGCTTGATCTTAAACGCTGAAACGAAACAGCGAAAATCCGGGAAAAGATGTCAAACAAACCCGCCATGGTGATGAAACCCCACCAAGATCCTGTAAGAAAAAAAAGAGTTCTTCATCGTTTCTGATCTGCTGCTGCCCAAGCGGCAACGTTTCAAGGAACTGGAACCCCACCCACAGCTCTCCTTCACAAATGCCATGTTTCATCTGTTTTGGCTGGCAGGGGTTCACGACAGATAGACAAGATAACCAGGGAAGAAAAAAAGTGAAACATTCAGACATGAGAGAAATTCGATTTCCTTTTTCGTTTGCTGTTTTGCTTCTAATTCGATGCTCTAAGATGGGTGATTTTTTTACGCTTTGTGGATCAGATCGCCTATGCTTCGCCGTTGTGCCATATTCCCATCCCAACCACCTACCCCCACCCCATTGTTCCGGCGCCGATGTAGAGAACCAGAGACCTAGAGACAAAGGGAATAAAGGAAAATAAACACCAGAAGCAATCCCACACACTCATGCCAGCCCTCTCCATAAAAGACATTACGGTCGTGCAGTCCGGCTGTGGTGATGATGAACACAAAAAATCGATGATACGCTTTCCCGCTTCGCCATGTGAGAAAAGCAGCCACAAATAAAGCCATTGGTAGAAATCCAATTCCTTCCTTCTTTCTCTTCTGCCTCCCCGTGAGGATGAGACAATGCGCACACCGCCGAAAACAGAAAAAAAGGGTATCAGTTACATCAAAAAAACCAGGACATCAAGGAAAGACGTGAAAAAGAGAGGCCCATCCCAGCCCCTCAAGTAGCCAATTACTCCTTATTCAAACTAACCTTCCTCAAACTCGCCAAGCTAACCCTCGGACTATCGCCATTACTAAAGATAAACTCGGGTACAGGCGGGGTCGTCTCGCGGGCAGGCGGGCTCGGGCTACGCAGACTGCGCATCGACACGTTGCTGCGGATGCTCTGCTGGCCGTCGTTGTTGAAGGGGGAGTAGGGCGTAGTGCTGCCGGCGCGAGTGCGGCTGTTGGCGCGCGAGCGCGACGGGTGGGCGATGACCTGGCCGCTGTACGGCGACGCGACGACGACGGTGCCGGGCGACGCCGCAGGCGGCGGGTGCGGGCTGTCGGAGCGGAAGAGCGGGTGGACGTTCGAATCGTCAATGCCCGCCGTCACGCTCGTCATCGACGTCGGCGTGCTGGGCCGCGAGTTGTGCGGGCTGCCGGCCATGAAGGCCGGTTGTGGCGCGGGCAGGTCGTCGAGGTCGAGGGTGAGGACCGACGGGTGGTTGGACTGGGGAGGGAAGGGGCCGTCCAGGGCGCGGGCGGGAGAGACGGGGCGGCTGCCCGGAATGGGGTCGAGGCGGGTGCCGCCGCGGCCGGGGCCGAAGACGCGGAGCAGGTCTTGCTGGATGTCTGATGCTGCCGCCGACTGTGTTGCGATGTCGCGCGCCTGCTGGTCGACGTTGGACGTGTCCCAGCTCTCGAAGCCATCCGAGGGGGCGAGGGAGTTTGTGCGCGTGGTGTTGCCAGAGTAGAAGCTTCCGGACTTGCGGAGGGACGAGGTTCTCGACAGGAGACGCGTGCGTGACGTGATGGGTCGAACGACCTGCTGCAGAGAGGACCTCCAAGAGTTGCGAGACGAGTGAAGCGTATCGCTCGAGAACGTCGGGGAGGCGAGATCTCCGGTCGTCCTTTCTCCCTTGAGCTCGAGCATCATTGGCGGTGCTTGGTCACGCACCTCCTGACCCCTATTCTCGGTTGGCGAGCGGCTCAGGCTCATATCCGAGGACAGAGGCAGCCATCGTGTCGTGGTGAAGATGAAGATGGCCTGAGTCAATGTGGAGAGAGCCCATACCGCGAATTTGGCTGCCATGAAGTCGCTCGAGGCACCGGAGTCCTTTGCCCTGACATCGTCGAAGTGAGACTGCGTCAGGCCGTACGTAACGACAGTGAAGAGGCTGGCGAAGAAGAGGGGAACCGAGTAAAGAGACAAAAGGACCATTCGGCTCTTTGCCGAGCTGTACCACCGCTCATCGCCCCTCCACACCACCTGTATTAAGAATAGCACTAAGGCTGCAAGGGCAGCGATGTTGAGAAGAACAGATATTATCGCCAACGCACGGAACGATAGCGAGGCAAGGAAAAGGGAGGAAGCCGTTAGCGCGGAGAACACAGCAGTGACGATGGTGAGTATCGTGGCTGCCAGCGCCAGTGCGGAGAGGGTGAGGCGGGAGGAAGAGTCGTTTCTCGAAGCCATGGATTTCCTGAGAGAGCGAGAGTCGATTGTGGAGAGGGACATTTCGCAACAGAGGGCCGTGGTGGCGGCGAGCCCTGGGGATTTGGGAGATGATCCTGGTTGAGGGGTAGAAAGTATGTTGCAGCCTGGCGAGGCCGTTGAGCGCTGACCAAGGGGCTTGACAGCGGTGGAGATCGACGGGGCGAGCGGCGACGGAAGGTTGAGAGGGTCAGGTCGTCAGGCCATAGACCGAGACATCAGGTTCTAACCACGGGATGGGAGGGGGCCGAGTCTTGAGTTGCCGTGGTGCGGCAATAAGCAAGTGATGGGCGTACAGGCCTGGGTGAGAGACAGGGAAGACGATGCTGTGGCCGGGCGGTGAGGGGGGTGGTTTCGAGTAGAGATCGGATAGAGTTCCCCGGGCTATAATGCAGATGATGGACAAGTCTGTGCACGTATATCCTGGGTCGCGACGCAGGTATAAAGCGAGTGACTGAGGAAGGAGGATGATCGGCTTAGGGGGGTGAGCGAGAGTTGAGTCGGCAGGCTGGCAGTCCAAGATGGCGCGCAGTCGGTATATCTGGTCCACTCGGGAGGATTGGGGCCGGGGCTAGTTTCGAAAATTCGTGATGCAGTCCGTGGCTGTCTTGCTCAGCCTCTGATTTTGCGGGATCTAGCTGATCTACGCGTGCGGTGAGGGGACCCGGGAGGCTGGGAACGAGGAGCTGCAGAGAGAGCAAGAAGGACGACAAATGACGAGAGGGTATTGGCAACGGCGGGCAACGGCGTGTGGGGACCTCAAGGAATAAATAGAACCCGGTACGGTAGGGCTCGTGTGGTAGGGACAGGCCTGCACTCATCTTGCCAATCCTTGATCTTGCCAATCCTTGATGCGCGACATGCATCCGGGCGGGCGCGGAGAAGCTGGGCAGCACTCCTGGGAAATTGCTGCGTTTGGATGACGGCAATGCAAGCACTGGCGCGAGACAGCGGGCAGCACGGTGGCATCGGCGAGCATCCGCGTACTCCTGGGCCACCGGCCGCTGCGACCCTACGCAGGTACGGCTCGGGAGACCCAATTTTCTGTGGCCGTTGGCCGCGCGCGTCCAATGGCGTACAAGCTGGCGGCGGGCTCGAAACGATGGGCGACGGGGCGTGGACGCGGCCAGAACGAGGATTAACCAAAAAGCCCCCGCAGCGGGCCCGTTCGCAGGCGGATCCCTCGTCATTTCCGTGCGCCAAACCAGACGTCAAACAGCCCGCGCTGTTTACTGGCAAGAAGCACGAGACAGCGCTGGGTCAACAAACACGCTGCCACCGCGGTGCGGGCTAGCGCCCACCGGGTGCGAGCTGAGGCTGCGCGGCGCTGCACACAGTCGGGTTGCCCCCAGTCGCGGCGTAGGACAAGCCGCAGTCCACAGCGCCCCGTGGCACGAATACATGCGCGTGGCCGCCAATGGCAGCGTGGCCAGCGCCTGTGTCGGGAGAGCGCGCTGATGGCGCTCGTGTGGAGGGCAGCGTGCCATGGCCGACGAGCCCGACGAGAGCCCCATGCTGGCTCGGCGACAAGACGCCTGTGCGCGCGTCTGCCCTACGCTCCGCGGTGATGAAGGAGGCTGCGGAGACGTGCGGCTTCGGGAGCGCACCTTAAGCGGCGGGTCCATCATGCGGCACCCGCCGCGCCGACAGCCTTCGGTCGGCTCTCGCTTAATCGGCCGTTCTCCGTAGGCGCGGCCTCATTCCAGCAGCCTAGCATGTTCAGGCGTGAAGCATTCGTGCAGCTGTCTTGCATCCTCCTTGCCGCACCTGCGCCTCAAAACCGATCACGACACCAGCCGCGAGCGAGCCCTCTGCGCCTCCAGGGTCCTGTTTGTTTTGTCTTTTTTTTTCTCTGCGTGCTGCGGCGGCTAAGGGCTCTCGGTAACCATGTGGACTCCAGGAGGTGAAGCGGAGGCCACGATGCTCAGGGCGAGTTTCGAAAAGCGGTGAACCGTGGACGAGAAGGCGATCGATAGTTCGCCCGGACGGTGGTGCGTGCCGCGGAGCCTCGAGCACGCGTGGTACGGCAGCGAGCGTGATGGGGGAGAGGTATGGTGGCAGCCTAGCAGCGGAGGTTTGGAGTTGGTGCAAACTCGCCAAGACTTTCCGCAGTGGCGCCTGCTCGCCGCCTCTCGCGGTGGCTCGTACTGTAATCGTGCCTACCTCATTGCCTCACCTCACCAAACTCCATCAACGCTTGCGGACCCCGTTGAAAATTCTGCATCGCGTTTGCGCACCTGCAGGCCCCCGTCCATTGTCTGACGCGAATAAAAGCCCGGCATCTGCCTCTTACTCGCCGCCACACCCCACCCGCAGTGCCAACCCCGCCGCTATCGTCACCATGAAGCTCACCTTCAAGGTATGCGTAGCCCATCAGCCTCGCCCGACTGCATGCTAATCCCCCCGCCCAGGACCTCAAGCAACAAAAGTTCGTCATCGAGGCAGAGCCCTCTGAGACGGTGCGCCACCCCACGCGCCCCGCCGCGCTATTCAACAAACTCGAGACCGCGTGCTGATCCCCGCCGTTGCTAGATTGCCGATGTCAAGGCCAAAATCTCCGCCGAGAAAGGCTGGGAAGCGGACAAGCAGAAGCTGATCTACTCCGGTAAACTTCTGAGGCGCAACGCGACATCCAAGCCCGATTACTAACGTTGGGCGCAGGCAAGATTCTCCAGGATGACAAGACCGTGGAATCGTACAACATCGAGGAGAAGGGTTTCATCGTCTGCATGATCCAGAAGGTCCGTGTTTCAACCAGGTACTCGAAGCTTGCGAGCTCGAATGCTCACTTTTGACCAGCCAAAACCCCAGCCTGCCGCATCTGCCAGCAAGGCCGCTCCTTCGACTCCTGCCCGCGAGCCCGCCCAGGCTTCCACTCCGTCCGCCCCTGCGCAGTCGTCGTCTACCACGCCCAATGTCCCCGCCACCCCCTCCCCCGCACCCGCTGCGCCCCAGGCCCAGGCCCAAGGTGGCCAGTTCAACAACCCTTCGTCCTTGACCATGGGTCCCGAGAGAGAGGCGGCAATTGCAAACATGGAGAGCATGGGATTCCCGCGTGCAGACATCGACCGCGCCATGAGGGCGGCCTACTTCAACCCTGACCGTGCCGTCGAGTATTTGTTGACCGGCATTCCCGAGAGCGCTCTGCGTGATGCCCCGGCCCAGCAGGGTGGCGCTCCCGCACCCGCTGCGGGTGCAGGCGCACAGACCGCAGCTCCCCAAGCCGCTTCGGGCGGAGACGAGCCCGTCAACCTCTTCGAGGCCGCAGCGGGTCAGGGTGGTCGCGGAGGTGCTGGTGCGCGGGGAGCTGCGGCTGCTGGAGCTGGTGCCGGTGCCGGTGCTGGAGCTGCTGCTGCCGCCGCTGCTGGTGCTGGTGCCGGCGACCTCGACTTCCTCCGCAACAACCCTCAGTTCCAGCAGCTCCGCCAGCTTGTGCAACAACAACCTCACATGCTCGAGCCCATCCTACAGCAGGTTGGCCAGGGCAACCCTGGCCTCGCCCAGCTGATCGCCGACCACCCTGAGCAGTTCCTCAGCCTCCTGAGCGAGGACCACGACGACGATACTCCTCTCCCGCCCGGTGCGCAGGTTGTCAGCATTACGGAGGAGGAGAGTGAGGCTATCGACAGGGTACGTATCGATATAGCAGCCCCTTGGCCCGTTCGAGAAGCTAACCGCAGAGCAGTTGTGCCGCCTCGGATTCGAGAGGGACCTTGTTGTGCAGGCCTACTTCGCGTGCGACAAGAACGAGGAGCTGGCGGCAAATTTCCTGTTCGACCAGCCCGAGGATGACGACCAGCAGTAGGGTACGGGTTAATGACAACGGCTTGTCACTTTCAGTTCTATTTTACGATATGGACGAACAATCATGGTCTCGAGACATCCCCCTCCCAATCTGGCTTCCTCTTTTGCTGCATAACTGAGCGCAACACAGCCCTCGCACACCCCCCACCTCTCTCTCTTAATACTTCAACCCCACGTTTTCCCATAGGCCAGTGCTTCGACGAGTGGCAGGGGCAGCAGCTTCGGTTAGGCGATGCAGGGGTTATCTGTGCGTTGCTCCCCTTTTTCTCAAAGTCATCCGGCGAGGCTTCTCTCATTTCGACACTTTGGCATCAAGAACCTGCTTCGCACGGCGATATCCCGGAATGTAGACAGCTCTCGGTCGGAATTGAAAATGTGCATTGAAACCCAATTTCTCTCTTCATCCGATGGTGAATATATTTCTGATACAGAGCAGCAGCAGATTCATGAGGTTGGTGTACGTGGTTTGGGCGTAGTCGGGATCACATGCAGACCACCAACCATGGTCCCTTTCACCCTGATTGATGAACAGCTCTCTTGTACCTCACGTGGCAATGCAAAGACCAGCACACGACCACCTACCAGTTTTAGCTGCCTATCATTTGTTCCAGAAGATCTCGGAAGCATTTTTCGAAAGCTAGGATTTTCCCCGTACAAACGAAAAAGCAAGGACACCGTTTCGCACCGTTCGAACAGCAAACGAGGCAAAAAAAGAGCCGACGCCGCCCGACTCGTCGAAACCTTTTTTTGGTAAAGGGGGGCGCCCGGATGGGAACGGTTGATCCGCACTCGATTTGGGCATGCGCGTGGTAGGCTTAGCGCCCGGTTAGGTGCAACGGCAAGGCGGGAGTTCGGCGCGCGGCGTGGGCACGGAAAAAAGGTGAAACGGCCAGGGGGGTCGTGGGCAGAGTAAGTAACTAGGCAGCCATGTGTGGGAGTTTTCCGTGTGTCTGTGTGGTGAGCATCTCGTATAGGTAATGGTGGTGTTCGGGCGTCGTCGTCGTCACCACTTGCACTCTTTTATTTCTCTCTGGCACGATACAATATGAGATGATGAAGGGAGGGGAGGAGGAAAGGGTTGGCGAGCGGAGATGTTCGGAAACGTGTCGGTGCTTTTCCGCCCTGTGTTGTGTTCTGCGTTGTGTTGTGTGTGGACGTGCGGATGATGTTGGCAGGGGGGTGGTGGCATGTTGTTGGGCGAACAGGTGGATGGTGGATGGTCTGTGGTTTAGCTGTGTGTGCTGTGCGCTTTGATGAGCTGTGCAACAACACCCGTGCGGAAGTATCGTGTGGTTTATTCGATCCTTCGTGCAAAAACGCGATTCGCTGCTAAAGTCTTACTAAACAGGCACGGAACCAGATGCACAGACAGTAATGGCCCTCTGCGTTGGGCTTTCGTTGTCGTTGGCCTGCGTCGTCGGCTGCGCCATCGTCTGTTCGTCTGTCGAAGTCGTCGTCACCCTACGGAACCGCACTGCGGCTCGGGTAAGGGAAAGTGGCTTCATCTGTCAAATCACGGAGCTCTAGTTTATTCTTCACGAGTTCCCATTCCCAAAGTGGACCACCGGTCAAGTCTGCTAGCTCTGCACTAATAGAAAAGGCGTTTGCCGTTGTTGACTAAGCCACAGGCTGGCGAACTTGTGGCTTTTGTGGCAGGTGCCCCGGACCTCTCAGTTGGGATGCTCATACCGGCTATTATGTTGGCTGTGAGGTTGTCATGCATTGCATGCACGCATGCATGTGAAGCAGCTTGGCCAATCTCCGAGAATCCCAAAAATTCTTCCCTGCAACCACTGCTGATTATACAGGGTTCGGAGAGAAAATGGGTTGTTCCGTGCCTGAGAGAGAAGGAAAACAGAGCGGCTATTTCCCCACAGACTGCCTTCTGGCAGGAGGGCCAATGTTTGAGATGTGAGGGTTACAACATGAGACAGGAGGGTTAGGGCGAACAGGTCACATATCACCACTCGTTTTCCACACCTTCCATACAATACAAGACTCGATGCACACGACCTGTCATAGCCCACGATCGCATCGAAGCTCCATGACTCTCTTTCAGCTCAGCCTCTCAAATGACTACAACGGACATTGCTCCTGACCTTGGATCTCTCAAACACACCCCTGCTCGATTGACGAGCTGAGATCAACAGGGCTCCGCTTAAGCGAAATCCGAGGATCCGAGCCGAACAACACACACAAAGGCTTCTTTTCCCTCTGACCCCGGTCCCCGCCGTCGGCGGCCAGGTTTCTTTTCTCTCTTTTTCTTTCTTCGTCAGCAATGCTGATCACACTGCCGGCCTCAAACGTTCTGGAACGTCGCCAGCCAGCTTGGACACCACCCTGGTTCCTGCGCTGGCATTGCTTGGCCTGCGCGCTCCACACACCCGTGACACCACTCCGTCATGGGCTCCTTTGAGGCTTAGCGCTCTCTGACCGGACGGCAGAACGGCCTTGCGTTGGCTTTTTGCTACTAAGAAAAAAATATGGCTACGGCGGCGGCGGCAGTGCGGCGCTATCGATATCCAAACGCGAAGGAGTAAGAGATGTGCACAGTCAACAAAAAAAAAATAAAGAGGAACCGCGAATCCCTCCAACTGCCGCGCAGCGGCTTTCCGTCCGGCTGTTGTGTAACTGCTGCTGTTGATGTCATCGGCGCCTAGCTACTTACTACTCGTCCTTGCCCCTTCCCCATGCCGTTTTCGGATAAACCGTCTCGTGATTAATATATCAAGGCCCTTTTAGTAAATAGCAAGTGGTCCACCACGTTGCACCACTGACTAGCTTAGCTCCGATTTACTCCACATTGTTCTCGACACCCACCCACATCCTCGCTAAGAGAAAGAGGGAGAAAGAGACGCCGGTGAAGGCGGATGAGCGGGCTAGGTACGTCACATTTTCTGAGTGCCCACAGCGCGCGAAATGCGCTTGGGCTTCCGCTGCCCGCATCCGCCGCCGCCCGCTGTTGCCGATGGCTGCCGGCCGGTCAGTGTTACTATGTGGGACGACGACCAAATTTCCTCCGAGCCCGCTCCTCTCATTTGTGGACCGCTGGACGCGTAGAGTGCTAGGCACTATAGCAGTGGGCCTTGCTGCTGGGTGACAAGGCTCGGCGTGGCTTGGACGGATGGGGGGAGCAGCAGAGGGATGGCGGCAGAGAGTCTCCCTTTCTCCCGGCAGAAAGTGGTTGTTAGGGTGGACTTCAAAACTTTTTTGGCGGTAGTGAGCAGTTGTATAGGACGAAGCGTCTGGTAGCGCCTATCTTTGCTATTATTGTTCTGAACGGGATTCTTCCATTGGTGTCTTGTTCTTTTTTTTTTTGCTTCTGTCTCTTCTTGTGAACTCACCTCTGTCTTTTTTTTTTAAAAAAAAAAATTCTGCACACTCCCATTGCCCATGCTGCATCAATCTCTCAGCCACCACCGCCTGCCGTCGAATGTGCCGTTTTCCAATGCTTCCTTCCGGAAAGAGTAAGTCAGCGCGAAGCATGTACGCTATGGAGGAAGCCGAACACCATCAACAAATAAACGCGTCTTCTCCCTTCACGCCATGATGCCCTTTCACTTATGCAGAGTAAAAATTCTCTGGTTCGCGCTATCGACGGGAACCAGCGCGCGGCTGACCTTCCCCCCGAGCTAGCGTTGGGGATTGACGACTTCTCACTTCTGGCTGGTCAGCAAACCCTGCATGCGCAATGCGCAGCAGAAGGTGGGGGTAGGTTGGGCACGCATGGTTGGCGGATGGAGCTATGGGAGGAGCCGGACGAGGCTTGCTTCCTCTTCCGCCGCTATGCCATCGTTCGGCAGGTGCGGCCGTTTATCTCTGGTACGCCAGTTGCATTAGCGTACCGGTTTTCGGGTGGTTGGGTTGGCTGGCGGCACGGCATGACCGACCCGTGCTTTCTAACTTTGTGCCTTTTAGCGACCGTGGGTGCTGATTGGTTGGGGCTTTCGAGGTTTGGGGGCGGATGGCTGTGAGCTGATGAAAAGCGGAGCTGCGAAGGGGTGGGATGGGGGCAGTGATGGGAGATGGGGGCAGTGAGAGCGGAAGTTTGAAGAATGGGTCAGGAGGCGGTTTGGCATTCCTTCGTGCTGGCTGTGGTGCGGAGACAGCGTTCCGCGGAATGTGCCAAATTGCGGTCTTGCAAAGGACCAGTGAGTGTTGATCGAGAAGGAGTTGTGGAGGACAGATCCTCCTGGGTGATTCAACGCCAGGTGTCAAAGGCTCAAACAACGGGTGATACTGGTCAGGGACATGACTAGCCATAGGTTTCCTAAGTAGTCTGCATATAGATCGTGCCAGATGAATCCCTGCTTCTAATATCGAGCAAGTAACAGGTTTGACAGATTTTCTACCTACTCTTCTGGGAGCCACCTTCCAGTTTTAACAGAATCTACGAGCAGTGGCTTCTATCTGCTTTTATTACAGCTACATGTTCATACCGTCACATCCATAAGCCGGTGCACAGCACCTTTCGGCGGCAACAAAGCGTAACTGATGGACTTGTGCTGCGAGGCTGCGTATCTGGCATCAATCAAATATCTAACTTTTTCCAAGCACGACTGAATATCAAACTTTGAATCATTAAGTTTTATTGGAAGAGTATTGGTTAAGTACTGGCAAATCTGTGTCAAACAATCTGGGGCTTGGCTTGAAAAATGAAGACTGATTCTGAATGAAAGTAACCCGAAATACTCCCATCGTCACACAATCTTGAAAGTTTCGTTGGGACTGCCATTCTCCTCCCATTCCATGACTACCTCACCGTGCATGCTACCGTGGACGTAACAATCTCCAATCAAGACGTAACCATCGTACATCCGACGTAGAATGAAAGGAAATTTCCCACCGAAAAGCACTACTACGTGGTCACCTTCTTCCGTCTGTTCTGGCCCCAATCCAATAGAGCCTTTGTCCGTGACGAATATTCGACGGTTTTTGCAGGCGCGAGCGCACGCATTCTGAAAGGCTGAAAGTCTTCCCCCGCCCCCTTGAGCTGATCGGTCACGGAAGGACATCTGGCGAAAGTCCCGAAAATAGGTCCCCAGCCACGGTCGGGATCCCGCTTGAAAGTTCCTCGTCGCCTCCCCATCTTTGCCCGTGCTATCGACGCCGGCTGTGAGAGCTAACAGGAATGCCCGAAAAGCTTGCTCGCGAACATAGGATGGAGTCTGTTGCTTCAAGGCCTGCTCTACTGAGTCCCAGATGGAGGCTATATGGTCTCGCTCTTCCCGGTATAGCCTTGTGTTGTCTCTAAAGGTGCCGAAAGGCTTGATAGGCGTAGCTACGCGGTCAAAGCTAACACCTTTCACATTGAGCACCTTATCAGAAAGCTGCATGTCTCTTTCTTTCCCATCGTCCGCTCTAAACGGGCATTTGGCATAAGTGGTCTTGAAAGGGAAAGGGTTTGCGGCCTGGGGAACCGACCACACGGGGACCCAAGAAGGAGAGAAATAAAATGCAAGAGTGTTTGACTGCTCGCAGTGAGAAAGAACGGAGAGGGTTTTGTCTCTCTTGAGGAGATGCATGGCTGCATGGTGGAATACCGCTTGCTCGGTTTTTCTGTAGTTTGGCCTGAGGAGTCGACTGTATGGCTCGCCTGGCGCAATGTTGATATCTTTGGCAAGTCCCAGCATGGCGTATACTCTGTCTCTGCCATTTGATGCTCCTCTGTTCCGGGCGGTTTCCAGGAGTGTTAAGAGCGGTACACGCTCCTTTGATTGCAAGGTGATTTGCCATGTGGCAGTCGCATTTTGGGTGGGTAGGCTCGAATACAAATTTTCTTTAAACCATTGGGCAGCTTTCCCAACCGCCCACCATTTGATCTCCCATTCTCCGAGCACGACAACAGCGTTGTCAACTTTACTGACGGCGGCTTCTTGGATAGTCCAAACTCTTTTGAACCAGTCATTGTCGAAAAATTTCGCAGGAATTTTCCACTCTGCCGCTGCTGGTGGTACGAATCCGTGAAACCGATGTCGCGTTGCAGGAACCATATTTGCTATCAGCTGCCCATACCACACTCTTCCAGTACTATCATTATTTCGCAGTGCTTGATTGATGAAGACAAGCAATATCGGAACTGATCCAAATTCGCCCAAGTGTCGTTTCATGGTGAACCGACTGATCCTGCCATATTGGCCCAAGGGAGTTGGTGTTGGATCTTCCTCCCCAAACCAGATGCGCACGGATCTGGCGGTCCTGTAGATGTCCCTCATAAGCTCGACCTGAGAGCTTCGTTCGTCGAGGTCATCCTGGTTGATGCAGATCAAATCAATCCACAACCACTCGGATCGCGGGTTGAAGGCCGAATCATGCTCGTGGACATTCCTTGAAAACGACCGCCAAACGTTGTGAGATGAGTGGAGTGGATGTGATTCATCCCACGAATCTTCTAAGGAGCCATCCGTGTCGAAGAAGCGCCTGAGATGCCTAAGTATGGACAGAAAGTTGCTCGTAACAGGAAACTCGACATCGTTCAGTTTTATGATGTCTGTCCGTCTTGTCATATCGCCCCAAAGATAGGATAAAGCATCGAAAGCATGAACATGGTCGAGGCTGTCCACTGTTTTGACTTCACACTCCAAGATTCCTGTGTTTCGGGCTGGCTTGATTCGAAGGAGCCGGATTGAGCGCTCTCCGGTGAGTCGTGGCAAGGCTGAAGCCGATGTAGAAGGCATAGCGAGAACCGCCGCAGCCAAACCCTTCAGCACAAGTTTCGCGCAGATGTCGAAAGGCACATAAATGACGCTTTGAGAATGAGATAATGAAGTGAATAATAAGGGTGCAGACGACACGACCTTGAGCTTGCGAAAGTGAAGCTTGGTTTTCTTCGCCATTCAACCGCATAGGTCGGGCGTTTCTTCCCCGCTTCACCCAGCTGACTTGGATATGCAAGCATATGCAAGCTGCTTATACATGCATCCGGATTCAGGTTCTGCTTGAGTTGTTCTGGGAGGGGTAGGATCAGCCTTCCCTTGTTTTTCTTTCTTTTTCTTTTTCTTTCGCTCCCAGCTTTTTAAACCTCAGCCTCGTCACTCTCAGAAAATATCTATCCAGACAACGCGTAATAAACCACCTCGAAAGATGGCGATTCCAGGGATGAGGACCAGAGTATGTCCTCTACTCTGTTACTCACATCGAAAAGTAAAATTTGGTATGGGAACCCAATATGTCCACATTGAGAAGCCCTTGAACTAAACTGCCTCAGGAAAGCTTGCAACAATGTAAGAATATCGCATACTGTTGCCTCAAGATACCCACAGAATTATCTGCTGAAACTGTAGAATTAGAGCTGCGGTAATCAGCATTTTAACTTCTCTGGTGGCTTGCGGGATCGCCATAGCAAGCCACCGCAAGCCAGCCGCAATCATGTTTGTGGTCTGGAGCATAGCGTAAGTACCTCAGGTCACAGAAGTCCTTGATTTGTACTGAAGTATGAATATAATCACCAGAGTCCGACTCGTACTCCTGTACGGCATGGAATCGCCTCGGACCCAAACTTTTATGAATATGCTGGTCCCGCTGACCTCAGGCGAGCAGCCGGGCTTGTATCCGATGTCATGGAGGTTTGTGCAATACCTCAAGCTATTCATGTTCGATTTTATTACTGGGACTGCCATCGTTCGCCTCATGAAGCCATCTAGTATTGGTCCGTTTCTCCTTGGTACAATGGGGTTTACTATGCTTGCTGTAGTATGTACGGGGATAGCATCGTTACGAGGGGAAGGAATCATTAGTTCAAGGCTGTTTGGAGGCACTGGAGTCGAGCAAATGGTTCTCACTACCGTTGTTTTGCCATCTCGTGGCCGGTCCTCCATTAATAGACGGGAATCGCGCGGAGCTTCATACATCCCTTTAGAGTCGATAGTAGTACCGGAACCTGAGGCGCCATAGGTTATGCTACTCAGTAGCTCGGCCATTATTCATCAAGGAATTCAGGCTCGAGAACTCTAAACCTGATATTGCTTATTTTATGGAGTATAAGCAAGGTAGAATGACCAGCGTTGAAAACAATATTAGCTCTTGCCCAAACTGCTCCTTGACATGTCCATAGAACTGCTTGACTGCAGCAAAGCGCTCTTCTCACTAGTGCCAACTGGTAATCTCGATCTCCTAAGGTTCAATGAAATTAGAAAATTGGGACGTTGAATTAGCCCAAAGGGGTTGAGATGCTCGAAGAATAACCGCCGTGTACGGGGTATCTATCTACATATGTAGGACGCCCTACCAATCTCTTCTCTAACGCCGTTAACCCGACCTCAAGTGCCCCAACACCTTAACTTCCTGAACCACAGAAAACTGCGAAATGTCCAGATACAACAGGACGGCACAATGGCCACAAAAATAAAAAAGCCCAAAACAATGCTCCGACCTAAAATCCCGACGCTCATTCCACATCCATATCCATATCCATAACATCCTCCATCGCATCCCCCACCGCCTCCCACGGCGCATCCTCCATATCCTCATCCACATACCCATGCTGCAAGCCCCCAACCTCCAACCACGTTCCCTTCCCATTCTCACTCCCATCCGCAACGCCACCATTCACTGCACCCGCCAGACTCGCCTCCGCCCCCCTGTACGCCCTCTCCAACGCCCGCAACACCACCTCCAACAACTCCACCAACCGCAACTCCTCCACCTCCTCCCGCTGCCACTCCCACGCCGGCACGACCTGCTCATCCGCATCCTTCCACCGATTGCGGAACCCCTTCGCGCGGCGCAGCACCGCTATTACTTCCTCACTCCCCAACGCCTCCAACCCGCCACCCCGCGTCTTCGCGCCCTCCAGCGCCTCCAGCACGCTCTCGTGGTACCTGTGGCCCCACGCGCCGCCCTTCCCTGATATCGGAAGAAGCTCGCCACCATTGATTTTGTTGGATGGCAGCGGCACGCGGTGGAAGCCGAGGAAGAGCACGAGGATGCGCTCGAGCAGGGCGTAGTACTCGAAGAAGTCGAGCTTGAACATGGTCGTCGGCTGCGCGTAAGTCGTCGTCGACGACGATTCGGCGTTGGCCATGGCCGCGCCGGATTGCAGCGCGACCGATTGCGTGAAGACGAGGGTGTGGGATTTCCAGGAGAGGCGGTCGATGAGGCGTTTGAGCTTGTCGAGTTGTTGGTGTGCTTGTTGCTGCTGTTGGCGTTGGCCTCCTCCCGCTGCCGGAGCGGGATCGGTGGTTGTGGTGGTGGAGCGGCTCGGCGCGGGACTGCGGCTGTTGCTGTTGCTGTTGCTGTGGGGAGACGGCGTTGCGTGGCGCGAGGAGAGGAGTTGCTGCTTGTTGTTGCTGTTCGGGCGGTCGATGGTAGGTACCCAGCGCCGGCCGATGATGTCGCCTTCGTCGATGGTGCTGATGATGGGCTCGGGCGGCGCCGCTGTAGCCGCCGCCGCTGCTCGCCGACTGCCTATGATGTCGCCGCCATTGTGTGTTCTCTCGACCGACTGTGGTTGCGGCGCAGTGGCGGTTGTGGTCTGCGGCGCGGGTCGTCGACGCGGCGCGGGGGGAAAGGACAACGAGGATGCTGTTGGCCGTCCCCAGCGGCTACCGAGGATGTCGCCGGTGCTGGTGCTGACGATGCGTTCGCCGCTTGGTGGCATGGTTGGGAGGGTGTTGCGTCAAACGGGGAGGAAGACGAGGTTGAAGGGTATCAACCGGCGGTATCGAGAGCTACGGTACTGTGCGGCTCAGCGGTGAATTGGGATATTTAGTCGGCCGGGGGGTAAGTTGGGTTGGTCAAGGCGCCCGGTAGCCATTGCTGCCTGAGGGCAGCCTTCTGCTGTGCCTCACAGCATTTTTGGATTGGTAGGGGAAAAAAGTACGGGATGGTGCAGATTCGTAGATGGGGATTGCGGTCTGGGGAAAAGCCTGGGCGTTTGGCGTACGATGACGTGTGGTCGTGCGCGCGCGCGCTGACGGGACGAGCTTAAGCTACACCACACACGCACACAAGCGGCCGCTCAATGGAGACAGCTGCAATGAAAATTATACGCGAGCGCAATTCCACAGCTTTGCGCTGCGGAATTATTGCATCTAGCCGTAGGTTATGTGTTTCAGCTCCTGGACAGTCGTATGAGGTCGGTTCCATTAGTATGGCAACAGAGGAGTACTTGAAGCACTCATCCAGACCTGAATGCATGGCACCAAGGCACCCGGACAAGAGCTTCGGCTCCCCGTTTTGGTGCATACTAGGTGAACCGACCCCGAAGTCTAGACTCCATCCCAGCGTTATCATGCTATAATGGGTACATATGACATGAGACGAGATACTGCAGCTTATAGGGCTGCAGTGACTTGACCCAGGCGGGAAACAGCCGGATTCGCTGCGTTTCACGGAAAAAGCGGACACTCCCGCCTGGAGGCACGGCTCTTTGCAGATGTCACGCGTGGTTGCGAAGTAGTATAACGCTTGTGATGATATCATGTGTTTCAAGAAGTCGGGGTACGCGCGGATCATACGATCGCCTTCCGGATGTCTGGGACCAAGCAAATAATACTTATTTTCATGGGGAGCTGCATTCGCTCTGATATTATCTTGTCTTTTGTTGAGCAATTGGTGGGCTGACGGCGAATTGGCAAGGCGCGCTCGGAAGCCAGTGGGATCGTTGGTATCAAGCAATGCCTCTTCTATTTTCTGTACAGCGGCATGAGATTTCGCAGTGCCGGCCCGGCACCAGACCGGCGACCTTCCAGCCAAACGCGCTGCAGCCCCCCTCACTATTCTCACATATGGCGACAAAAGAAAATTGGACTGTTGTGTGCTACAAAGGCCACTGTATCTTGGGACTATCCATGGTGGGTTTACTCCTTGGGACCCGGCTTGCTCTGGATGAGCATACCCTTGTAGCCGGTAATAGGCTCGGAACCTTGTGCCTGTTTTGCCATGCGTCAGCTCCCCATCAAAACTACCAGACACCGGCGGAAACGGTACCTTGAGGAACTCCTCGGAAGCCTCCTGGTACTCCTTGGTCATCGTCTTGGGCTCTCCGCCAGCGAAGATGCGAGTGAAGGCGAACAGACCACCGGCGACAGCGACGCCGAGCAGCGTGTAGAGGATGACCTTCTTGGTCTCGTCGGGCGGGGCAAGAGCGCGGGGACCGTGGGGGCCAAAGGCGATCCAGTAGGCTATTATCGAACGATTCGGGTCAGCGGATGATGATGGTGTTTTCGCAGCGATAACGAATCGACGAAAAGCATCGACAGCGCACACCAGAACGGCAGAGCCATCAACAGCAGCTTCGCAAGCAATTCCTCCACCCTCCATGGTTACGTACCGGCCTTCTTCTCCTGCGGGGTGAGCTCCTTCCAGTCAACCTTCATGCGGTCCCTCAGGGCCATCCAGAGGTCGGCCTGCTCCTGGGGCGGCATCTGCTCCCATCGCTTCTCAATGTCGGCCAGAGTCGGGTTCGAGATGGCGTGGGCCTGGCGGGACTGCTGCTGGGCGCACACAGCTTGGGCGAGCTTGGGCGCGCGGAGGGTAGGGCGAGCGACCGAGGGAGCCGAGCGGGCGGCGGCGCGGAGCACGTTGGAGCGCAGCATTGTGGAGGCGTGGAGTGGAGAGTTGCACAGAGACCGAGGGAGAAACTTCGTCTGTAGCCGTGGGGCTCACGACAACGGGCCAATGGACGGTGGGTGGTTGATTGCGGCAGGGCGAGAGTAACGATGATGAGGGTTCGCGTGGATGGATCAGAAAATGGACGTCTCACGCCACGGCTAGTCCCGAGCAGACGCTGCAAATCGAGCAACGACGAACCGCCACAGCCAACGTCAATGGACCTGTCGACAGGAAAGCTGCTCGCGGCCGAGTCCAGCGACGTCACAGGTACCTTTTTCTGGAGTTTGCGCCTCTGCAGCAGCTCGACGCAGCTTCCATGGTGAGCACAAATTGGGCCAATCAGAGGCACGCTAGAGAGCCCGAGGCGCGCTAAGCCCGCCTGAGACGGCGCTGGTATCCAAGCACTGCTCGACTTCTCACGCCATCCCGCTGTCCTGTGCGAGCAAACTCAAGCATTTCCAATGGGTTGGGTATACAGTTGCATCTGGTGCCAGCTGCGAGCACCGAAACTGCCTGCAGCTCCAGAGCCGCCGTCGATTCAATTGCTGCATTACCAAAGCGGCCGCTGTGATTCGCCAGCTGCCCTGCACCCCCGTCTGTCACTACCTCTTTGGGCCCGTTGCGAGATCTCCAGGGCTGCGATGTGCCAGACATGGTGTTGTTGAATCCCGCTGTCGTCACTGCAGCAATGGCACCACCCTGCCCAATCCATCGCAACTCCGAACCTCCGTAATCGGCAACGCAACCGCAGAAAAAAATTCCTCGCCCGCCTCGGAGGCGCCTGGGGTGCCGTGCCGTGCTGGCCACACACAGAGTCCACCTCGACCGCGTGCGCGCATGCCGCTTGCCAGTCATAACCATACTAAGCATTCGTACGAGGCGGGTTCCATTAGTCTTGCGACAGAGGAGGGGCAGTTGAAGCATCCATCCGGGCATGAATGTACGGCGCATTTGAACAAACACATCCGGACGATGGATTCAACTGTCCCGACTGTGCTGCAATACTAAGCAGACCGACCTTGTTGTACTAAGCATTCGTACGATGTTCGTTGTACGCCGAGTCTGACTGTTGTCCATGCTTTCCGGTCAACAAAATCCTGAGGAACTCGCCGCCGGCCGACGATCTCGCTCCTTATCGCATCGGTGAGTCCGTCCGTCGGGGCGTGCCAGCCCACGCAATGCTGAATTCGACACCGGAGGGAGGCGACAGGACGAATTGAGGTTGGGCGGCTGCGTCAGAAAGTAGTTTCGGCCTCTGGCAATTAATAATAAAATAAGCACGAGACTTGCAAAAGAAAATATGACGGGCGTGCAGAATTGATCTGCAGCATGAAGAAAAAAAAATGCCAATAGAAAGCTCAACCTACCAACGCATTCTTCACCGGCTGGCGGCACTCTCAAACAAAGCCAAGTCCATGGCGACTCCTGGTGTGTTAAGGCGGGCCCAACAAGGCCTTTGGCCCGCTCAACGTCAGTGTGAAGTGGCATCGTTCCGCCGCTCCGGGAGGGTGCGTCCGCTGTGCCGCGCCCCGGCAGCAGCGCAGCGTCACAACAGACCGGCCGGATGCTCCGGCGCGATGGATGAGGGCTGTGGCAATGCTCAGGATTATGAATCTCACCCTGCCTGCCGAGAGCGGCATTGCACCTTGGTGGAAGGCGGCGGCGGTGATCTGATGTGCTAACTGGATCTCGTTACACTGCGCCCTTTCCTGCGGCTCAGCCCGCATTTGTGAGACAGGATTCGGCGCTGGATGTGGTGATGTTTCGACTCATCGAGCGCACGATGCGCAGGGTAGCAGATTACCGGGCCGATGAGTGGGCTCTCATACTATGTCAGACCAGCGGTACAATACATGACATTCGACAGTGGCCTGCCTGAGGCTAGAGGCTTCGAATGCAGGTGGGTCGGTCGCGATACGGGCTGCGAAATCGCTCACAGCCTTACGCAGCGACTCCTGGAGCCGCTCTTTTTATCTTTCGTGGTGTATGCCAAGCGTTTTGTATTTTACGAAGCACTGATCGCGGCCGCTGCGATTTTATCCGGGGTCGGACGGGCAAAGTCGGGAAGGGCTGGCTGCAGGCCCCAGTCCCGAGGCAGCATGCGGGGGACGAAGGCGATCCGGCCGTGCAAGGCGGCAAGGCCCTGGATGATATCATCTGAGAGCTGCGATGGGAGCTCTCGTGGAGTTTGTCGCGCCATGCGCTGAGATGGTGCATGCGAGACTATCAAAAGGCGCAAATTTGATCACGTTATACACGCGTTTTGTAAAGTAAACCTGCCCCTCACACCCCCACCAACCGCCACGCTTTTCTCAACAGGCACACTACAAATACCCCTCCTATCGCCCACCTTCGCAGCAATTCTCTCTGCACTTCCATCCAAACACTCTTCCCAGCACCTCCCCAAAACTCCTCAGGTAAGTCCATCTGCCTTCTTGCCTGCCGTCCTTTGCCTCTCAGACAGCTGCTGACGTCAGGCTCAACAGAACAACCCTTAGCAACCATGGTCAAGGTACGGCCTAACGTCGTCGTTGCTCCATCAAAGCCGCTCCTAACAGCTGGACACAGGTCGGCATCAACGGTTTCGGTCGCATTGGCCGCATCGTCTTCCGCAACGCGTAAGTACAACGAGCTGCTACCCCGCCTACCCCGCCGCCCTAGCTAACCCTGTGCCACCAGCATCGAGCACGGCGATGTCGATGTCGTCGCTGTCAACGACCCCTTCATTGAGCCCAAGTATGCTGTACGTACACCACAATCTTGAAACAAGAGCTTCCTGGAAGCTTGCTTGGATACCGGAGCAGCGGATGGCTAACGCCTCTCCAGGCCTACATGCTCAAGTACGACTCCACCCACGGCCAGTTCAAGGGTGAGGTCAAGGTCGACGGCCAGGACCTGACCGTCAACGGCAAGAAGGTCCGCTTCTACCAGGAGCGTGACCCCGCCAACATCCCCTGGGCTGAGACCGGTGCCTACTACATCGTCGAGTCGACCGGTGTCTTCACCACCACCGAGAAGGCCAAGGCTCACTTGAAGGGTGGCGCCAAGAAGGTCGTCATCTCCGCTCCCTCGGCCGACGCCCCCATGTTCGTCATGGGCGTCAACCAGGACAGCTACACTCCCGACATTGAGGTCCTCTCCAACGCCTCTTGCACCACCAACTGCCTGGCTCCCCTCGCCAAGGTCATCAACGACAAGTACGGCATCGTTGAGGGTCTCATGACCACCGTCCACTCCTACACTGCCACCCAGAAGACCGTCGACGGTCCCTCCGCTAAGGACTGGCGTGGTGGCCGTACCGCTGCTACCAACATCATCCCCAGCAGCACTGGTGCCGCCAAGGCCGTCGGCAAGGTCATCCCTGCCCTGAACGGCAAGCTCACCGGCATGGCCTTCCGTGTCCCCACCTCCAACGTCTCGGTCGTCGACCTGACTGCCCGTCTCGAGAAGCCCGCCAGCTACGACGAGATCAAGGAGACCATCCGCCAGGCTTCCGAGGGTCCCCTTGCCGGCATTCTCGGCTACACCGACGAGGACGTCGTCTCCTCTGACCTGTGCGGTGACAACCGCTCGTCCATCTTCGATGCCAAGGCCGGTATCTCCCTCAACAACAACTTCGTCAAGCTCGTCTCGTGGTACGACAACGAGTGGGGCTACTCCCGCCGTGTCCTTGACCTTCTGGGTAAGTTGAGAAAATCCAAAGGTTTACATTCAAATGGCTAACTCTGCGATACAGTCTTCATTGCCAAGAAGGATGGCAACGCTTGAATCTCTAGGGAAGAGATCGGCGATCGGAGCCGCCTGTAAAAGGCGATGTCTTCCGAATTGGGGAAAAATAAGCTTAATGGCTTCGTCATGACAGTGACGAGGAAACGGGAAGAACCCAGTGTATAGACAGGAAAACTTGATGACTTTTTTTTGCGAACACCTGAGTTCCAGATGCATGTGAACGTGCCATTTGACCAACAACCGTTCCTATGGGCGACGAGCCAGACCTGAAGTGACAAACGGCCAAATAATCTCAAGCAACATTCTAACCTACGAGGTGAAGTGCTTCGTAGTCTTCGGGATGGGCTCCCGGCGTGTTTGCTCGCTGTAAGTGCTCACAAAGAAACACCTGGCAAACGGTTTTCTGTGACGCTCGAGCATCTCGTGTAACTAGCAAGCGGATGAAAGGATTAAGTAAAAGCTCATGAGTTCGAGTTTGCTCGATTATTCGATTGACGTTGTCATGGTGGTGGTGGTGATGATGGTTGTGTGCAGATGGCATTGCAGTGGAGTGAGGGTTCATGCTCAAGCGACATATGAGGTTGGCTCCGTTAGTATGATAACAGAGGGGCAGTTGAAGCATCCATTTGGGAATGCACGATTTACATGTTGCACAAAGGCATGTAGATAAGAGCTTTAACTCCCCGAGTTCGTTGCAATGCTAAGTGAACCGTCCTCATGGCATAGTACTGTGAAGTGAAGCTGCATAGCTGCGCCTTTTCTCCCTCGTATTCTTTCATGTTTTCTCTCTTTTGTAGTAATAAGTAGACCGATAAAATCGTAGTCCGGGGAACGAAGCTCTCTGTAAGATTCTGCGTTGTAGCAAATCCTGATGTGGACCAGAGATAGAGCGGATTTTAAGTGGTTCTTCGGAAGGGTCTAGTTTATTGAAAGGTAAGGCATAAACAGTAAAAACTTTAAGGCGTCAATAGTATACATAGTAGGTACTCATATGCAGCGAGGTTTCTCCGAACAGCGTTGGTGTCAAGTAGTTTAAATAGGCAGATCAGAGCAGCCAAAAGAGAACTGGCTATATGTGAACTAAGGACAACTGAAATGGATATGGAATTTTATTGTCATGTCTGAAACGGCCTTTAGATGTAGGCACAAACGCAGCGACCATTCTTATGAGCCAATGAGGTTGGTTACGGCAGCCGTGGTTCTGCCGATGGACCCCAAGCTCACCTGCACCTGGCGGCTCCACGAATGCAACACCTACATCCCCGACCCGCCACCGAGCCCTCCCACCCACGTCCAAAACTCTCTACGGAAGATTTGACGCTTCTATCGCTTCGAGGAACCAAGGTGAGATGCTCCGTGCCAAGTTTCTCGCGTGGGTTGCATTTGCAACACGTGCGCAATCACCCTCCCGTTTGTCGCTTGAGTGGTCGCTCCCTCGCAGCTTCCCATTTCTATGTCACGGCTTGCCCATTGCGGACCACAAACATATGCTGACCCGCCAAAGTCGTCTACGCACCTTGGCCGCCTACTGCACCGCCTAAATCTGCCCCAGCTTTTCTTTATCTGCAATCCCTCTCGTCACACTTCTCCTGCCCTCACTATCCTTCCTCGCTCCTTTTCCAAGTCGTACATCGGCGCGCTTCTCGGCAACTATCGTGAGTATATTTGTTTTCTGTTTCCCTCGTCACATCTGCCCCCAACCTCTCTGCTCCTTGCTCGGAATTCTCTCGGCCGGATCATCACCATCAGACCGCTAACTCTACACAAGACAATCTTTACTGGCTAAAGATGTCTCGATGACCGACTTCGCTTCCGCATCATAATCACTCTTGGGCTCGCGCGCCGCTCTCACCATGAACCTCGATCACGACATCTATGTCGCCAACGACGGTTCGTCCCTCAGGGCAAACGAGCCGCCCAATGGCACGAATGAGACGGTCAATCCTTCTCTCATCTTCAATGCCCCGTCAGCCTTGAGAGATGGGAGGCAGACACCTCCTTCACCCCATGATCCGACGCTTGGACCATTCACCGAGCCCGCTGGCGAGCCCATGATCGAGACTGATCCGCCTTCCTCGGACGACAGCTCCGACGAAGCAATGGACGCCACTACTACTTCACTCATTCGCCAAAAGGCCTGGGTTGTCATCGATGCCCCCAAGCCCAAATATGAAAGGCTGCCCTACAGCTCACTACGCTCTGGCCTCGTGTACGATGTGCGGATGAGATTCCACACCGAGCCGCTTGATGCAATGCTCAGTGAAGATGACATCCATCCCGAAGATCCCAGGAGGATCATGGAAATATTCAATGAGCTTGCCGAAGCTGGCCTTGTAGAGACACCGACACACCACGTTCCCGATCCTGACTTTTCTCTTTGGCGGATCAACGCCAGAGCTGCAACAGAAGAAGAAGTATGCTTAGTTCACACCCGCGACCACTACGCCCGGGTGAAAGCATATCAAGGTAAGTCGAAGACTACGTCTCCCCATCCAGATAGATTATAAATTAATATATCCCTTCAGAATACTCGCAAGAGACGCTTAACGAGATGGCATCCGACATGGACTCCGTCTACCTTCATCCGGCAACCTTCTCTTGTGCAAGCCTATCAGCTGGCGGAGCCATTGAAGCAGCTCGCGCCGTAGTCGCGGGTCACGTGAGAAATGCAGTTGCAGTAATCCGACCGCCAGGCCATCACGCTGAGCATGATTCGCCTGGAGGCTTTTGCTTTTTCAATAACGTCAGCGTTGCCGCCAGAGTGTGCCAGCAAGACTTCCCCGACAAGTGCCGCAAGATTTTGATTCTCGACTGGGATGTCCATCACGGAAACGGCGTACAAAGAGCTTTCTACAACGATCCCAATGTTTTGTACATCTCCATCCATGTCCACATGAACGGAACTTTCTATCCGAGCAACAACTACGGTGATCACACGCACTGCGGCGAAGGTCCGGGACTAGGATTGAACGTCAATATTCCCTGGAGCGCGCAAGGCATGGGTGACGGCGATTACATGTACGCCTTCCAGCAGATCGTCATGCCCATAGCCCAAGAGTTTGATCCGGATCTCGTCATCGTAGCATCCGGATTCGATGCTGCTGACGGCGATCGCCTCGGCAAGTGCTTCGTCACTCCCCCCTGTTACGCGCACATGACACACATGCTCAAGTCGTTGGCAAATGGCAAAGTAGTCGTTTGCTTGGAAGGTGGATACAATCTTCAGTCAATTGCCAAGTCTGCCGTTGCCGTCACAAGAACGCTGATGGGCGAGCCACCGGACCGCTTGGGTGAGGATGTTGAGCCGTCGGCCTTGGGACTAAGCACGGTGGAGCTCGTCAAGAGATACCAATCGAGATACTGGAAATGCATGTATCCGAAGCACGACAGTAAAGCAGTGGCCAACGCTCTGCATGCGAGGAGGATACATGACATTGTAAGGCAAGCGGATGCTACCGAGTTCTGGAATCAGTTCAGGATGACTGAGCTGTTCATCCTGCGCGATAAGATTTCGAAGAGCTTCGAAAAGCAGGTCCTGGCAACGTAAGTTTCTCGCTCAGACTTGCACAGTTGGAAAGTGCCGTCAATTGTCCTTGATCCTCTTGCCATGCTCCCTCCATTTACTAATTTCAAAAAGGCATAACTTTGCGGAACAGCGCCCTCTTCTCGTCATCTTCCACGAACCACCAGAGACCACGGCTATTACCGATCCTCGGAGCAAGAAATTAAACCTCCATAACATTTTCGTCGTGGGTACCCTCGCCTGCAGCTGAGTCGATTCCAACTGACATGCCTGATCAAGACTGATGTCACCAAGACGTACGTAGAGTGGGCGGTGAAGAACGGATTTGGCGTTATCGATGTCAACATCCCAGAGCACATTACCGACCCGAATGTGAGTGAACTTCCCCCATGTAAATGTAACAAGTGCTCATGCCTTTCTGCAGGATTCCCCAGAATTTGCTGACGCGGATTCCGATGACGCACGTGGTCTTCTTACGCGCGAATTGGCAACATATCTATGGGACAACTACATCTCGTAAGTTTTACATCACCTAAACTCGTCATGTGCTAACCGAACCAGGCTCGGCGAAAACACACACAAATTCTTCATGGGCGTCGGTGCAGCATATTCTGGAATTTTAGATCTCCTGGGCGAGAATGGTACGTGAACATTTGCCTTCAAGATCCATGATGGAAACTAATTGTGTGAAGACGACTGTACGAAGGAAACGGATCACATCTTCGCCTTCATCGCGGAGAACAGCCTGCAATCGATTAAGAAGCTCACGGATGACTATATCGGCGATTGGTATTACAATGTAAGTTCTTCGGCTTCCAGATGGCGCAGCGGTTTCTAATTCTTTTCAGACCTCTCACATTTACGTCGCCCACGGCCATGCGGCGTGGGACCCCAGCCGCCAGCGCAAGCTCCGCAAGAAATATGGCTACGTCCAGCGTTCCGAGCATGCCGACCTCTCCAACATGCTCCAAGAACACCACAAAGAAGTCACGGACATCATGTGGCAACTGACCGAGGAGTGGCGCGAGGAACAGGCCACGGCAGCCAAGCTCCGCGCCGCCGAAGAAGCGCTCAACCCGGCCAAGCGCCACCACCACCATACTACCAGCACCACCAACAGCCGCAACTTCGACAGCAACGGCGCCATCACCAGCGCTCCGACCAGCAACAATAGTAGCAGCGGGCCCACCAGCACCAGCGGCGGCAGCAGCAACGTGACGACGATGATGTTGGACGGGAATGGTAGTAGTGGGAGGAATATCAGGCACACCAGCCTGCCTGCCCCGGCTGTGGATCCGCGGAGCACCCCGACGGTTAGGAGTCCGTCTGGTATGCATCATCATCCTCGCGGACCGCCGTTGGGTAACTTTACGATTACGCCGACGAGGCGGGCGGGTGGGAGTGTTAGTCCTGGGAAGAGGGCGAGGGGGGAGTGATGGGTCTGAAGCGAGAGTAGAGGGGGTGTAGGTATACAACGTGGAAACAGGCTGATGCAGACGAGAGAGAGAGAGGGAGGGAGAGGGAAGGATAGAACAGGTAGGTAGGGTGAGAGAGAGAGAGGAAAGCAAAGGCTGCATCTTCACGGAAAGGATGGCGTTAGTTTGGGGGGAGATTTGCTGGCTAGCCTTTGTTGATGCTGAGCTCTTCCTCTTGGTCGTCGTCGTTCGTCATCGTCTGTTTGTTTGCTAATTTTTTTTCCCACGCTACTGATGCTCTCGTAGATCGTTGTGGGCGTTGATTTTCTTTTACTGGATTTGCGTTTTTATCTCATGTTTGCCCCGACATGATAGTAGTTAGTAGTGAGAGACAGCTGCCCCCCGTTATAGACAATAGCGCTTTTTCATTCCTGAGTCCTCCTTTCCTTCAGTCTGACTTATCGCACCAAGGCTACGGTACGGAGAAGACTATGTTCGGGCAAGCCGCGAGTGTGAGCCAATGAGGAGCAATCTCGAGTTCGCTTATTACCAGGAAACCAGTGCTCGAACTCCTCCTCCCCATCCTCGAATCTCGGCTATGACGGAATCAATCCGAACAATAGACGAGGATTTTTATCGTTCGAAAGGGGGGAACAATCCTTCCTGCGGTTCTAAGCAGGAGGGTACGTACCAACAACCGAGGTCGTCCCGTCCTTTGCTCCGGGGTGACCCGGGCGGACGCTTCCCTTCGGGTCAACGCGGGGTCGCGGGGTAAATTGTGTACGTACCACAGACGAGAAGCATCCTCGCTTTTGTGGGCCCAGACTGCTCTTTTGGAGCAGTTCTAGATCCCGTCCGTTCCGATCGTAGGATTTCCGTTTGTCACGGCTCCGATGCGATGTGACGTGCTTTGTCCTGAAGAAGCAGCATCCATGTACGGTAAGATATGGCATGTACAGTTACTTAGCTTGTCGGATAAAGGGGGCCTGCGGGGTAGTATGTATCGTTGCGTATACGGTATTCAAACGTCCGTTTGTGGTAAGGTCGTGCGATTGGCCTGGTTTGGGGAAGTGGGGTTGCGAACCTGATGCTGAGCTGTGAAGGCAACCATCCATCATGGTTGACGTGTAGCTGCATCGACGATTGGGGGGCGATTGGCTTCGCTGGCGTGGGTGCTGGGTGCCTGATTTGATGCGGGATCTGTTTCAGTTGTTCGTGTTGGTGGGTTGGTGGTTGGTCGGGTTTTGCGTTGTCGATGCGTTGGTGGATGTGTGCCCCGCTATCGCTGTCATCTTGGCGGTGTTGAGTTTTTGTCTGCATGGGGTGGAGTGCAGCGATTTCATGCATGGGAAGGTGCATGAGGGCAAGAAAGATGGTACACGGGCCCAATTCGTGAGATAGGGCAGGAAAGACATCCTGACCTGGTTTTCCAGTGCTTTCTGTCTTATCGCTGCGAGGAATTGTAGATTCGAATGACATGCTGGCAGGCTGTCGTTCCAATCGCCTTTCTGTCCGAGATACGAAGATATTTATAGAGCCTGCTGCCGAAAGTTAAAATGTTTGAGAATGTGTCGTGTTTGACTAGATGGTGCGTTGATCAATGACAGACTCAATTCGAGGCGTTTGGAGCACGTTCGAGAAAAGTGGTGACCTCCGTCGCAGGTTCTAATTGAAAGACGAACCCTCCCGGTCAAACATGTTGGATGGATGAGCCTTGTACAAAGCCGACGACAATGTCTATAAGTATTAAAAGTGGGGCTGCACATGTGGTAGAAGGTCGGATAATCCGAATGCTGCATTGGGAAAGGATCGGCAACATCTGAACGACAACAGCTACTATTGTTTCCGCAGCCTTTGCCTAATCCGAACGACGAGACGTCTAATATCTCACTTTCTATTATACCAACGTAGGATTGAGTCAAATTCAGCCGTCGGGATGAAAAGCAACCGATGTCATGGGTCAAGAACTTGGTGATCTCTCTTTCCCCCCGTGCAATGCTCCCCTTGGTGCACTGGAGGAGACACACATTTCCGGTCCCGTCAAGAATATTACCGCGTGGGTGACTGTGTAGATACTAATAACACAGTTTTATGTGTTCCATTCCGCTATTAGTTTTGTCTTTCCTTGCTTTTTTTTTCTGCTTCGTTTTGTGCTCCTACCCACTCTCATCTACGAGAGCATATCTCGTCCATGGACGGGAGTTGCTCCCCCGCTCCTCTCTTCACACCCTCCCGGAGCCAAATCCCATTTCTCCAAACACAAATCCAACACCGCCCACCGCTCCACAGCGTCATCAACCAACAACACGAGCCGGCGGCGTAGACTAAACAAGCAGTCGACACAAACCACTCAAAAAGACGAAAGCCCAGAAGGAAACTTCAACTTCACCAAGCACCAGATGTACCGCACACACTCACAGCCTCAACAGGATCTACGCTCATAAAATGCAAGTGACAAGGACCAAAAGTCCCATCTCTATAGCGGCTATCTTGATTGAAATCGTAGCCATCCACTATTTCCAGAAACCCTGCATGGCAGCCAGCCAGCCCAAGCATATATCCGCATGCGAGCACGCATGCATTCATCATCATCGTAAATTATCACCACCGCTACCACAACCGACAGCATTCGCTGGTGCGTGTGTGGACATCCGATACCGACCAGCAGCGACACTTCATCGCCGCTGTGAACGGGGGGGATGGTAACCTAACTCGCAGCAGCTGCGGGGAGAAAAAAAAAAGGATGAAACCCAGAGGAGGAAAAAAGAAGGGAAGGAGAGGAAATGTGGAGGGAGAGAGAGAGAGAGGGCATAACGCCGCCGGCCAAGAGCAAAACCTAACGCGGACTCATCCATAGACGAGAGCCGCTCCCCCTTAGCCTCATCTACTTCTCTCTTTCTTTCATATCAGCTGCGTCGTCGCCAACTTTCCATCATCACCTCACTCAATCGAGCGAGTCAACCGGCATCCCCCTCCTCCACATCTCCATCGCCGAAAGCCCTCTGCCGCCGCCGCCCCCTTCCTTCTGCGTCGTCTCCTTTTGCATCTTCTCTTCCTGCGCCCTCCTATAATTCTCCTTCCACTCCTCGAACCCGCTGCCCGCCGCACCCCCCGCCGCCTCGTCGCCCGGCACCACGATGCCATCCGGAATAGTCTCTGGCAGCGTGCCCTCAGGCCAACTGTACCACTGCCAGCGCGGATCGTCCGCGACGAACGCGTTACCCGCGCGGTTCCACGCGCTGACGTCTGCCATCCACTTTGCCTCCTCGAGGTACGCGACGACTTGTCTTAGTACGTCCGTCTGCATCTGGTCCGGGCGGCCCTCGAACTCCTCGACGCGGACGAGGTTGTGGGGCTCCGACGAGGCCTTGAGCACGCTGTCGTCGATGAGCAGCGTGTTGTGCTGGCCGAAGCGCTGCGAGCTGTAGTCATCGTTGCGGGCCGAGCGCGTGCGCGAGTGCAACGGGTGCCACTTGCTCGTCTCGGCCTGCTGCCACACCTTGGACAGCTTCTTGTACACCTGCACCTTCTCCATGTACTGCTGTGGCGTCAGGTCCAGCGTGTCGCGGCCCCACTCTGCCGCGAGGCGCGCGCGGTCCGTGGGCGCGAACAGCTGTGCGCACATGCGGCCCACGTTTTCGGGGCGGGCTGACGACCACACCATGACGCGGTGGTTGGCGAGGAGGTAGTCGAGGAAGGCCGTGACGAACGGCCGGCGGATGACGCGCGACGACTTGTTGCGCTGCGGCCGGTGCACGAGCGTGCCGTTGAGGTCGATGACGACGAGCAGCGGCCGTGGCGCTGCGAGCCGCGTGGGCTCGTTTTCGGCCACGGTCAGGTATTCTCGCGTCGGCTTCGGCTTCGTCGGCTGGCGACCACCCTTGCCTCCCCGTCCGCTCCATCGACTACCGGGAGATGGTGACTTGCTCGTCCGCTTCCACGGCGGCTGTGGCCTGTCCTGGAGGGCGTCTTTCTGGGCCTGGATGGAGGCGATGGCGTTGGTGTAGTGCTTTGGCGTTGTACTTACCGGCACCCCTCCTTCTTCATAGCTGGCGTTTTCGTTCCAGCGTCGTTGGCTGGGGTGCGGGGGTTGTGGATGCTTTTTCTGCGCGGCCGCGGGATTATTTTTCTGTGCGGCCGCCGTGGTGGAAAAGCCGCGGGTCGTAGAGGCACTGTAAGGCTTGTCAACATGCCAACTGTGGCCCTGATAGTATTGCTGTACTGACGCCGTAGGCGTGAACGGAGCCGCGAAGCTGTTGGTGTGGCCGTGGATGTAGCGCATGCCACCATCGCTCGAGCCCTGGTAGGATGGATAGTAGCCGGTCTGGTAGTTGATGTTCATCGGCTGGTGCAGGTACGCGTCATAGACGGAAGGCACTTGACCGAAGGGCTGCGGCGAGGAGGACTGCTGTTGCTGCCAGTAATCGCCGTACGTGCCGGGCCATGGTGCTGAACCTGCATCTGTCTGATAGTCAGAGGTATAAGCATTCGACCCGCCACCGTTCAAACCACCAGCTTCCGCCGAATCTGCAGCCATCCCGCCAAACGGGTTGTTCCAATCCCAGGTGGCATTCTGCACATTGTACCCGTGCGGATTATCGTCACTAGGCGCAGCTTGCGAATAAGAAGCGAACGCCGCTTGCGACGGCGCCTGAGAGCCCACCTCCGCAGCAGAAACGCCAGGCGTCTGCCAATACTGCGGCGGGTGCGCATAGCTCTTCGGAGCACGAGGCTGCTGCGCCTGCGCCATGGACTTCGGTCCCGTCGGCGCGCCCAGCGGAGGTTCAGCGGCATTCCTCGCCGCCCTAGGCTGCGTCGGCGCGCCAGGCGGCGGACCATCAGCAGCACTGCCACCACCCTGCTGCGCGGGCCGCCGCGCCAGCGAAGCCCTCCGTCCCGTCCCTCCTCCTCCTCCCGCACGCGCCGTTTCCGCCTCACTTCCACCCTGCAGAGCCTCATCGAGCGCGTCTAGCAGCGGCTGGCCCACGAAGTCGCGCGGCGGCTCATCACCACTGCGCAATCCAACTCCACCGTCGGGGTCGTCAAAACCCACCGCGGTGAAGCTAGGCTGTTGAGCTTGCGCGCCGAAACCTCCCTCTCTTTGTTCTAGCGCAGGCTGCTGTTGCTGTTTTCGCAGAAACAGCTGCTGCTTCTTCGCCTCCCGGCGCTCTCTGGCGCGCTGCTTTTTCTTGCTCTTCTTGCTCTGGCCGTCGCCGTCGGCAGCAGCGTCGTCGCCGTGTTGCGCCGCAGGGTCGGCATTGTTGGGCGCGGAAATGAGGGAAGGAGGCGCTTGGGGTGTCGAGGCGATTGATTGGGTAGTGGGTAGTGGCAGTGGTGCTAGGCCGTCGGCGGTGGCCGTTGGCTGTTGCTGCTGCTGTTGTTGCTGCTGGTTCAGCTTCTTCGACTTCTTCTTCCCCATCTGCGTGTCCGAATTCTTGTCAGTGTCGGAGAAATAGTCGCGGGGGTTCTGGTGGTGGGGTGTGGGGTGTGGAGCAGGGCTGAAGGTGGAGGAAGTAGTGGTAAAGGTGCAGTACCGTGCAATAGGAATGAGAGTCGAGTTTTCCATGGACGGCGGCAGGCAAACAACGATGAGGCTGATGAAGCACTGTTGGCAAGCGCTTCGGGAGAGGAAGAAGCAAAGCAAGGCTGCGGACGCTTGTTCTAAAGGGCAGCATTATCTTGGCCGTCGAGGCAACAGCGACATCCCAAAAGTTGCACACACATCCTCGGGCGGTGAGAGACGGCAGTAGGCGGGAGCTAGTGTAGTTCCTGGGACTGGCAGCTACGGCGAAACAATGCCCCGGATGGAACCTTTGAAGAACCCAGAAACCAGAGCCCCACCGAAAAAGAAAGACGTCCTTGACTCGTGCCTAGGGCTGGCGCCCGAGCTGGAAATGGTTTGGTCCAGGGTCTACGTGTGATGAACGCGGCTCACCACAGCCCGCCCCATCACCCAATGATGTCAGCGTCATTAGCTGTATGTCTCTCCTTCCCAGCCCGAAGAAAGGCGCGGACGACCCGAGGATGAGCAGCCTATTGTTTTATGCTGAGACGCGCGATGGCAGATCTCAATTCGAACCGATCATCACCAGTCAGGCGCACCCGTCATCCGTGTGTCGCTCATCTGCCACCACGTAGGGCGCGGGAAGATCGCCCCCTAACCAAATAACGTGATGTGCCGTTCACACTAACCACTTTCCCTCAAAGTATGTGTGCGCGTATACGCGTTGCGTGCGGAAAGAAAAATAAAATAACAAAAAAGCTTCTTCCCTCGCACAAGGCGCGCGCGCCTATTGGCGCGCGCTCGCGCCCCCCCTGTCCTGTTACGCGCCGGCGCGAGAAATGAGAGATTCCAAATCCATCGTGCGTCTTCCCAAAACGTCCAGCTGGAGCGCCTCATTGCATGCCTGCCAATAATAATGAACAAGGGCATATCCCTTCGTGTTGCAGCAGGCAGGGTCCCGGGTTCCAGAATTCAAACCCTCTTCGTCCCCTTTTACTTCCTGCTGAGGTAAAAGAAAAAAAAAGAAAAGCCGGATAGGGGAGTAGGGAGTCACCGGTGAGGCTTCACACCGAACACTTGTGGCTGAATATTCCCCACCTGCGCCTCCTTCCTCCACTTCATTCCCTTGGCTGTGGGTTATCGTGTGGTAAGGGATCAAAATCATGCGTCAGCCAATTGCTTCCGACGCTGGGGGCAACATCTGAACACAACATGTAGCATCACTTGTCACAGCAGGTAATCTGCATTGCATTTGCATTGCGGGGCATGTCATGTGGTCTTCCAAAATGTCGACTTTCCATTCGACTGAGAGTAACTACCTCCCCCACCCAATAATTCCCTTTGGTATAATCCGTATTCTTCTTTTTGCCAACGCGAGGAAAAAATGGCCTTGGAACTGCCAGTGCCCAAAATCTTCCAAACAAAAGGTGTGCATCGGAGTATGAACAAAACCGTAAAACCAAAAAACAAGTTCAACACATGTGCAACCCTACTGCCCTTTTGAAGGCGTGCCTGGCTTCTTTGGCCAAAAAAAATTAAGAAGCCGGCAGAGAAGAAACGGAGAGAGGATAGACCAGACGCCAAAGGAGACAGTGATAGAGCAAAGAGATCTCCTTCTCCAGACATGGATGGACGGGCCTGCACATCATTTGTGCAGGTCCCAACTTGTTCCCAAAGTGACGACCCAGCGTGCCAAGATTGCGAAGCGGAAACAGTGAGAACTCTCCCAACGTAAGAACAGTCCCGCGCATGATGCGTTGCATCATACCAGGCATTCAATCGTAGGTAGCGTTCCAAGAGCGTGGAAAAAAGTAGTCATGCTGAGTCCGAAGCTTCGTACTGCATGTCAACCTTTTGTAGAAGGACAAACCACGAGGGAGGAGTCGCCTCGTGAGCTCGTTGCCAAATGAGTGATTAAACGATCGGTGTAGGGTTGAGACGTCGCCGGCCTTTAAAAGAAAGAGAGAAGCCGGTACACGTGCAGACAAAATTGAAAGTGGCAGACCAGCGCAAGAGGAAATGAAAAGAGACAACGAGTCCGGTAACGCCTGGTCCAGAAACAACGCGTCCAAGTGTAGCGCAGCAATCAAGAGTGGAAAAGATCCCAAGCCCGTGCGCAAAGCTGAATGAACTCTTCCTTCTTTCTCCTCTGCGTCTCGGGGCTATCCCGGCCTTCACCGAAGGGCCCCGGGCGCCTCTCCTGGCGGCCGAGCGGCGGAGTCCCCATATCTCTCTCGTACTCCTCGCGCGTCCGGCGGCGCGAGCTGCCTTGTCTGTTGATCTCGGTCTGACCGGCCTGGTTCTTCGAGGGCATGGGCGAGGGAGGAGTCGGGGGCTGGTGGCCGCCGTAGTGGACAATGCGAGGAAGGAGATCCTCGCGGCCACCCGACATTGACTGAACGGCCTCCTCAGCCGACTTGTACTCCCGGCGGCGGGAGGGCTGGGCTGACTGGTTGCTGGGAGGGAAGCCGGGAGAGGGAAGAGGCTGGTTGGAGTGCGAAGAGTGACTGGGGCTGCCGTTGTAGCGGCCTTGTTCCCTGGGCTGAGAGATGCTCTCGCCAGCGAACACATCCGAGATCGGAGGAAGGCGGTTGGCCGTCTGTTGCGCAGGCATGTGGTGGATGTGAGAAGTCTGGGAGAGGTTGGAAGGCTGGTTGGCGACCTGTCTGGAGAGGGACTGGAACTGCGATCCCCTCATGCCGGTGAAGGATTGGTTGAGAGGCGCCGACTGGATGACGCGCTCATTCGCAAATCGGTCTGCCGAGGGAGGAGCAATAGAAAGACCCGGAGGGGGACCCTTTCTCCGCGACGACGCGGGGGTTCTGCCACCACTCTTGAACGGGTTCGACTCGGCGTGCCTGGAACCCTCGCCGGCGTCGTGAGAGATCGTAACAGTCTTGCCCTTCTGCCTCGCCTCGATGATCTGTCTTTGTCTGTCCCGGACGTCCATGCTCCTCTGAAGCTGCTCCCTCATGGCAGGGTCTTGAGTCTGAAATCCCGGAGACAGGCACGCGAGACCGACGTCTTGCATGGCCAAGCTGCCCTCCTTGGCGGTCATGGGACCAGCAGGGCGCGCGCTCAGAGCGCCGGAAGAGTGCACGTTGTGGGAGAGGTCGAGGCGGCGCGGGCGATGGCGCGAAGCAGGCATTTCGGGCGAGTCGGGCTCCTTCTTGACGACAATCTTGGGCGCATTCGAGTTCCTGGAGCTGGGGGTACGTAAGCAGTTGCGCACGCGACAGCGGCGAGGGCGGAGACATACGAGTTGGGGGAGCGCTTCCCCTCTCTGTGAGATCCGTCGCTGTGAGTCGAGACGGGCGAGCCGTGGTTACTCGAGGACCGAGCGGACTTTCCGCTAGGAGTGTTTCCGTTAGACGGCGCAATTGGGGCATATCTGGAGCTGGTTGGGCCCTGTTCGGAGGGCGAGGGCGCGTGAGGCGCAGTCACGGGCGGAGCGGCGACGGCGGTGGTCATGGTGAATGCTCGGCTCCGTCAGCGATAGCGAATGCGAGGCGGCGGAGAGGGCAGCGGAGGGCTGCAACAGTGAGCGGCGGTCGGCGCGTCACTTGTCGGCGGGCGGGGAGAAAAGGTGGTGTGGGTGGTCTGCGGTGCTGAGGACAGAGCAGGGTGGTGAAGAAGCAGTAGGCTTGGGCGGGAGGGCTGGGCGACGATAATATGGATTGGCACGGACGCGAGAGCGAAGGGCAGACTGGCAGGGTTGCGCTGGGGGACGGGGGCGTGCTAGACTCGCATGCGGTTTAGTGAAACTGGATTTCAGACAGAGTCGCGATGGGCCCACGGACTCCAGCTGTGCGACCACTCTATTTGATGCCAATAGACCAGGGCCCGGGCTCGGTGTTTCAAGCTGAGGGAAGCGAGCGGCGGCCAACACAGGCGCCTCTGGCCGGCCTGAGGAGCGCGCGTCGAGGCGCCGGCGGGCCCACAGCGTACGAGCACCGCGTGCGGCGCGGGCGAACTAAGGCAGCGCTGGAGAGCGAAAGGGTGCGGGCGGAGGGACGGCTTCTGGTGGGAGATGCTGTGCAGCGGCTCGAGATTATTGGAGCCCTAGCCCCAAGCAGCACATGCCCAATCAGCGCGCCGAAACACCGACCCGGCGCCGCGTTGCCCGAACCGGATTGGGGATCGCCGGCGCGGCTTCTGCCTGCCCCTCCAGCAGGCCATCAAACACCACCGCGACACCCGCTCCGCCCAGCTTATTTCGCGGCCTCCGATCTCCGCGGCCAAAGGGCGGGGTTGCCCTGCTGCCTCTCCTGGCCGACGCGTGCCGGATTGCAGCAATTTCGTATTGACGCGATGTGCCATTTTTGGCGCGTCCCAGGGCATGATCGTCAATTTACCGCGCATCATCGCAGCGCTGCATCCCGGGCCTCCTGAAGGCGGTTCCTTCAGAGGCTCAAGCGGCGGGCCAAGCGTCTATCTTTAGCTCCCTCGTCGTGGCAACATCTCTGGTGAGCGGTTCAGCCGCACGCGATAAGGGTCTCGAGCTTACATCTGCCGGACGACCTGCCTGAAAGCGCCAGCCGGCACTGCGAGCGGGCGGGGCGGTCAGCCGCATCGCATCTGCACGCGGGACGACGCTCGGTTGGATGGCATTGGAGCAAGCGGCGTTTCACCTTCTGCTGCTCCGCCTTCACATGAAGGATCTGCTCTGGACTGCTGCCCGCCGTCGCAGCTCGCGAGGGGCGTCGGCCCAAGTCAAGATCCCTGGGCGCGGTGCGTTGAAGATAAAGACCAGCGTGTTTCACCCGGCACGCCGCCCGGAGCCCGTCCGAAGACAGGACAGGACGACGCCACCATCCGCGGGCACTTGGCCGCACGAGAGAGCCGCACCAGGACGGGGCCAAATTTCTGGGGACGGGAGAAAAGGACGCTCCACCGGCTCGCTGCCGCGGCCGCCAATACGGCGGCGCACTGACGGCTGGCAAACGGCTGCCGAGATGTCGCAATTCGCACATCGTTTCAGCATGTTGAGCAGAAGAGCAGCCGTGGCAGCGTAACCGGCCGCGCGGTTGGCCCTTGTGTCCCACCGCTCCACGCACGCCGCCTCTCTACGCGTGGCAGGACTTGCCAGAAGCAGCGCGCGGTGGAGAGAGGGCGGAGATTATTGAGAAGTGCTCAACGGCCTCACGAGTCCCGGGTCCCGGGAGCCCGTCACATACGCAAAGGAGGTGCCGATCCGCAAGTGCGATCGGCCGTCAAGGTTTGCCTCCACCGTTTCTCCCTGCTGATGATTGCCTCGCAGCGTCGCCGTCGCACGACCGCCGCCGTTGTTTGCGCTGCTCCGCCGCCTGCCGCAGACGCGTGCCTCGACGGCCTGTGGCTGCCAGGCACGCCGCTTTGGGAGGCGCTGATCGTCGCGGTCCTCCTGTTCGGGAAACAAGAGGTGTTCCAGTCGACTCAAGCCGGCAGCCAGTCGTGCTCGTGCTTTTTTATTGAACGCTGAGAGCACCCGCCGGCACCACCGCGTTTCCCAACTGCTGTCACTGTTTCAGCTCTGCGCGCGTGCTTTATTGAGCCGAGAGCACCGCTTGGCCCAGCAGCAACACCAAAGGTACGAGTGATGAACCACGTAAAACGTATCCTGGCCCTTCATCCACCCTTCCCCACAACCCACACAAAGAGCCTCCCCTTGCAATGTCCAGCCCGCACATCCGTGGCGAGTGTGGAGCCGCTGCCTGCGACTCATTCGAGATGAGGACTGCCCACCCGCTTCGCCCAAAGCGGCACCCTGCTTCCCCAGGGTGCACTGCTTTCATTCCAAATCGCCGTCTCTTTTATGACGGTCTCCCGGGGCCAGCCGCCACATCATCTCCTTGACCTCGTGAGCGACCCATTCTAGAAGAGCTTGACCATGACGTGTTCGTATCTCTATCTCGACGGGCCGAAAACGACAAGAGCAAAAAGAAAAAAGCAACGAGCACACACAGCACAGCAACGATCGCAGCGAGGCTTTCACCGCTCCCACTTCCAAAACGCCAGATCCCCGTCCACCAGCATCCGTGTCCGCTGACGTCTGCCGCACCACGTATCAGTGTCTCAGGCCGTTTTGCAGGCAGGCATGACTTGCCCTCCCTACCTAGCTCCCTCACAGACCCCGATCGGCGCGCAGCCACGCGCAGCACTGCAGCGATTTTCCAGGCGGTGAGAGCCAATCCACGCTGCTCAAGAGCCGCACGGGTGCTCCCTGGGAGGCAAACTAGCACACCCTCCCACCAGATACGTCAAACCAACGCGCAGGCCAGTTGCCCCTCTCGCACCCCTCCCCCGTCCCACAGCCAAGGCGTTGGGTCCGCCGCTCAGCAGTGGCAAGGGGATGCAGAAGAGAGGACTCCTTGGTGGACAGCGCGAAAAGCAATGGCATTTTTGCAATTTACGTAGGGCTTATCATGCCGTTGTCATCAATGCTCCCGCTCTCTCCTTGGACGTCACCTGCTACACAGCCCTGCAAGCGCGGTTTGGGCGAAGCTTTCGCTTCGGCCACAAGCCGCTGACCAATCGATTACGCGCTGCTGCACTCCTCACCCCATGTGAGGTCGGCTCGCTCAGTGTTGCAGCCAACCACCAATGGGCAAGTGAAGCGTGGATAAGTTCCTGATCACTATATGCACCCCAAGCGCTTCAACGCAACGCAACATTATTATGCACACCTCCGCCGTGACGCCACACGCAACAACAAAGGGGTTTGCAAATGCTTCCGAATAGCCGCAGAACAAGCCATCTGGCTCAGGACAATCGACAACGCACACACATCTCCAGCCACCCGCATTGACGCCCAGCCTCGTCCGACACCCGAGTCGCACTCCCGGGCAGGCCGAGGCGCTATTGAAACCTTCTCGTCGGTCCTGGTCAGCCCCTCCTCACGAGAGCTATCCTCCCGCCTGCCTTGACGGTGTCTCCCGGCCGTACGAGGACTTTCTCCACCTTGGCGGGTGGGCTACCGGCCGTTACGACATCGTCCGGTAGCCGAACGGAAATCTCCAGCTTCATCGCTTCGAGTATAGAGATCTGGAAAAAGCCGCTCAGTTAGCTATTTCTCTTTGTAGACGGCCGCATAAGCTTGGATCTCCGGCCGTTCGGGCGTATCGTACCAAATGATTCGGCTTCAGCACGTCGCCGTCTGCGACCTCGACTTTCCAGACGTTGGCATCGACCGGTGCTTCAATAGCCGTGATGGCAGGATCTATCAACCCCAGATTGTCAGCCAGGATCCCCCCAGTAATGCTGTAGGTAAAAATTAAGAAAAAGAGAAAGAAATGAAAATGGGAAACCAGAGAAAAACCACTCACCATCCAACAAGCTCTCTACCGTGCTCTCATCCACCTGCTGACTCTTCTTCTCCTCCCTCCACCTCGCCAAGCTCTCCTGCTCCGCCCTCACCATCTCCTCCTGCGCGACAGCCTGCCTCTCCCTAATCTTCTTCACCTCCTCCTTCGTGTCTCGCAACAGCCTATTGTGCTCCGCCATGTCGAACGTCACCTCCTCCCACTCCCACTCGTACAATCCCGCCCTAAACTTCCTCAGCAACTCCTCCATCTCCTCCTCACTCACCTCATAATACGTCAGCAAGTCAAAATCCCTATACAACCACGGCCGCGCCCTCTCGAACCCCCTCTTCCACCCCAGCACATCAAAACACGGCACCGTGCGGCCCGTCATCTGATAACCCCCCGGCGAATCGACCGGGTACAGCGACATGCAGCTGCCACCCCAACTGACCGTCCCCTCGGGCGTGTAGACGCGCGACGGGTTGGCCTTGGGGCAGTTCAGCCGCATGCGCGGGTCCGCGGGCAGGCACACGGTGTTGCCGCAGAAGAAGCCGACGGCGACCGCGACGTGCGTGCCCGTCAGGTAGATGCGTTTCAGGTCGTCGGGGCTGATCCCGTTGTTGCGCGCGACGAAGGCGAGGTTGTCGGGCAGGTACGGCGCGTGCGGTCGTTGTGTTTCCATGTACCGCGCGATGGCGTCGCGCTGCGCGGCGCTTTCGAAGCTGAGAGGCAGCCGGAAGCGGCGGCAGGGGACGCGCGCGGTGGAGAGGTCGCCGAGTTGGGTGTCTTCGAGGGTCTGGAGGTAGGTGAGGAGGCGGGGGCGGGGGACGGCGCTGCCGTCGTAGAAGAGGAGGAGCGAGGTGCAGCAGCCCATGGTGGTGGTGAGGTGGTCTTTTAGCCAGGGGGGCGTCGAGGGGCCGCGGATGTGCGATTCGAGCGCTGTGACGCGGCAGCGGTGGTTGAGGTCGAATTGCTCGTGGCCGTACTCGATGATTAGGTGGTCGTCGCCGCCCTGGGTTGGAAGTCAGTCCTCAGCATTGCATCCCCTGAAGAGGTAGATTTGGAGATACCACATACCTGTCTGTACGTCACGGCCGGCTGGTTCCCCTGCTCCGGCCTGTGCCAGAGCACCGCACTCCCCCACTCCCCCTTCAGCGTCGACGGCGCCGTCGTCTGCGTATCCAACGCCTCCACCATCTCCCACCCCACCGTCCCCTTCACAGCCACCTCAACAGTACTCAAAAACGCCTCCAACCTCGCCCTCGCCGCCAACGCATCCTCCAACGACACGCGCTCGTACCGCAGGCTATCCCCCGCCTTCAGCTGCCCCATCTTCCACCACTCGGCGCGGACGACGGTCGTCGAGCTCACGAAACCCCCGAAGTTGGGGCAGTCGACGGGGAAGATGCACGGGTCGTCGCCGGTCCAGTTGAGCGCGCCGAGCGGGTAGCCGTACTCGACCAGGTTGCTCGGGTGGGCGCCGCCCTCGCCGCCGTCCGACCGCGCCCACTTGGGCACGGGGCCGAGCAGCCGGATGCCGCTGCGGCTGGCGTTGTGGCTGACTTTCCACGTCGTGGTGTAGATCATCTCGACGTCCGAGGGGAGGAGGTAGCCGTCTTCGTGCGGCCCGACCATGGCTTTGATCTTCCAGTCGCGCGTGTACGCCGGCCGCAGGCGCTCGGGGAGGCTTACTGTAGCTTCTTCTTCTTCTTCTCCCTCCTCAGAGGAGACGCTGCACTCTGCGATCTCGAGCAGGTCCCCCGGCGCCAGCTGCCGCCCCTGATACCCGCCGATGCCGACGGCCGGCGACGTGCTCTTGCTGCCAAAATAACTCGCGACGCCCGGCAGGCCTCCCCGCAGCGCCAGGTACGCCCTGCACCCGCCTCCATCCATCGCTATCCTCCCGATCTTCAGCCGCTGCCCGGCGCGCACCCGCACCCGCGTCCACATCGGCATCGGCGCGCCGTCCAGCGTCACGTCGTCTATGCGTGGCCCGCACAGCGCGACGACGGCCGGCCCGAGAAAACGCAACTCCGGCCCGGACAGCGTGATCTCGAGCGCCTCGGTCGTGCGCGCGTTGCCGGCCAGCATGTTGGCGAGCTGGAAGGTCAGCGGGTCCATGGGGCCGGCGTGTGGGATGCCCTTGCCGACGGCGGGCCGCCCGGGCAGGTCTTGGACCAGCGTGTAGGCGCCGGCGGAGAGGACGTCGATGGCGTGGGGTTGGAAGGAGAAGTCGTTGAGGAAGCTGGTCAAGGTGCGGCCGGCGTGGAAGTCGGCGCTGTGGAGGATGGCCGAGAGGAATTCGAGGTTCGTGGCCGGGCCGCAGAGCTTGGAGTGAGTGAGGACGGTTGAGAGGCCGGAGATGGCGAGGGCGCGGGTGGGGGCGTGGTGCATGACTTTGGCGATTAGGGGGTCTGGGAGGTGAGTTAGTGGGAGTGGTTGGGATTGAAGATGCAGGTAGGTGGTGTCTCTTTCATGTCCATGGTTTGGAATTCAGGTAGGTTCTGCTCAAGTGTAGTCCAGCTCTTGCCCCTGAGGGTTGAAAATGGAAGAATCTTACCGTAGTTTGGAGTAATCCTCGAACCAGTAAACACCCAAGTATCAATTCGAGTACCGGGGATCTCGTTCCACTCAACGTGCTGCAACAGACCCGGCGAGGGAGCAAAGTCTCTGACCGGGTTCTCGGCATAAACTCTGACCTCAATAGCCGCCCCATTCGGGCCCTTCGGCTGCAGCGACTTCAGATACTGCCCATCCAAGCCGCCCTTGCCCGAACGCTCCGCATCCGCCTGCTTCAGCATCATTTCGACCAGATCGACGCCGTAACAGAGCTCCGTAATGCCATGCTCGACCTGCAACCGCGTATTCATCTCAAGGAAGAAAAACTCGCCCGTCTCATCATCAACCAAGTACTCGACCGTCCCCGCACTCCCGTACCCAATCGACTCCGCCAGCATCACCGCCGCCTCGCCCAGCCTCTCCCGCAAACCCGGTCTCGCCTCGACGAACGAACTCGGACACTCCTCCACCACCTTCTGATGCCGCCGCTGAATCGAGCACTCCCTTTCCCCAAAATGCACCGCCGCACCGCCACCCCCCTCGCCAGCAGGCAACCCATTCCCAAACACCTGCACCTCCACATGCCTCGCCCTCGGATAAAACCTCTCCACAAACACGCCCGAATCCCCAAACAGCGCCTCCCCCCTCCCCGCGACGCCAGCGAATTTCTCCCGCACTTCGCCCGCGTCCGCGCACGCCGCCAGCCCCATCCCCCCGCCACCCCCCGTCGCCTTCAGCATCACCGGATACCCCCCACACGCCCCCTCCGCCGCCCGGACTGCCTCCTCCGCATCCCCGACCAAGCCGGCCGAGCCAGGCACGACAGGCACCCCCGCCTTCGCGGCCAGCTGCCGCGCGACGTGCTTGACGCCGAACGCGCTGATGGCGGAGGGGGAGGGGCCGACCCAGGTGATGCCCGCAGAGAGCACGGCGGCAGCGAAGGTCGCGGACTCGGAGAGGAAGCCGTAGCCGGGATGCAGGGCGTCGGCGGCGTGGGTGGTGGCGGCGGCGAGGATGGCGGATGCGTCGGTGTAGGAGGGGATGGGGAGGGCGAGGTGCGCGGCGGAGACGTGGGTGGAGGCGGAGTCGGCGGGGGTGTAGATGGCGATGGTGCGGATGGAGAGGGCGTGGGCGGTGCGGATGATGCGGGTCTGTTGGGGGGAGCGGGGGGTTAGTACTGGAGAGGTGGTTTAAGTTTTTTTGGTGTTGTTGTATGGTTGCCGCATTCGGACTGGGGATGGGTTGGGATGGGTTACGCACAGCGATCTCGCCCCGGTTGGCGATCAGCAGCGTCTTGATGGATTCCATTTTGCTTGCATGCCAGTAAGCTGCTTCTGCTGCTGCTCACTCATGGGTTCACGCGGAACGCAGGTGACGGATATATATAAAATCGTGCAGATGGTACTGATACACCACCACTCTTCAGCCCAGAGAGCAGATCCGCGGATCCGGAGACTTCCAACAGCGATAGTCAATCCACCGGTGCCAGGAACGTTTACCTCCGGGGACCACGAGACCAGGTGCTGGTTGGCCTGATTGCGCCGGACATGCGGAGCAACAGCTTTATCACATCCTGGGCGCTATGGGCGGCATCACCAAACCCCTCTCGCCGGGGACGATCGTACAACTTGTCATACCATGGACTCGGATCTTGGCCCCTGTCAGCCGGTGTGGGCAAATGGCAGGCAGCAGATCGGCATGGTGATGTAGTCATGAGCGACAAGTGTTGGAGGGGTAGCTGGTCTAATTGACCACTGATAAAGCTCCGCTATCAACGCGGGGTACTTAGCTCCACCCACCCAAAGCCGAGCATCCCCCTATCTATCGCCAGACTGTCTCCCACCTTTGGATAGCATTTTTGGAACATTCGACGCCTGGGCTTTTTTAGCCTTCTTTGCTTCTAACATTTTGTTTTTAAATTTATCGATCGTTTGTCCCTTGGTTCCGGCCACTACATTTTTCCCTTTACCCCGCAGAACAACACCATGGCGCCTTCGAAGCACAAGGTCAAGATCAATGTTGATTTGGGAGAGGGCTACGGCAATTTCAAGTGCGGCCCGGATGAGGAGCTCATCCCGCTCATTGACCATGCAAACGTAGCATGTGGTTTCCATGCCGGGTAAGTAATGCAACACCAACACCTTTTCATATCGCCTTTTTCTTCTTCATACCTCTACCACGAAAGAGAAAAGAGCATGGAAGAAAAAAAAAGAAAGAGAGAAAAAGAAAAATGGACGGGAATCAATTCTGCTTGCAGCGGGGATTACGAGGCGTACCGTCCTCCGCCGCAGTCCACTGTTGGGGAGCCGATGCACTCCACGATGTAGTACAACGCGGAGATTGGGGCCTTTGAATCGGGCCTCAACTACCACAAAACCGCATCTTGGACACGTTCTTGGAACGCAAGACTGCAATGCCTCTCTCGCGGCAGTGCGAAAAACCCCTGAACCGCCCATCTCTCCCTCCCATGCCAAAAACACCCCCACTGACATTCCACCTCCCCCAGCGACCCCCTCATAATGCAACAAACCGTCCGCCTCTGCGCCGCCCACTCCGTCGCCGTCGGCGCGCACCCGGGTCTGCCCGACATCCAAGGCTTCGGCCGCCGCGAGATCAAAATGACCCCCGAAGAACTGACGGCCATGACGCGCTACCAGATCGGCGCGCTGCAGGCCTTCCTCGACGCCGAGGGCGTGCCGCTGCACCACGTCAAGCCGCACGGCGTGCTGTACGGCATGATGTACCGCGATGCCGACGTATGTAGGGCGGTGTACGCCGCGGTGCCGAAGGGCGTGCCGGTGTTTGGGTTGGCGGGCACGGTGCAGGAGAGGGTGGCGAGGGAGATGGGGTTGGGGTTTGTGGCGGAGTTGTATGGGGATGTGAAGTATACGGCTGATGGGACGTTGGTTATTGATCGGAAGAAGAAGTGAGTTGCGCGTTTTGCGTTTTTTTGTGCTGGGTGAGGGTTTTGTTGCTGACGCTAAATCAGGCCGTGGACGGCGGAGGAGACGCGCGCGCATGTCACGTCGCAGGTTTATGAGGGCGCGGTGACGGCGGTGACGGGCGAGAAGGTGGATCTGCCGTTGGGAGACTACGAGGTTTCGCTGTGCTGTCACTCGGACTCGCCGGGGTGTATGGAGATTGTCAAGGCGTCGAGGGCTATCATTGATGAGTTCAACGCAAAGACCTTCTCGTGAAATTCGGTCAGTATCTAATTAAAGAAAATGTCACCGTAGAGTAAATACCTGCCCCAACGCTTGTTTTATTGACGTTGTCATGATCGTGAGCCAGCGTGTAGACTTTGCCTAAATGTTGATTAAATACACGGGCGGTCTTCAGTATCATTGAGACCTTCCAGGGCCCTTTCCCCCCTATCTTATTGAGATTTTTACATTTTGTTTGAACAAGGTAAAAAGTGAAGATAGGAAAATTAGTGGGATAATAAACCATGAATGGCGATATCCTACTTCGGTTGAGACACTGCTTTTGACAATCTGCTAAAAGACTATGACAATACCCTCACGGCGGTTTACCCCGAACTCAGCTCAACTTTTTCAAAACCTTACGTATCAACTTCCGCACTCTTTTGGAGTCGCCCTTGATTGGGATCAATCGGCGTGACTTCAGAAGCTCCACTAATTCCTTTCGCTGTTCGATGGGCAGAGCATGCTCCGCTTCGAGAATGATCTTTGCTTCGTCTCCCGTAGAAGAGTGAGCTCCGTGGGCGATAAAAGATTTGGTTATTTCGAATACGTCGTTCTTGTTGGTAGCTTCTGAGATGCGTCGGTCTTGTAAAACTCCCAGAAAATATTCCCAAGGCGTGGCGTGATCAACAGTCTGAGTCATTGGGATTCGAAACCGCTTGTTAGGGTTGATCCCCTTTTGAAGCAGACATATGATGAAGTTCTTGCGGGAGATTTGCACTTCTGAGGTCTCCGCCTCATGGTACCAGTTCTTCACAGCCAGAGAGAGGAGACAACATCTGTTGTCCTCGTGCAATCCAGGCCCTATCTCAACACACCGCAGCAAGTAGAGCCAAAGTTGATTCGTAGCCGCGTATGTGAGGAATGAACTGCTGGACCCGTAAGTACTTTCTACCGCCATAGCTTCGTCGAGAACGTCCACGAGCACTTTACTTGTGCGCTGCTCATATTTCTGACAGTGGAAAAAAAGTGTGGAGTACTCATCTCCTGTCACGCTAGGCAGCCCGGTTATTGCGGGAGCACTTTTGATGAGAGCTAGGTATGATCTTGCTGCAGAGACATCAACGTCAAACTGTGGGTCGAGCCTGCTGAACAGTCTCTCCATGACCTTGTTCTCAAGAAAGTCTCGCACTGTTCTGTGGAGGAATTGAACCTTGCAATGGTAGGCAGAACCATTCGGTGTCATGTCTACTTCCACAAGACCTCTGCAACGGCCATCGAGCCGGCGCCTCGTTTCGTCGCAACGGCGAGACACTTCCTGGTTATCCATGGGCCACCGCCCCTGAATTTTAAAGGCGTACTCATCGTCTTCCTCGAATAAGAATGAGAATGCCAGTAGTCGAATAGCGCCTTGGGTTTGCAGCATGATCTTGAACACTTTCGCGGTTTCTTCGAGATAGAAGTCGTCGACAGAGTTCAGAATCTGTTCAAAGTAATCGTTGAGGTCATCAGGGATCCTATCCAATCTCTTTTGTAGGTCCGAAACACGGTCCGCAAATATCATGCCCTTGAGTAAAGATCGAACGACAAGGAAGACCCAAAGGAAGACGCCTTGCGACCTTTGGACAACCTGATGAAGAAGAGCAGAGTATCTCGGATCTCTAGTCGAAAGATCCCTGAATCGTGCATTGTCGGCAAATGAGCTGTTAACGTAGGCCTCGATGTCTGGACGATTAAGGTCCTCCAAGGCGACTGCCCATTTTGAGACCTCCCCGTCTTCACCTTTGCTGAATGCATCCTTGAAAACATACCATGACCGGCTTGAAACGCAGATCTTGATATCTGGAGACTCGCTGATGTCCACTAAAGTTTTGACCAGGTCTTCATAGGAGCCCTCGTGCGTGTCTGGGTCATACTCGTCCAGACCGTCGATGAAAAGACAAATTCGGACCTCAGTTTGAGACTTCAGCTTTCTAAAGGCTTCGTTGAGTTCTTGGAAACTCCACTCTTCGTAGTCAGCTGGATAGTGTGTTGTTTCGTGGTCTGGGTATACGCAAGGAACCAAATCTGGGCAGTCACGGAGGAGGCTGAACAAAAGAGTTCGAAGCAACCCTTTTTGCGACCTTTGGAGTGTGCCTCCGGCAATCCAGAAAAAATGGCTGGCAAAGACCAGTCGCTTCCTGTCGTGGGCGGCCCACTTTCCCAGAAGTTGTTTCGTCGTCGGGTGATTGGCGAAAAACTTCATCAATGTGGACTTTCCTGATCCTGGTTTGCCGTGGACCCAGAAGATGCTATCCTCATGCTCAAGCCACTCGACAAACCTAGGTCTTGGACCTTGGTAACTTTCCGGTACAGACCCATCGAAGATCCAGTTAAGTGTCTTGCTATGCGCCAGGGGAACAGTATGCTGTCGATCTCGCATCCCATGATACCAAAGACTCTTGAGGAGAGAGTATCGCGGCCAGGCAATGCTTGCTGCTGTTGGGAGGAGTCTCATGCTATCAGAAAGCTTGACGAACATGTTCGATAGGAGATTGACATCTTTCTGACCAATTCGATTCTTGCCTTCTTGCTTGTCCCCGGATTTCCTTGTTTTGGACTTTTTCTTCCCCCTCTTCGTGTTCTCAATACCAAGAGCCGCGGGATTCTCAAGGGTTTTCAGATGTTCCGCAACGTTTACATCGCTAAGTTGGCCTTGGCCTGCGAGGTTTCCAAGCTCCGCCATAATATCATTTCGCAGCCGTTCAACCTGTGCTGTGGTTTTCAAATGAAGTCTCCGGTCTTCCATGACCATCTCGTTGACTTGAACCAACTGTTGCCCTGGGCATCGTTAGCTTAGGCATCCCATTGAGTCAAAGATATCATACTCATCAAGTCCAAGAGATGACTGTTGAGCGACCTCTGCAACATATTCAGCCTCTTGTTGAGCGCTAAAAGCTTGTCGCTTTGGTTTGCCTCTTTCATGGCCTGAATAAGCCCTGACCATGGTCTCTTTGGTCCTTTCGGCTTCAACTCGTCCAGTTTCGCAATGAAAGACTGCGCGAGGTCTTTTGTTTCATCTGCGAGCCTTCGAGTCTCCTGTGGTATCTGAGATGATGATGGTCCATCGAGATTGTTGACGAGCTGAACTAGACTTTGCGACACGGTCTCGAATGTTTCGTGTTGCGCGGACACTCCAGACGGGGAGTTGCTGATTTCTTTGGCACCCGAAACGAGCTTATAGGAGAAGTCAATGAGCTGAAGAATGTTACTAGCCAGCCCGAGGGCTGCCAAGCCCTCTAGAACCATGGCTTAGCTCTTTTGTATACTCCGTCGTAAAACCTTGGATCAATATTATAAAGAACGGAGCAAGGACAGGGTGCTCAATGTACCAGAGCTGGTGGGAATGTTGAAAAGTGCGACCGCGAGGCTGGGTTAAGTAAAAGTCGTGTTTGTGACGATCATTCGCCTAATGCGCGTGATCGTCGGAGGCAGCAAGGCTGAGCTGCTCAGAGCTTCTCGATTGCGGTCAGCTTGTGGAGAAACGAGGCAGTGCTTGCTCATCGGATAGGGGGCTCGCTAATGAGCGAGATAGATCCATCCAAATATGATTCGCTGCTTTGATGAATCGACATCTATGCTGCGTTCTTGTCGGCGGTGCTTGTGGTTTGCGCCCCACCGGAGCGGCTACCTACACACCTACACGTGTCAAGATGAGGCCATGGCACCGTAAGTCGTAAGCCACACCGGTAAGACATCTGCTAGCTATGCATCGTTAAAATCATTTGATGTGGTGCTATCCGCGTAGTAGAAAGGCTACAAAGGTCACGAACTTGTCAAATGCACGGGTAAGAGATTGACCTCTGGTCGAATCCGAGCCGATGCTGTCGATCATTTTCTCTGAATCCACAGCTGCATCCCACTAAGTTCTTCCGTAGACGTACTCTTTCTGCCTGTCATCATCCTCTTCACCATGGACTTCTACGAATTCCCTTGACCCACTGTTCCTTGGGAACCCAAAAGGACTGTCCATCATGCTCCGAGAATGACGTTCGAGTAACGGAACCTGACGAATCCCCGGCTGGTGGTTGGCCGCACTTGTTGCTTCGCGCCAACCATTCGCAACATGCGCAATGGGTTGATTGCTGGCCTGTCCGAAGAATCCCAGCATTGCTTCAGTATCACCAGCGCCCATGAAAACCACGCCTTGGGCCCCGATGTTGCTGTTCCCAAACGTCTGGTCAACCCCGCCTCCGAGTTCTCTTGTTGCGACTCCCGCGAAGACCGTGGCGCTTTCCGCAGTTTTCACGTCCCCGAACTTGGATTTGTACCGAGCTTCCTTCTGCACGGAAGCCACGCTTGCCTCGCAGAGCTTCTGGAAGTCCGCGAGCGCTGATTTGCGGCCGTCCAATTTCTTCTTCAGTTCATCCATGCCACTGCCGATGACCTCGACTGTGATCTCGATTTTTCGAATGTCTTCGCTGATATCGCCCATGGTCTTGCTGGCCTTGTCTTTGAAGGTGTTGATGGCATCTTGGCTATTAGAGGAGGTAATCCTGGTGAAACAGTCAGCGCTGTCTCTTCCCATCCAGGATGGGTCGAGGGAAACTTACAGCGTCAAGCTGCTAACGGCAATGGCGACGCTCTCCCGGGCATAACTGATATCCTTCCTGCGTTCTTCTATTTCACCTTTACTCTGAGCCAGCCTCGCCCGGTCCCGGAGGCTGTCGTGGTCGGAGTGTCGAACGAGGCTGTTGAGCAGGGTCTGTAGAGCCTCGCATGTTTGCGTGCATCTGTCGAGAACAGGTCGTAGGACAGACTCTTGCAACACACTTTCTTGAGGACGTCCATCGGCATACTTGCGCAAGGCTTCGAGGGTTTTGACCGTCAGAAGAAGGTCGGATTTGGTTCTTTCTAAAACATCTGGTGCTTCCTTGATGCGTTCGACGAAGTCGTAGAGCTTCTTAGCCGCCCCAATGGCGGCGAGTATGCCGGAAGTGATGCTGAGCGGGTCCGACATTGTGGATGAAACAGCTTGTGGCCTTGGTTGACGCGGGCGGCTTCGAGGCTATGAAGCTGAGCGGAGTCGCCAGGCTGAGCTCGAGCTGAGCTCTGCAGCAGCCTTCGTATCATCAAACCCGCCTTGACGAATCACCGCAGCTGTACATCCGGCCCCCGTCAAGCCACATTATTACTGCTCCTTGGCAAGCCACATGGACCACAGGTTTATTTTGCGTGGAGTTGCAGTTTGTCCCTCATAGCCCAAAGGCGCTGACCCAGTCACCCACCCCCGTGCATCTACGCTCACCCAGAGAACATCTCCTCAGCTACGAAATGGACGACCTATCTCACATGATCCGGCAAAACTTTGGAACCACTGTGCTGGGGTCCGGAGCTGTCGCTAATCAGGGTTACTTCCAGCAATGTGTCCTTCCTCCATCCTTGATCCCAGAACTTGCCACCCAGCTTCAACGTCTCTCTGCACAAACCGATGCTAGGAACCCGGACCGGATATTCAGAAGTGTAGCTCAGCTCGGTTTCCTCGGCAAGCATGAGCGAGTAACCCTCGATGGACCTGATGCCCAATGTGTCCTTGACAACATCGGAAACGTTCTTCAGGCGCTGCCGCCGCTCCGGGATTCGCCCCACATCATCGATAGAGAAGAAGAAACCAGGGGACACAATACCAACCACGGAGATAATTCCCGTCACCATGATGCTCTCGCGGCTGTCCGAAAGATTCTAAGCGCGTCAGAATATGTGGGCGTTAACCAGCCATATGGTACGAATCGTTGTCATTTCCAATTTGCCAGAACCCGCAGTTGATATGTCATAGCTATTCGCCGAGAAGTTTCCCGTGGATCCACACCTACAATTTTGTCCAAGATCACAGACGAGTTTGATATTGCTCATGCCCAGGTGCGCGTTTACGCATGGAAACGCAGACTGCTACCGAGTAGGTCAGGGAACTCGACGTGCGATGAGTTTACCGTGAGGATAGACGTACAGCCCAAGCTCCAAGGAGCGCCGGACAGGAGCCCTTACTTATCCATCTATCTCCAGCAAACCCGGGGGTTTGGCGGATCCAGCTTCATCGACCCTGTGATCGTGGCGCGCAGAACGGTCCCTGATTCCTCACCAGTATTCCAGACGATCAAAGACAGCGACTTTGAAGGCTTCATGAGACTTCTTCAGAACGGCCAAGCTTCCTTGTGGGACTGCGATTCGCGAGGCTGCTCTCTCATCAATGTGAGTCCATGTCAATCCTGTGTGCACGTACAGCACAACTAACGTGAAGTAGTACGCAAATCACTATTCTCAACTAGAGATATGCAAGTATTTGATTCAGAACGGAGCAGATATCGATTGCATCGAGCCTGATCTTAATGGTCAATTCAAACTGCCCATGTAGGGAACATTTCCGACACCTTATTCAAGACTAAACTCATGATTGCATAGGCCGCTTCTAAGGCACCACTTTTCGATCGGGGACCAACCGGAATATGAGGACTCGAGCATCTTCACGTATCTGCTTGAAGCTGGTGCAGACCCCACCATTGGGGATGACTTTTCATTATTGTCCCTGAGCGTACCCATTGCCGTGAGTGAGGATCATTCATGATAGTACATTGCTTGCTAATATACGAAAGGGTTGGCCGTATTCAGACCATATGACTTATCGAATCCTCCGGTATGGCCGTGAATATGTCGACATCAAATCCCGCGACCGTATTGGCCACACAATGCTACTCGAGGGTTGTCGCTTTGTGACTGATAAGAGCAAAATTGTGCAAAAGATCATCGATAGTCTCATTGCACCAGGATCCACACTCCATGAGCGCAATCAGTTTGGCGACACATGCTTACACTTGATTTGGCCCTGGTATACGCCTTTCTATTATGATCAATTTAGACTTTTCTTGCTCACTTATTACCTCCTGGATCTTGGAGCCGATGTAAATGCTCAGAACAACCTTGGCAAGACGCCTTCAGACGTGGTCGTCTCCTCGGGATTAAAATGTCTTTACACAATATGGAACTTGGCACTTCATGTGGCATTTCATGTAAAGAATATCAAAGCTGATGATTGGGAGATTAAGAAGAAAAACATTTGCGAATTGGAGGGAATCGAACTTTGGATTTCACCTTTACCAGTGAGGGACGATCTAATCTCAGAATTTGACTGGCTTGATCGTATATGGATCATGGCGACGGGGTTGGTGGATTTTGAAGATGTGGTTTGGCCAGAAGTAGAAGAGGCGACAGCAGAAGAGGAAGAGGTAGAGAAGGCGGAAGAGGCTGAAGAGACGGAATCGGGTGAGGTTGAGTTGACGCCGAAACAACCTTCAGGTATTTCATATACCTTGTGGGATTTATGGTAGCCGAGGCTGGTGGTATGTGGCATCTGAATCTGCTGAAAATGTCATAAAAGCTCAAGCTGATTGATTGGTTGATTGGGAAATGGCTTGTTTTCAAAGAAGATGTGTGCGCGAGAACTGTAGAGAGAGGGACTGAATGGTTAAATTCATGCATTGATCAAAACCTTCATCGGCAAGCCTTACCCATGTTACAGGTGCGCTTTTGGAATCTTCATAATCTGGGTATGAAAAGGTTGAGAGATGTGATATTACGTATGCCGCCTTATCATTCGACCAAAGCTTTCAGATGGAAAGTGGTTGTCAAGGTATGAAGGGCTTTGTGTTGGTGATCCGAGTCACAAAATAAAGACATGAATAGTAAGCACTGCGTCAGAGCCTTGTATCATTCTTGAAAGCGAAGTGCGTCTGGGGCTCGGGCTGCAGGTGCTCATATTGTATACTTTGTCTATGGCGATGCATTGAGTGATTGCACATCTGGTGAATCTTGGGTGGACGTGCAGGATACTTCGGCAAACAAATGACCGAATAGTTGAATCATTGCCGTATATCTAGAGAAAGAACAGGGCTAAATGATGACGAAATGCTCCCGGGCGTATCGCATGAATATTTTCATCTCTCAGACATGAGCCGCCGGCGGAGCTCCGGGAGAGCACCAGCGCCTGCCGCCGATAACGCAGAACTACATAGAGCGAGGCGTATGATGATCATTAGAGTAGTAGCGCGGAGCTATGTCGTGATTGGCTACGATCTCCCCGGTCGCTGCGTGGGATGAGCAGGGGTTGCAAGCGCGGGCGTTCGGCGGCTACAGAACCGCGCACCCGGACCCCGAGCGCGTGTCTGTGACAATTTTCTACTCCTACGATGGAATTAATCCTTGCTGAGGCTTTCTTGATTGGTGGTAAGTGGATTTGCTTCACTCCTTGACTGCGTGTTTCTAACAGTAGTCGTCAACACGTGCGGCACAGCAAGGCCGAAGCGCTTCAGACTTGCTGTGCCACATCCCATTTCAGCAACTCAGTATTCTTCGGGGCGCGTCGAAAATGACGCATCTAAAATTACATAGCAACTGGGACAGATTCTTTTCACCATCTAGCATTTAAATCAACGCGTACGTCCAGTCCCAGTCCAAACAGTTCATTGTGTTCAATTTGCATGACCACTTACGAAAAAGCGATCTCACAATTTTTATCTATTATTTTTACGGACGAACCTCTCTTGCAACCTATTGTCTCTGAAGATGGCTCCTGGCCCTCTGAGCGGTTCTGGAGGTAAGGACGTCCAAAGGGGAAAGACGTGAGTCTGTGGGGCTGTTTTGTCGTTCACAACAGTCTGACAATTTTCCTTCGTGCAGTTCCACGCAGGTTATCAGCAATCAAGAGCAACCGGCCCCAAAAACAAAAGTTGCCGTCCCTCGGCAAGATGCAACGAAGGAGCTCGCCCCGGCGCCGTCCTTGAAACCCGAAGACGTCACAATTGCATTTATCTGCGCACTGCCTCGCGAATTGGACGCCATGATAAGGGTCCTTGACTCCAAAGTCGATTTTTTCCCGCAGGCAGACGAGGACATACATCTTTTTGTGGGCGGAACCTTGGCTGGCCGCCAGGTGGTATTGGTTCTGCTCTCAAATTTTGGAGGAACGGATGCTACGGTGGCTGGAGAGAGACTGGCGTTGAAGTTTCCCAATCTCCAACTCACCCTGCTGGTGGGCATCTGCGCAGGCGTACCGACTCCCGAAAATGACATCCGACTGGGGGACGTCATCATCAGCAGCTGGGTTGAGCGGTACGCTTTCGATGCTCGAATGGATCCGGGTGGTTTCAAGACGTCCGACAATTCGTACATCCGCACGGACGTCCAGCCTAAACTGAAAGAAATTCTCCATTTGTTGGAGAACGAGGAAATCTTCGATGGTTTCCTTGGGAAATCATCGCAGAATTTGGTCGACTTGCAGCACCGAAACAGTTCCTATACGTACCCGAATGCGCCGGATTTGCTTTTTCCGCTCAGCTATACTCATGTTCACCGCTCAGGAGCCGGCGATACACAAAGCTGCGGTTGCAACCCTGCGACGGGAGCCCAATGCGACGCAGTGAAGGAATTGTTGTGCGATTCACTGGGCTGCCAGAAAGCGTGCGCGACTCTGCGAGAGCGTCAGGAATTCGACATTTTCACAGGCGGCATCGGCTCAGAGGACATCATCATGCGAGGGAATGCGTCGCGAGATGAACTTGGAAAACGCGGGATCATGGGGGTGGACACGGAGGCGTTTGGAATCATACATCTGAAAGGCGCCTTGGTCATCAAAGCCGCTGTGGATTATGGCGACTCCCACAAGAACAAGGAGTGGCAGGATTATGCAGCTGGTGTTGCAGCATGCGTCGCGAAGGCTTTCATCTCAGACTTTTATCCTCTTGCCCTAACGGAGAGAGGCGATGGTCCCGACGGCCCAGTCCCTGAGGGTGAGACCGAAGGTCCGGGGCCGAGGGTACGGTGGCGGCGTGCCCGTCGTGTTATAGCCATTGCACTGTGTAGTCGGTATCTTTGGGCTTTGTTCGCGGGGTACATGCTGTTATATACTTCAAATTCACGCGCAGGATGGTTTTGATAGTCCACAATTGAACTGTTACCAAGAGTGGTCCGGTGCTGGTTCTGTGACTTATTGGCGAAAATTCTCAGGCGATGCAGCCGCCTGCTGCCTGGGCTCAGCCTTGCACTGCCCCGCAACGCTTCTTGGCATTTTTCGCACCAGCCTCGCCTCGCCGCCTTCTCATCTTTCCCCTCACTTCGTTCGTTCGGCTCATCATGTCCGGTGCGGAAGTCGTTGCGGTTCTCAGCATCGGCGCCTCCGTCATCGCAGTCGTCGACGCTTGCAACAAACTCATCGATCGCATCAAAGAGTTTCGAGGCAGCGCGGCTTTTGTCTCACTCCGGTCTCGGTTACAGCTTTTTTCTTCCAACATCAAATCCCTCGACAAGATAACCAGTACCGGTGTCATCTTCGATGAAGAAGAACAGCTGCTTCGGGATGTTCTTCAAGGATGCAAGGATACCATCGAGGAGTTGGATAGCCTCTTGACGTCTCTTCTCCCAGAACCGAACGCGTCGGCATGGAAGAAAACGAGGCATGCTGTGCGTGCTCTTCTCAAGGATCATCGTGTTCGCGCAGTTCTTGAAGAATTGCAAGAGTATCAGAACACGATTTTATTCCACCTCAGCAGCAAAGCGGAGCAAAATACCCGCAAGGCTATATTTCTTCTCGAGGAACAGAGGACGGCACTTCAGATGCAGAAAGTATCCATAAGCGGAGACACCTTCTCGTCTCGCTCCGCGCAGGATCCATCGTCAGCTCTGCATCGCCAGCACATGGCCGTGGGTACTGCTTGTGCCTTCAACGACTGTCGCTGTTTCTGCCATCTTCAACCCCATGCAGACGGGTTCACGGGATATTCTGCTGGGATATCCAGGTGCCGCTGCCAGGGTATCCAGTACGAACTGCGCACAATTCTACTGCAAAAGCTGTTTCAAGTCAGCCTCGCAGCAAGCTGGTCAAATGGCTTGTCTGTTGCTTTCTCCATAAAATCCAAAAACGTGGTCCGCGACGACAGCCCGGGATTCGAGCTTATTAGGAAGTGCATTTCCCGGGACGGCATCACATTTGAAGAGGCTAGGGCTGGTTTACGTACCTTGCGCGACTCTGGCATCATCGACTTCAATGACACTACTGAAAATGGTCATGGATACTTAGAGGTTTGTTGAGACTTTGATCGGACTTATACATATCAGCTTACTGTGATGTAGTTACTTTGCACAAAAAGGTCGGTGGGCCAAAAAAGTGCCAACCTTGCACGGTTCCTTACACAAGAAGGAGTTACCTGGAAACTACAGTATTCCATGACCATTAGTATGGACGCCCTCTGGCCGTACTTAAGAGGGCCCGATTTGGATCTGATGAAAGCTCTCCCACCCATTGATTATATAGACGTGTGGTGGTATTCTATGACCCCTTTCGGCAATCCTTACACATCTGATCTTTTCCGGATAAGGGCGTACACAGAAATCTGCATTGCTCAAATAGGTATGGAAATACTCACTTAACTCAGTACCTTGGGCTGACGATGGATCAAGATATTGGGCAGTTCCAACCTTTACATGCAGCCGTGGCCTCGAATGCAATGGACGAGGTGAAAAGACTGGTCAAGGCGCAACGCCACCCAGACCTCACTCAAAACTTTCTAGGCCACACAGTGCTCCACCTTGCTATCCAATGGCCCCGCATCCTGAAATTCCTTCTTGAGAACGGGTACAGAGACGCGGTCGACTCTGCAGACAAGCATGGAATCAGTCCGTTGTTATTCGCATTGTTCTATGGATGCACCAAGTCAATCGATATCCTCGTCGATGCGGGCGCATCACTCCCCAGGATCGAGCCCGAATCTGCATATTTCTCCCAGCTCAGGGCCGGGCCGATTGTGTCAGAATGTTGGGCCCATGCAGCGGGAGCATGCAACGAAGAAGCGTTTATCAGACTACTGGAGCACTATGCTCGCAAATTTGCACCAACACGTTTACAATCCGATCTCCTCGAGCCCCTCATCTTCACTAAGGCCGTCTGGGGTCCATGGAATTTGACAGCAGCAAGGGCTCTTGTTGCTGAAATTCACAAACTGTCCGAATCCCATCCGTACGAGTTCAGAAGGAGAGGGGTGACTCCCCTGCACATCGCGATGACGCCTGGACACGCCCGGGTCTTGATGAGCTACGATGGTTTTGACATCAATTCATCAGCGGATCATCATGGAGAGACGCCTCTTATGGTGTATTCCCGGTTCCTGGACCCGGCACTCACTCAGGAAGCATTGAGGCGGGGCGCGCGAGTCAATTCCACCGACCATTGGGACCGAAATGCTCTGCACTACAACTTCGCCAGAACCTTCTTACGCCAGCCGGACTGCGCTATTACATTTTCCGGGCCCTGGGAGCGCCGCCCTTTGGCATTCCATGCGGAGAAGCTCAAAGCACTGATGGAAGCCGTGGCTGTTCTGATAGAAGCCGGTGGCGATCTCCTACAGCAAGACAAGTGTCGTTGCTACTGCTCTCCCGGCGGCTGTTCACCGCTACGGTCTTTCATCCCTGCGCTATTCCTCGAAGCAGACCGCCATACGGTCCACGTTTGGATCCTCGAACTTTTCGTCGTGCTTCAGGGTTGTGGGAAGAGCGGGATCTTTGATCTGCTAGTCGACGAAATCGGTCGCCTCCAAAACGCCGATGAGATCGGCATCACACACACCTGCTGCGCGTCAAAATACTCCAAGGCTTTCCGGGACTGGCGGGACGCTGGAGACTTCACTCCCATCCCGACCAGCATGGAACTGGAATATTGGAGCGGTGATTGGGAGGAAATTCGGGAGGAGGAAAGTGATTTAGGCTCCCAGCTGGATCGACGCTGTTTGGCCGACCCGTCGATGAACGCCGGCAGTTGGGACAGTCGACTAGTCAGCATCCTCGCACGGAGATGCGTGATGATGGAGATGATTGAGGGAGAACGACTGAAAAAGCCAGGCCGTCGTGATGAAGGTGAACAGGTCAGCCTAGAACGTTGTGTTGAGAAGTATATGGCTAGTATGGAGGACGCAGAAAGCTACTTGACGAGAGTTATACCGACTTACGACCATGGATACTGGATGCAGGAAAGGGAGCGACTTTCCAAACGTTTCCTGGAAGAGGTCCACAGCGTGAGGGGAGCAACAGGCATCGTAAATGATTGGGACATCGAGAACTGGATAGATGGTACTATTATGACGGGCTTTGGGCTCAATGAATCTCAGCTCAAACTTTGGTTGACTTTCATGTCGACCGAGAGAATTTAGAGTCACAATCCACCTGCTTCTATCATTGTCTATACTTCAAGATCGAATACTTGAGTTATTCCTTTTACTGTTGCTATAACTCTCAAAACTCTATCAATATGTCTGGTAGTGGAAGGTTGGAATCACATCCCATATAGAGGGTGGGGAAGCGTATAATTTGGTATTCACGTTGATCCTAATGATCAATTAACATATTAGTGAAAGGATTAAATTAGACGTATCTACATGAAATACTTGTACGGCGTTGTGCTGATAAACTTAGTGTTTGCATTTGCGAGGGATGGTTCCAAGTCGTTCCAACAACGATTGATCTTAGTTGCAAGTGAGATCCGAAGTAGAATGATCAAACGAGCAGCGGTTGCCGTTGTAGACGGTCCAGAGCTAAGAGTATCGAATCAGCAGATGCACATGCAATGCTTATGATATTGCAGATTGAAAGTACTTACGTTGACGCTTCCGCCATCGCCCTGAGACCAGAAAGCATTGTTGCCCTTCATGTAGAAGCAGTCGTAGCTGAAAGGTTCCGTGCGTTAGTCTTTCCTCTCCAATGTCGAATTGATGTTTCCACTCACCTCGTGTGCAGCGGTCCCGAAGAAACGGACTCGCTTCTCAAGCCGAGCATTCCCGTCGGGACCCTTAGGGCGTAACCGTCGTTATAGCAGATAGCAGCAACAGCCTCGCTCGGGTCCGGGTTGTGGTCCCACATGGACTGAGTGAGTGCCTTGACGAAGGCCTCACGCTTCTATTACAGGTGTTAGAGCAGCCTCTGAGGAAGGCGATCATTGTGCCAGCTGACCTTGTTCCAGTTCTTGATGCCGTTGACGGCAGCGATGGCACCTTCGACAGCCTCGCCGATGGCTTGGCCGTACTGCACGTTCGAGGCTCCCTCGGTGTTGAGTGGCACAGGGCTGGCGTTGACAGCGACCGCGAGGGCGGCAATGGCGACGGAGGTGAAACGCATATTGAGAATCAAAAGAGAGTACGTTCGAGAGAGCGACCGGTGATTGAATGAATGGATTATTCTGTTGGCCTTCTTGTTCGACATGAATATGACTGTACTTATAGTAATTCTCCACGAACATTTCTGGATACAACTGCTGCAGTCGAACTGGACGACTCGTGATGTTGTTCCGGCATTTCCGGAGATGAATTCGCCACAGCAACAGCGATTCCGTATTCCGTATTGTCGCATTCTCGCATGACGCTGTTGATCTCGACCGGTGTTCGTGTTGTCTCCACCGCCTGACAGGTGTAAAGCCACTACTTGACAAGTGCGGACAGCAGCACGGGCCGCCGTCAATCTGAAACCGGCAACTCTTGCGCAAATTAAGCTTCCAAAAGCATTGCCAAACGTGACCAAGCGAAGCTAAGCACTAGCTACAAGCCTTGTAATATCACCGCTATACATGGCCCAATGACGGGGGTTGCGAGCCGAATCGCCCGGGCCGACCGATTCAACACCACGTTCTGTGCGCGACATCGAAACCGAGAGGCTGGCTGCCTGATCCCCTCGTATCGCCATGATGATGCCACCAACCCGAAGAGCCGCTCGGCTTTCACATAATCCGAACTCCGATACATGCAGTGATGTCTGTGTGCGGATTATGGAGCATTTTCCGGGAGAGCCGGCTGCATCGTCCAGATTTTCCACCATTGGAAAGGAAAGGACACACAACGATTGCATTACTCGCGATACGAGTGACAGATGGTCGGCGTCAAGAAATGACATAATGTTCGAAGCGCAAAGCAGCCACAAGCAACTAGTTGTGGTCATGCTCATTCGAACTGCGATAAGACGGTATATATGCGGCTTGCGGCTCCCCGGCTTCTCACTCAATCGCATCATTTTCAACCCTCATCAACAGCCTCCTCAGGGTCCATTCTCATCTTTATTCATTCGTTACGGATCTATTTGTCAAACATGAGGTTCTCCAACATCTTCGGCACAATCGCAGTGTACCTTTTCCCCACATCCCGTAGCAAATTCATGTCCACTGAACATTCACTGCAGGTTCTGCGCAGGCGTTGCGCTGGCTGATCTTCACAACTTCTGCGGATGCGGCATTCGCCATAAAGGCGATACGGTTGAAGATCCTTACGTACGTCTCCCGCAGTAGCCCCTGTCGATCGTTCCGTCTGACTCAGGCATATAGTGGGATTTCCAAACCGATATCACGAAGTTCGCGTGCGCCCGCTACAGGAACAGGCACACTGGAACCAAGCAGTGGGATAGCTGTCCTGATTGTAAGTAAATACTTTCTATAGCCTGGAAGCTGTGGTTAATCCTGTGAACAGGTCAGATGGATACGCAGGACTTCGATGCGCAGGTCGATGTTCCTGCATGCTTCTCAGTGGGATTTCATATGGGCGGCGACGAGTTCGATTACTACTGTGGGCTAAAGGGCACCCAGGGCTACTGCAAGAGCATTCACTAGACTATTGATAAACATGCGAGGCCTGGAACGTTCTACAAGTCAGAAGCATACCACCTCAGTTGATGTATTGTGCATAAAATTGCGATCAGCTTATTGGTCTGTTCTATGATCTTGTGAAACAAAATCCTCCAGGTGCAAGGCAGCTGTTTCACGGCTCCTTGACGCATCCCCCACACGAATAATCTTTGTCAATACATCCGTGCACGTCGTTTCCGAAACTCCATCCGAGAAACGAAGACGTGAGATGCCACTTGCGCACCCCAGAAGTAGGTCATACTCGCCGACTCTTTCTTCTTTTGACCTGACGTGACTCGTCTATGCATACTTCTTCCCTTCAACCGGCAATGAAACCTCCTCACTACTAAACGCGCAGTGGCCGACTCCAGCCTCCTCGCCCGGTCGGCTTACCACGCCCCACTGTACTGGTTTGAGATGAACGTCAGTCTCGCCAACCGGAGGATGGCAAGCTGCGGAAAGTACCGCACTGTTGAAGCCTCCGTGTGGGATACCCGGCTTATTGTAAGACTTTCCCCAAAGGATGATGGCGGAGTTCAGGAGCAGCAGCGTGATGAGGAGAACGTGCGCCGGGTTCTGTGCGTAGCCGAGTCCGGTGTAATCTTCGATCAGCTGGCCGTCGTCGTATGGAGAATATATGCGGAGAGATCCGAAGAATAAGGCCTGTGATGCAAGATAGTGGAGACCCGTGGAGACGGCAAGCATTGGGATGGCGAACTTTAAGGGAAGTTGTAGCCAGTATGTTGACCGCTGTTCTCCACGCGATGCAGATGTTCGCAGCCCCTTTCTGGCATGTGCCATTAGCGACCACTCTCTCGAAACCGCCATGCAGGTGACGAGCCGGTTGAGGAATACAAGGTTCAGCCATAGGACAACCTGAGGAAGATTTGCAAGTATGACAACTGAAGCTGCACCGAGGCCGACTCCCAGCTTGACGGACTCTTTGCTGACCGATCCAGAGAGGGACCAACGAAGTCTGTTGGACTTGTCGTAAATACTTGCAAAGAGTATGGTTCCAACTACCATGATAGTCGCGAACCTTCCAACTTGATTAGTCTTTGGATCCTCTCGGGGAACGTTTCACTTACGCCGCCATGGTCGTGATCCACTGCTGCCGAGATGCTCCTGTAGACCGTTTGATAGTCTTCAGTTCCCGTGAGAAAATCCGTGGTCGAGCATCCCATGACCCAGAGGCAAATTCATTCGCCGTGGCGAGACACAACCCGCGCGTAGTCTCATCTGCCTCCTCCAGGAATGACGCAAGGGCATCGCCAATGGTGACCAGCGCTGGCCGCTTATATTGGAGGAGTGTCGCTATCATGGCAGCCGCCTTGATCGCATTGGCCACAATGACCACGATGAACAGCGTCGGCTCGTAAAACAATCTGCAACTCGATTCAACCTCTTCCACATAGCAGCGGCTGATCCGGTGTCTGCCAATCTCCAAGCTACCGTCTCGTAGCGGTTGCGCATATACACCCACAGCCCAGTCCCACGGGTGCACTGACGCAGACTCGGGAGCGCAATCGGGATCCGTGCCGTTGAGCATCCAGCCGCTAACGACGTCTTTTCGGTATCGGCAGATCCAGTTGGTGGCCGCGTTCAGGGGTTTCGACGGTTCGAGCCAAACGACTGAGCTCGTGCTTGATCGGGCGTCATCGCTTACTGCAATGAGGTTGCGATGAGTGATTTGCCGGTTCACCAGGTATGCTTCAATGCATTCGTCGATTGTCATGTTCTTTAGCTGCTGTTTCAGATATTTGGATTGGAGTAGTTCCAGCAACTCAGCAGCTCTCGGCTCTACCGAAGGAACCCTTGAACCGAATACATGGGAGGTGAGGTGATTGACAGTGAAGCTGCTGGAATTGGACGTGATAGACGAAGAGCTGGTCAGATTGTTGATGGACCCGAGATCGAAACGAGCGCCATTTAAGAAGTCGGGTGTTACAACAGCAACTTTGTACGCGTATGCTCCGGTCGTAGGAAAGATCACAGAGTTGTACCTGTTCCGTCAGATAGGGAGCCTCCGGCTTTAGTGGCGCAAAATACCACTTACGTTATATGTAGCGGGATCGAGGAAACCGCGAGGATGATCCAGAGAATAGCTCGGAATTTATTGACGGATTTTAAATTCTTCAGAGACTGCGTACCGATGGAGAAAATCTGTCTTTGCCTGTGCGAAGAATCGATGTCGTATCGACTTGGCGAAGCAAGTATCTGCATGGCATGATTACTCGCCGCGAAAAGAGCAGTACCGAACACGTTGATCACTGCATGTGCGTAGAGAGCGATTCTGTCGGCCGTATCACAGTCGCCGCTATATAGCTTTTGTTTCTCGTTCTTCGTGTCAACCCAAACTGGAACCGCGATGTTGAATGCCAGGATGGCGAGGGCAAGAAAAATGTTGATTGAGATGACAACTTTCCAAGTTTGGTACCATCGAGTGAAGGGAAAGACTGATCCAAGGAAGCGTCTTGGCAAGCTTTTCGATGTCTCGGAAGTTTTTGAATCAACGGTTCGTTCTCGGAAACTAGAAAGTGGTGGCTTAAACAAATGATCTATTACGGCTAACCGCCGTACGACTCGTAATACGCTTACTCGTTTATATCTAGCACGCGAATCCTGTTATTTAAACACTTCTCTCTTTAGAACTACTTTCTCTTTAGCAGCTTCTTTTCGTACATAGAATCATAGTCGAATTCCGATTCACTACGTTTCCTAACATGATCCTTGAACGCCTAGCTTTCGGTTGACAGACCTCTCTGATTCCTCTAGCTCAATGGAATTCTTCTGTGAACTATCTTCCAACGGTTGAAAATTTCGCGAGTGCCAGTGGATTCGCATGGTGGTTCATCTGCTGCATGAATTAAGACAAAGGGAGTAGTTGAAGGGAAACGATATACCTGCTCGGGGCTACCATGCTGATATACGAAAGGTGTCATCTTTACCCATTGCTCTTGCCACCAAGTAGGCGTTCTCAGGGGCCAAAAGAGACATTGGCGTGAGTCCAATTAAGACCCGTCTTGGGGTGGTAAGTCAAGACACCCATATTGCTGACATGATACGACACCAATATTTCTCTTTAGCTGCTGGGGCGAGAATCTCACTTATTGCATAAGTGTACTACGTCAAAGGATATAATTAGGTATTTTCCTTGCTTCTTCCTTATGTGGTGCTGTCTGGAGTATTTCAGCTCTGTGTGACGGTGGGCTGCAGCAACTTCTCATTGGCGAACATGGCAGTCAGCTGGTGCCATTGAAAACGCAGAGCATTGTGCTCATATTCAGCTTTAAATTTTCGCTCTCAGCCTCAGCGCCTTTTCATAGCACTCCTAACACCCCCCTCCAGGCTTCTACAAACAGAACTCTCTGTCGGTGCAAACCCGAGGGACGTGGAACATGGCTCCGAGTAGTCACGAAGTACCATACCCTGTTATTGGAAACGAAGCATGCATACGTATCGAGGGCGAAGGCTATGAAAATTCCACTACATACAAAGGTCATAGTGCGCATTCAACATGCACAAAATCGTTCAAAGTACATGGCAGCACCAAACCCGGATTTTTCCATACTCAGGAAATAGGAGTCGACGAGCCTCAGAGCCCAAAACTGAACAAACCGTTTGAATATCGTATTTTAACCATTGTTTGGGTAAGTCAGGTCGTATGGTGGTGGATGGAGGCGAAAACTGACCTGGAGATTCAGATTTGCTACTTCTGGGATAGACAACTCGAGGGTGTGTTCGTACAACAGAACATGCCAGTAGATAGGGCGCTTACCAGAGAATGGTCTAATGAACGTCAAGATATGAAGTCTGCAGTCCTGGCCTTCTATATTGGAAGAGCAATTGGTGTCTGGCTGGCATCTATGGCGATCATGATGGAAGAGTTTGCAAGAGTTATACCTACCAGCCTGTTCCTCACCGGTAAGCCACTTCAAGAGATGAACCAGTGTAAAAGCTCATACAAGACACTCAGGCTTATTTGCCACCCTCTTGAACTTCTATTCAGGCGGAGAGAGTTCGGCTCGGACTGTCTGTTACTTCCTCTGCGCCGTCTCAAGTTCGCCACTGATGCCAGCGGTGATACTATTGACGCAAATGTGCTACAGCAAGCTCACACAGCCACTTCGCACTATTATCTGGGCTACAGCTGGACCAGTTGCAATCTTCATCGGCGAGATGAACTTGCATTTGGGCGGAAACAAAGGGAACATGCCAATCTCGGTTGCAGGAATCCTGTTGGCGACTCTGTCACTGATGGTTGAGCCATGGATGGCCAGAATGAAGTCCAGCCCAGCGCCGTGGTTTCTTTCCCAGAGAGAGATTGCGACGTTCAATACAGAAGAACATCCAAGTAATTGGAGCAGGTTCCAAGAGTTATGGAGGCTCTACAAGTCTGAAGTATGACCTACATTCTGCATGAGAACAACGATTGCTGATGGGAAAAGATCTGGAGCTCATTCCTCGACCCCCAACTATACTTTTTCTTGGGCTTTGCCATTACAGATGCTTCGTGCAAACGCGAAGTCAACGAACTGCTCGAGTGGAAGTTTGCAGATGCATTTGCGCAGGCATCTCCACTGATTGCCTATATTTTCGCCGGCGTAATTGTGTATTTTTGTACGAAGCCTGGTTGCGTCAGTAAGTTTCTCATCCCATGGGCTGAAGAAGCCACGCTAAGTTCTTCTCAACTGGGTTTCAGCAGTGCTCATGGTTGCATGTATGATCATGGAGACGACAGGATGGTGGCACCTTTCAGTATGCTACAGGCCAGATTCAGCCGAGACACTGGATCGTGATAGGAAATGTACGGCCATTTTCGCATGGGCGGTGAGTTTACTTCCGGCCGTTGGGGAGCTTTCTATTACTTGTAAGTGTCCAAAATAGCTGTGAAGTATGAAAAGGATGTCTGACCAAGCGGTAGGGGCTGTCGTACTCTTGGTGACCAACATACGCGGTGGGATACGGAGCTTCTTCATTGTTGCAACGTTTTGCTTCGGATGTGCATTGGGAGGGCTGACGCGCACACTTCTAACGCTTCAAATTCCAATCGATCAATGGCATAGATGGGTAACAATAGCCAATGCGTTCAAATTGGCAAGTCTTTGCGCTTACGTTATTTGGATCATGGCCCAAAATCACAAACGCAGGACGAGAAGTAGCGGAGAAAGCATTCCGAGGGATGGGCCAATTGAGTGGGGAGGCGCTTCGGCAGAAAACGAGAAAACAGACATTCACAGCGAGTATTTCATCTATGTATACTAGTCTTCGCACGTTTCCAAGAATTTCAAAAAAAGATGCCAATGAGATATTCGATGTTCAAGAGGCCGCAATCCCAAGATATAATGAATTCGTACTCATTATAATCGAGCTTTTTACTCTGAATATTTTTTCACTTGGACATTGTATGCATGCACCTGCGGGCATTCCCGATGACGGACATGCTCGGATCTGCGCCGCACGCGCATTCGCCCCACACGCACAGATTGTGGGCTCGGCCGGGCCGGGCTTTTGAACAGCGGGCACACCGTCATCAGCCCACGATAGCGGCACTCGTAACTCGAAAAGGCAGAAAACAAAACCCACACGCGCGTCCCGCCGAAGCAAGGGGGAAGGAAGGAAAGCGCCGTCATTCCGCCCAGCTTCTTAGCCGGGTACCAAGCGCAGCGATTGGCGGGGCAAGCTTTCCTTGCCGAAGCTTCGACGGGCTGCAACGACCTGCCTGATAGAGTTTAGCACCAACAGCCCGCCGTTCCTGAATCCTGACTCCGCACCGGAGCTGCTTATCGCCGCACGTCCCGCAATCGACTAATAACCGACCACCATGACGGACACACCGGCGCTGCTAACTGACGCGCACGTACGCCGTAATTGACGCTCGCCGTCTCCGCCGTATTTATATATTAGACCGCCAGGCCCCCCGATCATGGCGCCTTCTTCAGGGCTTTTCCGTGCCGTCGCCTTCCGTCCCTTTCTTCGTCGCGCCGTCCCTCCTGTTTAAGCCTTCTAGCGACGATGCCCTCGATGCTTGCTGCTGTCGCCCTCGCGGCTACGGCCGTGCTGCCCGCTGCTGTTTCTGCGCAGTTCGTGACTGCTCCGACGAACTTGACGCTCAAGAAGGGCGCTGCTGGCGTCAATGTGCGGTATAAGGAAGTACGTGTGGATTTTGTTTCTCTCTTTCTCCCTGCTTTGGGATTACCCGCAGAAAATCGGATGACGAAATATCGTTGTGAAACACCAGCTCGGCCAATAATATGTCTCTGACCTGCTGAAATAGGTTCCCACGGGCATTTGCGAGACGGATCCCAATGTCAAGAGTCTTTCGGGTTATGCGGACGTGGCTGAGGACCAGCACATTTTCTGGTACGTGTTTGCAGTGGAATTCGTGGAGAAGGGGGAGTTCAATGACTAAATTTCTGGCGTTGCAGGTGGTTCTTCGAGGCGCGCAATCAAGACCCGACGACTGCTCCCTTGACCGTGTGGATCAACGGAGGTACGGAATTCACTACTACCAATAAACGAAACAGCGGAAACTGACAACTCCCATGCAGGTCCTGGAAGCTCGTCCATGATTGGTCTTTTCCAGGAGCTTGGCCCCTGCGGTGTTGATATTGACGGCAATGTCTACAACAACCCGTACTCGTGGAGCAATGTCAGCAACATGGTCAGTCTCGAAGATCAACATCAGGGGTTCTCCGCCCCAGAAAGACCCTGCATAATCTCAAACAACCCCCAATCTACACCGCGTACTTACACCTGAACAGCTCTTCATCGACCAGCCCACGCAGGTCGGCTTCTCCTACTCGATCCCCGTGTCGGCGTACACGTCCGAGCAAGGCGACATCATCACGCTGCCGAACGCCACATGCCCCGACTACGCCTCGGACTGCGGCACGTACTCGTACCCGAACCTGACCCTGACGGCCAACTCGACCGACAACGCAGCGCCCAACTTCTGGAAGACGCTGCAAGGCTTCATGGGCGCCTTCCCGGAGTACTCTCAAAACGGCTTCCACTTCACGACCGAGAGCTACGGTGGCCACTACGCGCCCGTCTTCAGCGAGTACATCGAGCAGCAAAACAGCAAGAACATCACCGACGCCATTCAGATTGACCTGCAATCCGTGCTCATAGGCAACGGCTGGTTCGACCCCCTCACCCAATACCAAGCTTACTACAACTTCTCCATCTCCCCCGGCCACACGTACGACTACCAGCCCTTCAACTCGACCATCGCCGACATGTGGTACAACAACCTCTACGGCGAGGGCAACTGCTACGACCAGACCGTCGCGTGCTACACCTCCGGCCTGAACGAGGTCTGCAGCGCCGCCGACAACTTCTGTTACCAGGAAGTCGAGAACCTGTACGACATCTACGCCGGCCGCGACGAATACGACTTCCGCGAGCTGACCCCGGACCCTTTCCCTTACTCCTTCTACGTCGACTACCTCAACTCCCCCGCCGTCCAGCAGGCCATCGGCGCGTACGTCAACTTCTCCGAATCCAACAACGCCGTCAGCACCGCCTTCGGGTCGACGGGCGACGATGATAGGCGGATGAACACGATCGAAGACGTCCGCGCGCTGCTCGCTCGCAACGTCAGCGTCACGCTGTACTTCGGCGACGCCGACTACAACTGCAACTGGCTCGGCGGCCAGGCGGTTGCCGACATCATCGCCGCGGAGGACTACGATACCGCCGGTTTCGTCGACATCGAGACGAGTGATGGTGTTGCCCACGGGCAGGTGCGGCAGGCGGCGAAGTTTGCGTTCGTGCGCATCTACGAGAGCGGGCACGAGGTGCCGTTCTACCAGCCGCTGGCCTCGCTCGAGATGTTCGAGCGCGCGTTAAAGGGCGTGGACCTCGCGACGGGGAAGGAGGTGGTTGGCGCGGGGTATGTGACGGTGGGGACGCCGACCAGTGAGTATAGGGAGGGGAACGCGACGGTGCAGATGGAGGTGTTGCCGAGTGATGCGACGTATAATACTACGCTGAATGCGCCGGATCCGGTGGATGGGACGGGGGCGGTGCAGAAGAGGTTGCTGAGGAGGGGAGGGAAGAGGTTGTTTAAGCCGAGGTTTTATTGAGGTGGATGGTGGTGCGTGAAGGGAAATATTAGAGGAGAAAGCTGAGGTTGTCTACACAGACGTACTCATCATAGCCTGCGAATGCTTTGAATGAGATGGTTGAGACTTATTCCGGAACCATCCGCGAGTCCAAATTGCCTTGTGTCAGCGGCAGCCGCTTCGCCTGACTGTTCAGTTACTTTTAGTCTAGTCGAAAGCCCTTGAACGTGAAAATGTGGGTCATCATATTGCCGTTCAGGCAATGGTAGCGAGCACTGATAGCAGCAGCGAAAGCTGACGTCGAAGTAAAGAAGACGCATTGAATCCTAGTAGGCTTAAATACAATAGTCTAGTCTCCAAGTTTATGTGTAGTACATATCCTTTTGGTATAGGTTCTGCAATCTAGTTGGCGAGTCCGACCAGTTTCTAAGAGGAGTTCCGGCTCGGGCGGCAGGTTCAGATTACAATGGGACTAGTCGTCGGGCAATATCTCAGTGCTCCCTTCATGGAAACTGCATATGGAGCTAGATTTTTCCGGTCCGCGCGCCCGTCGCCCCAGGACGCCCTAGGCGCAATCTGATCGTTGTGCAGCCCACCGTGCCTCCCATTTGCCGCCGCCGCAGTGTGCGGTGCGGGGCACATCTCACCAGCGAGGCCCGGCCGGTCGTCCTCGAATGGGAGCGCGTCCACCAATATGGCCCTTCGTACTACGTAGGCCCTAAAATAACGTGAACGTGTCGCCAAGCATGCCCAACCCTCATCGCCGCGGCGCTCAAGCTTCTGTCGCCATTCAACTAATTTATAGTGCCTAGGTACCCTCAGTATCCGCGGTTTTTCCGCAACGCGAAAATCGCGCGGTCGCGTCTCCCACCCTCCCACACAAACCCCACTAAAATGCCACCACAACGCACGCCTCTTAAGGAGATCTTTCCAAACAGAATTTCAGGAATGGAGCTCTCACTATATTAGCGCGGAATCTTGGTATCTGTAGTTATCTGCGTAGTTCGTAGATTTAGCTATACTGGTACTTAAATAGCCGCTATATTTACCTATAAGTACCTCTAGTAGCATCTAAAAAAATACGTCTATAAAGTTTATTTAGACATCGAGTAAATAACTAGATCTAAGAAGAATATTAAAGAGAAGATAGGACGCATCTTATAGAACGTATAGAAGCTTATTCTATAAGAGATATTTAACCAGGTGTTAGGTAGTATAGATAGGCGGGTAGATGCGGTAATCGCTGCGTAGGGCTGGTACACTAAATACTAAACACCATGAAACACGTGTACATAAGCTTAATGCATTTTCCTTATATATACAAAAAACTGGTCCAGATTCCAGGCAAAATTAGCGGTGCTGCTGGACTGCAAAGTTAATGGGTGAGGGTGGCGGAATTGGCCCGTAAATACTTAGGCATAGTACTGTAAAGCTGCTGGGAGCTCGCAGACGGCAAGGCTGAGCCTGCGTTTATAAAAGAGCTCGAGCAACTACTACTTGCTTTCGTTACCATTTATACTACGGTTTACAACGCTTTTTTGTTGCTGTATCTGCTGTACGTCCCCCCCTTCGTAGTGCGATTTCTACGCGAATAGCGGTGTATTTCCGGTGCCATCTTGCTGGCGCCTTTGTATCCTTCTAAAGTGATCCTAAAAACCTTCTCTACAATGTTCTATTGTTTGTTTTCATTTTGCACGATTATGGAGCTAATCAAATCTGGTCCAAGTTGCACTCCCTACGATTTCTGCTCCGCAGTACCAACTTATTGTCCTGTGCTGTTTCCTGCGCCTGTCGCTGGGTTTGACGCGTTCGCCCACCTCCACACTCCACAAAGTCGACTCACGAAAGCCCCTCGACAACACCCCAGTCGGCGTTTGTGTGCACTTTCAATCAATTTCACAGCTCCTGTGGGGAACGCTGCCAGGCAGACAATACGTATTAGCGCATTCGCCTACATTATTGTTGCATGAATGGCTCGCATATCAAGTGGACACCAGATTGGCCGCGCATTATGCGAAATTCCAGGTAGTATGGTGGCGAACGCTGCCACCGCCCGGCAGAATGAATCCGAAGAGGAGTCGCAGGTCGATTTTTTAGTTCTACCACGCGTACAAGCCGCCGGACCGCAACAGGCTTGCGCACCCCTGCTTCATCGCTCTTGCATGGAGTGCGGTTTTCAGGAGGTACCCAGGCTCCTTTCGTTGCCAATTTCTTTTTCAAGAATGCTGAAATATTTTTGTGCAGGAGGACTGGACAAGGCGTGTCGAATTCGCGAGTACCACCAACAACGGAAACGAGATTTTCGTAAGTGGAAGAGCACTTTTCGACACCGGCGCCAATCTCGATAATATTCTATCTCTGGAATTCGTAACACAGTGCAGCATTCAATTCCAGCCGTGGATCCATGTGAAGCAGATACGGTTGTCGTGGTGGAAGCGGGCTTGCTTCAAAGTCTTTGGGAAAAATTCTCAGGCTGCATGCTATACCGCTGACCAGCGTCCGATCATGGCCGTCGGAGTGGTGGAGAACCTTCGTTGGCGAGGTATCCCTGAGCCGCGTTGCAACAGTGGGCTGCACTTTCCGCAGAGATTCTTGGGCGGCCGTTTCCTAGTCGTCGAAAACCTCGCTTACGATGCAATCTTCAGCTCGAAGACAATGAACGATGCGAGGCTCCGGGGCTCATGTATTCATACAGTAGCGGTTACTCAACGGCCAAAACCGACGAAAGGTTAGTTTCACCTTGACCGTAAAGCAGAAGCCCTGTCTGACATCAGCACCTCTAGACCCCAATGCAGCGAAGAAGTCCAAAGATGCGAAGAAGGAACAGAAGAAAATCCAGCACAGCCAGGAAAAGGCGAAGCGAGATGACAAGAGCAGAAACAAGTCTTCTAGGAAGTGATGCGCCCACTCCCCATCTGGAGCAACATGGGATGTCTACAAGACCAACGATGGTAACGGAGTTTCATGTGCACGAGATTTTGAGGCTTCCCTGCTACATATTTCTTCACATTTCGTCCGATTCGACTTGTTTCTTGTTTACATTCATTCATACGAGGCTCTCTTTGTGCATCTTACAAAAGGCGCATTTGGAATTGGATGGCGACGCCTTTGTAACTACGTAGAAAGGTACCTTACTTAGCTCAACTACCTCACGCTGTATTACCGACCGTACTCCCACCCTGTACGAAGACCACCTGTATGGCTGAGAAAGCAGCCGCCACAGCGAAGACCTCAGCCCTTTTAGCTGTAGTAAAGGCTATAAGGCATACAGTGACCAGCACATTGAAGACGGCAATCAGCACCAATCGTGTCTTCATCGACTGCACCACGTAGAGAACAGCGATGGAGGCGATGGGCATAAGAGAGGCAAGAATACTAGTGATACTGTAGGTGATGCGTAGCAAGGCCGTGTCCTCAAAGCTGACCCGTCCACCGTGCTTTGCAGATGGCTTGCCGAAGCGCGCACCTCCAAGCGCAAATATTTTGATAATTCCCTTGCTTGTAATCCAGTTTGAGAATCCATCTTCATTCCGGCGTGGCTTGAGGGCGATGAGGTCATCGACATGGGTTTTCGGCTCCTGAACTGTTCCCCATGTGTCCGAGTCATCGCCGGTCAGCGGGTACGGCTCGCCGATCTCGTCAGAAGCCAGATATCGGCGGATGTAGTCCATGTCGTATTTGCCAGGAGGACTAAACGAGAGTATTTTCTCTTGTTGAATAAGGGCTGTGTCTATGAAGTAGAGTGTCAATCAGTTCTCGCGCCAGCCGATGTTTGCGTGCATGTTTGGCTAATGCAATAGCCTCGTTCTGACACTTACTGTACTTATCCAGCTTCTCGCATGCCAAATTGACCAGCTGTAATTGCTGGTCATCACCATCCTGAACCGAAGCGTCAAGGAAATACCAGTTCTTTGCATAAAGGTTCTTAAACCCTGTTCCCGCTTTGTGATCCGCAACCTGAGCTTGTCGGAGCTTGTGCTCAATATCCGTCAGCTCCGCTTGTAGATAGAGCAGGTTTAAGGAATTGAGCGTTCCAAAGCGGCGGAAGATGGAGGTCTCGGGGAGGATGTTCATAAGCTCTGCTAGTTTCGGGTAACCTGGTGGTGCGTTGAGAGTCGAGGCTGGCAATGAGCTGCGGCCCGATGCTGTCTCGTTCGTTTGTTGCTGCTCTCGGTTCTCCTGGGATGCAACTTGGGTTGCACTGGGTGGGTGAGCAACCCTTGTTTTGGACTCATTGTAACAGGGCAGGACGGATGCTTGGTCTTGCGCCATCTCAAAGTATTCACACTCTTCGATGCCACCCGAGGACGACGAGGCTACTTCATCTTGCAGTAAATTAAGAATTTTTTACACTATGCAGAGGCTCTTTCAGCCTCGCGGCGATGTGTCAACAGGAGAGATGCTCTCATGCTTACGGGCGCGAGGCTGTGTCTTTCATGCACGATGGCGTGTCGATGCATGGATGAAGCCACAAGGCACAGCGTGCACGTCGAATTCCGCCATCGTCGATAGGACCTGAGGCTTAAAGATGGGCAAGCTCCAGTTGTGGGCATAAGTATTTATGTAGACGGTGTTCATACCTGGTATGGCTAGTTAAGCAGAGGTTGTACCTCTTGTTGGGATGGTTGGAGTGCACAGATATTCGGACTGGGCAGAAGCCTGGTCTCACGCCCCCACCTTTCGAGGAGGGGAAATAAGCCCTATGTAACACGTCCGGTATGTATCTACCAATCAACTGATTAGGCAACAGTTTCTTTCAGACATTGCTGGCAAATCGGGGTAAGTTCTTAGCGCCGTGGCGCAAGGTGCATTTTCTATCAGCATTTCTTTACCTAAATCGGCGCCTTGCACTCGCTATGAGTCCAGCTCTCGAGCTTTGAAGTACTGTTACAAAAGAGAGGCTTCATCGAATTTGCATCCAATGCGTCAGGTGCGAGACCATGAGCAACGCAACGAGGAGGTGCATGCGTCGGTGTCGGCAAGACCAATTATGAAGTCTTTAAAGTTCATAGATATCAACGCTATTTATGGTGTTAATCGAGGCCGATCTATGGAGAAGCCCAGGTGAGATGACTGCAGAAGGTGGCTGGCATGTGGCAAAACAATACTGGTTAGGCGCATAGCTCCGTTCCAAATGAGTTCTAGCGCCCTTTCACAGCCTCGGCGGGGCGATCCGTCCCGCATGAGCTTGTGAGCTCTTCTCATCAAATCCTAGCGTCCCCATAGCAAGGAACACGATCTTGCCACCTAAAGCCGATTTCATCGACCGTTATCTGCTAAGCAACCTATGATGTGTTTGGGCTTGTTTTGTCCCCAAAGACGACATGGGACGGTATGTACCAGATTTTTGATCTGCCTGTCGCTCGTGCAGCGGTAAGGCGACATGGCCAGAGAGACATTTGAAGGAGAGGGTGAAGGGAAATCCCTAAATGTACCATCATATTTTTTTTGTCTTCTGTAGCTACTAACGTTTGTTGTTGCAGTTGCAATCCAATGAAGATGTTGTGGAGTTGATTCGCATCTATACCACCAACCAAGGTGGCGAGAGAATATCAAAGCTTGCGGTTCTTTGGTATCCCGGAGGTGACGATGACGCCAAACTAATTTCACCAAAACTTGTCTTCGAGGTGCTTCAGCTTGAGGTGCAAACGGATGAGAAAGAGGGAGTCTCACAAAAGGTCACTTTGCAAGGAAAGCTGCTCGATACCAGAGGATATATTGACCTGGAATGGGGCTTCAAGAAATCAAGGCAAATACTAACAACTCGTTTTACCATCGCCACGCATTACGACCCGCCTTTCGATGTCTTGTTGGGCCGTGGGATGGCTATCCAATGCAAGCTTACAAATCAAAACATCCTCATTTCCGATCTTTAAAAAGACTCTCTACATTTACGCATTCAGTATTCGGGACTCTAAAGTTAAGGAAATGAACAGGGGTCTTAGAGCAATTTTTGCTGCGAACTTCCAACTTGTTTAGCAATGAAGTGTGCAGGTGTGATTGAAATACTGAAAAGCGAGTACATGGTGGGAGGCAGTTCGACTCTCGATATTAGTTTTGATATACCATGTGATAACAAGCATAAAGTGCTCCTAAATCATTCATCCTCCCTTCACTAATCATGAAGAGATTTCTGCTTCTGCTGAAAAATATCTGTATGACAAGTAGTCCACTGAACGCCCACAACCAACGTGATGCTGTCACAAATGCAAATATTGCTTCAGAGTTTATCCACTAATGTCGCCGAGCTGCACAGAAAGCCACATGCATGGGTACGTGAGGCTCGGCTCTTCACGTGTCGATCATTAGGCTTCGCCTCTGTCAGCCATACTAAATTAGTCTTGCGTTAGGGCTTAGGTATACGTCAAATAGAAAATCGGAGATGACGTTCAGCCCCATATATCTTTATCCAATCAGATTATCCACGTTGCTTTGTACAACAGCGGCGGAATGAATAAGGGTCTAGCATCAGCGCAGCGGGACCCCGCTCCCAGCCTTCTACTACAACAACTTTCATACCCAACACCTACGCATTCCATCAATCATGGCAACTCCAAAAAGGGACCCGACACCAAAAGGGGACCCTATATCGGAAGTAGACACCTCATCGGAGAAGGATTCGACGGAGGTGCGGGCTTTGGATTCTTTTTTTCCGGAAACGCCGACGCGCAAATCCTACTCGGATATTGTGAACATTAGGAGGATCTTGTATGAAAATGGCTATCCGCGATGGGCGACCTGTCCAAAAGTTTATGTCATCTTCCGAGTGCTTGGGCTCCTCCATGGGCTCACTGCCGTGATCGAATACGGAGTTTCGGACTGGTGGATTCCAATGCGCCCAGGCTGTCTCAAGTCAGCTGGCCTCATCGATACCGAGAAAGCAGCCGGTTTTTGTGAAGCACAGAAATTGGTTCTGGCTACTCTTCAGCTTTCACTTGGAAATTGGCCTTACAGGGGACACATTTGTTCCGATGAGCAAAGACAGGGTCTGTTTACCTTCCTGAGGAGAGTCAGTATGGACGATCGAGGCACCTTTGACATAGTCCAGGATCGCGTGACAGGAAAGGTGATCACAAGAAGATTGGTCCAGAGACACTCGCTTCCCCGGTCGAGAACACACTTTGAAGATGAAATCCTTTCCATGATACATCATCGTCATATCCTCGACTATATCGGATGTCTCGCAACAATGGACTCGGTTTCATTCCTTTACGCACCGGCTGCTGAGCTAAATCTCTCCGAATTCATGCTTGGCCGCCAGAAAGATCCCAAATCCATGTCACAAGTCCAGGGTTGGATCGGTTGCTTAGCATCCGCAATCCTCTATCTACACAACAATTCAATTCGGTATGTTCATGAGCTTGGACTTCATCAGATAATAATGGTCTAGACATAAACAAGGCTAATACGATAATTCAGTCACGGAAACATTAAAACGACCGGCATGATCATTGACAGGGAGAATATTGTTCTCGCAGGATTTAGTCAAAGGTAATATAGTAATTGTGCAGCAGGTCATCAGCAATGGAAAATCTGATGTTTCACAGTGTCAGGGACATGTCGGAGCTAAAATTCTACCATAGCTCCAGAGCCATTGGACTTTCATGGGACTACACGTTTGTGGATATTTGGGATCTTGGAGGCGTGTATATACAGATGTTGAGTTTCATCTGTGGCCAGCACCCCCAGTCAGTGCGGATTCCCTCTTCCCCATCGCCATACCGAGTTCCCGGTCCGAACACGTACGCCGATGGTCCTTCGCTTGGGGATTCCCTCAGAACGATCCACAAAAGAGCTTCCCGGCAAATGAGCTGGCATGTGTTTCAGTTAGCCGAAAAGATTCTGACTTCGAGCCTTTCAGCACAGTCGACAGCAATTCAAATAGCATCGGACCTTCGAACTATCTTGGATACTGAGCCGGAGTGGTGTCACAGATGTTGCCACAATAGTCTTGGGAACGATAGCAATCAACTGAAACCGAAGAAGATTTCAAACGCCCAAGGGCCTTTCACGGATCAAGAGATTGAGCTTTATAGCCGCGAGCATGGCTTTATCCAAAGCTACCAGCGGAAAGGTCAACCACTCGACTGGTGGCCAAACCCTCGAGTCCATATAATTTTTGATCTGATGGAGCGGCGCGATCTTCTTCCCGCTTTTCTGAAGGCTGGGGTGACAGATGTCTGGATTCCATTTGAGGAAAACCTTCTCAAAAAGATCTTCTTGGATCCATCGGAAAGACGAAGTTTTCTGGAGCATCAAGAATCAGTTTTGAGCCACGCAATGGAACCTGGGAAACACCAACACTTCCTCGATGGTGACAAGCATTTGCAAGAAGGCGAAAAGCTCGGTTCTGGCGGCTTTGCGTCTGTCTGGCGTTGCAAAGATAGTAGAAACAATCGCGATGTTGCGAGAAAGCTCATGCAACGTACCCGAGTTCCTGGTAGTGATTCAGCAAAGGAGATCGCAAAAATGTTCGAGAAGGAGTTGGAGATACTTCAAAGGGTGACATCAGAAGAGTATCACCATTTTGTCAGCATGGTGGGAAGCTACACAGACCAACGCAACTTTGCGATCCTATTCACTCCAGTGGCAGATACGAATCTGGCAGATTACCTTCAGTCATCACCAGATAGGCAGCATGTTAAACGCTGGTTCGGCTGTTTGGCGTCCGCTGTGAAAAAACTTCACAGCATGGAAATCAGGTAGGGCGATAATCACGACACAATGGGGGTAATTCTGATGAAACGTAGGCATAAGGATATCAAACCGAAAAACTGTCTGATCCTGGGAAACAAAATCCTTTTGACAGACTTCGGAATCAGGTACTCCACCCTTGAGTGCAAAAGTTTGCACCGCAGAACTGACTTATAAAAGTCGCGATGCTATCGTAACGACGTCCGGCAGGAGCTTCCTCGATAAACGTTATTGCGCACCCGAAGTCTACGATCAAGAGAAGCGGAATGAGTCTTCTGATATTTGGTCCTTAGGCTGTGTGTATCTCGAGATGTACTCGGTGCTCAAAGGAAAAGCAGTCAAAGACATTCGATCATATTTCAGCACCCACGGGAGCAAAACAGACGCGTATTGTCGAAATGACGCGGCTATTCTGGAATGGCTAGCGTTCCTTGACCAGTCAACAGAGCTGAAGAACCTGTCAAGTCTAATCGAAAGCATGCTGTTCGTAGACCGCAAGAAGCGCAAGAAGGCTGCAGAACTGGTCTGCGACTTGGCTGATCGGTGTAGGTACGAGCAAGACTTGAGTACAATGTTTTGTGATCGTTGCATTTCAGAAATGAGGGATTCTGGTTCGTCCGCCCCAATGTCAGTATGGGACTATTGGGATCAGGTATACGATGAGAAACAGGCTGCGTAGGTCCCAATGATCTCCATTCATGCTCAACAGTTTCATGTACCTTTCATCACTTCACGCCTCCTGCTTCCTCTTACGTATATGATGTTTTTTATTCTCTGGGAATTCAGCATTTACACGTCATAGTACTTTTCTATTTCTAGGGTTAATTGCACATAAAATTAGATGCTTCGTATTTGTGACACAATCGAAAATCCCTTACAATTATCAGACAGCGAAAAGGTGGTCAATGGGCTCATATGTCAATGTCTGCCTTAACGTACTTTATCCTATCAAGCATGAAGCACTCCTCGATCCCCATGTCAAGTGCGACCCCCCGCCCCCTCCCTAATTGTCTATCAAGGCTGCTGGTCGGAAACCCTCTACAATCCCGGCGATACCAATCTATTACCATGAATAGACATACACATAAGTCGAGTGACACAGACAAGTAGTTATTTTAAGTTCGTGTTCTTCAGTTGTTTCGTCTCTGCTCCCACCACAAGCTCGTTCCTCTTCTACACCTACCCCACTACTGACTGCTACTGATTAGTAATCCTTACGTACTGCTGCGCGACTTTACATACAAGCGCACCTTCGGAGCTTATAATGCGGTGTATGATATGAAGGTCCTTCCTGAGCTGGTTTAGCAACAGTTTGATCAACCTTAGGTTACCGTAGATTTTAGGATCCGGGATTATAATGCTCGAGCTGATAGCAAGTTTCTACAACGAACAAGAAAGTCACTAGTGGTTGCCTCAAAGATCAAAAGAATGACCAGAATTCACAAGGGAGGTCAGGGTTGCATGGTATAACACATTGCTACACAAAGGATTAAGTCATTATTGTAAATTGTCTAAAGTTGCACTAATGTGGTTCTAGGTTTAACAAAAAAAAAACATTTCAAATGAAGGAATGACCTGACCGATTTGAAATATATTCAGATATATAAAATGGTAAAAGTCAGGTGAGATGCTTTCACAGCTAGCCATTTTCAAATCGCTGTTATCTGACGTCGCCAGAATGTCCGATATGCCTGGGATACTTGGCGCAAGTTGTCCTCGGTGACTGGCCTTCGGTCTGGTCCAGGAGGTCTCGGCGTAAAGTCAGACTGGCCCGAAGCTGCAGCCACCGGCTGTTGGTTTCGTCCAGGCCCTTGGTTTGCTCGTTTTCTCTGTGCCTTAGAGACGGCGACAACAATTCCAGCCAAAGCAAAAGTAATGAGTACCGTCACCAGCCAATTCCAGTTGAACCCCGTATTGGGAGATAATTTCTCCGTACTATTGCTTGCGTTTGGCTCGCAGTGAGCAGGGAATGAGCCTTGTTCCAGACGAGAGCTGGCCTCCCGATACTGAGCTGCCATCTTCTTGATAAGTCTCTCCTCGAATTTTCGTTGTTGAGCATGCTATTCAGAACTGCAGTCAGTATAGAGCCCGAAGCAATATACTGCAGGAGAAAAATAGATCTTCTTACATTGTACTGCGAATACCAGAAGAACAAACCAACAAGCGACACGACACCAAAGATCGCGTAATTCATGATGCGGGGCCTAACATCATCCCACTGCTTCTTGACCTCGTCGAAAGCGTAACCCTTCAACTTCTAGACCGCCCGCTGTGCTATAGCGGGGAGCTTCCGCTCACAAGACTGCCATCCGGGGACCGCGCCTTTGGCACTCCATTTTGCCTCCGCCTTGTCCCCTTTCATGGCGTACACGGACGTTCTGACAAGGCTGTAGAGCTGTTTGACGACGGGCACGCGTTTGATGGGGCCATTATAAATTTTGGCCTCTCGGTTGTCGGACTGCGTGTTGCCCATGAGGTCGAGGAGATGGTGATTCTCCGGGTATGAAGAGGGTCTAAAAGGTCTGCTTAAGAATTGGGAACTGTTTAAACAAGATGATACGTCGACACCTACCTTGAAGGGGATATAGATTATATGTAGAGAGAGCTCAAAGGGTTCGCGATGAAAGGAAGAGTGGAAAGCTCAGCTTTGCAGGAGTTGGAAAGCCAGACCATATCGCGGGAGGGAGAGATGCAGCCTCTCACGGCTGACATGCGCCTTCGGTTTCATACTAACGCATGCCAAGCACTGCGGCATCCAGCTCCCACAAATCTCTATCGCAGAGGCTGTCCAAGAGAGCCAGGTATTGACGAAGCAATAGAATAAGTTGAGTTGGGGGATTGCCCTCATTGCGGTGGTATACTGGGCTAGCATTGCGGTCTTTCATGAGAAAAGGAATTCAGTGCTTGGTGTCGAGAGTAGAAATCCCCGGGAATGCTTATGGGGCCGTTTCTGCCTCCCAACGCGCCACAATCCTCGGACTCCGCGTGTCCAACAAGGGTAAGCGAGATTGCTCGGTTTGTCGCACTGGTGTGGTTGTATAGTTTTGGCTTTTTCTGACGGCATTCTGAACTATACTGCTGTCACCCGTAAGGCTCGATAGGAATTAATGGCGCGTTGCCGGAAGCGCTTAGCTCCGCTTCCACGAATTCTGGCTCGGCTGCGTACGATTAGGTGCATCGCGCGCTCATACTGGTGCATTAAAGGGCGGCCTCGCAAGGCAGATTCCCCCTCAGCCTGCGCCTCTCAATCGATGCAGTGCAACTGATTGCCCCAATCATTAAGCCTGTGCTAAAACATCACCGCTTTGACAACGCAGGGGTCTCCGCATCACCCTGGTCTCATTTCGGCACCGTGATTACAGGCGTTACAAGATTGCCGGATGGCGGCGACGACGCAGCGGTAGAAACCTCGATATCCGCCTTGATATACTTCATCATATCAAGCATAAAGTAATCCTCAATCCCCGCATCCGCCGCCGCTGCCGCTGCTGCATCCGCTCCGCCGCCACTCCCGCCCCTACTCAACACACCCCAACATCAGCCAGCCGTCCACAAAACCCAAACAGAAACACAAACAAAGAAAAATCCTCTCACAAATTCTTCCCTCCAACCCCCTCCCACCCAAGCACCCCCTCATCCCTCGCCCAAACCAACCCCACCGCCGCCGCCGCCGGCCCACCCACAACACTCCACCCCACCGCCCTCAGCACGACCCCGACGACCCCGTACCGCTTCCCCCCTTTCGTCCGCGTATCCCGCAGGTACAGCGTCGCCGCCCACACGACGCTCGCCACGCTGCTGACCAGCTCGTCCCATTGCATGAGCCGCGTCGTGCCTTCCGCCAGGCTGACGCCCGTCGTGCCGGCTGGCGAGAGTTTCGGGAGAAACACTGCGGCCGGGTGCAGCGCCGCGGCGGTCGTGGGGGAGAAGAGGGAGGGGAAAGCGAGGGTGGAGAGGGAGAGGGTGAGGGTGGTGGCGTGGGGGATGGCGGCGAAGAGGAGGGCGAAGAGGTGGGTGGAGCTGGCAGCGTGGTAGGAGGATGTTGCGGCGGCGGCCGGGGAGGATGGGGTGGGGGTGCGGGAGGTGAAGAATGGGCGCAGGATGACCGTCTGCGCGAGGTAGATCCAGAGCGGGAAGACTTGCCAGGCGGACGCGAGCCATTGCTGGACGAGGGGCGTGGTGAGGGCGGGAGAGGGCAGGGACATGGCGAGGGACGGGACGATGTAGCCGAGGGCCATGGCCCAGGGCAGCATGCGGGCTTCGGAGGCGGGGAGGGTGAGGCTGGCGGTCAGGGCGGCGGAGTTGGTGCGCTTGGGCAGGGTGAGCAGGTGGAGGAGGGACCAGAGCGGGATGGTGATGGCGACGGAGATGTTTTGGTAGAGGAGGCCGATGAGGGTGGTGCTGCGGCGGAGGTGTGATGTCAGCGGGGTTCGCGTGGAGGGGAAATGGAGGACATCGGGAGGGAGGGGTATTAAGCTTACTATGCGATGACGCGCCGCTTGTTGCCTTCGCGCTTCGCTTCCAGCTGCATGAGGGTCCAGTAGGCGCCCACCTGGCCAAAGAAGTGGATTGCGTGCAGGGAGCCGGCGGGGTGGCGGCCGTCGAGCAGCTGCCAGAAGAAGATGAGGAGCACGGTGAATTGGCGGTCGAGCGCGGCGATGCCGGTCCATTCGCGGGTCAGAGGCACGTCGGCAGTGCCGGGCATGATGGTGATGGTCGGGTCCTCGACGATGTCGGTGATTGCGTCGAACATGCCGTTGTTGGCGCTGAAGACCATTGTAGTCGTCGCCCCGACGGCGATTAGCGCCGGGAGCAGGACGGTGGTGGAGAGGTTGAAGTTCACCATGGTTGAGCGAGGTGAGGTGAGTGGAGGTACTGTTGAGGTGGAAGGAGCTGAGGTGAGATATATCTGATGGCGGATGCGCTCGGCTAGCGAGTCATGCGCACATGGGTCGAGATGCGGGGAGCATGCCCAGGGTCTGCTGCCGCGGCTAATCAGATGGGGAAGGAAGCTTTGAACATCCTCTCAGCTTATCCAGATTGGCATGTGCTGTGAACTTTATTGGGACGCTGAGGTGTGGCTGGTACTAAAGCTTTAGCCAGCAACGATCGCCGGGCTTGTCCGCTGCGGAATTACCGCATTTGAAGAAGCAAACACAGCTGGTATTCGTGGGCGTCCGTATTAGGTAGAGTTCCTGCATAGCATAGATGCGACGACTCTGCCACAGGCTGCTTTTCGAGCTATGAAAGTCTCAATAGCGCCAAGTTAAACGATCAGCGATAGTACGCCCGCTATCTCAGTGTGGCATAGCGGCCATGAAGCTAAAATTTAGACTTAAAGGGGCGATGCGGCTCCTCACACATGTACAGTTGCGTCACCCACTCGCTCCTTCCATTGTTGCACGACGTCGTTCTTTGTTTTTCAGCGTCTGCGTGACCTTTAAGAGATCCTCCATTTGCCTCCAGCTCCTGCACCATTGCTCTCTACGACAACCGCCATGCGGACCAACATACTCTCGACCCTCGCGGCGGTGTGCCTCAGCCTAGTCAGCGCCACTCTGACATGCAAGTCTGAATCGCAACCCAACCCAATCGCGGCGTCCAGCGGCCTCAACATCACCGGCACCATCAACGGCACCCTCGCCGTCCTGCCTATCCCGCTTTCTCAGGCGCAGAGCATCGTCGGCTCGAAATACACCATCCAGACGGCTGTCTACCGCTCCCTGATTCCGTCACTGCCCGAAGACACGTACCCGGCGCTCCTCCAGGCTGTGCTCGACCACGATGTCCAGGCTGGCGGCATCGGAATCCCAGACTTCACTGTACGTTTTGCCTCTAAGACCATTCATTTAGGTACTCTGCTGACCCGTCTTTGCCAGCGCATATCAATCGAATACCCATTTCTGTCGATGCCAGGCGCCAGCAGCACTTCGCTCTTCCGCCTCGCCAACACGCAGCTCATGACAGCCACCAATCCCGTCGCCCTCGCCGGCTCCGCCTCATACGGCACACGCGTCATCCCGGCCAGCTTCGACCCGCCCTGCGACGCCTACGCCTACACGGACCCACCCAGCAGCATCAACGTAACGACGACACATCTCAACGCCAACCGCCCCATCCCCGCCCACGGCGCGCTCTTCACGACCACCTTCAGCACGCTCGGCGCGTGTGGAGGCGATGGCAATGTTGGCTGTGATGAGATGCACGACAGCCCGTACCCGCTGTCCTTCTTCGCCAATGTCACCAACCAGCCCTCGTTCGCGGACCCGGCCAAGGGCTGCGATTACCAGCGCAGGGACTTCGACACGGTCGTCACCATGGCGCCGTGGGAGCCCGTGGCGGTTAGGGGCGAGGTGTGGGCGAGCAAGGACGTGTTTGGGGGCGAGGACGCCGGGACGACGTGGAAGGGCGTTTGGGGCGTGAAGGTTGACACGGCGTTTCTGGAGATCAACTATCAAAAGTGCGAGAAGTTGTGAGAGTAGTGGAAAGCTGCGGTGAGCTTGCTTACATGTCAGTGACTGACGTCCTGGCTCCGATGGCCTGGTGAAAATAAGCAGACAATTCATACAACATGCAGAAACACGCGGTGCTTGTAGACGTCCGTCTCACAGTTCTTATTGCTTTTCATCACGTGGACGTGATGGCTCTGTCGCCCGGGCGATGACTTGCAGAGATGCCGCAGGTGATGACTGTCCCAATCGCGCCGAGTTGGACCAGTGAAAGGCGTTCAGTGATCAGCGCGCGCGCCATAACGTTGCAATTTTGATCCTCATATGCGTCACTCGCCCGTGCTCCTTCCAGTTTTGCACGGCTTCGCTACAGCTTCGGCGTGACCTGGACCCTGACTGTGAGCATAAATACTTCAGATCCTCCGCACATCTTTCCAGCTCCTACACCCTCCGGCTTCCTAGCTCCTCCACCTAACTGCGCGGCCACCAGAGCAAGCCCACCACGCCTTCCGAGTACCGCGACAACGACAACACTCACCATGCGCCTCGGCATCCTCTCCGTCCTGACGGCGCTGTACTTCAGCGCTGTCTGCGTCGTCGCTACGACGTGCACGCCTGATTCGCAGCCCAACCCCTACGCCGACATCAGCACTGGCAGCTACACCACCGGCACCAAGAATGGCACCCTTGCTGTACTGCTCATTACGCTTGAAGAGGCCCAGAAGGTCGTCGGCGACATGTACACGATCAACAGGGCCGCCTACCGCGAACTGATTCCCGCCATGCCCAAGGATGCGTACCCGCTTTTCCTCCGGGCCGGCATCGAGCATGATATCCGGCTGCCTAACAAAGTCAAGCTTTCTGACCTCACCGTACGTCATCCTAATCTTTTTTGCTAGCATCATTGACTACGTACCTCGCCCCAGCGCGTCTCGATCGAGTACCCGTTCCTCTCCCTCCCGATTTCCAGGCCCTACACGTTCTTCCGCATGGTCCCGACGCAGCTCATAACCGCGTCCAATGAGGACGAGATCGGCAGGACTACTTCGTACGGCACCGAGGTCATCCCGGCCACCTTCGACCCGCCCTGCAACGCCTACACCTACACGCGCGACGGCAATGCCAAGGACAGGAAGGTCTTCCTCCAGGGCTTCAAGAAAGACGACACCAGCATCCAGTTCGACAGCAAGTGGGAGACCATCACCTCGCCGGACGGCAAGATGCCCTGGACCTTGGACTTCTTCGTCAACATCACCAACCAGCCTTCCTTGAGCGGCCAGGGCGTGGATTGCCGCTCCCAGAAAACGAACTTCACCACCGACATCTCGAATGGCCAGTGGAAGCCGGTCGTGGTCAAGGGCTCGGTCGATGTGGCTGGCGACCTGTACAATGGCGGCGATGGGAAGAAGTGGGATGACGTTTGGGGCTATCAGGTCGATACGGCCTTTGCCGAGGTCAACCACTGGAAGTGCTGGGGGCTTTGAAGGCTTCGTCGACTTCATGATGCGCGTCAATCTAGCCGATAGCTGTACTTGAATCGGCTCAGAGTCTAGAAATTCGTGACTGACATCTTCCTTAACACGGTCTGACGGAGATAGACAGAAATTTCATAGGATATGCACTGCTGCCTCTCACTCTTGTGACTTGAATACCCACCTCCTGCCATTACCCGCACCGCAATCCGCGCTGACCCACAACAGCCCGCATCACCACTTCAAATCAGCGCCTTCCACACCGTCACCGGCAACCTTGCAATCTTCTGCCCCAGCGTCCTGTCATCCACCTCATCCGCCTCCCCCTCCGGCACCTCCAACACGCCCTCGCGCATCCCACTCGTCAAATCCATCTCATGCGACCGCATAAACAACTTCCACCCGCGATGATTAATCCGCTCATCCCCAGAACACGCACTATACACCTTCCAGAAAACGTACAGCCCAAGAATCAGCGGCGCAGCCAGATACGACTGAAAAAACCTCCCCGCCTCAGGCCCACCCCCGTTGACCGGAAACAACGCGACATAAAACTGCGCCACAAGACAAACCGCATTCAACCCCAACCCCACCCAACTCCCCTTCGTCCCCATCGCCGCCGCGAACGGCAGCTCGCGCACCCGCCGCCCGCGCAGCCTCCACGCGCGCCGGAACCGTATGTGCGCGAGACACACGCTGCCCCACACGAAGAAGTTCGACAGCCCCGACAGCGCCAGCAGCCAGTTGAACACCGTCTCCCCCGCCTCGACCTCGTTCACGAAGGCCAGGAACGCGAACGCGATCTGCAGCCCGACCGCGGCCAGCGGCCGGCCGCGCGGATCGACGTACGCCAGCCACCGCGGCGCCATGCCGTGCGAGGCCAGCGCCTGGAACGTCCGCGTCGAGCCGAAGGTGGCGGAATTCGCGACGGAGAGGACCGCGATGCAGATGACGACGTTGAAGACGCTCGGCAGGACTTTGATCCCGGCGAGGCGGATGGCGATGACGAAGGGGCTGTACGCGGTGTTGGCGCCGGACGCGTTCAACAACCTTCCATCGTCACTCGGCACGATGAGCCCGAGGATAAACGTGTTGACGATGTAGAAGAAAAACACGCGCCAGAATACCTGCCGCGTCGCTTTGGGCAGGGATTGCCGCGGCGAGGCCGCTTCGGCGGCGGCGAGGCACGCGAGTTCGGTGCCGCCGAAGGCGAAGGCGGCTGTCACGAAGACGGAGCAGAAGCCGTGGAAGCCGTGGCGGAAGGCGCCGGGGGACACCCAGTAGCGCGTGCCGATGTAGCCGCGGGAGTCGGTGGGGACGCCGCCGCAGTCGATGACGATGCCGAGGATGATGAAGCCGAGGCAGGCGAGGATTTTGATGAGGCCGAGGGCGAATTCGACTGTGTGAACCGGAGATTAGTGGCGGGGTTGAGGGGGTGAGGGATGTGGACGGAGATGTGGACCGAGACGTGGATGGGTGGGGTAAAGATGTTGAGGGGGACTTGGAACGTGAAGCGGATAGGTAGGGGATGCAGACCTTCGCCATACCCACGGACGCCAAAGAACTGGACGACAATGAGGGCGACCATGAAGACGGCGATCCAGACGCCGATGTCGATGTCTTTGGCGCTTTCCCAGAACTGGATCGTGATACCGGCGGCTGTGATTTCAAAAGGTAAGATCAATAGCCAGCCGAGAGCGTAGTCCCATCCGATGGCGAATCCCCTGACATGTGGTCAGCACTCTAAGTTAGTAACAGTCAACGAGTAAGCACGCGTACCACGCAGGATCAAGAAAGCGCGCCATATAGATATAGTAGGCGCCATTAACGGGGTACAGAACCGCCAGCTCGCCGAGAGCCTGCATCGTGCAAAGCAGCATGAAGCCTACGAGTAGTCAGTAACCGTTTAACATCAACACAAAGTAGGTTCCAACGTACCGACAATGATGAAACCAATCGTCTGCAATCTTCACAGTCAGTGACAAGCATGATCAACACCAGCATCGGACGATCCGGGGAAGCAGACACACCAAACTGGCGGGACCTCCGGTACTCAGTGCACTGCCAGAGCCGACAAATAACCCCGCGCCGATCGAGCCGCCTGCCAGGGACAAACGTGGGGACGTGTCAGTCAATTTCCTTCTTCGAAACGCGGTCGTTCCACAGGCTTGGATCATCGACGAGGGCGTGCATACGTACCGATAGCAATCATCTGCATATGACGGCCGTGCAGGGCTCGCCTTAGCGGGGCCGATTCGACAATGGCCGTGCCCTGGTCGGAGCCGCCGGAGACTTCGCGTGCTGGGGGACCGCCATCGTCGTGCTTCTCTTCGTCGATGGGTTTGTGGTTCCCGGAGTAGTATCTTGCAGCCGGCATGGTGTGCGGCGAGGGGGAGGAGTGTCAGGATGAGAAGGAAGACTGTTGCGTTGACGAAAAGTTGGGAGATGTCTTGTCTCAAGGTTCCGACGCAGCGGGCAGGGCAGGACAAAGGCCTGAATCGGCAGGATGAACAGTGGAGACCCGGGGTGACGAGAGGGAGGAAAAGCATAAGAGAGAACAGACTTCGCGCATGGGCGGGCGACAAGCAGCAGCAGCAATGGAAGCTAGAACAACGCAGTTACACAGCAGATAACACATCGGCATCCAAACGATCGTCCTGGCGTTCGCTTGTTTGGGGGCGTTTCAGCTGCAGCAAGCATCCGGCCGGCGGAGAATTGGCTTGGCCGACACAGGGGACCAGATAAGCCCAGCGAGGCGTGACAGCAGCGACGACACGGCGTTGGCTGCAGTCGCCATGGTGCTACCTCTCGGCTGGCTGCCTATGATACGACGTCGGGAAGGCTGGCATTGTCGCATGCGGGTCATGCTGCAAGTCGCGCCGAGGTTGAGAGCGATGATGGTCAAGCTTATGTCTGCGGTGGGCAGGTGGACAGTGTGTAAAGCTTCGCGCTTGTGGGTGTTTGCGGGGAAAGCTACTTGGCACCTTGGCTGGGTGCAACACCACCTGTTACCCCTGCCAGCCAAAGCCGCATGGGAAAAGCGTTGGGGGCGTATCTCATTTCATTTCTTCTGTCTCAAATTCAGCCCTTGTTCCATTCCCGAGGGAAATTTTTAGAAATCAACGTTTTTTTTTCGAACCGGCTTCGCCAGCTGAGAAATTGTTTTGAGCTGTGCCACAAAGCTAAATCAGGCCTTAGAACCCTGTCTGCCTGAATGTACTACCACCGACCGTAAGCCCCCGCACATTTAGGGACACATCCCCATTCTTGGCTGTGTTGTCTCGCATTAATTTGGCAGCCGAACAACCTCCTTTCGCATCCGGTCGACAGATGGGGGGCCTGAATAGAAGTTTAAACAGACACTGCCTTTTCTTAAGACTATGCAGATAATTTTAGCGTGTCATTGCGCACCAGCTTTTAGAATAGCTTCTGTTCATGATGGAATCTACTGATTCAATGATTTGCACAATTTCGGGGGGGTTCAGCGGATCTTCCTGATTTGCATGCGTTTGCATTCTGTTGCAGCTGTCAAAATCGTTGATATGCGCCTATGTGTTTCACAAATACACGGATTTCCTCCCAGCTTCCTGCCTGTAGCACACGCAACGCCATCAGTCGCACAGTGTTCGAGAATGCCTCCAACCAATGGACAGGTGCAATGGCTGGTATGGCGGTCAGCATCATTTCATTCCCTCGTCCCTCTCCAAATCAATAATAGCCATATGCGGCTTTTGTATGATGCGTTGAAATTTATACTATGGAACCATACTATGGAGAACAAATACCGACCAGACCATCTTCAATAACCATATCTGAAATGGATGTTCTCAATGTCCGTCATTTCCCTGCTAACTGCAATCGAGTTGAAAGCACCTGAATCTTCTTCCGAAATTCCCAACTCTCTGACTAGCTTCTGTCGCTTTCGATTCTGGGCAATGACCCAATAAGTATAAAGAGCAAGGCCTGAGGTCTTTACTATGACGCATGACATGTGAAAAGAAACCCGGTGACTGAAACTGCCGAACTGATGTGGGAGCCGGTATGTGCACATGCGAAACAGAGTTCCGAGGTTGAGGCCCACGACAAGTGTACCAATAATGAATGGCGCTCTTACTGTTCCTCTCACATTGGCTGTAGCTAGCATCGCAAGGCATGTGATATTATTAGCCACCTTGTATGCGGTATATGGATTCATAACTTACAGACTATTGAAACGTCTCCGCAAGTATCGCTTAAGAAGTATTTTACTTGAAAACAGTTCCAAAGGTCGGCCTCGTAGAAATCGTTCCCGAAATTGCTCTGAAAGATGATTTGGCCTCGAATGAAGGAGTAAGTTGATTCTATGCAAGTAAATAATCCAGTAACAGTGACTGTAGTTGTGCAAGTTGCTATAACGTGGGGTTTTAGCAAAATACTTCCTGCGTACGTTGGGCCGCTTCCAGAATACGCAGCCAATGATGATATACCAAAAAAGGGACAGACACTTTGCATATATTGTGTATGGCCAGGAGCCCACCGGGTGCGGATAAATATTCCTATCCGCTCCCATGACAATGGATAATGCGAGGAAATAATAGGCTTGTGCGTCCTTAAGGGACCGGCAGACCTACATTGAATTAGAGAACCCAATTCAAGGATATTTCATGAAACAAACCTGAGGGATAACAGTATCATAGATGTTCCGAGCCAATATTAGAAGTTTCAATGTTCGTTGTGCCCGAAATCTGGTTTGGCATGAACCTCCAGAGGTACAGTCGAGGGTTTTCGTATCCAGTAAGAAAGTCGCTCCCAAAGAGACTATAGCAAAAGCTAAGCCTTGTAGCCTCATTATGAGGTTAATTCTGTGAGAGTCTGTTATGTAGCCGTAGTTGCGGAGGGTTCCGTTGCCGTCATAGGAAGGTTTGAGAAGAGAATGGGTTTCTGCCATTATTTTCCCGAAAATTCCGGAAGAGGTGGCAGACATAAGACCTAATGGCGGAGCCTCTGGCGGATAACATTTTATCGCCACAAGAAAAATTCCTGGGAGAATAATTGCGCTTAAAAAAGCGCAGAGAAGCATGATAATTGTGCAAACATAACGTCCTGGAGGCGACCGACCTTCTAGAGAATCAGACGAGAGATTGTGAACGTCTTTGGAGATGGGGAAAAACATTGCCCACAAAGATGCGAGAAATCTTACAAGATGTCAAACATGGAATCGTTTTATTGATGAATAAGTTTGCTCACCTGTAATAAACAGGGTTACTTTAAGAGATGTGATGACACCCCAATGACGTACCATCAACATTGAACGGAAGGTACCGAAGATCTGAGCAATGTAATAAAATGACGCAGTGTCTTTAACTAGTTAGGGAGGTGATCGAAAATAGTGGTATGCGTGGCTTACTTGGCAGATTCAATAAAACAAATGTTTCCTCCAATTGACTGTATATTAGGAAGCAGGTCTTTAGGTATTTAGTATGTAATCTGAATAGAAAAGCGGTGTGGAATCTTGCCCAGCTAAAGAGTTGCAACTTTGTATCAAACGACCAGCGCAAAGTCCGACCGGGTAGCGGTTACTTGATCTTGCACCGCATCTGCTTCATAAGGAAGCATTGAAGATTGACTGTTGATGGCAGTCGGTGGATAAGGGAAATACGTCTGTCTGGTCAGCAAGGAGTCTGAATTCACCGCTGAGGCGCTATCCTGAGATTGAAGATAAAGTGATGCTGAGAAGAATTAGAGACGAGAATGACCGATGCAAAGAGAATTGAAAAGTTGGATATGTCTCACTAAATCATTTCAGGCGCAGGCAGCAAGGGTCTGTGTAACTTTTCATGGCGATGCTTGCTCCTTTGTGATTCTAAGAATAAGCTGAAACTCTACATTAGCGCTTACGAGACCATCCGTGCCACAGTTGCACTGCGCAGCAACAGAAAACATACTGGCAGGTGGATTCTATGGTCATAAACAACATTACTGCTGACTTCATGATCTGCTGCTCCAGTGTTTGTGATTTTGCCCATCCGGGAAGTAAATTGAATCTCCAAATCTTGTATTGAAGAGGGAAGAATTTTGAAGGTAACTTTATTCCGTTTCACAAGGTTATATTGGGTTACGCAGATGAATAGACGCCATCGCAGCACAACCGCATCCCTCTCCTATATAAGTTACTGTTGCCTGGGTATTTGAGGATGGATGAAGAGTCTTGATTGAAGTTTTGAAGTTTGATCCTTCTGGAGATTCTACATCATGGGCCGTTTCTCATCCATCCCAACAATCATTCCGACCGATGATCGTCTCTTAGAGTCGATCAGCCTCCACACTGTGGATCAACTCTCGTATGACCCAGAGGCTCTTGAAGGGGTCTAGACTAACGATCGCATAGAGCCCAAGATCAGGAACCGGACATTGATCCACCCTTCAATCCCACGGCCTGCACAGACTCATCCAACTCAGATGATCCTCGGCTCAGGAACATGTCCCGACACTTTTGGACTACGCTGCTAAAGCCATGCCGGCATAGGCAGAAGAATTCCTGGAAAACTACCATGTTTTTGAACGTATTGATCACGCTTGCGATCTTGCTCTTCAACGCATCTTTCTTCTTAATCGATGCAGAACACCATGACTTCAGCGAAGGGCTTCTATATAGTGGCTCATGTCAGAAGACTGAGACATTCGCAATGCTCAGTCACATAGTCATCAACATTTTCGGGACTCTTCTCCTTGGTGCCAGCAACTATACAATGCAGATCCTGGCTTCACCGTCAAGGGACGACATCAATCGTGCCCATCGCCTTGGTATACCGCTTTCGATTGGAGTCCAATCTCTCAGAAATTTGAAGTTTGTTGGATATACGCGTATGACTCTCTGGATTGCCCTGGCCATTGCTTCTATCCCGCTACATCTACTGTACGTGGTCCTACAGATGTCAAGTACAACACCTGCTAACGCCTTCAGATATAACTCGACCGTATTTAAAACTACTCGACAGTCTGCATATGTAGTGGGCGTAGTTACACCGAATTTTCAGGAAGGAGCACCTTTCGATCTTCAGTTCACGAATGAATTTACAGCGAATGCCCCTATTCCTACTCCAGAGATATGGACTAGTGAATTCCGTGGAGACAACTTTTCACAAAAGCCACACGCCTTTTACGACTTGCTTGGGGAGAGGGGCTATGAGCTTCCGCGAATTCGGGCCAAAGACGAGGACGTACTTTTGAGGCTCCAAAGAAAGGCCCAGAGTCTAGAACTGATGAATATCAGCAGTAAAGAGTGCCTTGAAATGTACTCGAACTCACCTCCGGTCAACTATAGGCATGTCCTTACTGTAAGCAAAAGCACCACCTCAAACAACTCAATACTTTGGTTCGACAATCTATCTTCATCGAATAAAAGCTCGAAGAACTGGATGTATGCTTACCAAAACGTCAATGCCTATATCACACCCCCTAATGTGTGGATTCTGGGACTTTACGCCAAGCATAACGACTCAGGATGGTGGCTAAATGGTTACCCGATCTCCGGATGCCTGGTGGAACATGCAGAAGATCCATGCTTACTGCGGTACAACAGCAGCCTCCTCATCATCGTCCTTATAGCAAATATTGTCAAGCTGGTAGCTATGTCAGCAACAATATTTCAATACCGACAACCAGCTCTGGTCACAGTTGGTGATGCTCTCGCATCCTTCCTGGAAACCCCCGATTGTGCCACGTACCAGATGTGCCTCACTGGCAAGGACGAATTCGACGCTTATATTTGGACTACTGGACCAAAGACGTACTATTTAACGAACGGCGAAGGATTTCGGCACTCAGCTGGCGCTTCCCAGCTACAGTGGATGGTTGCGGCGGCATTGTAAGTTATGTGTTCACGATAGTGAGTTTCATAGATACTAACAGTTCTAGAATGATTTGTTCCTTCATTGCAGGCGCAGTATGCCTCATATTGGGCTATGCAAAGCCAGATACTGCAGACCTTGGACAAGGCCTCCCGGAGACGATACTGATCTGTCTTGCGAACGTACCGCAGTTGGTTCTATCCTTCAATTACATCCAGTGCAACCACCTCATGACTTCCATGGCCGGATCTCGTGAATGGTCGTTGTTTGCGCATCAAAGAAAAGGGCTTCGAACGTCACAACCCAAAGGTTCACAGCGCTCGACTTATTGGCTGCAGTTGCCAATGAAGTTGAGTCTCCCAATGATGGGCGTTTCATCGTTGTTGCATTATGTTACGTCGCAGTGTATTTACTTTGGATCGACGAAGTTTTATGACTATCCAGGAAAAGATGACAACCTGGTCATATTGGAAGATAAGTCCGTACTGGGGTATTCGCAGATTGCAATCCATGTGCTCTTGATCCTTTTAGTGTTGGCGTTTGGGGCAATGGCGATGTGGGGTCAACGGAATAACCAGTTTGGGATGCCGCCGTGCGGTTTCAATAGCGCCGCCATTTCTGCTGCTTGCCATCCACCCGTTGAGGAGGAAGATCCGCACCTCAAGCCGGTCCAATGGGGTGCAGTACCCAGTGATGGCGATCAGGACGGGATTGGTCACTGTTCGTTTAGCAGCGGGGAGGTTACTATGCCGCTTGAAGGGAAAATGTACATGTAGGATGCCAATTCATCTCACCGTAGCTTATCCTCATACACACGGCTTCGCCGCGTATGTTACTTAAGCATTACGACTTCACAATACATGTATTCGGGTGAGTGAATTAGCCGAGAAGTGAACGGATCCTACAGGATGAAAACGTCGTGCATACAAAAGTGGGACAGTTCTCGGCGTCAGCGCGAATACCCCGCCTTCGTCCATCCTCAACATCTGAACTGTACCGGAAGGCCACTTTAATGTCGCGACACTTATTCAAACTCGTGTACTTGCTTCAGCGATGGCCATCCAAGTTGAAGATTGCGCGGAAAACGATATATGCAAATACTCCTGATCAAGCGCTGCCAGAACGAGCTGGAGACTTTGAATCTACACAGGGAGCCGCACCCGAAGTATATTTTTGTCAAGAGTGCAACGACATCCGCCTGGACGGCAAATGGGCGAAGGAACTATCCCACACGGTCGAGATAAGGCGCCACTATTCGAAGACAGACACACTTCCGGATCTTCCAGGTCTTCAGGAGTCAGCCGACCGTGGCTGCCCCGTCTGTACCCTGTTGTTGCAGGCACTTACTGAGCCTGAATGGCTGGAGGTTGCTCCGATACGTGATTGGCAGGACTGTCGATCCCCGCTACCCTCGACCACACCAACACATCCACGTATACCCCGGCTCTCCGATCTTTCCCCGCCACCATCTGAAGGAAGAATGGTCATTGGGGATGTCCTCTATAAAACCCGTTCTGAAGTGGAAAGTTATAAAGTATACCTTCCAGCGATGGCTTTCAGGATTATGATTTTCTGGAATGAGATACGGCTGCATTATCGTCTAAATTTCGAGATGACCTGTTTGGATGGTAGGTTGCAACTATCTTAGATGTAGGCATAGGACTGACGATACCATAGACTGCCTTCTTGTTGACGGATCAGATGATAATATCTTGGAAATCCACTTCCTCAAACCGCCCTTCGAAAATCCTCTTTCTCCAAGAGCCATCTCGACTATGAAGAGATGGATCGCGGGATGTGAAGATTCCTGCCACCCCTTTGAGCGTGATGGGCCCCTTCCGTCTAGGCTTATCGACCTCAGCGAAGATCAGCCAAGACTCGTGATTACTTCCCAATGCATCACGGATTGTAGATATGCAACGCTCAGTTATTGCTGGGGCCCAGATGGCACAAGCATACTGAAAACAGAAAAGGCTTCTTTCACACAACACCAATCAGGGATCAATTCGAAGTCCATTCCTAAAACTATCTTCGATGCGATTCTTGTTGCAAGAGCTCTCGGATTAAGGTATCTCTGGGTAGACTCCCTTTGCATTATTCAAGATGATGAAGAGGACTGGGAACTCGAAGCATCAAGGATGGGTGAGATTTACCGACATTCTTACATTGCCATCGTCCCTGTGGATAGTCGTTCGTCAGACCATGGGTTCTTAAATCGTCCAACGGTACCAACAGCCAGTATTCCCTTCCGTTCTTGTCATGGCCCACTGAAAGGCAAAACATACCTGCTTCAAAGCCGAGATGGAGATCTCACTGGGGTGTTCCCGGAGAGGATCATTGAGAATTCCATATGGGAGTCACGGGGATGGACCTTCCAGGAGGAACAGCTTTCCCGTCGAATGCTCATGTTTAGCGAAGACAGAGTAACATTCCGATGTCCCGAGAGAATGAATGCCGAGACGGAAGTCATGCCCGAAGCTCATCAGGTTCCTGGAATGTTCCATTACCCGGATGACTGGGCAAGCCTGGTTGTGAATAGGTACAACAATCGCCAGTTTACGTACTTGAACGACAAACTCCCAGCCCTGTCTGGATTCGCCAAGCGTTTCCAGCAATCCTCGGGATTAGCGGATGATCGTTATCTTGCAGGTCATTGGCTATCTAAGTTACACTACAGCCTTTTGTGGACACCAAATTGGGAGCGGATTGATCGAATTTCTCCATCTGAAGCAGTGGAGCGAGTCTCGGCACGTCCCGAACCATATATTGCACCTACTTGGAGTTGGGCCAGCTTTCTCAAGCCAACCGATATGGCCGCAGAGCGCGGAGGGTCGTCGTCAATCACGATCTTGGAAGCTGAAACTCCATACCATGGCAAGGATCCATTTGGGCGCATAACGGATGGCTGGTTAGTGCTCCGAGGTGAACACCGGTCACTTGGCGAGTTCTTCGAGGACCCCAGAGCCAGTGTGATAAGGGCTCCCCCACATGGGAAATCCCGCTATCAGTGGGACCTGCAGTGGAATTACGAAGCGGTTTGCATGTGTTGGCCCGACTGGGGAATCCGATCGGCGAACGTACTCGAGATGGACGGGACGCTCGAATCTTACCGGGATTTCGGCTATCTACGTCGTCTCACACTTTTGCGTCTGAGTCAAGAAACCTTTGCCGGGCTTATGTTGCTCCCTCTTCGAGAGAAAGGTGTTTGGGTCAGGATGGGAACCTTTCAAGAACATTTCCGCGGTCGATGGGTATCCAAAGCGGATGCGGGTGACCCTCGGCGTTGGGAGGCGGCCCAGAAGAATTGGGCTGAATGGTGCGATGGTTGGCAAACGGGAAATTTCAAGATCATTTAGTATTCTCTTCGCTTTGTAATGATATTGATTAATGGTGTTGGCGACGATGGAATGTAACGAAGGTGTGCGGTCAATTCAGATTAGCGCAGACCGAAGCGATCCTTTTAAATAGATATAGAGGTAAGACAGGTCCCGGATTTGGTCCGAGATATTTTGCTGCTCCATATCTTCCCGGCGGACCTTTTCAGCTGGCTGAAGGGCGCTCTGGCTGGCCATCTCCTCAGCATCCTTGGTCTGGGCCTGTAGGCATCTGCGAAGGACCGATAGCCACGGGGCCGACCGCCTGCTGTCTAGGAAAGCGGATATCTCGCGGGATCAACATTGACGTATATTGCATGCTCGTCATCTTGTAGCCATTGGTGATGAACAGAATGCCATCGTAGAATCAGCGGAAAGTCAAAAGCAGGGCGCAAAAAAGGTCGACTCAGCGGTCGCGAGGGATTGTGCTCATGGTTCTTTCATTGCCGCTCACGCCATTCGTAGAGATCTGCTATAAGCAGTACAGTAGTATCGAGACTAACTCAGAAGTAAGATTGTGTCCGCAAAGTCAAGACCTGTGTCTCTCCCCCCTCTAAAGTCTATATCCGGGCGGTAGTATGTATGAAAGGAAAACGTGTAACGATGGGGCAACCCCTGTTGTAAAAATGCTGGTCTCGAGGATTTGTGTATATTGGTGTGTTATGGTATCACAAGTATGTGCGTGAAATGCAGTGACGAGCTCAGTACTCAGAGCGGTGGTGAACGCAGGTGTTGTGGCCGCCGTCGACAGTCGTGACCTATTCCCCCGTTAGCTTTCAAGCCATGCACGGATGCACAAGCAACTCCCACGTACCACGTTGCAGATCTCGACCTTGTCTCCAGTGTAGTCCGCTTCGAGCAGCAGGAAGTCGTAACCGGCAGTGCCTCCAGCCTGGCGCATCGTCAGTTCCCAAATTCACGTGCCAATATTCGGCAGAGGACCAGCGTACAGAGAAAGTAGGCTTGGTGAGCGGCCACTCGTACATGAGGCCGGTGCAGCCGTGCAGGAGAGTTTCATCCGTGGTGTTGTGCTCCTTGGGGTACTCGCCCGGCTTGTTGCTTGGCGCATTGCCGTCGGCTTTCGGCAGGAACTTGCTGGCAGTCTTGGCTTGCTCCTTGATCTCCTTGACCTTCCAGCGATCTACAGGGAGAAGGTCAGCGATCGCTCAGGGGAAGTATTGAATACTTGGCTTTGTCTTAGGAGCTCCAACAAACACCTATGGGTGAATGGGAGTGGTGGGTTATCGTTACTTACTGTCGTTGCAGACGTAGGCGTCGTTGCTCATCCCCAGGGGATAGGAGGCAACTACAGTGCCAGCTCCGTTGCTACCATCTCCGATTGAAGCAATCGTCGTGCCAAAAATGCTGAAAGCAGCGGCAACGATGGAGATGGTAGACTTCATCTTAATCGAGTTGGTGGGTTGTTTGGAAATAGATGTGGAGGTAGTGCAGAGATGTTTGTATTTTAGCTTGTCGAGTTTTTCCAGTGAGAGAACAAGAGGATATATATACAGAAGTGGATGATGAAGTTTGAGGCATCCAGCATAGGTATTTGTATAGTGGCAGTGGTGACACGAGCCTCTGCTCCCTGGCGAGGCAGATTTCTAGAACCTCTGCATCGGCATCACTGCGTCTCATCCCCATGTTCACTACACCAGGTTTAACGCTGGGCGGATGCGATCGCCGACATCGCTTATGCGTCAATAAGGGCGCAGCAGGATGCAGGAGACGTCATTCGATGGCGGTGTAGATTTGACCGTTTTCCTCACCTTAATGAGCACGGCTGATTCACGCTGCATTCAACTGTGCGAACTTCTCGGGAGGGATCCGAGCTCGGGTCGGCAGTTGGTCATTCCGGACCTTCTTAACTTCCCGAAGGAGATCCTGGAACGGGTCTTTTGTCTCCGGTAAACGTGCCCGAAACATGAGTCTCATCTCTTTGCTTGCAACCTACCCGGAGAAGATCTTCATGTCGCGTCTGCCCTCTAAGCTGATAAGCACAACATAATCCATCCCACATCTCTTAGCCAGGTCGAACAAGCCGATAATTGCAGAAGAGCGAGGCTGACGTGGACAGACAAGAAAAGCTTTGACTTGACAAGAAACGGGGCTGCGCAAATGGAAGAGTGCGAGTGGCTGCGGACGTGCCAAGGCCGCAGTGGTGTTTTGGCATCTTGGCGGGGAACCCAGCAAAGCCAAGTAGAACAAAGTGTCGTTGAGACTAAAAGGCGTGGCGTGACCCCTACTTTTAAAGCAACGGAGGCGCAGAAGAGCTGGCTGCGCTTAGCAGTCCGAGTTGTGCAGATCCGATTGTGCTGCGAACTGTAAATGGCTCAAAACAACCACTTTCAAAATACGACAGTTTCTTGAAGAAAATGTGCAGTGATCCATAAGCACTATCTGCCTTGTCGGTTTGCTGGCCATCGTTCGAGAGGTCGAGGTTGAATCGCGCTGACAAGGTATATGACGATCTTCTGAAACATTGTGGTTGAGGAGCTGCGCCCAGCCCTGCAGCGCCAGTCAGCAGCCTGTTTCGTACTCGCTGCCTCCTCGGCGCGAGTGCGTCGCGATACCCGATCCGTGCGCCGACCCGCAGCGAATAGGCTGCGGGTGAAGCTGACTAGCACGCTCCTTGGCTGTTCGACGTTCTTGCCCTCTATTATTAAGGTTGATTAGGCCTGTCAATTCCCAGAGCACGCGACCTCTTGCCTCTTTAAATCCGAGTTCCTGCGCCGAGCCCCGAGTCGGCGCTTGAGGTTGCCGCGCCTCATCGGGGCTGGAGCAGGATCTTCCGGAATGATGAATGACTTGCGTCAGATAGGTTTTCGGCAGATAGTGACAGAGAGTTGTTTCCAAAGCCAAATCGCTCTGTACTCACTGTTGTTTCGTTCAAGATTAATTTGCCGCGTTTTGATGGGTCTTCGTGTCTTCGACCAGCCACGGCGCACTCCACATGCATCGATGAGGCTTTTTGAATCATTAGTTTCACCACAATCAGGTTGGCGACGCTCGGTGTTATTACTGGCTGTGAAGAGGCGGTAGTCATTTGATGCCGGGGGGGACCGGGTGGGCAGGGGGTCGGCTCGAAGGAGAAATCTTTCCCCGGTCTGGATATCTACAGTCCCCTCTCGCGGCCGGTGGCTAGCGCGAAGAAAGGCAGGGGCTTAAAACATGGAATGACTGTGCCCATGCAGATGATGTGATAGGTCAAGCCCGCAGTCACTCTCTGTTTTCGGGAGTTTACAGGCATCTGATAAATTGAAAAAACAAATTCACGCTAGCCACCGGCCGCGAGAGGGGACTGTACCAATAAGACCATTGTCACTTCAGAGGAGCAGCGTGAATATTTTTGTTTTAGAAAAGGGAACTGTACGCTTTCCAAAGTATCTTTATGTAAGGCAGAACCAACTCAGTAAAAGCCTTGGAGTATACTTCTGAGTTCCGACAAGCCCGTCGAAAATCGGCCTCCACACTGATCTGTAGCCACCTTTAGATACAAAATCCGCTGCTAGATGATGCGCCTGGCAGCAGGCGCCTTCAATATTCTCTTCGAAGCTTTGCCCACATCCATAAGGTTGCACGTGCATCTGCACCTCGTCCTCTACGACGAAGACGCCGGGCCGTGCGGAGCTGAGACGCACGCGGCGCAGCGGCGTGCATCATCTCCGCTATTGATGGGGAGGCCCTGCGGGATGGTCTGCGTTTGGGTTGACAGGTCCTCCGAGCTGGCTGCGGATAAAATGCATGATTCGACGCAAGTCAGCGAAGATCTCTGCGGCAGCCCTGAAAGCGTGTGCTCTCGGGTGTGTGATTCAGCCTCTGTGCTCGCAACGTAGTACGTAAATGCATGTAAGCTGCGCCCCCGTCCGTAACGAGATTAGTTGGGATATACCCAGCTCCGCCGCGGATGCCAACAACACCGATAGGGCCAATCAATCCTTCTATCGGCAAGAAAGTGCGGCAGAGATGGCCCATGTTTCGGCGAAGACGTCAAGTGGGCTGGCTACCAGGAATTTGCTAAATGGCTAGCAGTTGTGCTTACCGGCGCGCAATTTGATGAGGACGCATAAAACGACAGAGGTAGATGCATGCTAGCTGTACAGAGGGTTCGCACGTCCGACCGCTAGCGCGAAGAATGACATTGCTTCATAACATGGGATAACTGCACTCATGCGGATGGTGTGATTGGTCAAATTTGCTGGAATCCGCTGCTTCTGATAGTCGACAGGCCTCCGAGACACAGAAAACAAATACACGCTAGTGGTCGGACGTGCGAACCCTCTGTACACACTCCTGCAACGGGATTAGCTAGGATAAGCTAGGATGCGCCATGCAGGCTACGGATATTGACCACTCAATAGTTTCCACGAGGCTGAGAGATGGCTTGCGCGGTAGTTCCACCCATTGGTTCACGTTTCCGAACCCTTCGCAAGTTTATGAGCCCGACGCACAGCCGCATTAGCAGTCACTAAAACTAGTAGTATTCTCAGCAGGTGAAAACGCAGCCTTGCCCCACAGAATGAAAATTCTTGTCCGCCTTGTGCTGAGTCTTTCTTTCGGACAGCCTTATCAAAATCGGACTCTACGACGCCACCAACACGTCTGAGATCAACCCAATCCTCCCATATACCTTCGATCAGAGAGGCTTGACGAACAATACCTCTAAAACACCCTTTCGACAGCATCACAATGGACCCACTAACCGCTGTTGGCCTAGCTAGCAACATCCTTCAATTCGTCGATTTTGCGAGATCCATTGTCAGCGACGCAAAGAAATTCTACGATACTACATCGGGGGCAAAGGATGAGTATCAAGAGGTGGGAGAGTATGCGCAAAGGCTTCAACGTTTAGCTGCACGGGTCGCGACGCCGCAGGCGACCCATGGTGGCAACCTCTCTGAGGAAGAAAAGGAACTGAAGGAACTTGGCGAACAGTGTTCGCAAATTGCAAATGAGCTTTTCGAAGCTACAAAAGATATCACAGCGTCTTCTCACAAGGACTGGGTCCGCAGTGCTAAGAAAGCAGTCAAAGCCCGCCTGAGCTCGTCTCAGATCAAATCATTGCAGACTCGACTAGATCGGATCAGCCAGCAGTTCACGGGCGAAAGGCTCCTTACTCAGCTCAAGCATACGGAAACTACACTTAAGGAGATTGCAGCTGAGAACCGCCGGCTGGCGTCAAGGAGCGAGGAAGACATTCACCATCTACAAGAGCAGCTTCAGCATGTCATTATGATGCTAGAAAGAGGAGAACGCCAAAGAGACGCTGCCATATCATTGGCTGGTATTGCCGAGACTGGAGCTCAATTTTCTGCGGAACAATTCATACTCGGACGCCTGTTCTTCCACGGTATGAATGAGAGGCACACAAATGTCCACGTCGAACATGAGAAAACTCTCAGCTGGATATTCGATGAAGACTCTCCCGTGCGCTTCACCGAGTTCCTGGAGACTCAAAGCAGCCTTTATTGGATCTCGGGAAAGCCAGGTTCAGGCAAATCTACAGCCATGAAGTACATTTGCCAGCATTCAGAGACTCAGCGGCATTTAAGACAGTGGGCGAATGGAAAAAGGCTGATTGTCGCAAAGCATTTCTTTTGGAATGCTGGAAAATCATCTTTGCTGAAATCTCAGGAGGGGTTGCTCCAGTCAATTCTTTACCAGGTTTTCTGCGCGGCGCCAGCATTGATACCCCACGCTTTCCCGGACGAATGGGTCGCCTATCTCTCGGGAAATCCCATCACATCATCGTCTAGCACTGGCTCATTCTCAATTGCGCAGCTGGTTGCGGCGATTCCGCTGCTCTGCGCTCATCTCTCTGATGTCGACATCAAAATATGTATTTTCATCGATGGCCTTGACGAATACGACGGTCGACCAGACGACGTGATCAGATTGATCGAAGCGTTGAAGGCTTCCGCCGACCTCAAAGCATGCGTGTCCAGTCGACCGTGGAATGCATTCGAACGAGCATTCGGCCAGGACCAGGCGAACAAACTTTACATGCAAGACTTGACGAAATCTGACATCAGAAAGTACGTCCGAGATACTCTGGAAGATGACGAAACGTTTCAGGAGCTCATGGAGTCTGAAGGGGAAGCCAGTAGCATGGAGTTGGTTCATGACATTGTCGACGCTGCTCAAGGCGTGTTCCTTTGGGTCATTCTCGTGGTGAGATCCCTTCTGGAGGGCCTCACGAATTCAGACAATTTCAAAAAACTGCAACAAAGGCTTCGAGACCTCCCAAAGGATCTGAATGAGTACTTCGAACGCATTCTATTTTCTGATGATAATTTCTACAACGACCAGGCGTCGGCGATGTGCCTGGTTACTCTCATTGCCGCAAGGCCCTTACCCCTCATGAGTTACTGGTTCATGGATCAGGATGACAGCAGATATGCTTTTGACTTGCAAGTCCAACCCATGCAGTTACAGCTTGTCGGTTCACGACTTCAAGCCATGAAGAAAAGACTCAATGCCTGCTGCAAAGGCTTACTGGAAACCACCTATGACGGTAAGGCAGGTCTTTGGCGTGAATTTTTTCTCCACAAGGTCGACTTCTTGCACCGGACCGTTCGCGACTTTCTGAAAATTCCGCAGACCCAGGACCGTCTACTGCATCAACTTTCCAAAGGGTTCAATCCAAAAATAGCTATCTGCCAAGCGCTTCTCGCACAGGTCAAAAGTTCGCCACAGGGAACGGTGTCACTGTCCTTCTCCTACACCGAGCGCTGTAGAGAACTTCAAAACAACTTCTTTATTCACGCTGGTGCGCTTGAGGAAGAGGAAATTCCACCGCAAACGGAAGTGGAAATCATGGACGAGGTTCGCTCCACGCTACAAATTCAAACCAAAGACCACTTCTCCGGTTCCCATGAATTCTTCCTACCATTATGTAATGACCACGGATTACTACGGTACATCAACAACGTGTTGGAGAGGGAACCAAAACCATCAAGTGGCGAACTGACCAGACTGCTTGAAAACGTAAATTTGGGTGTGGAAAAAGTTTCCTGGGAAAAGTCGCAACAGTATGTTGTTCGGGGAGGAGGGCAAGTGGGCGGCATTTGGAGTGATTCGCAGCTGCAGTTAATCCGATGCTTGCTCAGACTCGGAGTGGATCCCAACTGCCCAGTTGATCATTCCATAGGAACCCCGTGGACGAAACTCTTAGACGCCATCGTTGCAACGGGATTTCCCGACGGAGATAGCGCCAGGGTAGCTTCCAGCATCCTAGAAGAGTACACAAAACACGGGGCTGCTATACAGTCTATCACAAAGGGGCGTCACGGAGGACCATCGGATTACAAGAAGTTGTTAAAGAAGAAGATGACCAAGGAACAATTCGATACGCTGCTCAGGCTTGCTGATTCGAAGAGAATTAGACATCGGCTTGTGGGTTGCCTGAAGCAAATTCCTGGGCTCTGGAAGTCATTGCAGAAAGTTGGACGGCATCAGTAACTGGGTCTCTCTGGATACTAGTGTTGTGTACAGGTTTTATCAAGTGTGATGCCTTGAGCGCAGGAGATACGCTGAAGGTGAAATTCTCAGATGGGTAGGCCGCGATCGACTGAAGAGCAACTTGTCTGTTAACTCAAATGTATTTTGCCTAATTCATATCAATAGACCAATGAGAACGTGATATACAAATATGACTGAACTAATATTCCCCTTGCCAGTTCGCCCCACGAAAAGCTCAAACCCCCCTCCCCTGCACAAACGCCGCCTTACACCCCAACCACAACACCAACCTCCCCTCCCTCCCCGGATACGCCTGCACCGCCTTCTCATACAACTCCTCCGCACCCCCACTCTCCCCCACCAACCGCCCAAACGTCCGCACATACTCCCTCGACGCCTCCACATTCCACACCCCATCCACCCCGCCCAGCCGATGATGCGACCCCACCACCACCGCCGGCTCGCACGCCTCAATCCGATCCAGCGCCGCTACCCACGCCTCGCGCCCCGCGTCGTCCAGCGTCTCCGCCATCCACATGTGCACGTCGTTGTACACGATGTCCCCCGCCACGACCAGCCGCAGCGCCGGCACGTGCAGGAACGTCGTCGCGTCCGTGTCGCTGTGGCCGGCGTCGACGGCTTCGAACGTGTGGCCTTCGAGCGTAAACGTCTTGTCGTCGTCCGGCAGCGGCGTCGCGAGTATCTCGAACGCGTCCTCCCCGATCTGCCCCGGGAACGTCGTCTGCCAGAACCCCCGCATCTCCGCGCTTTGCTGCGTGCGCATGTGGTCGATGGCGGCGCGCGTGGCGAGGACGCGCACGCCGGGGAAGCGTGTGAGGAGGTAGGAAAGGTTGAACCAGTGGTCGCCGTGGCCGTGCGTGATGTAGATGGTCGTGAGGGTTTTGTGGGCCGGGCCGAGGGTCGCGTCGATCCAGTCGGCTAAAGCGATGCCTTGGGTGTCGGTGAAGAGCGTGTCGATGAGGACGGCGGTGGTGGCGCCGGAGATGAGGGTCACGACGGTGGGTTGCCAGTGGCCGGTGGTGCCGTCGGGGAGGAGCGAAGAGGTGGGGATGGCGGGGGCGTTGTAGAGGTCGGCGCGGAGGGGGGTGGTCATGGTTGTGGTTGGAGGTGAGGTGTGTATGGGGGGGAAGGACAAGTTGAATTGGGGGGCTTGAGTGTGTTGCTGGTGCTATTGATGTGAGGGGACTCCATGGATTAAATACAAATGGTTGAACAACGTCGAATGAGCCAGCACGTAACATGTGGGATAGCTCATGTGCCTTAACTCCGGAATATGTCAACAATGACGCCCTTCGAGTCATCCATGCCCCTCCTTTTGGTCACTTCGTCAGCGTATTTGCAGATACCTGTGGCGGAGTAGTGAAGTGACATGGGTGGTCTTATGGATTGGATGACAGAGCAAGCAGATCGCTTACAAGACCCATCTGAATGACAAGGATGAGTTCCTCATAGACGGGCCAATGAAGTCACAACTGATCGTGAGAGAGAAGGTACAGCGCACCATCTAAGAAGATAATGGTGTTCAGCCCTCCGTTTACTCTGCCATAGATCAGTAATCCGCAATCAGTGAGGAGCTGTCAGATCCGTACAAACGGGATCCAAACGGGACAGCCGCCCACCTTGTCATTTTCAGGGGTTGTGATTGGCTCGCTCGTACAAATATTCCCTGTAAACGCGGCTGGCCCATTTGCGGGGGGGCTTTTAGGTAGTCAATCTTAGCGGCCAGGAATTGCTTTGCGCCAACGCCATGATCCACATTACTACGGTAGCTCAGGGTCAGGCTTCCTGATTTTTTCCACCTGAAGCCTTAGGGCATTGCCGCTAGAGTTTTAGTTCTTCACGACATAGAGAAAACCCATCCACTATGGATGCTGTGCTTTTCGTTGGTGTCGCGTTCACTAATCCCCTGTTATGTGGGGTCGCGCATTCTGTTCAGTAATCTCCCAGTATGCCCCTGTTGGCTACCCTCCATTAGCCCGGTGTAACAGGTATGATTATTCTGCTGTAAAGATGTGTTGCTCCATAGAATAACATCGAAAAAATGTGCGGAGAATGATCCGTAGAATAGCTGTAGGAACCGTAGAACATATACGCTGCTGGACGACTAACTGCGAGCAAACAGCCAGTAGCAAACAGCAAACGACAAAGAAAAGATAGGCCAATATGATGAGCTCTATCTCATCTGCCTCATCGCTCGACGTCATGCATATGCCAACTTTCAGGAGTCTGCATGCGTCGCTGTAAAAGCTCAATGCCCAAGTGTTCTCCCTAGTCTTCCGCAATGTATCCAGTCGGTAGGCAGATTACTCGTTGTCGGGTGAAATGCTGAAGGGCATTGTAGTAGCCAAGCTATCGACATTGCGAATCGTCATCGTTCCTGTACCTAATGATGTGCTGTCAATGTCGCTCATGCCCCCCTTTGGCTGGAGGATAAAGCGAAGGCGTGTAATCGCAGCGGTTAGCGACTAGCAATACCACGTACCGCAGAACAAAGGAGTAGATCACGGCGTAAGTCCTGATCCAGTTGCAGGTTTCCACTGTTCCGTCCAAACGACCGAGATCTTCCGAAGTTCCTTTCCGGAAAGGGGCTCTGGCTCACTTCTGGAGCATCCGTTACTGTGGCCGGATCCACAGCTCATAGGATCGTTGTTGGATATCCCATGGTGGGCTGGACTTGTCGCCTGAGAAATGCGAAAGGATGTTGATGAGTGAAGACGGAGAGTGGTGATAACACGCCTGCCAAACAAGCAAGTTCAACCTAACCGGAAAGAAGCAATGGGTTGAGAGTCACAAAGGAAACAAACTAAGCAAACCGAGCAAGAGCAAGCAAGCAATTAGCAAGTTTTTGGCCTCATGGAAAGGCATTCCCGGAATAGTTGCATGTCAGATACAGCAACATGACGCGTTGAAGTGGTATTGTTTAAGGACTCTTGCGGTTTTAGTTTTCCGAAACTTCGATTAATAATATATTCCCCCTTGCACGCTGGTGTATGCCATCTCTCCCGCCAAAGCCTCAGGCTCAAATGTTATCGGAGGTCAGTCATTGGCCAGGATGTTCATCACCATGGCAAATTACTTAATTCATGCTGCCAAGAGCGCTGATGGGGAAAGTGCCAAGTTCCTACAAGATTTCCTGGGACCTAGCTGGAAAGTATACCATGTGACAGGGATACGTAAGGCACTCGGCTGTTCCCAAGAACTTCTGAGTGATGTGCAGAACCATGGTAGAGCTTAGGTTACGGGTACCTGCAGGTGAAAATGCCGATCTTTTATTTCACTCAACACCACTGTCATTGCCCGATTGAGCCTTCTCTTCTAGTCAGTCAAGGAAATTTTTGGTGTTCACTTCAAGGCCTGCTGCCACCGCCTCCGCTCTCGCATTCGGACTGTTATCAGAAAGGGGCGTCGAGATCTGCGTCATCGAGACTTGGTGGCGACACGGATTATGCCGGCCGTACCTTCAGAGAAATCCTTTGCGCTCTCAGTGTAGGTGTAGGTTTATTCCGGGAAGTGTTGCAAGAGCAATCGGACGTTGAGTCGAAACAGGCGGTTGGACCCAGGTGCAACGTCATTCGGCACTTAATCCGCAGTAGTATATTCAGCTCAACATGCCTCACGGCCCATATGGCGCAGCCTTTCGCGAACTTACCTTGAGCTGGTAAAGACACGAATCCATTTGCGTAGAGAGGTTATGGGGGCGGGACTTCCCGGGCGATGATTACTTCCCGAATTGGTGGAAACAGGCAATAAACGGCGAGGAACGAGCGTCACGCTAGGCGGGAGAGGCCCGAATTTAAGCTTGACCCGCCGAAAATTACGACACCCGTAAATCAACGGACATCCTTTCCGCGCACGGCGCCTCCCCCACCCCCGCTTCCCCAGAATCTCTCCCTCCCCCACGTTTCTCCGGATTTTCGAGGCGCACATGCAGCAACTACGGAAACTAACTGCCGCACCTCCCCTGAACGTGTGGTTGGAACGATGAAACTTTGATTGGACGCCAGGAGCAGTGGCTACGGGCCGAGGGCGGTCTTTTGGGTGTGTTTGCCGCACCACGCTTATCTGCAAGTCGGCTTTCCCGCGCTTGCCACTGCGGCTAGCACGGTCCAGAGCCGCGATGGGGTCAGAAAGTTAACCTCGCGACTGCATCCGGGGTAATCGTAGACGGCCTGGGCGCCTTGAGGTCTGGGTGTCTGAGGTTGGGAGATCCACTCCAGAATGTCTATATATTCACCGCCCTCCCTGCCTGGACCCAGGTTTCACTGCAGGCCAGTTCGCAGGCTGGACCAGGGTCGTGTGAGCTTTTCTCAACCTCATTCCTCTTTCCTACACCGTCTCCCAGTCGTGGTTGCTCCTCTGTCAGATCTTCAACATGGCCACCGAAACCAAGACTACGGTTCTCAAACACGACGTGCTGGAGGACAAGATCATGGCCGAGAAGGTCGAGTACGCGTCTTCGGAGGACCTCGCGACGCCCATCGACGACTCCATCGAGGACACGACCATCGGCCCCTTCATCTGGCTCGTTGCCTTTTGCGCGTCCATCGCCGGCTCCCTGTTCGGATACGACACTGGCATCATTTCGGCCGTGCTCGTGTACTTGGGAACCAGTCTCGGGCACGAACTGGCGGCAAACGAGAAGGAACTGATCACCTCACTCTGCTCTGGTGGAGCCTTCATCGGCGCCATCATCGCCGGCATGACTGCTGACCGCTACGGACGCAAGATGGCCATCTACGCCAAGTGAGCCTCCCTCCCAGCTGAAGTCACCAGAAAGCCGCCACTAACCGCTCCCAGCTGCGTCCTCTTCACCGTCGGCGCCATCATCCAAGCCGCGTCCTACTCCATCGCCCAAATGGCCATCGGCCGCCTCATCGTCGGCTTCGGCGTCGGCTCAGCCGCCATGGTCGTACGTTTCCACTTCCTCCTCCTCCTCCTCCTCCTCCTCCTCACCCCCTCCCTATCCCAGCGACAACTAACCCCGAAAACCGGCAGGTCCCCATGTACATCGCCGAAATCGCCCCCACCAAGTTCCGCGGCCGCATGGTCGGCCTGAACAACATGTCGATAACCGGCGGCCAAGTCATCTCATACGGCATCGGCGCGGCCTTCGCGCACGTGCCGCACGGCTGGCGCTACATGGTCGGCCTCGGGGGGCTACCTTCCATCGTCCTCGCGTGCCTTTTGCCCTTCTGCCCGGAGTCGCCGCGGCAGCTGGTGTTCCACGGGAAACTCGACGAGGCGGAGAGGGTGGTCGCGCGGATATACCACAACGCGAGCGCGGAGCAGGTGAGGGATAAGGTGCGGTTGATTGCGAGGAGCGTGGAGGAGGCGAGGGAGGTGACGGAGGGGAAGAGCACGTGGTATCTTGTGAAGAAGTTGCATAAAGAGCCGGGGAATTTTAGGGCGTTGGTGTGTGCGTGTGGGTTGATGGTTATTAGTCAGATGTCTGGGTTTAATACGTTGATGTATTATTCGTCGACGTTGTTTGCGTTGGTGGGGTTTAAGAATCCGGTGGTATGTATTGGGTCCCCTTCTTCCTACGGTTATGTTGGGGAGGTAGCTGACTTTTTTCAGGCTGTCGGTCTCGTCGTCGCTGGAACCAACTTTGTCATGACCTGGGTCAACGCTATGGCTGTGGACCCATGGGGACGCCGCCGCGTGCTCGTTTCAACCGTTTGGGGCATGTCTGCTGGTCTGCTCGCTGTTGCTGTGGCTTTTTCGTTCATCCCTGTGGATACCTCAACGCTCGAGTTGCGCGAGGCGGAGGTTACACCGGCAGCGATCGTCGTGCTGGTGTTTATTGTGTGGTTCGTGTTCTTCTACGGCGTTTCCGTGGGAAATACTGGTGAGTTTTGACCCCCGACTCCCCTCGGTCTTTCATGAACATAGCTAACACGAGAGCCAGCCTGGATGAGCGTTGACTTCTTCCCTATGGAGGTCAGGGCGGTTGGAACAATGTTCATGACTTGCTCCTGCTGGGGTTCGAACATTATCGTCAGCTCCACTTTCCTGACCATGATGAAAAGCATGACTCCCAGCGGCGCATTCGGCTTCTACGCGGCTATCTGCGGCATCGGCTGGATTCTGATTATCTTCTTCTACCCTGAGGTCAGCGGGTTGACTCTTGAGGAGATTCAAGAGGTTTTCAAGCATGGGTTTGGTGTGAAGTATACCCGGCAGCTGAGGAAGGAGAGGAAGGCGGCTGCTAAGAGTGCGGCGTAGGCGGTCCGATTTGGTTGCAGAGTAGAGAGTAGAGAGTTGAGAGATAGATGAGGGTGGGGTTGAAGTCCCTTGGGGTGAGGTCGGTTGAGAAGTAGAATTCTGCTCGCCGCATTGCTGTATGTGAACATGACTATGAACGAATTAGGAGTTCAGAATAGTATATACATGAAGCGATTTCAAGAATAATGGTTCCAGGTGCTGTTTGTCCTCCCGCTTTCTATGCTTTCACTGACAACGTCAATCCAACATTTGTCGTGAGTAGCTAAAGCTATCATCTGGACGTAGGTATCAGGCTCATCATTATACATTCATATCGGGATGATAGCTCCGACTAACAAGAGATACGCGTCTCATGGGACAGGATCTGATAATAACATTCCAGCTACGAGGAATACGACTTTAACAACTCCAGAACCACAAAGTGTCCGTTCTGCTCCGCCAGTTTCGTTGCGTTTAGGAAAGACTGTCGGCCTCGTCCATCAATCTGAGCCCCAGATTGTAGAAGAAATTGCACCATGTCGAGACGTCCCCATTCTGCCGCTCCCTCAAGAGCAGTTCTTCCGTAAAGGATTGATGGAAATCTGTTGACATTTGCACCTTTTCGTAGCAGAAGCTCTACAATTCCAACAAACCCACCGATTGACGCAAGCTGTACTGCTGTTCCACCTCCTGCATCTGTGGCTGGAGCGTCAACATTTGCTCCTCGATTGATCAGCGTCAGAACAATCTCATAATATCCCATCTTAGCTGCCAGTTGTATCGGAGTGAACTTGACCCCTCTTGTCGCTGGGAAATTGACATCCGCACCCTTGTCGAGAAGTAGTTGTACTATCTGGGCGTTGTTTGCTTTAATAGCGACACAAAGCAGAGGAGTCCTCTCGGCTTCTCTTGCTAACGAAACAACCGCGTCAGGGTTTGCTCCCAGGTCCAGCAACATCTGGACGGCTCTGAAGCTTACTTTGTTGCTGGAAATAAGCCTTTTCCCAATCAGTTCGCCGACATGCTGACTATATTGGGGGAATTTGAGACTCACGACAGGCCTAAGACTTTCCAGCATGGCCATGTCGTTCTTTTTGATTGCAAGCTCAATTGCATCATCGAAGTAGCCTCCTTTTCCATTGGGATATCTTTCGAAGAATGCTTTCAGCAGTAAGTCAAGAACTTCGTTGCAGTTTTCGCATGATTTGCGAAGCGCAGCCGAATCATCAGGATCCACGCCGACCGAGAGTAGGTAATTGACCATGTCAATATCTTGAATCTCGACTGCAGTACTTAAGGCAGTACGGTATTCCGTCTTTGCGTCTAGCAACATCGTGTTCACATCTGAACCGGCGTTCAAAAAAAAGCGAACAAGTTGCCGATCTCGTTTCTCAATAGCAACGACGAGTGGTGTGTCGCCGTTATTAGACGGGTGGTTAATGTGGCATCCCGAAACCAGCAAGTCGTTGATGATAGAGACATTTCCCCATTTAGCGGCTAGCGCCAATAATGGGTCCAGGGAGCCAACGTGTCTTGCTCCAAAATTGAGAAGAGCCCGTACAATCTCTGCATTCCGATTCTCCAGTGCTTTCTGCAGTGGGGCCGTTGAATTGAGATTCCCAAAGACGCTTGCGCCAGCATGGATAAGCATAATGGCTATCTCGTCATTGTTTGCGCTCACCGCAGTGACGAGCGCATTGGTAAGCATTTCCCCGAACGAGAATTTTCTTCTTCCGGTGTTGGGTGAAGTCTTGGGTGAAGTCTTGAGCAAACGTCGGATGATTTCAGCATTTCCAGCCTCCGATGCTGCATCCAATGCAGCGATATATTGATCTCTCTCGTTGATGTTTTTCCACGAGCCCTTTCGCTCGAGAATTTGCATGAGCTTTTCGTCCCCAATTCGAATTGCTTCAGCATACGGAGTCGTTCTAAGCCGGCAACAGCTCAAGCCATTAGTTTTCTCTCCGTGGAGGAAAAGGTCGACGATTCCCTGATTCTGGCCTTGGATAGCATAGGATAGAGTTGTATCAGTTGCGATGGCGCCGAAATGGAGAAGCATCATGACAATGTCGAAATTTCCACGCCTTGCCGTCATATCAAGCATTGTGGGTTGTATTCTATCCTGAGGTGCGTCGACATCTGCACCAATCTGCTTGAGCATGCTGATGGACCCAGTCGCTGCTTCGTCACTTAAGACTTGTATCACCTGGCCAAAAAGTCCAAGCTTTCCCCATTGCTCATGATTTTTCGAGGCACCAGCTTGGAACAGTGCATGGAGCACTTCTGATCTTTGTTGCTCGATTGCTTTTTCGAGATGATACGTGCTGACGTATGCGCCGTGTTCGAGGAGTAGCTGAACAAGCTCAAATTCGACTGGGGTCTTATCTTTGGAATTCCATTGAAGGGCGCATGACAGAGCGCCTTCTCGCCAACCATGCCTGCTCCCTCTAAGGGTATCCTTGTTCATCAAGGTCTTGTTGGAGTCGGCACCATATTTGAGGAGTACCCTTGTTGTTTCAATGTCGCGGAGACCGGCAGATCGCTCGATCGGGGTGTAACAAACTCCCTCGTATTTGAAAACTGATTTGTTCGCATGAACTTTGGTGTTTTGGCTGTATTGTAGAATGGTCTCGACAATGGAAGCATCTTGAGCTTCGACTGCACAGGTAAAAAGCTTTTCGGCAAGAGCTCTTCCTGTTTGCCCCCCAATAGACAGCATCAAGCGAGCGATATGAGTGGTAGATTGGCTTTTCAAGTAGTCTAGAATACGCTGGGGTGGGAGGCCATCGATTCCGGCGAAGTTGTTGCCCAGTGAAAAGCTCAGGAGATCGAGGTACGCTCCACTCGCACACTCAACTTTTAGACCTGCATCGGGCGAGGCTGCAGTATATGCATGGAGCATACGTGCGGGGAGTAGTGCCTCCAGCTTTGGCATGACGATTCGACAATGCATGGTCCAAACTGTCGAGACTCCGTTGGAAATTTCGGGAATGTAGATGTGTGGAATTGCTGTACTGTGGTCAGTAATTTATTATGGTCCATAGTTCAGTGAGAACAGCGGATAGGTACACAGATGTGGTATTAAGGAATTCAGAAAGGAATGGATACCTGTGGTAAATGAAAAAATAAAAGAAAAGCCACAACGTACTATCTGCTCGAAAAAGGGTGCGAAACTGCATGAATGGAAGCTCCTGTGTCCATGTTGAAATACTGCCGTCCATTTTTGGGCTTCTAATCTCAAAGTCCTGGGGAACTGTCGGGAGCGGTGCTATGAATGTTATTCAGCATGCTACGCCAGTGTGCATCATTATTGGAGCATACCGTTGCCGTATCTCTCGAATGGCTTCATCGCCATTGGCCGAGAGATGTTCTTCTGGAGTTTGAATGGGTCTATCAACCGCCCATCCAGGTAAACGATGCTTTCTTTTCCAGCAAACTTTCTCGCTTTCAAGATTCTGCCAATGTCGTGCCACTCTTTGCCCTTGCGATTCTTACGGGTCCCCCCTTTCGATGGGTGCGGCTGGCGTTGTACCGCTCTGAAAGAACATCAGCTTGATTCAGCCTCTATATCATGGAATAATATCCTACTTCCTAGCGGAATCATGATCATGATTCATGGTGGCGATGGCTTCATTTGCACCTGTGACATTTCGTTCCGGGAGGGGACGTTCACTCATATTACAAACGTCTCCCATTCCACATCAAAAGACATGATGTCCTCTTTTTGTGGAAACGAAATCGCTGTGCGAGAAGAAGAGAGGCAGCAAACTATTTTGTTGAATGGTCTTGCATGCGAAAAGGCGACGTCTGACGCATATATAGTGCGTCGGGCTCTCTAGTGCTGCAACACATCTGCAGCTTCGTTACAGCTACGAGACTGGACCGCCCATCCGACACATAGACCGGTTACTATCCTCTCCAATAAACTTCACGGGTTTGTAGCATTGCTGCCTAGAATTGCGGTGCGATCATGCACAAATGATACGTTAAAATGCGATCGTGACTGCATGTGGGAGTTTTGGCGGTAAACATCCGACTCATCTATCATTGGTTGAGCCCAAAAGTGTAAGCACTAATGCAGGGCAAAGGTTTCAGCTCATGCAGCCGCGACAAATGCGGTTGTAACAAGGCTGCATTCTGCGCTTTTTCTTCTTCTAGAGCACACGGTCCGTTTTCCTCCGCACTTCATTGGTGGGTGCATCCTTCAGCTCACATCGTGTGTGCGTCATGATAAGACTTCCGCTCCTACTTGCTATTGGTGGCCACCAAAGTTCCAACAGCAAGGTGAGACATGTACATACACTGAGTCGTTGAACGAAGTGAGGATCGATCTATTCTGCTGTCGCTGCATGGAATTACGCATTTTCGAGCGCTAAATTACTACATTCACCGAAAATTGAAAAAAAAAAAAACACGTTGAGGGGGAGTTGGGTATCGGTTTTTCCTTTTGTTTTTCTGGGGAAGGGATCGCTCTCAACCTTGCTTTGAGTTGTCCTTAAGTGCGCTTTGCTATATGAATAGTCCCGCCTACGCACAGTTGACCTTGTCACTATGACATGCCACGCTTCAGCTGCAGTGCCACAAATTCACGTTCGCCAATATCTGCGGGAAATATGTTACGGGTGCAGAATGGTATCGCAAGCGAAGGCTGGCGTGGAATTGTTCATCGCTCATATCATGGCGAGTTGAACCTTTCGTCCGGGCGTAAACGTCGAAATAATAATTATACGTGCACATCATGACGCTAGCTATGAATGCCCGCCTAAATTGATTAATTCAAAATAAATATTGTGAAGCACCATACATTCTAATCGTAGCTACCCTCGGTTCCAGCGCCTTGTTATTCTTCACGTTAGCCTTCGAACGCAATACCCCTCTGTATGCCCACCAATTCTTCCGATTATGGCTATGATGTCTGGGTTAAAATACACATCGATGCGGATGAGACCGTAAAGGGTGGATGCCCGCGGAAACGCTACTCCCAGAGTGGACTAGCGCATCCGACCTTGTCGGCGACTCGGCATCCCCACGTCGGCTATGGACTGGCTCTGTGAGCAGTTGATGCGGCTGTCTTGACGTGAATGCGTGGAATTTCGGATGAGATCAATGTGCCGGACATAATAAGCTTCAACTAGGCGTCAAGATGACGCCCGCCGGGGTGAAGCTTTTGGAAGCCTTCCCCAATTGGAATTTGAGTTTCCTTATCAACCTTATCGCGGGATTATTCGCCCACCCGTTCACCCGTAACTTCACTTCGCCATCTCGCCTTACTCTCCCATTCCCACTCGATCACGTTCGCCAAAATCTCCGAGAATCATTCTCACCACGCACCTGTTCCGCGAGTATCTTTGGTCATGCTCTTCCCCTCGGCAGAGGCATCCACCGCAGAGTCATGCCTCCGCAACGATCCAGGACGGTTGACGGCTCGTGCTGGCGCTGCAAGAAACGCCGGGTCCTGTGTGACCTGAAGCGGCCCTGCTGCTCGCGCTGCATCGCCAACCAGCACCCATGCGACTACTCGCTCACGCCTCTGAAGTGGATTGACGGCGTGGCGGCGCGTGGCAAGCTGGCGGGCCGCAGCGAGCCGTTCGCACCCCCCACAACAACGCCCACATCCGAAACCATCGAGACGGCAAAAGAGATGCTGCGGATCCCCCGCCCCATCCCCCCGCCGATGACCGACGGCACTTTCCTCCGCTACTTCTCGCACGCCGTCGTCCCGCGCTTCAACCTCGGCATCGACGACCTGGACATCGACCTGGCCCAAGTCAGCAGCGACCCCGCCCTCCAACACGCCGTCGTCGCCATCTCCAACGCCCACCATGCCCTCGACACGCACGTCACCTCGCACTCAATCCTGCAAGCCAAGGGCCGCGCGCGCCTCGCCGCGCTCGAGGTCTTCCGCAAGCAGCTCGCGGCCGAACGCGTCTCATCGTCACCGGAACTCCTCTTCATCGCCAACGTCTTCCACTGCGTGCTCGACGGCATCATCGACCCGGGCGACGAGGCGGCGGCCATGGCGTGCCACTTCCAGGGCGGCAAAGCCCTCCTCTCGCACGGCGGCTGCCTGACGCGCCTGAACAGCACCCACCACCGCCTCTCGTCGTTCGCCGTCTCCATCTTCGCCACCATGGACCTCGTCCACTCGCTGCTGACGGGCCAATCGCCCTTCTTCGACGAGGACTGGGTCATGGAGCGCGCGGGGCGCCCGTCGTGGTGGGGCTGCCTGTCGGCCGAGGACCCGTTTCTGGGCGTGCTGTCGACGCTGTTCCGCCTCGCTAGCCTCGGGAGCATGGCGCGTGACCCGTCACAGTCGGTGCCGATTGACGAGCTGCTGTCGATCCAGTCGGCCCTGGAGAAGCTGGACGTGCGGTTCTTCGCCTACGCGCATGCCGGCGGCGGTGGTATTGCGGACAAGGTGCTCCGCGAGTCCTGGGCCGCCTTCTGCGGCTCGTACCGCGCTACAGCGTCCATCTACATGTACCGTGCTCTCTGCAACCTTGACTCGGATCACGAGTTGGTGCAGGAGGCCACGAGGGATGGCGTTAGGGCTATCTGCAAGGAGAATCTCACGGGGAACATTGCTCACTGCATGCTCTTCCCCGTGCTGGTCATCGGGTCTCACTGCTCGATTGAAGCAGATAGGAGGTTGCTACTAAAGACATTGAAAACTAACGCTACTTACTTGGCCTTCGGAAGCATCCAGCTGATGGAGCAGTTCCTGCAGCAAAGGTGGGATTGCGAATCCGGCTGGCCGTCTGCTGATTGGTGGGAGTGCTTTGAGGGTATTGCCTTCAAGTCCGCCGCTTTCTAAGGGTATTTGCGCGTCGGAGCCTGGTCGGCGTCTCTATCGAATGCTGCCTTTCTACTCTAATCTCACCGAGTCCTTCCCGAATGGGTGGTAGTCGATCTCCTCGGCCCATTGCGCCTCGTACAATGACTCGTCCATCTGCGATGCATCCATCCCAGCAACGACGCTCCTGTGACCCTCGTTAGCTTCATGCTCAACTTACTCAAGGAACGAGACGAGAAAAAAAATGTCCAACATACTCATCATCCGCCAACACTTCCAATCCCGGAACGCAATCAATCAACGCATACAACACGAACGATCCCACAAACGACCAGACAAACCCAATCAACGCCTCGAGCAGCTGCACCCCTAGCTGCCGCACGTTACCGTCGAAGAAGACACCGCCGGCGATGTCCGTCTCGCCGTCGTACGCCGCCACCTCTTTCCGCGCGAAGAGGCCGGTGGCGATGGTGGCAAGCACGCCGCCCACGCAGTGCGTCGCGAACGTGTCACCGTTGTCGACCCACTTGAAGCGCTGCGCCGCGGAAGTGAATTTGATCCGCAGCGCCTGCCGGCACACGACGGCGCCACCGATGCCGAAGAAGAAGGCTGTGGGCATGTCGATGAAGCCGGCCGCTGTGTTTTGCAAAAGTCATCAGTCCTCCCTCCTCTCTGCTGCATCTTTTCGATTTCAAGAACGGGGCAACGAGCAAAAGGAACTCACAAGGCGTAATCATAACCAACCCGGCAATCGCCCCCATAAACGTCGAATCCAACGACCACTTGCCTTCCTCCCAATACGTCATCCCCGCCCACGTCAACGCACCCGCCGACGCGCACACGTTCGTCACGCACAGCGCCATGACGCTCTTGAAGTTCAGCGCCAGCGTCGTCCCCGCGTCGAAGGCCAGCCACGAGCTCCAGATGACGATCAGCGCGAGCAGCTGGCACATGCTGTTGTGCGGCCGGTGCAGCGCCAGGTGCGACGGCGTGCGCGTTGCGGACCGGCGCGAGCGGAAGACCGGGTAGGATAGGTAGAGACTGAGTGCTGAGGCGGAGGCGCCCGAGCAGATGTGCACGGGGGTCCCGCCGGCGAAGTCGAGGACGCCGAGGGTGGAGAGGTAGCCGGTTTCTGACCAGACCATGTGGGCGAGGGGGCAGTAGATGAGGGTGGCCCAGAGCTACGTGGTGGGTGGTCAGTAGGGGTGTGTGGGTGTCGGAGGGAGAGGTTGGAAGAGGGAAGGGTGGTGGCTCACCACGATGAATGGAATCAGCGGGAGGATCCGCCCGCGCTCGCAGGCGCCGCCGATGGAGATGACGCAGACTGCCGACGGACAATGGTCGTCAATTTAAAGTTCTCTCTTCTACGCCGCCTCTCTCCCCCTCCCTCGTCTCGGGGTGGTCCACACTTACCCGTAGCGCAAAACACCAACTGGAACTCGCTAAACAAGATCGCGGGGATCGTGCCCACCGGCTCGGCCAGCACGCCGCGGTGCAGCGCGTAGCTCAGATCACCAAAAACGACGCCGTCCCCGCCGCCGTACGCCAGCGTGTAGCCCACCACGAACCATTGGATCGAGCAGCACGCGATGGCCAGTATCGACGGATAGAACGAGGCCAGCCCGCTCTTGCGCGTGCTGTACCCGCTGTAGCCCAGCCCGACGGCCGGGATGATGGGCCAGCAGAAGACGGTGCAGACGAGGATGAAGAGCGTGTCGGTCTTTGAGCAAGCGTCCCAGGCTTGCTGGATGGGGGTGGGGAGCATGGTCGGGATGGTGGGGGATGTGGACGGAACGAGGGGAAGAGGGGGGTTTCGAAGTCTGATATGGTGCTTTTTAGCGGTTCGCTGATATATGTTTTTTTCGATAGCTGCATGGCGCTGGATCAGAATGAGAGTTCTGCTTATCGCGATGCTGCTCGGAAGCTTACCGAATGCAGGCATTAAATGGGCATGGCGGCCGTGCTGCAGTCCTGCCGGGGGAAAGCTTATCGCAACTGTGGCCCACTAGCGGTTTAGTGCAACGCGGGGAAGCGCATACCTAAAACCAACTGAAGTTGCGTAACCATGATAACAGCCACCCGCTCCCTAATCCGTCCAATCGGCGGTCGTTATTCTTCCCGCCCTGTGGAAGATGATTGGTGCCGAGCATAGATATTGGCTGTTGGACGCGTTTACTGCTGTTTTCAGCGTGTAACCGCACAGGCCCGCCGCCCTGCGCGGTACCGGCGGTCTGGCTAGCTAGCTCTCTGCTACTTTAATACCTCTCGGCGGCCCTTCCTGCGCTCCAGTCCAGACGTCTTGTCCTGCAGGCCAAGCTCTCTCTCACTACCCACAACGTCACCTCCCTCCACGCACCGCGGGCATCGGCTTCCATCACCGCAACAATGGGCACAGACTCGGACATCAAAACGCCCACCGAGGCGCCGGTCCCGGACCTCGAGAAAACGCCCAGCAACAACCCCATCGTCGGCACCGTCGCCGATGTCGCCACCGAATCCGACCAGCTCGCCGTCCTGGGCTACAAGCCGGCCCTGCACCGCAACCGCTCCATGTTCCACCTCCTCTTCCAAACCCTCGCCATCGCCGCCATCCCCTACGGCGAGGGCGGGCCCTTGCTCAGCGCCATCTACGGCGGCGGGCCGCTGGCCATCTTCGTCGGGTGGCTGGTCGTGCTGGCGCTGGACGAGTGCGTCGCGCTCTCTCTCTCCGAGCTGGCGTCGCGGTACCCGACGAGCGCGGGGCCGTACTACTGGTCGTTCCAGCTGGCGCCGGCGGGGTTGAAGAAGGGGCTGTCGTTTGTGAACGGGTGGACGTGGTTGATTGGCAACTGGACGATTACGCTGAGCGTGAACTTTGGGTTCGCGAGTTTGATTGCCGCGACGGTGGCGATGTACCATGATGATTGGGTGGCGAGCGATTGGCAGTTGTTGTTGATTTTTTACGCGATTTGTTTGGTCACGTTTGCGATTTGCGCGCTGGGCAACGAGTGGCTGCCGCTCGTCGACACGGTTTGCGCGGCTTGGACGGCTGTCTCGATTTTCGTCATTTTGATCGCGTTGTCGGTGAAGGCGGATGCGGGCAGGCGCGATGCGGCGTGGGCGCTGGGGCACTACGATACGTCGTTTGCTGGCTGGGGCGGGTTTACGTTTTTTATCGGGTTGTTGCCGGCCGCGTATACGTTTTCGGCGATTGGTATGATTTCGAGTATGGCCGAGGAGGTGCATGATCCGGCCATGAAGGTGCCGCAGGCTATTAGTCTTTGGTGAGTGTGGATGGGCTGGCTTTCTTCCCCCTTTCCCCTTCCCCTGACGTCTAATTCGCTGGTGGCGGGGATGGTACCTTTGGTGGTGTCGTTCGTGGATTATTTTGCTGACGGGGAATAACTTGGCGGTCAACAGTGTCCCGGTTGGAGGCTTCTTCGGCATCTTCTTCATCCTGCCCATCTGCTTCACGCTCCCGCCGCTCGCCGACATCCTCGAAGCGCCGAACGCGCAGGCGCTGCCGTACATCTTCCACCGCGTCATGGGATCTCCTGGTAAATCCATTTCACCTTTCCCCTTTCCCCCTCTCTTCTCCCCCCTCTCCCAGCAATCATATCCAGAATCCCCCATTTTCTAACACCAACCAACCCAGGCGGCGGCCTCGGCCTCATCTTCCTCGTCCTCGCCATCACCCTCTTCTGCTCCATCAGCATCACCAACGCCGCATCCCGCTGCACCTGGGCCATCTCGCGCGACGACGCCGTCCCCGGCGCGGCGCTGTGGTCGCGCGTCTCCGCGCGCTTCGGCGTACCCATCTGGGCTTTGTTCCTCCTGACCGTCGTCCAAATGCTGCTCGGCCTCATCAACCTGGGCAGCACGTCGGCCTTCACCGCGTTCGTGTCCGTCGGCGTCATCGCGCTGGCGCTGAGCTACGCGATCCCCATCGCGATCAGTTTGTGTCATGGGAGGAAAGAGGTGGCGCGGGCGCGGTTCCATTGCGGGAGGGTGGTTGGGACGACGGTGAATGTGGTGGCGTTGTGCTGGATTGCGTTTGAGTTGGTGTTGTTTAGTATGCCGACGGCGCTGCCGGTGGATGAGGTGACGATGAATTATGCGAGTGTGGTGTTGGTCGGGTTTATGGCGATTGCGGGGGTTTGGTATTTGGTGCATTCGCGGAAATGTGAGTATGGTGGTGGGGATGGGGAACCCCGGCTCTTTCTTGTTTGTGTGGTGGAGGACGCTGATGCTGATTTTGTGGATACAGATTACAAGGGACCGCCTGCTTCGGATGGGTTGGTGTTTTGAGGGTGTGAGATGTGTGAGTAGAGTGGAGTGCTGGTGGTGGCGGTTGTGGTAATAATACGGTAATTCAGAACTTTGAAAGAATTTGTGGGGGAGTATAGATTTGTTGCGGATTGCCAGCCTGGCAGGGAGACGTTACGACACATGTTTGCAAGATCGTTAGCCTGTCCCGGAAACTTCCTAAATGTTATGCCTCTCTAAACAAGCCCCAGCTACTCACATGAAATTTCCTTCCTCCATTTCTTTTCTTCTACCAACAAAGGAATCTCCAATACGTCATGGTTAGAAGCTGATGTCTGGATGCACTACTGTCTTTTGAAAACCCACACTCACGTCCGGAAGAACTCACCTCTAGTGCCGCTAAGCATGTAGAGGAGAGTGGTGCAGCTCTCGGTGGCGGAGGCGTTGGGCAGGAGTGATTTGGTATTCGTTGGAGTTTGAGGGAAGTCGCGGGAGTTCCTGACGTAATCGGCGGTTGCCTGTAACGGCCGGGGCAAGCGCCCTCTACTAGATCGATCTGGACGACACAAGCGTGGATTCGAGGAGGCCGATCGACTGTTCGCCGACAAGAATGCCCTTGGGAGGCGCACGAGAACTGGGGCGGGATAGGACCACGACGTGGCGGTATACATCACGCCTAGCTCTGACACCGTCTACATCTAGGATCCGGCGTTCGAACAGAGATGCGCAAGCGTTTGCATGCTGAGAAGCACACATCGAAGACATCATGACGTTCGACAAGACCCTCCCGGATCACCTAGACCATCTCGACCAGGTCTTCCGGAAACTCAAGTAACGAAATATTAGCGTGTCTCCGAAGAAGAGCTTTATCGGATATCCATGCGCCACGTTGCTGGGACAGAAAATAAATGCGTTTGGACTCCAGTCTACGGAGGAGAGAACGAAGGCATTGGTAGACATGCCTTTTCCAAGAAACCTCCAGGAGCTGGAACATTGGATCGGAGCAACTGGGTTCCTCCAGTCCAAGATCCCGTATTATGGCAATACCGCAGCCATGCAGTTTTCGGTGCCGGTCCCAGAAGGGGAGGACACCCGCACCATACCGAAACGCAGGAGGAAGTCCGGCAACCTCACCACGGCACAGCGCGAAGCCCGCAAGGCCGCGAAGAGAGCAGAGGAGGCTGCTCAGGCTGCCGAGGCTGGTGATGCTGGCGAGTCTGCTATTAGCAGAGCTCCGGTTGAGGTTGTCGAGGAAGACGACAGGTTGCCTTGGGAGGATCGTAAGGCCTTGCCTCCAATCTCTCCGATTCCCTCGTCCTCGCCCGTCCCGATCCCTTGGTCCCCAAGCCCACCAAGGGGTCCCGCACCCGCGCAGTCGACTGGTTCTGGCGAATACTGTCTCGTCGTTGGCCGGGAGTCCTCCAACAAGGCTGGCACGAAGATCGTTAATGGCCGCACGGTCAAGCTTACGCCGGTGGAGCGTAAGGAGGAGCAGCACCAGCTCAGCCTTATAACGGGCAGGCGTTTGAAGGCCAACACACCCGCTCGTTTCCGCCACATCAAGGCTGTCTTCGAGAAGAAGCGCGCCCATGAGAACGCCCGCTGGGATGGAAGGCGCTGCGACAAGTTTTTCCGGGCCATCCGGGAGGTCCTCGATGCGGTGCCGTTCGGCTAGACGGTGACGGTCTTGAAAGACCGTCAACGGCCGGAAGGTCAAGCCCACGCCTGCGGAGCGCAAAGTGGAGCAGCGCCTGTTCGGCCTTGTGACGGGCAAGCGCTTAAGGGACAACGTGATGTCGACGATCTTATCCCGCAAGATTCCAACTGGCCGTGAGTTGGGATGCTTTCCATCGATATTACCTGGTCGCCAAGCGATTGCGGTAACATCCGGCTGTGCCCGGTCCGAGCCGCCAGAGCAGCGGACTGTCGCTGCGTGGAGAGCCAGGCACAGAATCCTCCCCCGCTCTTTACCTCCTTTCTATACTCGTTCTGGAACACCGTGCGTATCGACCTTCTTTCCTGTGGCCGCTGACACGGTTTGGAATCCTACGCTCGGCTTTCGTCGGAGTAATTACCACATTCGGAAGATATGTTCCCCCTGCAAGATCAACAGTCCACCTCAATCAACCCCCGATCGGCCAATCTGGCGTGTTCGTGCTGCTCGTGGCTGCTTGAATCAATGAAGTAGTCATGGACAACACTTGTTCCTCGGCTATTATCTGCCTTTCATGGTACCCATTCCATATTTCTTTCACTCTTCGCGTCTTCAGGAGGCCCACTCGTCCTTGCTCTTTGCAAATGCCCTGTTCTCGATCATTTCGAGATATGCCAGCATTGCCTTTCACCCTGGTATCTCTTCACTCACAGAAGGCACGGGTGTCATTCGCTTGGAAGAAGGAACCATAGACGGAATCGATTGCTGTAGTTTCAAATATTACGGGGAAGTTTAGTCTCGTCGCGTGGAGCTTCTGTACCGGTGTAGACGGTGGGGATGGAAGTTCCGTATGGCTTGGTTGGGTATGTCCATGGGTGTCGGAATCAAATGAACGCTTTTGATGATGCGGCGGGTGAATTGTCCTCTTGGTGACGAGATTGCATCACTGACCGATGAAAGTTGCGGTGAAAACGAATATAAGGTCAGATTTCTGAAACCGCTTGGCAAGACAGCAGACCTCTCGTTTCCCCTCCATGTCCGCGGCGCTGCTGATCTTATAGCCAGAGCATTGCCTTTCAATCCCAAAAGACCAAAGCCCTATCGGAACTCCCCGGCGCAAGGGAATATTATCCGGCAATAATCAGCAGCATCAGCCAATATTCCCCCTCGACGCTAATCAGCCCCGCAAACCGTCCGGTTCTCCACCGCATGAAGCTCGAGCCGAGACCCGGAGTGTCGGGTCACGACCACGTGGTGCAACGGGCCGCGTGCCGAAGAAGCCCAACGGACTCGTGCATGAGTTACTCCAAAGTTACTCGGATCTCCAATTGGCCAGTGAACAGGGATTCTCGCTGCGTGTTCCATCAGCGTTGCACTGTTTTCTGGTCGCAAAGTGAATTGACGCAAGTGAGAATGCGTATCACCCACCCGCTTAAATAGGTCTCGGCCGCGCTTTCCCACCTGCTTTTCCAGCACAGGCCGAGACTCGCTTATGTGGGCTGCTCCTGCTGCGCCGCATGCACCGCAGCGTGACACGACTCGTGCCTGCTCGTTCCTGCTATATGGTCCGGCGGTTCCCGCCATTCGTAATCCTTCCCGCTCCTGTTGCGTGTGTCTTGTACTTGCACGCCCATCGTTACGGATTCCATCTGGAGATACGACAGCCTCAAGGCGAGGCAGCGGCTTAAGATCGACAACATGAGCTATCCTGCGCAGCCCGAAGTGATTGAGCTGGATCCGGTATGGTTGATTACCCCGGTTCATGCGGCTGCATGGCTTACGAAACCTCCCCAACCAGGATGCCTTGGACGGCCAAGAGTCGGCTCTGGGTGAAGATTCGTACGTCACCACCTTCGCGTCCACAGGTGACGTTGGCTCACGGCGAGAACCAGAGAGAGCTACACCACGTCACTGAAGTCCAGCATCCTCCAATACAAGTACGAAAATGGCCGCCGGTATCACGCCGAGATCAAAGACAAATGTACTGTTCTACGGAGTTTGCTTGCAACCACCGCTGACGAGATACCCCCAAAGCGTACTGGATGCCCAACGATGAGAAAGAACTGGACCGCCTCGACCTCTACCATCACATCGTTTTGCTTCGCTGCGATGGCAAGCTTCACCTAGCGCCCATCGTGGAGAACCCCCAGCGCATTCTCGACATTGGTGCTGGCACTGGCATCTGGGCTATCGAAATGGCCGAGGCTTTTCCCAGCGCCGAAGTACGTAATTTGCGCCCACGCTTTCTGATCTCACGATGACTGACCTTGGGCCACGAAAAGATCATCGGCAACGATTTGAGCCCCGTGCAACCGTCTTTGTGAGTATCTGCGTTTGAGCATTGACTTTTCTTCTATTTACGTGGCGCAGCGTGCCGCCGAACGTCAAGTTCGAGATCGACGACGTGGAAGACGATTGGCTGTACAGCTCGCCCTTCGACTACATCCACTGCCGCTTCATGGCCGGATCGCTGAAAGACTGGCCTCGCCTGATGCGCCAAGCATACCAGTGAGTGTCCACACCACTTCCCAACATGCAGCCGGCGTCTCACCCTCCGCAGACACACCAAACCCGGCGGCTGGGTCGAGTTCCAGGACTTCGAAATGCGCTTCTACACGCAAGGCGGCGAATTCAAGCCGGGCTCGCCGCTCGACCGGTGGTGCGACGAGCTCATCGAAGGCATCACCGGCGCGGGGCTCGACCCGGAGCCCGGCCCGAAGCTGAAGAGGTGGGTCGAGGACGCGGGCTTCACGAACGTCACCCACAAGCTGCTGCCCATCCCGACCGGCACGTGGCCCAAGGATAAGGGGTTGAAGGAGATTGGCGCGTTCGACCTCGTGCAGTTTTTGGAGGGGTTGGAGGCGATTTCGATGCGCACGATGACGCAGTTGAGGGGGTGGACGGCGGAGGAGGTGCAGGTTGCGTTGGCGAAGTTGAGGTTGGAGTTGAAGAATCCGAGGATGAGGTTGCAGCATAATATGTGGGTACCTCTGGGCCGCTGTCAATGGATAGATGAACTAATCCTTGGGCAGGCATGTGGTATACGCTCAGAAGCCGGAGTAAATGGAGGTGGGAATTCAGAATTTTCTGTTCAATCAGTGTCAGTCTCCCCAAGCAAAAAACACCATTTCCAAGACCCCGCATTGCTACTCAAGGCGGCTGACGTTCTAGTTTCAGGATTGCGTGGATCACACGCCTTTCAGTGGGCCGTTGAAAACTCGATCACACATGTGGTATATGCATAAACCCTCTCTCGTGAACGGAAGTGTGATCATTCTTCCGGTTTTCCAATTCGCTCCAGTCAGCATGTAACTACATTCAGCGCCTTCGTGCACTTGTCTATTTGAATTTCCGGATCTTCGTGGACACCCTGTAGCTGTTCAGAGGTATACTAATGCTACATGTAAAGTGGAATAAATTGTTTCCTACATCACAAGTTGTCGAGCTTTCCAACACTGAGGCGATGTCGCATGCGGCAAACGCGGGCCGGACCGAAGTCCGAACGGAGGTTTGTTCCCGGGAACGCAACTCCAACATCAACTCTCAGTGGAAAGTGGGGTGTTGTGCAGCTACCCCGCTTCGTGTAGCCAGTATCATGCGATAAGTGCTCGGCCAATGTTTCCCGCGAATGACCGACATCCCCGCATCGCGCCTCTCATAAAACTACTCGCCGTGTTTCAGAAGGCGGTATCTCACAAGAACGCCACAGAAGATGGCCACGTTCAAGGTGAAATCCCTCGACTCGGGCCAGCCTCCGGACTGGTCGAATCTGGAAGTGCTGCACCGCAACACGCTCCCTCCGCGGGCACATTTCTTCAACTATGCATCTCCGTCCGCCGCGCTCTCGTACGACCCGGCGCAGTCAGAGTCGACGTTGAGCCTCAACGGGCAGTGGAAGTTCAACTACGCACCCTCGCCGAACCGCGTCCCGGATGGCTTCCAGCAACCCGAATTCGATGCGGCAGCATGGCCGGAGATGGAGGTGCCTTCGATGTGGCAGATGGAGGGCTACGGGAAGCCACACTACACCAACGAGCCGTACCCGTTTCCGGTGGATCCTCCTCACGTGCCCATGGACGACAACCCAACCGGAAGCTATCGACGCACGTTCAAGGTGCCGACGGAGTGGGCGGGAAGGCAGGTGCGGTTGAGGTTTGAAGGCGTCGATTCGGCTTTCCATGTGTGGGTCAACGGGAAAGAGGTGGGCTATTCGCAGGGCGCGAGGAACCCTTCCGAGTTTGACATCACGCCGTTCTTGGATTTTGAGGGGGAGAATACGGTGGCCGTCAGCGTGTACCAGTGGTCGGATGGGAGCTATCTCGAGGACCAAGGTAAGCCTTTTTGCGCACCTCCCCAAACAATCACTGACGAAAAGCAGACCAATGGTGGCTCTCCGGCATCTTCCGCGACGTCAACCTGCTCGCGTTCCCCAAGACGCACATCCAGGACTTCTTCGTGCAGACGCTCCTAGACGACCAATACCGCGACGCCGTCCTCAAACTCGACGTCACCGTCTCCGGCCCGGGCACAATCTCCATCCAGCTCCTCGACGCCGACAAAACCACCGTCATCCTCTCCACCACCCTGCAAGCCTCTTCAGCCTCCACCTTCACGACCTCCCACCCCATCCCCTCCCCACACAAATGGACCGCCGAAGACCCGTACCTCTACCACCTCGTCCTCACCTTCACCGGCGACCCCCCGCACGTGTCGCAAACCCTCGCCCACCGCGTCGGCTTCCGCCGGACCGAAATCAAAAATGGTATCTTTACTATCAACGGCCAGCGTGTCGTTTTCCGCGGCGCGAATAGGCACGAGCACCATCCGACCCGGGGACGCGCTGTCGGTGAGGACCTGCTGCGGCATGACTTGCTATTGATGAAAACGCACAACATCAACGCCATCCGCACGTGCCACCAGCCGAACGACCCCCTCCTCTACTCCCTCGCCGACGAGCTGGGCTTCTGGGTCATGGACGAAGCGGACCTGGAGACGCACGGATTTGCGTGCGTGGAGGAAGCGGCGCTGCCCGAAGAAGACAGGCGGAAGCCGTACGAGGAAAGGAAGAAGATGATATACGGGGCGGCGGCGCGGTGGACGAGCGATAACGCGGTGTGGGAGGCGGCGTACGTGGATCGCGTGCGGCAGATGGTGGAGCGGGATAAGAACCACGCGTGTGTGGTGATGTGGAGTCTGGGGAACGAGGCGTTTTATGGCGTGAATCATCGGAAGATGTACGAGTGGGCGAAAGAGCGGGATCCGGGCCGCGTGGTGCATTACGAGGGCGATACGCAAGCCGAGACGGTCGATCTGTGGTCGTGGATGTATCCGCGGCACGAGGCGCTGCGCGAGTTTGCGGAGGGGTGGGATGGCGGGAAGCCGCTCGTGCTGTGCGAGTTTGCGCACGCGATGGGGAATGGGCCCGGCGCGTTTAGGGAGTATATGGACTTGTTCTACAAGCATCCGTGCTTGCAGGGCGGCTGGGTCTGGGAGTGGGCTAACCACGGGCTCGAACATACGACACCTGATGGAGAGAAGTACTTCGGCTACGGCGGCGACTTCGGCGACGCCCCCAACGACGGCACCTTCGTCATGGACGGCCTCGTGCGCTCCGACCACAGCCCCGCGCCGGGCCTGCTCGAGTACAAGAAGGCCATCGAGCCCGTCCAACTCGTGACCGCAGACGCTTCCTCCGCCACCGTCGTCAACCGCTACGACTTCCTGACGCTCGACCACCTAAACTGCCGCGTCGCGGTCCTCGGCGACGGGTTCTTCGAGGAGTTGGGCGAGACGGTGGTCCCGACGGTGTTGCCGGGCGAGCTGGGAGCCGTCGCGCTCCCAAACGGAGTCACGGATGCTGCCGCGAGCCGTCCGGGGAGCTACCTCCAGCTCTCTTGGACGCTGAAGCAGGACACTGCGTGGGCCGCTGCTGGCCACGAGGTCGCGAAGCACCAGCACCTGCTGAACCCCTTCCCGGCCGACGAAAACGAGAGTCCTCCCGCGCTCACTTCCTCCTCCGCGTCCCCCATCACCGCAACCGCCGCCGCGGCTGACCTCACCATCACCGGCCCCGCGTCGACGTGGCGCTTCGACCTGTCCACGGGGTTGCTGGCGTCGTGGAAGAAGCGGCCCGCTGCTCCTGCTGATCCTGCTGTCAGCGAAGGCCAAGGGGCGTCAGGAGGAAAAGAAGGCCTCGAACTCCTCCACTCCCCACCCACCATAACCTTCCACCGCGCCCCCACCGACAACGACCTCGGCGGCGCCGCCAAAGACTGGGACGAGAAACTGCTGCACCTCGCGCGCCCGCACTGCCGCAGCGCTCGCTGGCATACCGACGATAGCGATGCGAGAACGGTCGTCGTCGAGACGCAGCACCGCTACGCGCCGCCCGTGCTGGAGTGGTGCGTGTGGGTGGAGACAAAGTACGTTTTTTACAGCACCGGCGAAGAGGACGCTGATGCAGACGCCGTCCGCATCGAGGTCCACGCGCGGGCCGAGGGCAAGAACCTCCCGCAGACCTTCGCGCGGTTGGGCTGGGAGTTCGGCTTGTCCCCTGAGGCGGGCGTTGAGCGTGCGGAGTGGTTCGGCCGCGGGGCCGGGGAGGGGTATCGGGATAAGAAGCTCAGTCAGGCGGTTGGGAATTGGGGCGCGCGGATCGAGGATGACGGGAAGGGTGATGACGAGAATGTGCTGTGGACGGAGTACGAGGTGCCGCAGGAAGGCGGCAATCGGACGGATGTGCGGTGGGTGCGGTTTTTGGGGGCGGAGGGAAGGAGGTTGACGGCGAGGTTTGTGGGAGGTGAAGGGAACTTCTCGGCGAGTCATTATCGAGCGGAGGATGTGGCGGAGGCGGGGCATCCGTGGGAGTTGAGGAAGAAGAGGAGGGAGGAGGTGGTTGTGAGGTTGGATGTGGAGCATCAGGGGTTGGGGACGGAGTCGTGTGGGCCGGGGGCGTTGGAGGAGCATCGACTTAAGGTTGGTGAGGGAGTGGAGTGGGAATGGGGGATGGTACTGTCGTAGGTCTGAATAGAGTTGTCATGTGGAGAGACTTGTTGAATGCTTGAATGCTTAATGAATCTTCGCCATGGAATCGATTCAAGGAATCTTGTGAACGACACCATGTCCAGGTCATTCTTCTCAGCTCCTTTAAAGGCATTCAACGTGAGTGTGTCACTGAAGGAAATCTAGAAAGGAACTATTGACCTAAGACACCAAGGATCATAGACATAGTTGTCCGGCAGATTCGGACGCCACTCTGTACTTTGGCCACGCCATCATTTAACTTCATACGTCCGACGAAACATTTCGTCAACACCCGCCAAGTAGTACGTTCCTGGAACCAGTCTGGTGAGATCCGAAACTGGCGTATAGTTGTTCTTTTGATATGCCTTCTCCCGTACTTTGCAAGCCTGCCAACCTATTAGCGGTGCGTCTCACTCCTACTATTTCATGGATACTACTTACCTCATCGTATGCCTCTGGGGATAAGACATGCCTTTTCTGCAACCTAGACAGCAGATCAACCTTCCGGACCATGTCAGAGACATCGCCACGTACAGTCAAGCTGAAGAGGGAGCTTGCAAGGCCGCTGCCGTAGCTAAAGAGGCCGATGCGCTTGTCTTGAAGCTTCTCACTACCTAAACTTGCAATCAAACTGATGAGGCTGCTATAGACACTTGCAGTATACGTGTTGCCGCACATGGTAGGTACCATGAGGCCGGGCTGCACGCGCGCGGCAAAACGTTTCTTCGCGAGCGCCACAAACGTCTTCTCAACCTCCTTGTTAGTCAAGCTTTCTTTGGGACTTAATTTCCTCAGCTCCGGGGCGACTGAGGCAAATTGCGGATGGTCGGGATTCTGAAAAAAGTCATTGTACAGTAAGCGCGCGAAGGATTTCTCCACGAGCTTGCAGGTCGGGGCATGGAAGACCATGTAGTCAAAGTAGTCGAGTGGTAGGTCGGCGTCGCTGCCGGCCGGCTCCGAATCTTTGCATACGCCGTTCAGCAATGTCCTGAGAGTGTCCTTCCGGTCGTGGTAGCTCTTGTAGCAGGCATCCACTGCTTGGGTGTAGCATTGGACGGAATACTGGCCATCGATCAAGGGATACTCGGATTTGAAATCGGCCTTATAAAAGTCGTAGGCGTGCTTGAAGTAGGATCCTCGCAACCCGGCGTCAAAGACCAAGGGAGCATTCGGTCCAATCAGCATGGCCACGCATCCAGCCCCTCCCGTTGGTTTTGCGGCTGGCTGATTGTACAGCGCAATGTCGCCAGCCACAACGATGGCGTCCCGCCCATCCCAGGCCGATGACTCAACCCAGCTAATCGTGTTGAACAGGGCATTCGTACCACCGTAACAGGCGTTGATGGTGTCGCAGCCTTCGATGTTCGTGTTGCCATACGGCTCAAAGAGCTGCATGAGCACCGTCTTGCAAGACTTGGATTTGTCAAGCGGCGATTCGGTGCCAACTTCGAGCCGCCCAATCGACTTTGGATCAACATTGTATTTCCGAAGTAGAGATGAGACTGTCGTGAGCGCCATAGAGTATGTGTCTTTTGAAAACGTAAGCTTCATTGTATCACAGAAACGCCATCGAATTGTTACCTTCACGGTCGTCGCAAAATGCCATTTGCGTCTGCCCCAAGCCGATCGTGAATTTCCCTGGGGCGACACCTAGGAACTTTTCAAGTTCAGTCTGATCGACGCACTAAAGGACTGTTAGCGTCTGAGTGGGTGAAACCGAAACACTTCGAATTGCTGACTTGATTTGGGAAGTACAATTCCACGGCTTTGATGCCAACATTCTGCGCACGCGATTGCATATTGACAAATGACACGATAAACTTTTGCTGTGTCTGCAAGGAAATTCTCTATTAGTCCATGTACAAATATAAGACACTGCCAAGCTCTGCAGCGGATGGTTCATTCGGATGGCTCTCGGAATACATCCCCGATTTGGTATCATCTTTCGGGCAATCCAGTTGTCGCTAGTCGGCGAAAGCTTCTTCCGAGTGTTGTAGCCGTCAAGTGCACAGTGTGCTGTCAATTTGGGTAGATTCCATCCACGTAGAGATGCTCACAATTCAGGTCAGGCTTGTAGAAGTCGTCGACATGAACCATGTAGGCCCTCCTAAGCGCAGTAAGATCAGTCAGCGTAGTAACGTAGCCGGCATCACTGATCTGAAAATATTTTCTCGCCAGACTTGTTGTGTGCGGCGGAACCACTTCTCGGAGCTGGTGTTTTTGAGAAGGCCCGGTGAGCTTGGAACCTCTTTACGGTTTCGGTTATCTCTCCGAGCCATAGCTTCAGGTCGAAAATAGCATCTGAAGTCTAAGCTTGAGCGTCTGGAAGATCTTCCTGCGGGACTAGATAGGAAAACACCGCTGCTGCGCGCGCAAATGCTGTCGTGACGAACCCAGTGCTGGGGTCCTGATTAGTATCTATTAAGGCGTTACATCAACAAACATTCAACTACCACCACTGCAACAGGTGGCAAATGAAATCATCTCACCGGCCATTTTTAACAGTACTTTGACTTATATCGCATCCAGCACTGGATACTGTATGCTCATCCCACGACCCTCTCCGAATAGCCAAACTTCCTGCATCACCCCTTAGCCCCTCTATACAAGCTCTTGAGTTCTTTTCGTATCCAATCTCCATGTCGCCACTCGCCCCAGTCTACATTATCGGCTCCGCCCGTACCCCGCTGGGGATGTTTTAAGGGTATAATCATTATCTAAGTCATTTTCTTCTTACTAAAAGCTAACTATTTATCAGGTTACTAAGTAGCTTAACGTTAAATAGATGTCGTTTTTACAAATTTTATTTCAATCTTTAGCTTCTTAAATTTCTTTGAAAAAAATATATTTAGAGTAACTTGTAACATTAAAAGCTTTATTACATTCTTTTATAGAACTATACTAGCTTAGAAAAAGAAAAATAGCGCTTTTATACCTCTTCTCTAAGACTAAGTAAAATACTCGATGGGGAGTACAGCCATATCGTCTTGTATCTCGGACATTTCCTCTTCCGGTAAGGCCGAGCCTTTCCGGCGTCGCATACGCGAGCGAGAAAAACCTTTTCCGTCATTTCTTCCACCTTACGTGTATTGCCAGAGATACTATCTCAGAATTCGGCTTAACGTCTAACCCTTTGGCGCGCAGCTTGAGATGAGCCGTAGTCAGTTCGTCAGGTCCACCACCGTCAGCCCATTTCCGAACTTTTGGACAGGGAGTTGCTTCAATGGGCTCGAAAATGGACCCGGAATGACAAAAAAAAAAATAGTTAGTCAAAGTTGACTTGGAATTTTTTTTTTTATTGTATATGAGTTTGTGGTCATGAACCGCTCTGCGATTATTAACCGGAAAAGCCAGTAAGCGTACTGTGTCAGCAGCGTAAGGTAAAAGCGCGTCGTCGTGTTGCAAAAGAGTGTTCGAGCCTATACAATCCGTTAGTGAAAAGACACAAAATCTATATCAATATCTCCTACATTACTTTGTTTATTATGAGCAAGAGCGACCATTTCAATCTACATCTGAGAACAAGATTTGTGGAATCTTGGCATTCGATGGTCTCGATCTGAGCTGATGAGGCTATTGACAAAGACATAATTGGATCCGAAGGCAATGCGCAAAGCTCCGAGTCAGAGGCGTCACGATTACGATAAATCTTGCCTGCTCTCACGCTGTTGTCTGGATACTCAGTCAGTTCTACTTCGACATTGCTTAACATTTAGTCTCCCAGCCCACAAACTTGTTGACTGGCAAGAACGACGCGCTCACCTATCGGTTGTACCTTCGACTAACAGTGACGGCGTCATATTCTCGGGCGTGTTCATCACCATTTCTCCTAAATGGAGTGTCTATCGGCTAGTAGTCAGGATTCCAAGCCACTGACGCCTTCCTTCATGGTCTCTGCACCTGGTAAGGTTATTATGTACGGAGAACACGCTGTCGTATACGGCAAGGTTAGAGGAACTTTTCGATTGTTGTCTAGAGTTAACGTAGAGTCAGGCTGCCATCGCGGCTTCAATTTCCCTCCGCACTTACCTACTCGTGACGGCCATCCCCAAGTCAAACCACACCATCTCCCTCCGCTCCCCAGACATCGGCCTTGACCACACCTGGAATATCGACGATCTGCCATGGTACGCCTCTTGTGAAGCTAGACAGAAGAACCATACCCTGGACCTAGAGCTCGTCGAAGCTCTTCAACAACACATCGTAGGGGTATCCCCCGGCAGGCTTGAGAATATACGCAGAGTTCACCAGGCCTCAGCCTTCGCATTTCTCTATCTCCTACTATCTCTTGGCTCACCTGATTTGGACCCCTGCATTTACGCCATTCGCTCGACAGTACCTATCGGCGCAGGCTTGGGAAGTAGTGCAAGTTTAGCTGTATGCATAGTTACTGCACTGTTGCTTCAGACGAAAGCGCTGAGCATTCCAAACCAACGCGAGGATACACAAGAATCGAGGCTACAAATCGACCTTATAAACAGGTGGGCTTTCCTCGCGGAGATGTGCATCCACGGCAATCCATCGGGAGTGGACAATACCGTTTGCAGCGGAGGAAAGGCCGTGATGTTTCAAAGGAACCCCCTAAACTCATCGGTAGTCACTCCGCTGCACCGCTTTCCGGAGCTTCCTCTGCTAGTGGTGAACACACGAGAGCCCCGCAGCGCGACCGACGAGATCAGCAAGGTGAAAACCCTCAAAAATAACCACCCCGCCATCACGGACCGCATCATGAGTGCTATCCATGCCACGACCGAGTCCGCCTACCAGCTCGTCTCCGGGAAGGACTTCAACCCTAAGAGTTCAGCGGTGTTGCAGCAGCATCTGGGCGATCTTATCGCCATCAACCACGGTCTGCTAGTGTCGCTCGGCGTTTCGCATCCGAAGATCGAGCGCACGTGCGCTCTCGTCGACGGCCTTGACGTCGGCTGGACGAAGATTACCGGCGCTGGTGGCGGTGGAGGCTGCGCCATCGTCATGCTCAAACCCCAAATCGGAACAGCCCGGAAGAACCAGTCCGTCGTCTCGGCTGGCGTTGCGGACGAATTGGGCCCTGCAGAGCCGAATTCGTCCGCACAGAAGCTGCTGGACTTGGAGAGGATGCTGGCTGATGAGGGGATCGAGATGGTTGAAACAAAGCTCGCAGGTGATGGTGTTGGGGTGCTGTGGCCGGCTGTTCTGTGCAATGCCTCCGGCGCAGAGGGCGATTTTGAAGTTGACCAGGAAAGTTTCTTGAGATTGGAGGGTAAAGAGGCTATTGAAGATTTGGTTGGCATCAACGTGGTGATTCCTGATAGCCCGGGAACAGCAGGACAGAGGAATGGCTGGAGATTCTGGAGACGGTGAATCAGGGGGAAGGGTTTTTGACCTCGAAAGATTTTGTGTAACACGAAAATTGTTAGGTGCGCAAAGCGCATGTATGCTTGCAGGAATAAATTTTATCGAGATCATCTGGGAAAGGCGGAATATCCTGGACCTGGAATGGAATAGCGTGTAAAAGTTGGCAGGCCTACCCATTGAAATGCAGCGGGAGAGGCTCCAACCTCGAATTCTTCTTGTGCCTAAGTGTGAAAGAAATGGGCTCTATGAATCTGCTAATTTGCAAGGACCCCCGGCTGCTCCACCGCACATAGTGTAGGGCACCAGTTAAGGCATGTAGCTTCATAGTTTCCAGCAGGAGACTATTATTGAGATACACCGAAGCTAAAGACCGCAAGGTTCTCTCCTACCCGCGACCCCTACGTCAACTGGGCCCTCTCCCACAGCAGTTAATATGACCCTTTTAACCCCGCTCCGAAGCCTCGATACGGTTCCATGGTCGAGATCCATGGCCGATGGTTGAATCGTCGCACCTCTCTCACTAGCCCACCCCTGCTTTTCGCTCAGAAGCGATCGGAAAACACCGGCCACGCGGTGCCGGTTCCGATGCAGGTAAAAGATGACGGCATTTGGACCAGCGTCAAAGGTGTAGGCCGCGATAATCTCCCCAGCCGCTTCGTTGATCCTGCCCACCACCGTGACGGCAGCACGGGACGAACCGTCCATGTAGAATATGGGCGGCTCGCTGTCCAGGCAGAGTGCGTGGAAGGAATTGCTGTCCTTCATGGCCAGCCGCCCAAACGTGGCAAAGTCTCTCGCGGCGACGGCTTCCTCCATCTGCCTCATCCGCTCCGGTACAAGATTGGCAGCGCGATACGCGAACATGTCGCTGGTCTGCACTGTAACCTGCATCCCGCGCGTGCTGCTGACGTCCTTCTTGCTGTCTCGGCTGACCAGCACGAGCATGCGCATCTCGGGCCAGTGGCTCGCCGGGGCCAGCTGATACGCCTCGCTGTCGGCGCCGTCCGGCCGCGCGCCCATGCGCCATCCCACGTAGCCGCCGAAGAGGCTGCGGCATGCCGACCCCGAGCCCAGCCGCGCGATCCGAGAAAGCGGGGCCGCCGCCGCCTGCTGTGTCGGGAGGCCGTACAGACTCGCGACCGCGCGAACCAGTGCTGCGAACCCGGACGCGCTGCTGGCCAGGCCGCTGGCCGTGGGGAAGTTGTTCCACGTCTCGATCCGGACGGCGTAGCTCGACAGCGGCGGGAGCGAGTCGTCGTCGTCGTCAGCCTCGAGGGTCCGGCGGAGAGCGCGTAGCTCGTCAATGCACGTGCGATACTTGGCTGAGAACTCGCAGGGTTCATCGTTCAGGATGAGCTCGTCGTGGCTGTAGGAGCGCGAACACGACGCCGTGGTGCGCGTACAAAGGTCGGATTGCGACAGGCTGACCGAGAAGGACGAGTTCGTGGGGAGGTTAAGAGCGACGTCCCGCTTGCCCCAGTACCTGTTTGCTTTTGTAAATTGCTTAGTATATAGGTGTGATCCAGAAAACGTACTTGATTACCGCTATGTTCACCGGCGCAGTAACGGTCGCGCTGAAAACGTCATCCTGGCTCTCTTCCGAAAACATCGTGGTGTGGGATTTGCGTGACAAGAGCGCTTGTGTTGAGGATTATACGACATGGCTGGAAAGACTCCAACCTGGTCAGGATCCTGCTTGTCCCTGCCACACAGTGCCGAACCCGTTCTTAGAAGCCCGAGGGCCCTTCGGCGCCGATGTGACTTCTGCGCGTAAGCCGGAGCGCTGCTTCAGCAGACCCGTGTGACACTCCGAGCCACGCGTAGGGAAAGCGCATGCCAAATAGCGACTTGCGGTAATTGGGGCCAGAATAAAACCAGAATCAGAACCATCTTACAAATCTGCGGTTATTCTGCAAAGGAACCCCGCCGACAACGATGTCGCTGATTGCGGTAATTACCAAGCGACCCGTATCGAAAACCCTAGACTCATCCCTCCTCGCCTAAACCCGACACCTCTACTATATATATTAACATTTTTGTATTAGATGCCTTTATTTCTTATCAAAATAGATGTATGTATATTATTCAGATAGAAATAATTTTCGGGTCTTATTTTGTTGGAGTTCTATAGCGCTTTAAAGAGTGTTGATATTGGTGAATTTGGTGGAAGGGTCAGGGTTGGGGTCTCGTTTCATGGAAGCCTGTACTGTCATTCGGTCGTAAGCATGGCACTTCCAAATAACGCCATCACCCTGGTTACGAAAAACACATGCGAGACCCTGTCAATCAATATCGGCGACGCAGACTTGTCTGATTGTATGCGGTCTAGATCCGTTTGGTGGATGAAATGTGCATTGTGGTGGCCGAGAACGACCAGCCCGTCAGCAAAGCGACGAAGGAAACATGATCATTCTGCGAGAGCACGCAAAAATTGTAAACTTGCACATGGAGAGGGCATCGGTGACGAAAAATAATGCGCCTATGCCACATGATGGATATAATGTGAAGAAGCTCGGCGAGCCTAAGCCATGCTGCCCAGCCATGTGCGTACATCTGAAGAGATGGCAATTGAGTTTCTCCTTCGGACCATATCTGAGGTAGCCTGTACTCCCAGGGAGCCGAACTCGGCCTTTGTCCAAAGACGTTAGACCGCAGCTATCGGATGAATCAAGGCCGTGGGGATTAAAGGGCTACTTTATCCTGCCATATTACTTCGGTAAACATTAATATGCCAGTCATCTTACAAGAGCCCAGAGAAGCTGTCACCATTTCAAGCCTCTCTGATCCTATCCATTGTGTCTTCCTGCTACAACTATTCGAGGATGCCTGCTACAAAGAATAAGCGTCATGGACCTACACGGACTTCTTTGAAGCCGTCTTTTCATACAGTAGGGAAGCGTCGATCTGCTCACTTGACGCAGAGCCTCTACTCTATGGCCACCGTGACCAACAGGACAATGCAAAGTATCATGGCACGAGTGGTCATCGTTTCATTCGCCATCCACGGCCTTTCCGGCGCTCAAAGCCTGATTCTCCTTGGGTTCATGAGTCTGCTCTGCGCGGAGGGCGTCTTGGCATTGGCGATCAAGGCAAAACAAGGTAACAACAATTTGTTCCTCCTTGATGGCGTTGCATCTAACTCAGTGGCAGCAAACCTCGTTAGGCCATTTGTGCATTTCGCCAGATCCGCCAACTTGCGCCTCAGCACGGATGCTGTGGTCGCTGAAGAAGTGCTTTCTGCGAAATGTACCTGTCAGGCATCGGGCCGAGACGCTTTCGGACACCAATACGAGCAGAGTATCCCGAAGCAGGCCCCTGTCTCGTTCGCCTTGTCTCAGAAAGCACCTGCCACTCACGAGCACGCCGTGCCGAAACACTCAGCTAGCCATGGCCGCAATGATTCGGACGTCCTGGACCTGGCCACGCAAGGGAAAATCCCCATCCATGGCCTTGAGAAGGCTGTAGGCGACCACAAGCGAGCGGTTGAAATCAGACGGGTCGTCATATCCCAAGCCGTGGTGAGGGATGCCGCTTCCCTGGCGCACCTGCCCTACACCGACTACGACTTTGCTGCGGTGCACGGCAGATGCGCGGAGAATGTGATTGGATACATGCCCATACCAGTCGGCGTCGCAGGCCCTCTTGTCTTGAACGGGACCACCTACTACGTGCCCATGGCCACCACCGAGGGTGCTCTGATCGCCAGTACGTGCAGAGGCATCAAAGCCATCAACGGCGGCGGAGGCGCGCACGCCGTCGTCACGGATGACGGCATGACGCGAGCTCCCTGCGTCCGCTTCCCAACGGTCGCGCACGCGGCGGAAGCAAAGAAGTACATCGACTCGGACGAGGGTCAAGAACTTCTCCGCAGCGCATTTGCCTCCACCACGAACCACGGTACTCTGACAAGTGTAACTGCCCGACTCGTCGGCTCGGAGCTCTACCTACGGTTCAAAGCCCGGACGGGCGAAGCCATGGGCATGAACATGGTTGGCAAGGGCGTTGCCAAGGCGTTGAAAGCACTGCAGAGCTCCTCCCGCCCGGAATTCCGCGCCATGGACTTGGGAGCGCTTTCAGGCAACATGTGCGCGGACAAGAAGGCGGCGGCAATCAACTGGATCGAGGGACGCGGCAAGAGCGTCTGCGCCGAGGTCGTCATTCCGGCGGCAGTGGTCAGGAAGATCCTCAAGTGCGAGGTCCGCGATCTGGTTCGCCTGAACATCAGCAAGAATCTCGTGGGTTCGGCAATGGCGGGTGTCTCGGTGGGAGGATTCAACGCCCAGGCTGCCAATATCGTCGCGGCCGTGTACATTGCGACTGGCCAGGATCCCGCGCAGGTCGTGGGCAGCAGTAACTGCATAACTCTGATGAATGAGTAATACCCGCTCCTCCCCAGCCTTCACTCATTGCCTTTACTGATTCATTCCAGGACCGAGAATGGCCATCTGAAGGCATCTGTCACCATGCCGTCCGTCGAGGTCGGCACTGTGGGAGGGGGAACTGCGTTGAGGCCACAAGCGGCGATGCTTGAGTTCCTCGGTCTGCGGGATCAATCAGTAGAGCCGGGCCAGAACACAGCGACGCTTGCGAGTATTATTGCTGGAACAGTCCTCGCGGGTGAGCTTAGTCTTTGTAGTGCTCTCGTGACGCAAGATTTGATCGAGAGCCACATGGCTCTTAATAGAAAGTGAACCGCGTCCAACGCGGTTCTGCAGACAGTTGTCAGCCAAGAAAAGCACCGGATATAACCGTTTTTCTACGAAAAGCCTCAAACGTAACTTCCACAGTATCTAAATATAACATTTGTCCAAGGATTTTCGCGGGGAAAGATTATATTCGTAATTTTCTTTTATTGATTACTAATACCGAATTAACTCTATTACATAGTTAGTAGCTTGCTACACATCGTTTGGGGTGGTGGGAGCGGATAGGGCACATTAGCAACTTAGCTTGATTAAATCACCGACGGCTTTATCTATGACTAGGTTTGTCCGGAAGTGCCGATCGACTAGGTTTGTCCGGAAGTGCCGATCTTAACGAGCGGTCGGCGAAATGGAGATTACAGCCAGGGGGCGGGGTCGCAGGGAGAGTTGGCGGGATTGAAGACCCTGGCGGAGCGGGGACAGTGCAGACTAGATGCGGCGGTTGACCGCGCTGCAGCCGCCGTCTAGCAGCAGGCCTCACGTACACAGTAAGTAATGTTAGCGCTGGGGGTGGTAATTCTGCCGGCATTGCCACCCCCTGCCGCTGCCGATTTCCACCCCTAGTTAGCGCGCACCTTTTCTAATGCCAAGATTAGTTAGCTTGACTGCTGTTGGCACTGCCCCGCTACGAAAACTGCGCTAACATTACTTGTACTTCCGACCATAGTAGGTGGCTAGGCGACACGTGCACACCATTCGGGACTGCTCCTATGGATCCTAGCACGACATACCGTTGCGTAGAGCAACAATACGGGGAGGCCCACTTCGGGAAATCCGTGCCTGAGATCCGGCGTAATACTGTGGTCGGAGGGGTATTTGTTATTCGCAACATTCTATTGGCTAAATCCCATGACGAAGCCTGGTTTTCACCCTGGTCACGGTGGAGCGCGCTGACAGTAAACACTCCCCCGACCACAGTAAAAGCGCTAGGCTGCTGTCCTGCTAGCCAAGCAAATGTTGTGGAGACTCTGGGCGGTGAGGGCAACAGTAAGTGTCAATACAGGCAGTCCGTGCAAGACCTTTTCAAGTTAGCTTCCACCGCTCCGGGTAACCGAAGCTCGGTTTCTAATATACGAGTTAGAAGCCTGCTGCGTGGCAACCAAATGCGTCAACTCCACGAACTCCGAGACGGCCGATTTCACTAGTATCGCATGTGAATGGGAAAAAGGGGACCAATCTCATGAGGCTGCCAGCGGCTGTCAGCGTCGAATTGAACACGGTAAAGCACTACTAACGCCGTGGAAGGAAGGCCTAAAAACACCAGCTCTTTTGTGTTCTGGAGGAATACAAACACCAGCTTATATGTCCAGGCTGTAGCCCTTCAAGGTTTCTCTAGTAAGCGCCATTACCCGTTTTATACTATCCTTAAATGTCTTTACCTCTCAAACTCCTATACCACGATCAGTGCCTTTTCCTCTTCGCAAGAGCGATGCGTTGTAAAATGGGAATACGATATGCTTTCCGCGACCGTTGATTGGTAGGAATACGACTTGCGGTAAGACAGGTCTAATTGGGTCTGAAGAGCGCCGATCCTCGCGCGTGTCATGTTTAGGAATTCCTATCCGAGTGATAATTCCGCTACTACCGCATGAGAGAGCTCCACAAACGGAACAACGGTCTGGTCTTGGCCCGACCATTGGCGCGTTGCATGCTGGGCAAGTCTGGCTTGATGTGGTCTTTGCAAAACGATGAATGCCCTTTGGTAGGCGCATGAGTCTCTGTAGACTCAGGCTAGCACTGTAAATCACATCTCTGATCTAGTCAAGGCTCGTGTTTCGTACGTATCTTGATGATCAGGCAGCCCGATTACAAGGGTGGCACCAGAGCAGTCATACACCTGCGACTCGCGTAAGGAAAGACTAAAGTGTCTTAGTTATGCATTGATCCAGGTTCTAGTGCGACTGTCACTGCAGCTTGGGATAGAGTATCAGCATATTGGAACGATCTAAATAGGGGCCACTATCCCTTGAGGACTGCTCCGAACTGTGCTCCGATCCTTTCTGCACACACAGACAATGTTTACCACGCTGCAGTATAGCCCCGAGAGCGACGCATTGCACGAGCGCTGCAATGGAAATTCCAAGCCCGCATCTACTGGCACCCTGCGCCTTGCGTGCTTGTACTGCAGAGCTAAAAAGGTAACCCGTCCCGGATTTCAACTCCCAGCTGTTGTTTCTAACACTTTGAAGCTCAAATGCAGCGGGAGCAAGCCAGCATGCCAACGTTGTGTTTCGAAGCGTTTAGATTGCACTTATCCCACAAGACTTACCCGTTCGGGAGGCCTCAAGAAGGGTGAGGTGCATAGAGAAGAGCAGAAATCTATTCCAGTCGACCAGAGCCGCAGCCCGAATGAAGGCTCCACACCGGACAGCACAGCGCGTTCTAACGACTTCTGGACTTATTCGACATTTTCAGACTGCCATGACATGCGGGACATCTTTCCAACTCCTGTAGATGAAAACCAGCTCTTCGACACCGTGCTGGTTTCTGATGACGGATCCTTCAGAGAGACCGGTCCCGGAAGAGCTGTTGCTTCCGAGCCTTTAGAGTCTGGCAGTGGCAGCCCGAGGGCAGACTCTGGTCCACTGAACGATGATATTATCCGCAATGCGTCGTCTCAACCCAGGGACGAAGCAGTTGCAGAAACTATTGACACATGCGAAGCACCGCAAGGTCAGAGCACTGAGGAACCCGGAACAGCCGGGACATCGGAAGAAGGCAGCCTCGGCCTCTACTTCTCAAGCCTTGAATCGCCCATCGACTGGGACGATAGTGCGCTCGCAAACGCCTGGCTCGCCGAGGGGTCTGTTCCGCCGAATTCCGACATGGCGGTCCCACAGCGCAGCGCCATGAGGGAACATGCATCGCGACCGTCAAGCATTGCGAGCACGAGCTGCAATTGCATCAACCGCACCATTGCTTCAGTCGAGCAGTTCAAGTCGTCGCCCAACACGGCGGCACTAACCGAAACCACCTTGGCGGCGTACAAAATGTCCATTGTTGACTGTGAGAAGCTCCTATCCTGCGCTCACTGCTACGCCTCGACGTCCGCAACCATGCTGGTCATCATGGTCTCGGACAAGCTCATCGCCTCGTACCAGCGATTGTACGCACGTGGCAGCAGGTCGTGGACATCGGAGTCGCCCGTGGACCCAATCCCGTTCGAAGATCATGTGGCCGGCGCGGCAGATGTCCACCACGACCAGACGTACCCTCCGCGGCGGATGTCTCTCGGCGAGTACCCCATCGATTGCGAGCGGGAGTGGGCCCACATCATGGCGCTGCTGATCTCTCTCCAGCTCACACGCATCCGGGATCTGCTCGAGCGGCTGCGCGTGCGGGTGCTGGCCACCGACGAGCTGCAGATGCAAATCATCCAGCAGCAGGAAACCCGTCTGCGACACATCATGGCCCATTTCCAGAAGAGGGCGAAGGTCTTTGTTCCATAGCCCGCTTGGTATCGACGATTTCCTACATTCAAAGGCGCTTTTAGAGGGTTACGGGAAACATTGGAAAGGATTATGAACAGGCATCTCTCGCTTTACTGAGGTTCAGGTAGATTCAAGGACAAACGCGACACACAAAAATGACCATCTTCTTTTCCATACCGCACTCTGTCTCCTAGAGGGGGTTGTGTTTGCATTGCGCACGTCTTCTAATTTATGAAGCAGATCTGAGCATGGTCCTTCAATAGAATTCCTCTCCCTGTAGGCCATAACCAAGTCCACCAGATGCTTTCCGGAAGCACTTTTGCGAACGATAGCTTACTAGAATCATAAGAGTTTTCCTTAGAGGCAGAAGGAAGATAGCTTGTACGCAACTGCTTTAGAGTTTTTCTTTCTTTCCTTTTTTTTTGTTGGCGTGTTGCAACGGTATGAGAGTGGGAATCTTGAAGTCATTGAGCCGGAGGATTGAGTGGGGCGCGGCCCGACCTTACTTAACAGGCAATTGTTCTCGGGCGATTCCTCTTTCAGTCCGGCCGAAGCGCTCCAAGCAAACATATCTTTGTGAAATCGTCCTCACCTAACGTACCAACGTTACAGCTCTCCCTCGGCCTTTGTGATACAATTCAAGGAAAAGAAAATGGGTGTCTTGGATCCGGAAAATGTGCAGGGTCTGGCGTCGAAGCCTGGGGCGCTTGGTGCCGCCTGCCTTGGGACGGTGGGTAGTATTCTCACCTGCATTGAACACGTTCAGCCAAGGATTTTTGGCGATGGAAAGGCTGAGTGTATGGTGAAATCCAACAGGTTATCTTGTACGTGGTCTCGTGGATGATCTACAACCTCTATTTCCACCCACTGGCCTCGTTTCCCGGACCATGGCTGGCAAGATCGAGCCTGGTATGTCCATGGGCCCCGAAACCATGCGCACGGCGGGACCTATCTGCTGATCAAGTGTGTGAAGCTCTGGCGTGTCTGGCACACGACTTCCGGGCGGATCCATCTCGCAATAGACGAGCAACACAAGCGCTATGGTATGGTCAGCAGCAACGAGTGGAGAAAAGCAGGTGGCTGAAGCTGCAAGCACAGGCAAAGTGTTCCGCGTCGCGCCGAACGAGCTATCCTTCTGTTCAGTCGAGTCGTGGAAGGCCATCTACGGGCACGTCTCGGCGCAGAGCCCAAAGCCGATGGTCAAGAGCGAGTTCTACGACATGTACGGATCTGGCTACCGGTCGCTCTGCATCGGCAGCGAGCGTGATCCGGCGCGCCACCGCCGCATGAAGCAGACGCTCACTGCCGCCTTCTCGACCAAGGCGCTGCTCGAGCAGGAGTCGATCGTGCGGCACTGCGTGGATGAGTTTGTCGAGGCCGTGGGCAAGGCCAGCGACGGCGTCGACGTGACAAAGTGGTTCGAAATGCTCGCCTTCGACATCCTCGGCGAGATGGCGTTTGGGGAGAGCTTCAACTGCGTCAAAAACGGTCAGTCTCTGTTTACTTGGCCGCAACGCTGGCTGACGGCCAAAAATAGGCAAACCGCACTTCTGGCAGGAGCTGATCCTGGAGCACCTGTTCTTCGTCACGGTGCTGGACAACCTCAGGCGATACCCCATCGTGGCTCGCATCGGGAAGCTGCTCCTCCCGCGGTTCACCGTGGCCATTCGAGACAAGCACTCGGGATACAGCAGGGACAAGGTCGCGAGGTCAGTCACGGGACAGTCAAACAGTCGTTTCCCGCTAATGCCCACGGCTGCAGACGGCTCGCAGCCGAGTCAACGCGCAAAGACTTCCTCAGCACTCTCGTGTCCAAGGTGCAGGTGGGGGAGCTGGACCGCGAAGAGCTGACGGCGCACTCGTCGACGCTGGTCATCGCGGGCGGCGAGACGGTCGCCACCTTCCTGGCGGCGGTGACGTACTTCTTGCTGCGCACGCCGGCCGCGTACGACAAGCTGCGCGCCGAGATCCGGGGCCGGTACGCGACGGCGGCCGACATCGACGCGCTGACGGCCCAGCAGCTGCCGTACCTCATGGCCGTCATCGCCGAGGGGCTGCGCCTGTACCCGCCGGGCTCGCAGGGCTTCCCGCGCATCAGCCCGGGCGCCGTCGTCGACGGCGTGTGGGTGCCGCGCGGCGCCGAGTGCTACACCAGTGCGTGGTCGCCGACGCACGACGAGGCCTACTTCCACGACCCCTTCGCCTTCAAGCCCGAGCGCTGGCTTGATCCGAACTGCACCGACGTGAAGGAGGCGAGCCAGCCCTTCAGCCTCGGCCCGCGCGGCTGCCTGGGTCGCAAGTACGTTTTGTTTCCCCGCCGCGTCGGTTTCGCTAACTAGAGATTGCAGCTTCGCGTACGTGGAGATGAGCCTGACGCTTGCCACGCTGCACTTCCGCTATGACCTCGAGCTGGTCGACGACAAGCTTGATTGGCTGCAGTCGTCGCGCGTGCACGTCATGTGGTGGAAGCCGGAGCTGCGGGTGCGCTTCAAGGAGCGCAACTGAGCAGTGCAATGGATCGTGTATACATAGCTTCGAGATAGAGTATTGATCTACGCTTTTTGCGGCAATTGGTGGCTAGGTGCGGGATGTCAACGGCCCGGCCCGGGCTGCCGCCAGACACGAGCACATCATAGCACCAAGTCAGAGAGAGCAAAGGGCAGACGCTAGCACCAGTTTGGCAAAGGCTGTTCACACGCAATCTGACAAAGTTTCGCCGCATTCCCCCGCTCAGTGCTCCACAACGGCCCTTGAATCAGTCAGCCTTTGCTGGAACGCCGTCATCTCGGCATTCCACTCGCCCATCCACTGCGGCCTCAGCTTGGCCAACCCCTCTTCCACCTCGGTCCAGCGGTCGCCCAGCGTGAGGATCACACGGCCGTTCCACCGGCCTGCAGCCTGCACCTGCTTGTCGGTGTCGCGCCCGTAGCTTTCTACCTGGCTCGGCTGGCCTGCCGTCGCCGAAAAGGCCACAGCTAGGCCAACATGGTGGGCGGTGCTGACGGGCGCGCCGGCGGCAACGATGGGCGCCGCCAGGTCCACCGGGAGCAGCTTCGACACCGTGGCCGCCGGCGCTACGCCGTTGATGGTGGCGCCGCAGAGGTGCTGTATTGACGGGCGTAGCGCGCGCACGAGGCCGACCACCTGCGTTCGGCTGACTCAGCTACAGCGAACGAGGGGGTGAAAAGAAAAAAAGAAAAAAGACTCACCGACAGCTTGACCGCGCTGTAGACGGGCAGGCTGAGCTCGGGCGCATACGCCGTCGCGCTGCTTACCAGCACAATGGCGCCGCCGGGCTTCTGCTGCCGCCGGAAGGCGCTGACGCTGAGCTTGACGAAGTTGAGCACCGCGCGCAGGTTGACGTCGATGACGCCGTAGCGGGGCTCGGCCAGCTGTCCGCCGTCATCCAGCACATCTGCAAAGAGGTCGCCATCCTGCGAGACGCCGGCGTTCGCGACCGCCATGTCGACATGGCCAATGTCGGTGAAGGCTTCCCGCAGGCTTGCCCAGTCGGCCACGTCGCAGCGCCGGTAGGTGATGGTGCCACGCGCTGCCGTATCGCCGCCCGTCGTCGCGCTGCGTCCGCTCGCCGCCGCCGCCGCCGCCGTGGGCCAAGGGCTGAAGTGACAGTCGAAACTCTCGTCGATGGGGTGCAGGTCGAGCACGTGCACGCGCGCGCCGCGAGCCTGGAGAATGCGGGCCGTGGCCAGGCCAATCCCGGAGCTGCCCCCTGAAACCGTCAGCCATAGACATCCGAGGCGGATTGCGACCAGCACCCACCAGTAATTATTGCAACTTTTCCATCCAGGCGTGGGATGTCCTCTTCCCTAATGTTCAATGACGTCATGGTTTTGGCGCTGAAGGATCAAGTTGCAGTAGTAGTGCGGGAGAAAGTAGAGGCATAATAAGCAGAGCACACACTTCGGCCCCGATAAAACTGGAAGACCGAGTTCCCACTTGCCTTTCTAAACTTGTTTACAATACTTGGAAAATTGAGCGCCATCAAACAACGCCACGCGTGTCTTAGCAACCCTCTCAAGGGAAGTGCTGAAGAGGTGTGCTTCAATCAGCCTTGGCCTGCGGGCCACGCCAACTCCGCGCTGTCACCTCTCCGACGACTGTCCGCTCGTCGACTACCTACGCGTTTTATCTGGCACGGAATTTCGCCGTAAACCTTTCAGCTGTATGCTTATTCCCACTCTCTGCTCCATGTAGCACGGTGAGACAGTGCCTCCTTGGTCCACCCAGAATGCCCTCTACCGGTGTTGAACCTGATTAGGAAGACACCGAAGTCCGGCCCGTAGATCCAGCGTAGCCGAACCGACGCTTCAGTCCGAAACGGTCATCCGAGCATGAGGCACAGACAATGCTAGTCTACGGCCTTCGAGAAAACAATGGCCACGTCTTGCAGAGACTGAGCTTTCTTGTCGTCCAGCGCATCTCTGATATCAAGACAGGCACACAGAGCAACCAGTAATCCAAGACATTTCGATTGCTGCTGCTCGCTCCGGGAGCCTTTCCGGAACCTCGGCAAAAGCAGCCCTTGACCCCCGAGCATGCCAGAATGGGCAATATCGAACAGCGGAGAGTATCCGTGCTTTCCTGTCAAGGCCCAACCTGCCGTGCCTTCCATTTGCAGCATGTCCGCAAAAGCAACGAATCTAGTGAGATCGGTCATATATAAGCCCTCTCAGATTACGCTGTCTGCATCGTCCGACACTCTCTAATCAATCACTGCCTTACGCACTAGCCCATCGATATGCTGTCCGCCGAGAAGATTCAAGCACTTCCAGCGCCCAAACTGGAGGCGGATCTTGCCCCGCTCCCACCGCCACCTCGGTACATCCAGCACAAAAGGCACCCGCGGGAGGAGCAGACCGTTGCCGAAGTTGATGGTTGGTTTCTACAGCACTGGCCTTTTGCGAGCGAGAAAGCGCGCAAGAAGTTCGTTGCCGCCGGCTTCTCGACAGTCACTTGCCTCTACTTCCCGCTCGCATTAGATGACCGCATCCATTCCGCCTGCCGCCTACTGACCATCCTCTTTCTGATTGATGGTGAGCAATCCATGACCCCCATCTTCTAGCCCCCGTCCCTCCTCCCTCCTCCCTCTTCCCAACTCCGAGATTGCTAGATCCTCACGCCATCGTTAGACATCCTCGAGGACATGAACTTCGCCCAGGGCAAGGCGTACAACGACCACCTGATGCCGATAATGCGTGGAGACGTCGCTCCGGACCCGTCCGTGCCCTGCGAATGGATGATGCACGAGATATGGGACGAGATGCGCAAGGCGGACCGGCAGCTGGCCGACGAGATCCTCGAGCCCACCTTCACCTTCATGCGCGCCCAGACGGACAAGGAACGCATGCGCATCACCTCATTGGGCCAATACCTCGAGTACCGTGAGCGCGATGTCGGCAGAGCGTAAGTAAAACCCCTGACCGTGCAGGAGGTAGAAGAAAAAAAAAGCGGAACACACGTCGTGCTAATCGAAACAAAAAAAAAAACAGGCTCCTAGCCGCCCTCCAGCGCTACGTCATGGCCCTGCATCTGTCGCCCACGGAGCTGGCGTCGGTGCGCGAGATCGAGATGAACTGCTCCAAGCACCTCTCGGCGATGAACGACATCCACAGCTTCGACAAGGAGCTGCGGCAGGCCGAGGTCGGCGACCCGGAGGGCTCCTTCCTGTGCACCGGCGTCAAGGTGGTCAGCGACGAGAGCGGCCTCGACTACGACGCCTCGAAGCGCGTGCTCTACCTCATGTGCCGCGAGTGGGAGCTCGTCCACAAGAGGCTGGAGCAGCAGCGCCGCGCCGCGCCGGGCTTCTCGCCCGCCCTTGAGCTGTACATCAAGGGCCTCGAGTATCAGATGGGCGGTAATGAGCAGTGGAGCGAGACTACGGACAGGTACCGGTCGCGGTCCTAACCGGGTCTTTGAGCATCGTGCTCTGCATTTCTGTCTTTTTTTTTTATCCTAAGGGTATTACTTCGGTGTTGGTGGAATAGGCGCTTTGGATTTGATTTCTAGGATAGCACGAATGTCAATTCATCTTGTGCATGATGCACTCCATGCTAGAAGCCCCAGTGATCTGACCCACACCACGCGACGCTAGTAAACAAAACTCAACCAACCCGCGTAATCACGTTCAAGGCAAGCTGAATGAGCAAGTGCAGACCGCGATACTACTATCAAGACAGGATCTTGCGATTTGTGCGAATGCGCTGGCGTCGGATTTTCGAAGCCCGCCGCTATGTAGAAAGCCTTGAAATCAACCCTGGGAATTAAGGCTAAAAGAACCAACATGCTTGCACGGGTACTGAGTCTTACGACATTAGAAGCAATTCTGCGAAAGCCCGCTTCTGCAGGTGAAAATACCGTTGATGTTTTTGCTGAGTGGCCACAGTGTCGATACGGACAGTCTGTCAGGTCACCGCTGGCGGCACTGGAGGTGGTACTTCCGAGAATTACTATATACTGTCTGGCTATTGTGACACGCTTCATCGTATCCGAAAAACACTGATCGGTAGGGCAGTTGCAACCTCTGTAGGCAGGGAAAGAATGGTGCAGCGTTACGACCTCGCCCCGGTCGGTAACGTAAGTTCCACTGCGTAACGGTCTCTCATTAAATTCAGTCTAAGCACAGTTATATTTATACCGCTTTGTTGAAACAAGACACATGTGGAAGATATACATGCGAGCGAGCTAGAGTTGCTTAATTAAGATTGGCCCGTACGACGCTCGGCAATTTTTATATTAGATTATCGACGACTTGGAGGATCGGGCCGAACCGCTTTAGACAACCCCCGAATAAGATTTTTCTGAAATTCTATCTAAAATTTCAAGTCAGCTAGGTAAATACTATAGCAAAAAAGAAATGTATGCAACTAGTTGGTAGACGTTTAAGAAATATACAATCGCTAAAATAGTATACAACTATTACACTTCTAGTTATTGTAGAACCACTGGTCCTTGACAATATTTTCTAACAAGTGCTACAATTTTTTCAATCTGGTTTGTAAAGTACGATGTTGTAGGTGGCCACGATCGTGAAATACGTGTAGACTGTTAAGATGAGCAAGAGGGAGGGTCGCTAGAGGGCGAGTCCTTATCCTCTATCGATGACTGAGTTACTGTACAAGTGATATGCAACATTAGGATACTTTAAGAGTCGTTATACAGCAGAATTGTATTTCTACGGCTATAAATCTGGATCTACGCTGTCGCCGGCTTACGGCGCTTGAAGAGGACCTTCGCAGTGGGGTCTGGGAGGTATTGTGTCTCAAACTGCAGGCTTTCCGGCCTCTTCTGCCCCGGTGCGAACTTCATGTCGTAGTTCTCGAGCAGGTACACCATGATGGCCTTGATCTCCTGCGCAGCAAAGAAGCGTCTGTATGCACACGCGGGGTTAGCAGGTCAAATGAGCTGAAAAAGGACGACAGCGCGGAAGGACTTACCCAGGACAGGCGTGCTGGCCGTAGCCGAAAGCCATACTAGCGGGGTTGGAGGACACAAACTGCGCCTTTCCCTCCTGCGCGGGATCGGCCCGACGGATCGAGGCGAAGCGCCACGGATCGAACTTTTCGGGCTCCGAGTACAGGTTGGGGTCCATGGAGATGGCGTTGGTGGGAACTCCAATGGTCGTGTTGGCGGGGATGACGACGCCGTTGGAGAGAGTCCAGTCGACGGTAATGATACGCTCGAAAGTGACTGCGATATCCGTATCAGCACTGGTATAAGGGGGGAAAGGAAGAGCACTGACTCAACAGCAGCGGATTGAAGCGCTGGCTTTCCTTCATGATGCTATCCATCAGAGGCATCTGGATGAAGCCCTTCTTGTCAATCTTGCCGTCCGGGCCGATGACTTTGCGGTACTCTTCACGGAGCGGGGCAATGTACTCGGGATGCTCGCAGAGATCGTAGATGAGCTGGCTGGGCGCGGCGGCGCTCGTGTGAATGGCGGCAAAGCTGACAACAAGCAGGATACTGGCGAGAAACTTGTTGTCCTTCTCCTTCCCAGTGGCCTGCTCGCTCATCCAGTACAAAAGGTCCAGCGCGGACTCACCCGTGCGGGAGCGCTTTTCCAGCAGCGGGATGGCGGCTTTCTCGGCGGCGGCGTAGCTCTTCTTGATGTTTTGGAGCGCGGGGATGAAGCGTGCGACCACCGGCTTCAAGAATTCGGGAAACTTCTTAAGCGTCTGGGCGGCGATGAAGCTGTCGTGCGCGAAGTTGATCGAGGCCTGGACCCACTCGTCGTTGCGGCTGAGGGTGGTGCCGCCAAACATGCAACTGGAGACTCGGGCAACGATCTGGGTGATACGATCGACAACGGGCACCTCTGTCCAGTCGTCGCAAGCCGGGAAGGAGTCCTTGAAGGCATCGATGATCTCGTCCTGGATGCCGACCATGACGCCGTCGAGGTTCTGGTTCAGCTGTGCCTTGACCACCCGCGCATGCAACCTCGAGCGGCTGCCCAACGTGGTGTACTTGCCCTCGAACATCTCGATGAAGGTCCCGACAAAGTCAACCTGGTCCATAGGCGCCGTCTTGAGCTCGTGCATGAACTTGGTTGGGATCATCAGCCGCTCGCCCAGGGCGGTTGGGACGTAGTAAAAGTCGTTCGGCGCATTCTTGTAGCCCTCGATGAGCATGTTTTTGGAGTCCTTGAAGAAGCGTTTGCGGTTTTGGACGATGGCACTTTTCTTAGAGCCACCCACGACGTGGACCTCTCGGAGCAGGCGTTGCTTTGTCTTTTTGGACTGTGCCAGAGCCAGTGTCAGAGCAAGGCATGCCACGGCGATGAGAATCGACAATCGCCGTGTGTCTTCTTGTCCCGTCCATTGCGATGAGATCGCCGAGATGAGGTCGTGAAGCATGATGCCGACCCGAATCACTTGTCGCTGCTGCGGAGGAAAGTGAAATAGCAAGCGGGCTCTGAACGCATTTATGCCCACGCGCACCAGCGCATCGGATGTGGTTGAAATTTCCCATTCTGTCGGTCGGGCCGACCATCGCGGTGCATCCAATTCAGACACAGTGAAGGAACGCACTCCACTCGACTAGCAACCGCACGAAGTTTTTGCAGCTTTCCTAGTCGAGACGGTCCGAGGTAGCAGCGCTTATCTGGTTTTAAAAACCCGTGACTACTGGGCTTGCACTTTGCGCGTCGATGCTTCGCCCTTTTCCAAGCATGAAGCTACTTGCAGCTGCCGCAACCCTTGCGACACAGCACCCCGTACTCGCCGTGTCCAGCATTTTTGTATTGTATGCTGCCATTTTGGTCGTCTATCGGCTCTTCTTCCATCCTCTTGCCCGCTTTCCTGGCCCGAAGCTCGCCGCCGCAACGCTATGGTACGAATTCTTCTTTGATGGCATCCAATGCGGGCAGTACACATTTGAAATTGGACGCATGCACGAGAAATATGGTGCGAGACCCGTATTCGTACCTCTGTCCAAGTATGGCTCTGACCCGCCCGTCTCTCAGGCCCAATCGTCCGCATCAGCCCCAACGAGCTGCATGTGAATGACCCCAAGTTCATCGACCAGCTCTACGTGGCAGGAGGCAAAAAAAGAGACAAGTATGAGTATTTTACAAGTCAATTCGGGTACATAGCATCCACACAAGCTCTCCGCCGACGTATTGCTGACAATATTGCAGCATTCCGCAGGTTTGGCCACCGCCCATCATGAACGCCATCAAACAACGTGCTGACTTTTTTTTTTTAACAAAAAAACAGAGCGTCTTCAGCACCGTTTCACATGACATGCACCGGCTGCGTCGCGGTGCCATGAACCGCTTCTTTTCCAAGGCGTCGGTGGTGAAGCTGGAGCCGCTGATCAAGGACACGATCAACAAGCTGTGCACCCAGCTTGAGACACACTATGGGGGGACGGGGCAGCCGGCGACGCTCAACATGGCCTACAGCTGCATGACGACCGATGTAGTCACAGAATACGCTTTCGCGCGCAGCTACAACTTCCTCGACTCCCCGACTTTCGAGCCCAATTTCCATCGTGCCATAGTTGCCGGCTCCAACATGGGACCTTATACCAAACGCTTCCCCTGGCTATTGGCCGTTATGCGCTGTCTCCCGTCGTAAGCTTGTCTATTGAAATCCTCCCCGAATACCAATTCTTTGTTGCCAGCTTCTCACAATGTCTTAGAGCCCTGGTGTCACGACTGGATCCCGAGATGGGCGTGTACCTGAGATTCCAGGAAGTTGGCGGCCCAATCCTTCTTTCCCTGCGCGTCCGTCGCTAACTCTTAGGCAAGGACGTGCGCAAGCAGATTGCAGAGATCCAGGCAACCCGAGTGGAAGATCGCAAATCCGGGCGCGCGGGCGCCACCATCTTCCACGAGCTCATCGACGGGGATCTCCCGGACGAGGAGAAGCGACTGGAGCGGATGTGGCAGGAAGGCCAGATCATCGTCGGGGCGGGCACGGAGACGACGGCCTGGTGTGCGTGACACTTTGCCCCCCAGCCGTGAGGAAAACGATATACGCTGACTTGGCCAATCCAAACAGCGCTCTCGGCAACCCTCTTCTACATCCTGTGGACACCGGGCGTGCGCGCGAAGCTGCAGGCGGAGCTGGACGCCGCGATACCCGACGCGGGGCAGCTGCCGTCGCTGCAAGTGCTCCAGGCCCTGCCGTACCTGGGCGCCGTCATCACCGAAGGGCTGCGGCTGTCGTACGGGGTGAGCACGCGGCTGCAGCGGCTGGCGCCGGAGCCGCTGTCATTCACGTCAGGCAGCGGACCGACGGGCAACGGGCCCACGACGACGACGAACACGACGTACACGATCCCAGCCAACACGCCGGTGGGCATGAGCTGCCCGCTGGTGCACCTGAACCCGCAGCTGTTCCCGGAGCCGCACGCGTTCCGGCCCGAGCGCTGGCTCGGCGCGCCGCCCTCGCTCGCGGGCTGCATCCTCAGCTTCTCCAAGGGCAGCCGCCAGTGCCTGGGCATCAACCTTGCCTACGCCGAGCTCTACTACGGCATCGCCGGTCTCATGCGCCGTCTCGGCCCGCGCCTGCGCCTCTTCGAGACGGACCTGTCCGACGTCGAGCTGCTGTACGACCGCTTCGTGCCGACGCCGAAGCTTGACTCCAAGGGCATCAGGGTGTTGGTGCAGTGACACGAGGAGGGGGGGGTGGGGGGGTGGGTGGGACGTGTTTTGTTGAACAGTGCAAACTGATTCAATTGTATGCAGAATGCAGCCGAAACTACCTGAATATATACACCAATTGGTTGCGCAAAGTAACTTGACGGGATCATACTTTGGGGGTGGTATCTGCCTTGGTGTTCAAGAAAGAATACGACATGTTTCATTGCCATTGTCCCGGTGCATGATGCTCAAATATTAGCGAGGAACTGATAACCTCAGCCATGCCATCTTCTTTTGACTCCCATTACTGCTGTAAGCGGGAAGCCAGTGGCGTGCTTCATCAACGTATTAAGCTTACCGGATGTGAACTCTTTTAGTGTTTTGGAGGAGACACGTAGACATGGGCTGCAATATTAAATTTCATCGTGTATGTAATGTGGTACTTCATGCACTACTGCTTCTATAGTGACAGACGCCCAAGGGCTTGAGATATGACTGCAAACAACGGCCAACGAGGCGGGGTTCTAAGTGCAAGAGTCACATTCATGTGCAATCTCAACGAGAAAGGTCCTGTGCCAAAATCCGAAACGTGACAGACAATCGACTAGGCCCGACGGCGGATGAGGACTTCCTTCTGAGAATCGGGTCTGACCGAAACCTCGTTGATTATGGTGTCCGGGCGGTCACCGGGCAGCTTCAGCTCATACTCGAGCAGCAGCGTGGCGAGGATTAGCTTGATCTCGTTGCTCACAAAGAATCTGCCGGGGCACCTATGCGTTGCGGGGCAAGAGTCAGGCGTGCAAAACAAAAAAGATTGGATAGATTACTCACGCCTGGTTTCCGTAGCCAAAGAGCAGCATGTCGGGCCCGGTAGACACAAACTGTACGTGTTTAGCAGGGGGCTAGTCTTCGCAAGGGACTGGGCTTACCTGGTATCTGCCCGACATGCCCTGGCGCTGTCTGAGGCGTTCAAAGCGGAACCCGTCAAACTTGGTCGGTTCGTCCCAAATTTCCGGGTCCATGGCGATCTGGCTCGACGGCGCGGCCAACCACGTGCCCTTGGGCAGATGCAAGCCATCCGACAGCGTGACGGGGCCGGTGGTCGCCCGGTTGAATGTCATGATGCCTGGAGGGTTGAAACGCTGCACCTCGGCCATGAAGCTGTCCATTTTGACGAGCTTGGACATGGTCGCTTTGGTAATGACGCCGTCGTCGGCGTCGAGGGCCGTTTGTACCTCTTCGCGCAGAGGCTGGATGTACTCTGGGCGCGCGGCCAGGTCGAAGATGATGTTGGTCAGGAGTAGTGCCGTCGTGTGCACGGCGGCGAAGCTTGCCTGCAGCTGCTGAAGCGCTTGGTAGTCGACGTCACTCCGCAGTGCGCTCGGCGAATGCTCCAGGTTCCATGAGACCATGTCGTTGGGGGCGTCGGCTCCTTTCCGCAGCCGCTCCTCGACCAGGGGCTTCACGAGCCGTTTCATGGTGGCAACATGGCGGCGGACGCTCTGCAGCTCGGGCAGGAAGAAGCGGGCGAAAGGCCGCAGCAGGGGGTGCACGTCGTACAGCCGGGTGGACGCAGAGAACGAGTCAATCGTGTACATGACGATGCAGTTGAGAAACTCTTCGTTGCGGCTCAGAGCCTGGCCAACGAAGACACGGCCGGAGAGCAGCGCGACTATGCGGAGAACGGCAGGGTGGGCCTGAAAAGGCGTCCACTCTGTCGCACGTTAGCAGTTGCGGCCAGCCGGGCTCGTGGTGCGTACCTTTATCCTGCGGCAGTGCGGCGGGCATGGCGTAGGCGAGCTCGTCGCGCATGTCGGCGACGACAGCGGCTGCGAAGCAGTCAGCGAGCGGTCCTGGGAGAGCAAAGGAGAGCACATGCTCATGCTGCGGGCCAGGCTTTCCCGAATACTCGCAACGAGGGTTTCATCATGGTGGCCGATCAACGTCTGGTTGCCCCAGAATTGCTACCCGACGACATGTCAGCGGACGAGCGGGCGAATGCGAGGACGCGACACACATCGATTAGGGATTGGGCAAAGCTGATGGTCGACTTGGGGAGAAGCTTGAGCTCTTCGACATGGGCCGACGGCAGAACCAGCTGCTCGCCGTGGGGACAGCGCAGCTTGAAGACGCGGCCCTTGTGCTGCGCGTAGCCGCTCTGCAGGCGGGCGGCGAGCGGTGCGTCCGAGTGTACGAGCGGCACGTCGATGCAGACGCGCCTCTTGGCGCGGAGCAACAGCAGGAGGACTGCAAGGGTGGCGGTGACGGCGAGGAACGACATGGCGGGCGCGTGTGGACGGGGCTGCGCCGCTGCCGTATATTTCAAGCGGCCGCCGTCGGCCTGCCCGATTGGGCGCCGCCGAGCGGGCCGCAAATGCTATAATAAGGAGGAGCACGAAGCTACGCAACTCTCACGCCCAGCCATGTCCATCTCCGTCGTCGCCGAGGCACGCGTCTTTCCGGCGTCGCGCGCCGCCGGGGCGCTGGAGGAGCACACGGCACCGCTCTCGATCCTCGACGCCACCGTCACCAACTTCACGCCTACCGAGACAGTGCTAGCCTACGCCGCGCCCGCCCCAGCGCCCGCTTCTCTTAGTGCAGCGTTACGCCACGTGCTAGATGCGTATCCGCAGTGGTGCGGCCGTCTACACTTTCTACCCTTCGACGCTGTAGCGCGCCGCTACGGCCGCCTAGCTCTAACTTGGGGCCGTCCCGACGACCCAGGCGTAGCCTTCGTCGAGGCTCGCTGTAGCGTCGCGCTCACTAGCGTCGCTCCGGCCCGAGCCGAAAGCGATCTCGTTTGGGACCCGTCGAGCTTTCCGGCCGCCCAGCTGGTGCCCACTACGCCACTAGCCGCACCGGCCGACGCCTCGCCGCACCCGGCCGTCTTGGTACAAGTCACGACCTTCAGCTGCGGCGGGTTAGCTGTTGGCCTCCGCCTCGCGCACCCGCTCGCAGACGCCCACGCGCTCGCGCTGTTTATACACGACTGGGCCGCCGCAGCCCGCAGCCTTCCACCGCCCGCCCCCGGCCCGCTCTTCAATCCTGGGCTCCTCGACGCCCGCGCGGCGCCGCACGCTTCAGCCCTGCCGTGCAATCGCTTCGACTGGTGGATCTCCAATGCTGGCAGCCCCCTGCCGCCCGTCGAAGCTCCCGTCGAGCTTCGCGACGGGCCGCTCGACCCGCCCGGTACGCCCATGCCCTGGGCTGACTGGGACCTAACGGCGCCCGTCGCCCACCGCGTGCTCCACTTCGGCGGCGCTGAGCTGCTGCGAATGTGGCAAGCCGCCACTCGCGACGCCGGCGACGTCCGTATCAGCCGCCTCGACGCCTTGATGGGCCACGTCTGGTCGCGCGTCTGCCACGCGCGGGGCCAGGCCGACAGCGACGAGCCGGTGACGCTCGACTACTCGCTGGGCGTGCGGGCGCGGCTCGACCCGCCACTGCCCGACCGCTTCGTAGGCTCGCCTCTGGTCATCGCCGCCGCGACGGCACCGGCGCGGGACGTGTGCTCGGCGGCGACCAAGGCCAGCCTGCTGCTACGCGCAACCGTTGCCGCCTTTACGCCCGCCGCCGTCGCGGGGCACCTGGCGGCTAAGCTGCAAGAGCAGAGCCCCCAGCGTCTCTGGCAGGCCTTTCTGGGGCGTAGGCACCTGCTCGTCACTTCGTGGATCCATACGCGCCTGTATCATGTTGATTTTGGTACCGGCAGCCGCCCGCGTCTCGTCCATGCCGCCATGCCGCGCATGGATGGGCTCGTGCAGCTGATGGAGGCCCCGCCCGCGAAGAGCGTGCAGCAGCCTCCCAAGCACTGGGCTGACAATGGCGTTGACGTTCAGATATATCTAGCCGCTGACACGATGGAAACACTTCTCCAGGACCCGGAGCTCAGGAAATACCGGGAGTAGACAGGTTGTATACAGTTGCTACCTACAATATGAATTTTCTCAAAGTGAACGCACTCAGTGGTACACTTCTTCAGTCAATCAAACATTTCAGTCTTGTCCCTTGGCAACAAGCTTCTCCAAGTGAGCCTGCTCATTCATGTGCATTGAGCCCAAGACGCCGACTCGGCAATCCTAAACGGGGTTCGGTCCGGTCCGGGTTGCGACTCGCGTCATCCTGCCAGATTCCACATTGAAAACTAACGGCCTCACTTGGATCTCGTGGCGGCTCTTCACCAGCAATTTGAAACGAAGAAAAAAAAAGAGGATCTTTCCTGGAGGCACTAAAGCGGGTTTTCTCCTACTGGACCTCTCCGTGGAGTTCGGAGCTGGTCGACGACTCTCCATTTCGGCGTCGCCCGATTCACTGGATCCGAGCCTCGTACTCATACTTCCCAAACAGCTATATCATCTTGCGATTCAAGGTCGCAAGGTCTGGTCAGTTACCAATAGAACACAAGATGGTCTTGTTACAGGCACTAGTGTCTTCGCATGTCCTGGCGGGATTTCTCAGCTCCGCTCTTCTCACGTTCCTCATATGCATCGTTGAGGAGTGGCTGCACCAGCGTAAGCTCAGACGGCAGCTCGTCGACGCCCCGGTCCTCAACCTCAAGGGCCGAGACTTTGACACAGCGAGCCGCGAATACAAGGAGAATCTTCGAGGGTTGCTGAAGACCGGCTACACGCAGTTCAAGAACGGCGTGTATCAGCTATGGAGGCCCGACGGATACATCACCGTCATCAGCAAAGGCTTCATCGACGAGTTGAAGAGCCTCCCCACCGAAACCCTGGACTTCCATGCAGCCGTGCAAACGAATTTCATCGGCAAGTACGAATGGGTCACGCTGGGGTCGAATTTGCTGGCGCATACAATCCTGGAGGACCTTACGCAGCAGACTTGTGGGTGCGAAGCCGCTCAACTCAGCTGACAACGGCGCTGACGATTGGGTAGCTGCGCTCCTGCCGATCATGGCCGACGAGATTGCGAAGACGTTCGATGAAGAGATGCCCGGCTGCAAAGGTGAGACGATTGTGGTCAACCGCGCGCCCGATGGAGCTGATATCCCCAGAATTCACGCCAGTCACCGTATACGAGTGTCTCACACGCGTCGCGGCGATCCTGACCGGACGAGTTTTTGTGGGCGCGCCGCTGAACCGCAACGAAAAATGGCTCGAGGCGACAATCGACTTTACACACGACGTTTACATCGGCGGCTCGAAGCTGAGGAAATGGAATTACCTGCTGCGGCCGATTGTGGCGCGCTTCCTGGTCCCCGAGATTCGCAAGGTCTGGAAGCATCAGGAAACGGCACGGCGCTTCCTGGTGCCCATCATGGAGGAGCGGTCCGCGGCCCAGAAGAGGCCCGGCTACAAGAAGCCCAACGACCTGATCCAGTGGTTGATGGACAATGCCGCCAAGGAGACGAAGCCCACGAGCTTCGCACGTCTCGCGGAGCTACAACTCCTGGCAAGCTTCGCTGCGATCCACACTACTTCGCTGACCTGCACGCATGTGCTGTTTGACCTGGCTGCCAGGCCCGAGTACATAGAGCCGCTTCGAGAGGAGCTCGACGCTGTAGAGGCACGCTTCGGCACTCTCCACACGAAACAGGCCTTGAGCCAACTGTCCAGGATGGACAGCTTCATGAAGGAATCGCAGCGGCTGAACCCGCCAGGACTTCGTAAGTAACCCCCCCTCTCTCTCAGTCTGCTCCCCGCACGGCTGACACTTGGACAGTAACGTTCCCGCGTCTCGTGCGCAAGCCCATTACCCTCTCGAACGGCACGCTCCTGCCCGAGGGGACGCAGCTGATCGTGCCGGCCGGGTACATCTCGCTCGACAACGAAGTGTGGGAGAGGGCGGACGATTTCCAGGGCTTCCGCTTCGCGGACCTGCGCACCGCCCGCGCCGAAGACGGGCACAAGCACCAGTTCGTCAGCACCTCGCCGAACGCCATGCACTTCGGGCACGGCCGCCGCAGCTGTCCGGGCCGTTTCTTTGCCGGCCACGAGCTGAAGAGCATCCTCGCCCACCTGCTCCGCACCTACGACTTCAAGCTGGCGGGCGGCCCGGATGCGCGCCGCCCCGCCAACAAGGAGGAGATGGACTTGGTCAACCCGGACGATAAGGCGCAGCTGTTGTTTCGCCGCAGGAAGGCGTGCGAGTAATGGCTTCGGGCTCGGGCCGCGCCTAATCCGGAGTTGCAGGGAGAAGGCCGAGTTTTCCCATGGTACATGCAAAGCGAACCCAGTAGCAATAGCCTCACCAGAACTTTTCCAATGGATTTCGTCGCACTTTTCTTGCTTGTGCTCACAGCGGGCGCCGTACCGCTGTCTCCTGCCGCCAGCCCCCTTGTCGACCTGAGCTACGAGCTGCACCAAGCTACCGTGAATGTACGCGCATCTGGCTGCCGCCCTGCGACTGTTGTCTCTGACCATGTCCCTTTAGGTAACGGGCGGCTACTACAACTTCTCCAACATCCGCTACGGCGCGAGCACTGCGGGCCGTCTGCGGTTTGCGCCCCCTCGGCCGCCGTCGCGGCCGCCAGGACCGCTGCGAGTGAACGACGGGCAGTCGGCCAAGGTCTGCCCCGGCGCGCTGCCGGCCTGGCTCGATGTAGCCACGAGCTTTGCGGCCGGGCTGAACTACACGCCGGCCAACACCAGCACCGGCGCAGCTGACGTCGTCGACCCGCGCACGAGCGAAGACTGCCTGCTTCTCGACCTTGTGGTTCCCAGGGCCGTGTTTGACGACAAGCTGGGCGCCCCCGTGCTGGTCTGGATCCACGGCGGCGGCTTCGTCAGCGGCGACAAGAGCGAGCAGGGCAACGGCGCCGGCCTGGTGGCGCGTTCAATGGAGCAGGGCAACGCGGGAATCATCTACATCGCCATCAACTACCGGCTCGGTCTTTTTGTGAGTAGTGAAAGCACCCGGACCGATGACGGGCGTGGCCCCTGACGGAAAACCCACAGGGATGGCTGGCCGGCACGGCATTCGAGGAGCAGTCCGGGTCGCCCAATGCCGGCCTGCTCGACCAGCGGCTCGCCTTGGAGTGGGTTCGGAAGCACGTTCATTTGTTCGGCGGCGACCCCGGCCGTGTCACCGTCATGGCCGAGTCGGCGGGCGCGGGCTCGACGGTGCTGCACATGGCCAGCAGCGCATCTGCTGCTGCTGGTCGTCGTCCGCCGCCGTTCCAGCAGGCCATTGTGCAGAGCCCCTGGCTGCTCCCTCCGCCACCAAAGGCACAGCAGGACGCACTGTACGGCGCCGTGCTCCGTCTAGCCAACGCAACGACACTGCTCCAGCTGCGCAGCGCGTCCACGGCCACCCTCCAAGCAGCAAACAGAATGCTCGTTTCCCACGCGCCGTACGGGACCTTCGTTTTCGGCCCCACCGTCGACCACGTGCTCGTAGAGGGCAGCCCCCCGGCTTCTTCCCTGCTCGCCGCAGCAGAAGCCTCTTCCAAATTCCCCGTCCGCTTGATGGTGGGCCACAACTCGGACGAAGGCATCCTCTTCACCCCGCCGCAGGCCCTGGACGAGCGCGTCTTCGAGCCCTTGCTCGCCCAAGTCTTGCCCGCAGCCTCGCCCGCCACGCTATCGCTGCTCGCCACCGAGCTCTACCCAGCCACGTACGGCGGCGGCCCGTCGCCGGCGTACTATGCCAGCCCGCTGCGCCGCTACGCAACCGCCTACGCCGAGCTGGCCGTGACGTGCGCAGCGCGCCAGCTGCTACTACTACCGCCGGGCGCGCACCACCACTACGCCTATGTGTGGAGCGTGCCGCCCGGCTGGCACTCACTCGACCAGGCCTACACCTTCTATGACGACGGCGGCGCACCACTGGACGGCGCGCCGGCTGCTGCTGCCACTTCTCTGGCCGCGACCATGCAGCGCTACTTTGTCAACTTCGCCTCTTCTGGCTTCCCCGATCGTGGCCTGCCCGTGCCCGTCCCATTCCCCGCGGCGGCGGCGGCGGCGGGCCCTGCGGTGGTGCTCAACTTCTCCACTACGGCCTTCGGTGTGGCACGGGATCATCATGTCGATGCGGAGAGGTGTCGGCGCTGGATGGATCTGAGCGAGGAGCTGTGGGCTGATGCTTGAGAGAATTTTGTACGCTGGAGCTAGATAGATGTGGTTATATATATATATATGGAGATGGAGAAGGCGCGCACTTCCAGAGCGTCCACATTCCATTGTCGAAAACGTTCTTCATCTTATACCTACCGTGACCTGTGTTCGGGAAATCGCTGAAACAGTGGGTGCTGCATGCGTGCTGTTTTGCATCTGCTTCTCATGCCAGCGCCGTGGCAGCGACTAGTTGCTCAACGAGGCTAGGGGCTAGCCGTAGCACTCTCTTCTACCTGGCGGATCCTGATGGGGGGAGACGAAAAGGGCCGCTGGGACCACGAGGAGCACTGAGGCGATAAGGATGCCAAAGACGCTGGCTTGTATCGAGAAGACACATTGCTTTCGACATCGGTATGGCGCCCCCCTCTTAGCCCAACGGCAAAATATTGACTTGACGGTGCCTAATATCATCATCACCGTCTTCAGCGATACCGGAAAGTGGGAGTGGGGGATGGTGTTGTCGTAGGTGTGAGGCAGGGTTGTCGGGTGGAGAGACTTGTAGATAAAAGAATCATGCGTTGGATGCTTGAATTCTAGATGGATCTTCGCTATGAAATTGATTTGAGGATGCTCGTGAACAACGACACTATGTCCAGGTGGTCCTTCGCAACTCCTTTACAGGAAATTGACATGCGTAACCGTAACTGTGGCGTTTACTCTGATGTTAAATAATCATTCTTCGAGCTTAAATCCAAGAAAAGCAAAATTTTTAGCTGGGAGCCTGAAGAGCTAGTAGATGTTCGGCATTAATGCTAGCAGTGTTAACCTCAGAATCCATCTAGAAGATGTACTTAACTTCAAGGTTGCTACGATCCCGTCTCTCTCCAACTCGCTTCGCCGCTTACAAGCCGCACATAGCGAGGATAACCTCATCACTCTCCTCCTCCGCATTGACATCCCCAACATACCCCACCCAGCCCTCCCCCACCCTCGCCCACGCAACAGGCGTCTGCTCGCGATCCTCAATACTCTCCGCGGTGAAGACAAGACTCTCGAGCTTACTCTCCGCCGTGGGCAAGTACACAGCCTGCGCACTCTCCACATCCCGCAGATGCACCGCCTTCTGGCTGTACGCCGCCGCCAAGCGCCGCCGCCGCTGCTGCGCTTGGCCCACGTGTCTCGCCGCAGCCGCATTCAGCGCAAACGTCGTGCGATAGTAACTGCCGCGCCGCCAGGGCAGCCCGAAGGCGTCGGCGAAGAAGCCGTCGAGAGCGCCGTCCACGGGAGGAGCGTAGCTGGCGAAATGGCAGCAGAAGATGGCCGTGCCGCCGGCCCGCACGTAGCCGTTGAGCTTCTCGAGGACAGACGCGAACGCGTCGCTCCTGGGGGCGGCGCCGCCTACTAACGCGGCATCGGTGATCAAGATGGCAGCCGGCTGGTTGGCGGCGAGGTGGTCGAGAGTTGCGGATGCGCTGTTGGACGCCTTGATACGGGCGTTGGTGCTGAGATGGGCGAGGAGATTGCTGTACATCGTGTCAAAGTGCGGCTCGCCCTTGAGAGAGAGTAGCATGACGACCGGTTTCTCTGTTGGTTCGGCCATGGTGGTCCTGATTGTTTTGCGTGTTAGTTCGTCTACGTGGAGCTTGCTAAGCTGTGGTCGAGGCTGCAAAAGGCTGCGGAAGATTGTAGATGGAGGTGCGGGGTATGTTTCGCCGGAGTTTTGCGTGGAAAGAGGCTGGAAAGGTGAAGAGGGTAAAGTTTGATGAAGGTTGAACGAGGGGTTTTATTCGGAAAAATAATACATACGTGGCAAGGGGTGCCCTCCGACGTAACTCCACATGCGAGAATAGGGTAGCTTTACAATCACTCTACATGAAATCAACACATACTATAAGAGTCAACTTTCTATCTTATAATATTGAACTTTTCTCTATAAGTCCCGCTTTTGCTGCGTAATCATACGTGAAGAAAGATACTAAAGACTTTAGTGGTCCTCAAATACGCCCGTGCTTACACGGTATTAATACCCGGCGAATTTTGTTACGAAAATGGAAGAATATCGTAGGGCAGCAACTGAGATGAGACCAAGCAGAAATACAAAAACAAAATCGCACAATACTACTCTACATTTGACGAAGTCCCACATGACGATGCATGGCAATGCAGTAAATATCCGTATACCGATGCACTGATGCTGATTAAGTTGCTTGCTCCATGTAAGCCTTCTATTATCCTTTGTACAGCTTGCTCTCCGACAACCGCAAATTTCAGCCTTCTTGACTACGTCCTACGGCTAGGGAACCCAGAATCAGCAAGACCCGTTGTTCAAGATGATAATCTCCCATTTAAAAAGGACTTTTCTTGAAAACAGGCTCTCCAGCCCCAGAAACGGCGTTCGAAAGTGCGCGAATGCCTTCTCGGTTGTGCTGCGGACCAGGGCCTGCCCCACTTTTCTTTCTCTCCAGGCAGCAACCCCTCAGCCTCGCGATCCTACTTCTCTCCCGCTTTGCATCACCACAACATCTCCACAGCTCTCACTACATTGTCAAACGTTCTCCATCCTCCACCCACCATGGACCGTGTTCGGGAAATCGCAGAAACCGCGGGCGCTGTATGCGTGTTATTCTGCATCTGCCTCCCTCTCTGGGTCCTGACCGGCTGCAAGCCAATCACCCCCTGCGGCACCAAGCACCGTAAAAGTATGGCGCCCCCCGAGCGGTTTCGTTCCCAGCCCGATTCCGCTGCTGCTGCGCCCACGTACTCTCACGTCGAAAAGTCGGAGAAACAACCGGGTGCAGTCACTACGGTCGACTGCCTGCCCCCGTAGCTCCGGTTCCTCAGTTGCAGAAAAGGCTCGCCTAGCGTGGCAGCAGCGGCCGGTTGCTCAACGAGTCCGGGGGCTAGTCGTGGAACTACCGCATCTGCTCGGCGAATTCTGAAAAGGAATGGCAAAGTTTGGGAGTGCTGGGATGAGAGGGACGCAGAAGACGCTGGCTTGTATCAAGAAGACACTCTGCTTTCGACATGGATATGACGATCCCTTTTGGCCCAATGACGAAATCTTTCAGGGAGGCGTTTCAATGATTTCATGGTCATTCATATCGCCCTTACGGCCAGCAGTGATGCAGTGATTGATTTGAATCGGTCGTATAGTTATCGGGTATGGTATTCGAGAAAGGTGTTGCTTTGAACAGGTTCGAACGATGTCATGGACGTTGGGTCGTATACGCTTAAGGTCAGGAGGTGTCCGAGGAGGAACGGGGAATGTTACTGTCGTAAGTATGCAAAGGGATCTGGAGAAAAAGGAAAATGTGTATTAAATTCTAAAATCTTAAAGCCGTGGCAAAGGACTCTGGAGAGTTCAAGAATAGTCCGTGATCTCTCAATCACTCAGCACGAAAATCAAATCGGCAACTCCGCCCACTGCCACCGTTGCTGTTTCACTTGAGGTTGCATGCCCGTCGCTTGGTCCAGGAATGAAGGGTAGAACAATGGTAACAGCCAAAAGTGGGTACATGGCTGTATGTAGTTGGAAAAGTATGGTCACACATCGGATCGTCACCTGAATGCGATCCATCCACCTCACTGTGCGGCAACACGCCTTATGAGGCTTTGGATCACCCTCACCCGATTCTGATGTGTTGTGGAAGATATTTCGGATTCGTCGTATCATTTGAAATAAGGCTATCATGAGACTGTTTCGTCTGTGACAGTCTCGAAAAGTGTACCGTTTCCAGACTGTTCAACCCTTTTGATTTGGAAGGTCTTGCGACGCTTTATCCGATTCAAATCATCAAAGGACCCATCCTCACTCTTGATTCCCAGAGAACGCATGTCAGACTGCCCAAGGCTCCGGACCTTTTCGACCGAGAGAACTTCCGACAACTTGGTGAGATACAAGACCGCGTTGGCAGAAAGGCTAATATAGCCATCTTCTGCATGGAATCTGAACGGTTGTACACTCTGAAGCACTGGTAAACCGTAAAAAAAGCATTGCTTTACATATGCGTCGGATACCTCCCAAGGGTGGTACATGCGTTCGTGACAATCCCACCATTCAGCCATCGCGAAATACGTATATTGTCCATCGTGCGTCGGCCGGATTATAACGGCCCGTTTGAGATTTTCTTTGGTGGATCCTTCTGTAAAGCTGAACGCAATGTCAAGAGGATCTATAAGTGCACCGCTCAAGCCAAGATTATAAGAATAATCACAGTGCAGGGTTACGCCACTTCCCAATGGATTCCAGTGCTGATGAAGAGTTCTGACTGCAAGGCCGTCTCCTTTAAACCGGAAAAATTCCTCTGCATGCCCATGGCCTCCTTTAGCGTCTGCATGCGCTCTCAGGTCTTCGAAATCGACGTTGAGAGCTTTGCACAGAACAGCGATGTCATCAATGGTGACGGTGTTTGTTTTCACCAAAGAGGTCTCGCTTTTCAGCACCCGAAAGAACAGTTCCGCGCCCGTGATGGTGTAATCCGGTTCCAGGGCTCCGGTATCGCTGGCCATTCCAAGGAGTGCGTAGACTTTGTCGCGTGCGTCTGCGCAAAGGCCACCGCCATCCAGCTCTTTGAGCAACCCAAGGATAGTCAAAGGCCTGGATTTACTTCGCAGGAGGTCCGCTGCTTTGGCCACTTGGTATGCTGGCACTGTGCGAAAGAAAAGCCGGTATTTGACGTCACTCTTAATCATTACAGATAGGGGCTTGACCGTCTTCCATGATAAGGTGTGTTTTCCAAAGAGCAGGCGCACATCGGTCTGTGCAAGAGTAATCTCCTGAATGATCCACATACGCGTCCAATATGGTCGTGATAGCACGTCCAGCATCTGCTCACGAACAGCAGATGAACCTCTCAGTATCCCAAATATGGCACTGGACCTGTTAGGCACCCCGCCTTCTGGTGTCTCTTCGAACTTTTTCAGAAGCTCGTGGAGCTCCTGGTAATCCCCAGTGGCATCTCCAAGCCAGGCGAAAACTGTAGCGGCATTGCGGTAGATGTCGTCCATATGCTTGACTTGTTGCATCTTTTCAGTTGTATTGTCCTGATCGATGCAAATCGCGTCGATCCAGATGCCCTTGCGCGCCTCGCGGTGAGAGGAGGTGGCTTCGAGGAACCGTATAAGATTTTCTCGGGCACGAAACGCCTTTCCGTTCAGGAGGATCCACCCAGCCGGCGTTTCAGGACCCCAGGTATATGATAGAGCGCGGTAAGATTGATGCAAGTCATCGCGGTTGTATTCATTGATGGTACATTCGATGAGGCCTTCTGGAGAAACACCATTGATATCGAGCAGTCGGAAAGAGTTTTCGCTTAGGTTCAACGGCTTGTGGCGGAAAAGATCGTATGGCTTCACAGGTGGACCCATTGGAGACGGAAACGATTGTCGAGAGTAAAGAACGGAATCAGACGTATTGATGATACGCTGAGCAGAAAGCTGAGAAGATTTTGCGCAGACAGGTAACGTTTTTCCGGGTTCTGTGAGACTCGAAGTCCACCTCTCAGGCCCCTTGGACAGAGATCTTGGCAGAAGTACAGGTTCGAGCTTGTCTGGAATTGGAGTTGTGTGACGACTCCCCTTGCCGGAGTAATTTCCTCAAGAGGCTGAACGTCTCCACTTCTGTAAGAGGAAGAGACGTATAAAGATCAGTAGAGCCGAATGTCGATGGAAAGACGGTGGTGAGATTTAGCTGGAGATGATTGTTGCCTACCCCACTTCTTGTAAGAAATTTTTCGGCCTTGTGGGTCTGAATCGTCACCATTCATCAGCCCTGGCCACAACCCAATTACGATGCTTAGATCGGCGCACACTAGTGTCGATCGGCTGCGTGCTAACTGGAACATGACTTCAAAAGCGAGCGAATGGCGAATGTTAGTGCCCGGAGTAATTCCCGTAGCTATACTTATATTTTGGAGTTACAGTGGACGGCAAGGTCGTGACAAAGTTGGACACTCCCGTGGTTGTTTGATGGATTGTGCAGACAGAACCTACAGCTTCGATACTATGCCAGCCAAACCACGAATCATAGGCTTCACCGGTAACTAAAAGCAAACTGTAAGCAAGCAGTCATGTTCCTTAAACCATAAAACAATCCACATTGAAGAACTTCTGAACGCACGGCAATCACCACAGTGCCATTTTCCATGCCGTTGTAGCCAGGACTTGTAGAGTAATTGTGGGCCTCATGCGCCGTGTGAATTTCACTCAGCACAGTCTTGATTGGCTCACTCAAGGAATTTGCCCAGTGGCGAGCACAGGGATATTCTCTCCCATCTACACAGTCTTGAACATGTACTGCAGCGCCAGTATATCCATGGTTCTACTGGTCCACTACGAACATCCGCGGCCACAGCTCGTCTTGGATCACGCTTAGGTCCATAATTTAGAGACTAACATACTTGCTTGTAACGGGGGCCTACGCTGGCACGATAATTAAGATTGTCTCGTTTTTATGTTAATCCCCGATCTATGCACTACCGTCAGCGTAGTAGCCGTACGCCTGAGGTCCGTGAGAATTTTCCCGCCATGAAAGCAACCACAGCAATGACGAACGCTTGGATGAGAGCAAGCGGGAATGCCCGTGTTCTTTCTGTTGAAATTCCTGCGCGCCCCACTTCCTGTCGTGGAAGGCCATCATCAGGCGTTGGAAGTATCTGCTGAATAGTACAGTGTGCTGGGCCGCAGACATCTGCCATAGATGCTGGTGGAACCAGTACACGCTGCACTTTGGAGATGGCAAGGACCTGTCCATCCTTGTCCAATGCCTCCACAAAGCCTGCAGGAACATACTTTTGGCTCTTAAAGTGCGCCTCGAACCCATTCTTGTCCACCTTTCCGAGTAAGCTGCCCGTAGTATCGCTTTCCCGCTGTCCTTCTGCAGAATATATCTTCCAGGCTACGACTTCAGTAGCCCCGTTCCAGCTCATGTAAAAATGGGCCGGTTCCCCTTTGGCCCGTGCATAAAGGTACAAATCTGGTAGAGTGTTCGGAGACCCTTGCCATGGAGCTTTGACCACCCGGTAAACGTGTGCCTCCACGTCAACGAAGGCAACATCCAAGATGCGTTCACCATTGGGCGTGAATTCGCTGAACTCAGCGACTTGGCCCCAGCTCACGAATGTGTTGCCGTTTGGCAAAGTTTGTACAGTACCTTGATGGCGAGCCAGACCACCCTGAAATGGGAATCTTTCGTGTACCAATCGGGCGGTAGTGGGTGAAGTAGGGTGGTCAATCGTGATGATCGTCGCCGCGGAGACCTCTCGGGTCTGGGCGATGCCATTCCAACCATTATTGAAGAATGAGATGCGCAACTGGTTCCCTTCCTCTGATAGGATCCGAGCATCGTGTTGGGCAGAGAAATTGAAGCCTGCAACCTGCATCGTAGAGTTTCGTCCGCCCATCCGCCAGAGTATTGAGCCATCCGTTCCCGAAATCCGGTAGATGCAGTCTGTATGTCGCGCAGATACTAGATAGTCTCCGTTTGAGAACTTGTCTACAGAGTTTATGTGGCTGCGAGTTCTGTTAGGCATTGATCGTTACGGCCATATTCTTACTTACAAATAATCAAATGCAACGAACGAGGACCGACCACCGCCTGCGTTGGTATCGGGACTTAGGGAGGTTTCCAGAAGAGGCACATGATCCCAGGCTCTCCACTCGAAGAGCACCTTTCCACTTTCCAGGTCGATTTCTTGGAAGACGCTGTCCAATATCCAACCAAGTCCTTGCGTGATACCATAAGCGGAGAGATCGCCTTGCACAGGCTGAAAGCTGACAACTATTGCTTTAGAGCCTCCATCGAGAAGGTTGAATTCATGGAAGTCTAAAGCTGTCCCAGGCTTCTCCGCTTCAATAGTTCGAATTGGCCGATAGGCATCGTCGAGGAGGAGGATGTGTCCTTGGCCGCGGCCTCGCTCAGATTTGCCTCGAATAACCGAGAGAATGTGAGAGCCGTTCGCCAGCTCATGACGTTTCAGGTTGAAATAACCTATGTCGGCAAGATTAGGTCGGTAGCCTGACCAGACTAACTGCTTTATCTCGGATTAGCGACTAGCGTCACATCATCGGACTAAACCTACCCCCTTTTCGTCATAGATGTAGGGCGCAAACTGGCAGGCCCCTCCCCAAGTTGAGAATAGAAAGGAATCAACCGTGGATGTTTGCACTTCGTTCAAACGAATGTCTAATCTTGGTACGTATAAGTCCGGTCTCTGCTCAACGGGTCAGTCTCTGCGCTCAGAGCTGGGGATAATGTTTCCTTACTGAAAGATACGACACGCATTCTGGCATGGCGGAAGCCGTTGGCCCCGTTAGTAGAAACGTGAACACCAGAATGGAAAAAGAAACCAACCACATCTTGGACACCACTGTGGAGTTGACATTTAGTCATGCCTGCACCTTTAAGGGACCGTCTTTCTGTCATCTGATCAGCTATTTCCACGCGAGGCGTGCACTTGAGTCGTGCTCTGCACTATGGATCATCTCTTACCGAGTGATTTATCTTGGCGAATGATTCAAGTCTACAACACGCGTCATAACGTACTACACATGTCATGAATGTGGGTCTAAATTATATAGTACAAGGCCCGATCCGAATCCGAGTTCGATAACTTGTGGTTTCCGAAGCCACTTAATCTGAAGTAGTGCCGCACCCGCGCCTTTCTGCAGTCCTGAACTGTCCGTGCGGGAATCCCCTCGTATACAATAATAGATATCGTCATCTATCTTGGCCACCTGTATATAACTCTTGGATCACTCGTGGCCGAAAATCTCAGTATATAAGCGATCCCCTGCCAACACTTCGAATCTAGATTCCCGACCGACAAATCCCAATTATCACACCACCATGCGCTTCTCCACCACCGCCGGCCTTGCCCTCGCCCTTCTGCTCGGCACCGTTGCCGCTGCACCCATCGCAGTGGAGAGCGACGAATTCCACCTCGACTACATCTACACACAAAAGAAGGACGCCATCAAGAGAGCCGACGAGCCGGCTGGGGATATCCATCTCGACTACATCTATACCCAGAAGAAGGATCAGAAACGAGACGAGCCGATCCACCTCGATTACATTTATACGCAGAACAAGGACCAGAAGCGTGATGAGCCGCTGCACCCTGACTACATCTACACGCAGAAGAAGGATCAGAAGCGGGGAAATCGTCTTGTAGACGTCATTATTGCTGAGGGCGGCCCAGGAAACTAAGCGATGTTTAGGTGAGTGACTTCAAAAAAGCAGAACAGACGCTATTCTAATACTAACTAAATTAGTATAATGGTAGGCCCCTTGCACCCAAACTCAGAGTAGCTTAGCGGATTCGTTAAACCGTAGGGCTTACCGTAAATCAATAAATATCAACTGTTACCGCTATCTACCAATGCCGCTATTATTTAATTCCCCGCCACACATTTTTATAGCCGTGCCGACCGTGTTGGCCCCTGCTGCAGGCTGATTAAACCTGCTTCAGCCTGAGGCATTCTGCCTTAGAGCTTTTCGATCCGTGCTGGTGTTCTATCCTTAGCGTGATATAGCCTTCGTGCTACAGGGGTCATAACACTTTTTTCAATTCATGGATTGTCACTTTCATGGTTAGTTTTGAGAAGGAGACTATTTACACAGAACTGTTACACACACTACGCCCCACTTCCATGTACATGCACTAGTCCCTTTTGCTCTATTTACCGAACGCTTTGGACTTGAAACACATGGCAGGCATATGATTCATATTGATTGTTTCCAAACCGCCATGTCAGCAGATGGGTAATACGAAACAGCCTCGCCACGTTGTTTCACGTAGTCATTAATTACTGGACACATTACAGTGCTACACCCGTCAAGATCAGCTTTGCCACCCATCAGCATTGCATTTTATCTTCTGCTGATACGTATCAACTTTGCTCTGTCACAAATCAAGCTCGCCTTCCCTCAGAACGTCTCAAACTCGGAGACCCGACGCTTGCATAGGACCGCCGTCGAAGGGTCGGGCCTGAGTTCAGACTCCACAAGGCTCTTCCTCGCCCCATCGGCCAGCTTCCAATCGTACCTGAGCAGCAGATGCACGATCATGATCTTCAAAACATTGGCCGCCATGAACCGCCCCGGGCACGCAAACTTGCCGTGGCCGAAGCCAAAATGATCCGCGCTCGTCGTGACGAACTGTCCCTTGTTCTCCTGGCCGGGCTGCTGCCGCATGCGCAGATACCTGCGTCCGTCGAACCTCAGCGGGTTGGGCCCGTATATCTCTGGGTCGTGCATCACTAATGTGGGAAAGGCGGTGATGCAGCCTTTTGGCAGGTGTGTGCCATCGGAAAGCGTCACGGGACGCTCGACGCGGCGGTGGAGGGATGCTGGCGGGTTCGTTAGCAAGAGGTTCGGGTTGGCGTGCGGAGTGTTGGTTTTCTTACTTGGTCCGAAGTTGCTGATTCGCTGGCTCTCCTTCAGGCAGCTGTCTAGTAGCTTGAGCTTGTACATGCTCTGCTTTGTGAGGCTACCGTCCTCGGTCAGCACCTGGATCATTTCCTTGCGCAGATCGGGAATGATTTCAGGGGAGGAGAGCATGTCGAACATGAAAGCGTAGAGAGTCATGCTTGTTGTGTGAATGGCCGCGAAAGAGAGGAGCAGCTGGCCGTCAGTCACGTTATATTCCCTGCCAATGGCTGTTTCCGAGAACCACTCGAGAGCATCGTTGAATCTGGTCGCTGTGTTGCCGTCTTCCTCTGATACTCTCTTGGCGTGTTGTCGGGCTTCGAGCTCTGCCTTCACTATCTTGTCGGCATGAGAATATGACTGCTGGGTCTGACGCATCTCGGGAAGGAGACGGCAGACGATTGGACGCAGGAAAGATGGCCAGGAACGTAAAGCATGCACAGCTGCAGATGCCTCCATTGTGAAGTTGATCGAAATCGAAAGCCAATCTGGATCGCGACAAAGTGCGTCGCCGGTAAAGACTTTGGTTGTCATTCGAGCTGCGATCGGAAGAATGGTTGGAAGAAGTGGTATCGGAGCCCATTCTATGCCTCTTCGTTAGAGCAGCACGAAGGGGATTTCTGACGGGCATGCGTACCATCACCAATTCCCTGGATTGATTGCTTGAGTGCCTTTGACATTTCCGAAGATAGACTAGGTGTAAGCGGGCCTGGATATGTTATCAGTGTCTCTTCATCCACATTTCCTTCCAATGGCACACACCTATGGCGGTAGTCAAGTTCCTCTTGACCACGTCCTGAAAGATGCTATTCCTCAGACCCTTCCAAGGTTCCAATCCCGGATAATTTGGAAGAAACTCCTGAAACAGTCTCAGCACCCAGAAGCTTCTCACGGAAATCTAATTCAAGAGCGTACATGTTCGAGGAAGCCGCTCAAAGTCATGTTCCCATTATTCCGGACTTCTTCTATCAGAGGAGGTGGGAGGATGATCATTGGTCCGGTACCTGTGATAATCTGGAATGCCTTGCCGCGTGCCTGGTCCCTGGCTTAGCTCCATTGCTCATTGGGTAGGTAGATGGTTGGAGATTGCTTACTTGTTCATAGGCGTTCTTGATCCAGGTGCCACCATATGTGGAGTACTGTGCTTTTGTCTTCGTGAATGAAGGGTCTCCAGGCAGATTACCGTACAGCTTGAAACCAGGGAATGGCTTGCTCTCCGGCGGAATTGGAAGAGTGGTGATGAGAAAGATGAGAGATAGCACGAAAAGTATGGAACCTCCGTAGAAGCTGTAACAGCCTTCCAGGGTGAACAGAAGCGGATTTCCAAAAACGGAGGCTTCCATGGTTGTAAAAAGATCAAACGTGTGGTGTGGAACATGCAAGCATTGTATTCAAAAGAGATGTCGAACAGAATAAATATTGCGGCTTCATTGATATTAAATTCGAGATTGAACGGTGTTCATCCTCTATTGTCCTTTGCACCATCTCAGCCTTTGGTCATGCAATGGCCTCATTCGTATCTACGTTGCAGGATTTATAAGCACTTCTACCACCGTTCCACTACCCTGCAGCTCGGATGGAACCTGATCCCGCATCCGCCTTCGAGGCTTGCCTGACAATAGTTCTATAATACTTTTCAACCAGTATATTCTGTGCATGGACTATCTTCACGTATACAGCTCGTACTTGCTCGTCTCTGATTGGATATCGAGGATCGACAGCGAAGATAAATCGGATCCCCACAAGACATCCCCTGTTTCACTCACAACCGAGTCCACTTAAGCGTATTCCCAGTGGCTGTTAGTGTAGTAGAAAGCTTGGCATGCTCCGTGCACGGCCGTATTTGGCAATGCTTGCGACCGGAACGGATACGGATGAAGCCACTTGCCGTAGCACGATAGCATGTGGAAATTTCCTCCTACAGAATCGCATATAATTTCTCTCATGCGAATGTTCTGCGAGGTTGGCTTAGGCATTGCAAATCCAAAATATTGAATCAGCCTACAACCAGGTAAGCCGACGACCAGCCAACCCAGTCAGCATGACCGCGTATTCAAGATATATGCTTAGATTGATATAAAGAGGCAGGAAGGCTTCGAACTTGCTGTGAACCTCAGTCTAATCCTCAGAGATCCTCACAATCAACAATGTCCGGCACTGTCATCGTCACCGGCGCAGCAGGCGGCCTCGGCTTAGCGCTCGCAGAGAGTATCGTCAACCGCCCCGAAGCAGAAGCCTGCATCTTCACAGTCCGCAACCAGTCAGCCGCCAATGCAAAGCCTCTGCATACCCTCCGCGAATCCACTCAAGGAAAGACGGTCGAGATCCACGAGCTCGACCTCTCCAAAGCAGACGCCGTGCGCACCTTCGCCGCCGCCATCAACACCAAAGTCTCCAACAAACAGCTTCCTCCCATCCGCGCACTCATCCTCAACGCCGCTGCCATACCGATGATGGGCCCGCGCCAGCTCATCAACTGGAACGATGCAGGGGATCTGGAGATGATGTTCGCGGTCAACCACGTGGCCAACTTCTTGCTGACTCTGCTGCTGCTGCCCAGCTTGGACCCGGAGCATGGCCGCATCGTGCTGGTATCGAGCGATGCGCACCGCATGGAGAAGCTGGAGTGGAATCTTGAAGAGATCTCGCGGGGCGAGCAGGTGCCGGGCGCGGGTGATAAATGGAACGATGTCATGAGGCGGTATGGCATGTCGAAGCTGTGTCAGGTCATGTTCATGTAGGTGTTCCCGCCGGCTTCATCGTTGACAGCTACATTGGTATCCGTTACCCCATGAAATCCCTCGCTAACGTAGCTACGCAGGCACGAGCTGCAAGCACGCCTCGACGCAGATCCGCGCCTGAACAAGATCTGCGTGCTCGCCGTCAGCCCCGGCGCCATGATACACCCTAATATCATGAACAAGATGAACCCGTTCATGAAGTATGTTGTGGGACCGGTGGCGTCTGGCGTCTTCAAGGCAGTTTCACGGGTCAATCCGGATGGTGTCATGCGTACGGTGGAGAAGTCGGCAGCGCATGTGCGGAGAGCGGCGTTCGATGTTGAGGATCCGGAGCTAGGGAGGTATCCGAAAGATCTTTATTTGGATGGCGCTAAGATTGTTAAGCCACTGGAGGAGTCTTTCGATAAGGCGAAACAGAAGGAGCTATGGGACTTCAGCGTTAAATTAGCGGGGTTGACTGGACAAAGCATCTTATAGATTTGTTTCAGGAATATCCATTCCTTTCCTCTACTCCAGTTACAAACTCTCTACTCACTACAAATCCTCAATATTTGCTCTCCTAGATAATCGTATATTAGATATAGGGACATTGTAACAATATTATTTCGGTAATCCTGGTCCGCCTCTTACCTATGCTCCGGATGGCTACTAGATGCACCCCCGTTTCACTCATGACATCGGCTTCGGGCTGGAGGTACTGTAAAATGGCAAACCCAGAGCCCAAACTCAGAGAACAACATTCCACTACCACTCTACATTCGCCGTTTACGCTCTGTAAATAAAATCCTAACACGTGAAAAAGTGCTACGACTCTTGACTGACAAGGCACCTCAGATGTGCAAGACCGCACAAAGCTCACAGCACAACTTGGCAATGAAAAAATGCCATCTGCATTCGGTGTCAGAGAGAAGTGGATGCCACTACTGTGTGCGTCATCCGTCACATGCCGATGATGCGCGCGTAAGCGACCCCTGAACACGTCCCATGGTGGCTGAACAACCCTTTTCCATGTCTTGAGCGTGTACAGCCGTATACACGCATGGTGGCAATATCTAATGATGAAAGTGATGGGGAGTGTAGAGGAAATATGCATAAACATGTTGATAATGATGGCGGACGTGAAGTGTAAAAATATGTTTCCGATACGCGGTGATGGCATGTTGCAGAAGGTAGCAAATTCCGAATGGGTGCACTTGAAGTTCAGCTCGCGAGCATGGGCGATTCTGGGTTCTCGCATCTGTCTACAATCCTCGCTGTGGTGATCAATGGGCTTCATGTGCGTCAACAGCTAATGTTTCCGCTAAAGACTAAGCGTACCCGTTGGGGCTTAAGCAGAGGCACGCAAAAGTCAACGAACAGTCTAGTATCCTCTCCCCGCATTCCCCCGCCCCCACATTCCGGTTTTTCTTTCAGCTTGAATGACTGCGGTTTCCGTTTTCGCTTCCCTGTCTGTTTCCGTTTCATGAAGGGCGGGAGAATTTCTAAGACAGGCTAAGACAGGAATCCAAACCCAAAGGTCGTGAGATTTACGACTCGAGCCAACCTGGGCCAGATTTTTGTCTTCCACAACGACATTCTTATTTCGTCAGAGTTCACATGGATACGCGTTATTTTCCTATTGTGGTTCAGTTTCAATCCCTATCCAGTCGGTGCCGATTTCTCCCTGTCATTCCACTACCCCACATGGCGGAGAACTTCAAACATGAAAAATACTCTGCTACAATCAACACCTATAAATACAAGTACTCCCTTGTCACATCGATCAGTCAACAACATCCATTCGACCTCGCTGAACTACATCTAGTGACAATCCACGCTCAGGTAAGACTTTTTGATATTTAAAATGTCCCTTTCATATATTAATAAAGCTATAAGAAAGTATCATCATGTCGTCGACCAACAACCTCGTCTACCTCCGCTGGGATCAGCTCATTGAGCAGAGGTTCGGCATTCTTCGATCCATCATCGAGAACAGCGACAAGGAACTTCTGGCCGCTGTGGTTGCCCACGACCGCCTGAGCCCGGTAGATTGGCAGGCCACGCTCCACAACCATGTCCAGGGACCATCCACGGCCGCAGACAAGGGTCAGGTCTTGAACAACCTACGGGACCATCTCCTGAAGACCAACGACCAGCTCAGAGACGATACGAAGAGTATCTCAGACAGCATGGACACACTCGCGAACAAAAAGGATACCAGCACATGGGATTGGAATAATCTCCTTCTCCAAGCCATTGGGACCATGAAAAACACGGCACTTGATCAGTTGACACAAATGAAGATATTTGCAGACAATGAGATGGAAGGCTTAAGCCATGACGACCGGATCGCTGTCACGAAGATCTTCAACCAGGCATGGATCGCACCCACCGGCTTCCAGACCAGTATGGCGATTTATCTTATTCTGGCACAACAAAACATTGGCAACTGGACCAGGGAGCCGCGGAAGAACGTGAAGGACTTCCAGGAGACCTCGAAGAATGCATTTGAGCTTTCCAGAAATACCATCCAGGACGCCTTCTCATCAAACGGCCTACGTGGCCCATCCACGCTCGCAGACAAGGATGATGTCTTGAGGACCCTCAAGGATATTCTCCTGAAGACCAATCAGCTGATCCGACAGGACACGAATGAGATCTCGCAGAGTTTCGAGCAGCTGGCAAACAAGGGTGGAAATGAGGAGGAATGGGTCAAGGCCCTCGACGACGCCGAAGACCTCATGCAACACAAGGCACTCGACCAAATGGCGGAGATGAAGAGGTTCGCGATCAACCGCATCAACTCCGTTGACGGGAGATACCGCAACAAGGTCGGCGAAATCTTCGGGCATGCGTGCACCGCCCTCACCGGCTTCCAAGGCAGCGTCCACCTTTTCATCAAGGTGGCAAAGGGAACTGCTGACAAGTGGTACCGGAATCCGTGGGACAACCTCAAGATCTTCCAGAGGTCCACGAAGATCTGGTACGACGGAGCCGAACAGGGCATCAAGAGAGCCTTCCCGGACTACCTTGTCAGTGACAACGGACGCAGCGAGGACAGCCTTTCATCCATCCAGGACATGGCCACTCAGCTCCAGGGCATGGGCGTCGACAACATCACGATCATCCCGAAGGGTGATGGCTGGGCTTTGGAAATCGGCGCTGGTATGTAATCGTGCTGAACAGTGCAAGGCTGCAGCCTCTGCTGCATTTGCATCGAAGGTATCTCAGTAGCTTCAAAAATGACATTCTTTCAATCCATCGACAGGCATCTAGTGAGTGACAACGATCGTGAATTGACATGGCAGAGACTGATTCAGTGACATTTTATTCCGGTAAGTTCTCAGTCCTTTCCTCATTTCAGAAGCCCGAGAAACCATGTCACCGCGAGCGCAGCATCTAAGATGTCTGCCCCACCATCACTCTATGCCCTCATTGTCTTGATGCTGTCTTCCCGGGGTTGAAATCGGAGCGGACAATGGTTGTTGACATTATTGATGGCCCCAGTATTGCGGCTTTGTTGCGTATACCCAACCTGATTGGGAGAGGATGTATATATCTCGACAGTGATTTGTCGCGCGTAAACAGTCTCAAGATTCTATACTTATGGTACATATGCCCTCTGCGTTACACACCATTAAAACTATATATTCGATAACACCACCAACCCGAGATTCCTGCTGCCTTCCAAGAAGATAGCGGGTAAATATTATGTTAATCACCGTTGACCAACAGATAGAGAGAACATTCGCGAGCGCCATGCTAAACACATCTATAAAAGGTAATAGGACTGCGTTATTCGAAGGGTCCAGGGTTCCGTTCATCCTTAGTGACTACTACATTCAAAGAAGCATGTACATACAGGGATACAACTGAAGTGGGCGGGTGAAAGAGCTTTGAAATATGCTGACAGTTTTCTGTTGGAAGAATCGTCGCATTTCTCCTTCGCCTCTATTTTTAAAGTACACGATAGAGGGGCCGGCATGGCGCCTGATCTGTTGCCTGATATCACCGTTTTTGATTGGTCCGATGCGAAACTGGCCCCCAACACTATGCATGTAAGACGAATCATTTGAAGTGCCGCAGCTTGAACTCAATGCGCCCCACTTTGTGCCAGCTGTCGCGCGCCGCCGACACAGCTCCTCAAATTCTATTCTAGTTCTTTCGCAAAGCAATCTGCTTCAGACAACTCCCACCGCCCAGCGCACGCCACCTCCGTTATGGACCCTGTCACGGCAATAGGGGTAGCCTCCGGCATTCTGACTTTCGTCACTTTCAGCGGAAGCCTCATCAAAGGCTGGAAACAAATCCATGAGTCTGGCAGCTTGGAAGAAAATTCCTCTCTTGGGGACATCATCAGAAGGATGGAAACGCTCCATTCCAGATTGATCCCGCCGGATAATGATACCAAATCACTCTCAAGTGACGCGAAAAACCTGTGCGAGCTTTCCAAAGATTGCCAGAAGGTTTCAAACCGGCTTCTCGAACTGCTGGGAAAGATGAAATCATCTGACTCCAAGCGCGGCGTCCGTGCGAAATGGCAAACCTTAAGCGCGACGTGGAACAGTGTCATCCACGACAAGGACAAGCAGCAATTAGAAGAAGAGCTTGCGAGGTGCCATCAGCGCCTTACAGCCGTCCTGGCATTTCTCACGAGGTTGGTTACGGCCCATGTGTTCAGCCTTGCCATCCTTCAGCTTCTCTCATCTGCTAACACGTGGGAAATTTCCCCCTCCCTGAATGCAGGACAAAGCTTGAACAGCTGGAAAGACTAGTGAGAGACAACGGCGAGAGATTTACACAGCTCCAGACGAATGTCAGAGAGCTCAATATTGAGCTTCGGAAACGCGCAATGGATGAGGAAACCCGGGACCGTATCGAACGTCTTGTCAGCGTACAGGAACAAACAATCAAGCAAATTGGACACGAGCGTGTCTTAAAGAGCTTGAGGTACAGTGACATGCAGAAAAGGAGCGATAATATCCGTCAGAGACTGGAGGAGATCAATGAAGAGCAGGATGAAACGGGTGTAACATTCCGGTGGATACTCGACCAAGGCGAAGAAACGGCAAATAATTTCGATGACGATGACGAGATGGATAGTGATGATGGAAAGGCTGAAGAGAGTGAAAAGTGGATAAGGGACAGGGCACGAGAACGCTTTACAAAGTGGCTGTCAACAGATGGAGAAAACGTTTTTCACATATTGGGGAGGTTCGGCTCCGGCAAGTCAACTTTGATGCAGTTCCTGAGCGATAGTCCACGCACGGAGGAAATTTTGCAAGTGTGGGCAGGTGAGATATTCCGGTCCACTATCGTATGCGATGATGCCAAACTGACAAGGTTTTAACAGGAGATAGACGTCTTGTAAGGGCAAATTTTTTCTTCTCTACGTTGATCGGAGGGCTTCAACAGGTGCTTGCTGGTCTCCGCCGCACCTTATTATACGAGATCCTCAAGCAATGCCCCGAAATGACACCCGAGGTATTGAGTAAGGCCTGGGAAGAAGCAATCAGCTTGCCCTGGCAGCTGGGTACCACGGTTGAGATTCGCAGCAAAGATATATCTGCAGCACTCCGCCAGGTCATCCGCCGCTCGCATTCCTCAAAAACATGTTTCTGCTTCTTCATCGATGGGCTCGATGAGTTTTACGATGAAGACGGTCTCGATAAGCAGGACCTGGTTGACCTTCTAAACAAGTGGATCACGGATTCGAAGGGAAACCTCAAGCTCTGTGTTGCCAGTAGGGAGGAGCCCGAATTCAAGTTTTCTCCAGAGACCACACTTAGGCTTCACGATCTCACGCATTATGACATGAGGCGCTTTGTTCAGCAAAGGCTACACGGCAAAGTTAGTTCGCACATGGAGAACCGACTAGCAAAGATCATACCGGAAAAAGCCCAGGGAGTCTTTTTGTGGGTGGCTCTCGTCACCCGCGGTGTCCGCGAGGAGACGAAAATTGGCGGCTCACCTGAAGATATTCTTGAACAATTCCCACCAGGTCTAAGACCCCTTCTGGATCGCACCATTGAATCTATCCCTGAGCAGCACAGGTTGAAAGCGTACCTCAGTTTCGACATGCTACTCCTGTTGCAGAACAGTCTCGCTATGCGGAGTCTGCCAATCCTCGCCTACTCGTTTCTCGAGGACTACTGCAGAAATCCGGAGTTCTCAAAACAAGATGCCGGCTCATGGGAGCAGGATGATGATGGTGCTGTAGAGAAAAGGATTGGATCGGCACGAACCCAGCTCTATGGATGGTGCAAAGGCCTGCTCGAGCCACAAACCGACGAGTACGGGAAGGAATATATCACTTTCACCCACCGATCGATCCGGGAATACCTTGAAACAGCTGTTACTAAGCAGCAGCGTTCTCGTACGCTTGGGCATCATGCTGCTGGCAACGCACTCATCCAGTTGCTGATCGCCGAGGTCCGATCCAGGATCTCACGAAATAGATGGGGATACAGTTACAACAAAGCATTGACGCGTCTAGGACTGGAGCAACTCTTCGACAGTAGACCATTCGAGTTTTTGGAGGCTTTACATTTTGTTATCGAAAAGGCCGCTTCCAAATATGGGCCCGAACGTCGCAGCATTCACTACAAGCCGAGCCTTTGGACACCTCTTGATTACATGTTTGAGGAAAACGACTATTCTTACCCAACTTGGAGGCTGGAATGTGATCCAACTGCCACTGAGACCATCTCAGAATTCGAGATGCTCCTATTTCGGTACTTTCGGAACAGTCGCTTCAGATTATTGGGGGCTTCAGATTCAGCCTTCCTCGATCTGCTGCTAAAGAAAGGTCGAAGCCATTTGAAGACGAAGATACCGTTATTTCTAGACTTTACTACTCAGTACAAGGTCAGGAAGACGGAACACATCGACTTGAGCATATGGCAGCACTATTTGCTTGCGGAAACCGACTCGAGAGTTGCCGAACCTGCGGGTTCTGTCGAGTATTTTGATCGTTCAAAACTCGACCAAAACTTCGCTCTGATATCTGAGAGCTTTCTCAAAGCTGGTGCCGATCCTCATATCTCAGTCAATGTCACAAAGTGCGAAGAGTCCGGAAGGAAAACGTCTGAGGGGGTGAATGGCGAAATAAACTTTGAAATTGGCAGAGATAAAACGACAGTCACAGTTCAGTTCCGCAGTCCGCGGGGGTGGGGGCGAATTCGCAAGAATTGGTCGCTAGAGGACATCATCAAGAGCCTCAAGACACCGAACAAAGATGTCATCTTAGAGCTAATTGACAAGAATACCCGTATGCTAGAAGATGCGGAAGGGGTCTCAGACTCTGAGAAAGAGCTCCAGGATTCCGGACACATCCTCGAACTCTTGGATGAATCGAATGCAGGCGAGGTCCGGTCGACATGGGTTCCGTTAATATCCATTTCACCAGAACACGTGTTCGGATTTGCATTGGGTGAGTCGGGGAGTTTGGAGTATTAAGTGTGGGTATTGTCTGACAACGAATACAGGGTTGCTTTCGGCGCTTCTTGTCTCTCTATTGATTAAGATCCTTGCATGATGCCGGACATAGCCTAGGTGGCTGAGTAAATCTCAACACCGATGCTCAAATACCGCGATTCAACGTCGTATATCCAATCATTTCGATCTACCACGCGCATACCTCAGCACGGCTTTCACTATCAGACAATCAAGTAGATTGTAAATGATAAAGAATGTCCCCCAACGCCCTCTGCGTACCTTATTTTCAAGATTTTGAAACTTTGCTCACAATTACCACTTCACTGACGGGATTGCACCTTCGTCCTTGATTGAACGTTGGTGTAGGTGCTATGTGATACTTCAAAACCTGCTGTAAGGATTTTATGTCCTCAGCTACATAAATTGACGGACTTTTACCAAATATTAAGGAGTGAAGGTATATCCCAGGTGTTCCGAAAAGCTCAGACCCATCTCCTCGCTGCTTTCCCCCTACGTTACTTTAACATACTTATTGAACAAAGCATAATAATCCTATAAACGAGTGTCAAAGCTTCGAAAATAATGGAATTCCCTTAACCGCCGATCTCGTCAATGGTGACAACACCGTCGTTGTTCTTGTCGTGCCTACACCATTGAGTTAGCACTGTACTTCCACCGCCGGGACAATGTATCAACAGACTCCTTGAACAGCTGAGTGACTGTCGGATCATCCGCCGGAACACCGACAAATGCCGCAAACTGTGGCTCGGTAAGCTTTCCGGTGCCGCCGGAAGCCTTGTTGAAAGCGTCGGTGGTCTCAGCATCGGCAGCCTGCCTTTCCATCACGCGTGACCGAGTATTGCGGCAGCCTAGGATGAAATGTTAGTGTTGGGTCTCTCCTCACTATAGATTAGGCAACGCACCGCCAGCGCAGTCACAGCCTAGCCAATTGCACCCCCCTTTGCCGCAGTACGGGGTGCCCACGGTGCCGTCCCTGCACCTGCCATTAACTTTGTAGCAGCAGTCCGCCAGGGCGAACGGAGTCAGGGCAGCAAAGATGGTGATGATGGTGGGGAAATACATGGTTATAGTAGATAGATTGCCTTGTTCAATTGAAGGAGGTGCTTGTCTGTTTGGGTTTCAAACTCTGGGCGGAGCGTGCAGCGCCTCCCTTTTATGTTCCAGTCGCTGTGTACGTACACCTTAGCAGACGGTCTGCAGCAGAGCCCCGGAGTAGAAGAGTGAAGTCAGAATGTGCTTGAAAACCCAATCGGTGGTTCGCATTTCCAGTAAAGTGCTGGTGGTGCTGCGATGCCACTGTTGGCTGTTGAGATCAGGTTCACGATCCCGCATTCTCGTCTCCACTTTCCATCGTGTTAGCGTCACAGGTGTTCTAGATGGCATACGGGCGAACTATTTGCCGTAGCGATCACGATGAGACGGCAAGGCAGATCGGAATGAAGGCGACTAGGCACGGGCGAGTATAGATAGACGGCCAACGAGAACGCAGCAGTGTCACGCCTCGCTTTTGCATCCTCCAAAGCCAAACCGTGGCTCAAGAGATGAATTCGAGGTGTTCTCAATGCATGTCTGACGTCGATGTGTGTCAGCGGAAGTTTCCGCTTGCCAAGGTCGAGACCGCAAGGTTTGGGGAAGGCAAAGCTTGACTTACTTAATAGCGTAGCACTAACGCTTCATGGTGGCTTACAAAGCGCGGGAGCTATTAAGCGGGCGAACGAGAGCGTCTGTCGGAAACTTACTCAGTAGCTTGATAAGCCGCTTGTGGAAAGTGTTCTAGCGTGCCCAGGTTCGTTAAATCCCCGGCCTTTTGCTCCGCCCTATAGCAAACTGCCGTAATGCATCAATTAAAAATCTGAATGTTCCCCATCTCTAGCGGAGTGCGAATGTGGTAATGGCCAGCTCCTATGACATTTATGCCAAGAGCGCCAAGCCTTTGTCGTCACCTTGCGGTCTTACTACTAGAATCTACTCGTTCCAGCCAACGACTTGACAATAATTGACCTGTGAGACGGCTCAGCTGCACTGCACCGTTCGTTTCTTGCTTGGTAGGGCATCCTCTGATCTGCTGTGCTGTTACCTATCTGACACGACATCAGAATTATTGAAGCTGGAACACCGCTTCACCGCTATCCTCAATAGCTCGACGTCCGAAAAGGCCTTCATTCCGTCGGAGATACGTTCTAGAATTGTCCATAAGCAATCAAGAGCTCCTACTGTGGTTCTACCGGGTGAGAATATTCGGGACTTCGATCAATGCCGTCACAACTACGAAGAAGTGTGCTTCTAGTTCCAACAACTTTTGCTAAATCTTGGATCGTCGGTGCCATCTATCCTTTCCTCTTAGCCCACTTCCTAGGTCATCTCCCAGGTCCTTCTTGGTGCTCACCGCTTTCCTGATAAGCGGTCTTTGCAGAGCTAATTGGGCAATTTGCCAAGATGATGAATCCTTCCATCGAAAATGAGCTCCGATGAGTTTTCTAGAAGGTTGTCCAGGTGAACGCCACTTGAAGATATGGATCTTCTAAGCCTAGCTGGTCTGTCGACTTGCAAGACATTCGGAGCGGGGTCCGCCAGAACATCGTTTCCCAGTATGGCTTCTCCTCCGTCGCTAGTGGTTCTGTCTGCCGGACTTGTCGAATCTCTAAGAGGCATGAGGCCGTGATTTCTCTCCTCCAACTCGGTTATGTCGGCATCATGAGCCCCGGGTCGTCAGTCAACTCAGTGGTAAAGGCATTCGGTGCCATTCCTTCTCCCTGTAGTAAACAGCCCAGGAGTGCTCATCTGAGCCAGGATCGACCAGTCGAAGGCACCACATGCGATTTGCCACCTGATCAATTGGATGGTGGCCATCACTGGCCTTTCAGCTGCGGCTGATAGCTCTGACATCCCGCTGGAATACATAGGCTTGCTGGATGTCTCGAACCTCCTGTCAGACTCCTTTGAAAGAGCTTGGGGCTTCGGGCTGGCGCCACAGTTATTAGAATTGTAACTAGAGGGAAGACGAGCCGAGACTGGGTCGTAAATGGCGCCGTCGAGATCGAAGAAGTGTCGGGGAATCACAGTCCGTTTGATGGAGGGACCAAGTTGTAACACCAAGCTGAACGGCCCCACAGCCGGCAGGATTGAATTTCTCAAAGAGGAAAATGGTTATGGTCTTGATCGTAAGGATCAGTTCTCTTTTGCTGCATGTTTGGTTGCATCGTGGCTGGCTGAAGCACCAATTCACCGACATACGTTCTCGCTCGAGCATATGTTGTAGCCTGATGATTTAGCGCTGCATTTACACTTAGCGTCTTCAATAAACAGGTTTTTGGTCGATAACTCCTTAGCCTTGACGGGTTTCCCTAGAGTGGCAGAGATTCCAGGTGTCTGTATGGAAATTCCCATGCATGGCGGGTGCGTCGTTCATCTCGCCCGGCTGCAGTAAGAAGTCAGTGGTCATCAGATACCTCAAAAGATCTGAAGTCCCATACGTGGGGCTATGGAGACAAGTGATGAAATGTCCTAGTCTGGAATTTAATATTCATCGTCGCCGGTTTGTTTTGAACCGGAACTTCGTTGTAGTAGAGTGGGGATTTTTTGTTTAGTCTAATAATGGCAATAGGTTGCAGTAATAACTTGATTGCAAGAGAGCAGATGGATGTCTCAATACTTACAATGCAGCCATGCCCGTTACTTCCAGGCATTGCAAAGCAGTTCCAAATTTGCAGCATGTCTCTGTCGTTTCATTTTTTCGGGTAAGTTACATGTCTCCAAAAACGAGACTGTTAAACTGCTTAAAATTGAACTGACATTCCTTATCGTTGGGGCCAGGCCCATCAAATTCTTCCAGTTGCGATGACGTTGAATTTAGGGCGACAGTCGTCAGCAAGAACGCAGGGCGCATCACATTTTCGAATGAAACTGTGGGATAGATTTGGATACACCTATTTGGTTTTGACGAATATCTTTGAGCTACATTCAATGTCATTGTAACAGGATGGTCCATACTTTTTCCTAAGCAACACGTTCTCGGGTCAACCCTACAACGGATGCTCGGCTAAAACCTACGAGCGGAGGGCCGGCCAAAACCTACAGAACATGTAAAATCGACATTGCACCACCAGAAAAGGCAACCACGTTCAAGCCGCTGTACAAAAACGTCATGGTACTCCCTGGGATCAGCCGAGTTACCAAATAAGAAGATCAAAAAGAATGAGTGAAAAGTGCAATCACGTGCGAGATGAATGACTCAGCATTGTCGATAAGATGGACCACCTGTCACACCATCGCTTGGCTACTTTCTTTCCCTCACCGTCGCTTTATTCGCCGCCACAACTTCCCAACATTCCCGCCATGGCACCGAGCGACGCGGATACAGTTCACACTCCCCTTCTGTCCAATACTCCTTCCCCACCAGACAACACGCTCAGCCAGAATCCGCCGGCCGAAGATGACGTTGCCGCAACTCCGCCGGCAGGCACAGAAGTCGAGGTGCCAATGGCGGTGCGGAAGCGCCTCTACGTCTCGCATTTCCTCTCAACATGGAATTCGCGCGTCTTTGAGTTCGGTGCCGTGCTTTACCTCGCGTCCATCTATCCTGGGACCTTGCTGCCGATGTCGGTGTATGCGTTGAGCCGGCAAGCATCGGCCATAGTCTTGTCTCCGGTCATCGGGCGATTCATCGACAACAGCAACAGGCTCAAGGTCGTGAGGCTGTCAATTGGTGAGTGTCCCACTAATTGGTGAATTTTTCATATTCTGATATAATTGGCAGTCCTACAAAGATTTACCGTTGCAACTTCTTGCGCCCTCTTCTGGTTCCTGGCCACAGGATGGAGCTGGGTCAAGGCTCTGCAGTCCGGCGCACTGGCTATTCTGGCAGTGCTTGCTTGCATTGAGAAGCTTTGCGCTATTATGAACCTTATTTCAGTTGAGAGGGACTGGGTATGTTGGAGACAGTACTCCCAAATTTCATGTCGTTTGCTCACCGCTGCTGCAGGTCGTTGTGATTGCCGAAGAGAATGAAGGAGCTCTGAGAGGTACGGTGCCCTCTTGTAACAACACATTAACCACACTAACTTCAATGCCAGTCTTGAACGCACAGATGCGCCGAATTGACCTCATTTGCAAACTTGCCGGACCATTCTTCATCTCCATCCTCGACGGCGTATCAACCGAAATCGCCATCCTGGTCAACCTCGGCATGAACCTCGCCTCCATCCTCATCGAGTACTTCGCCATCGCCCGAGTAAGCCCGCCCTCACCCCAACCACACCTCCTCCTTCCTCACTAACCCACCACCACCGCAGGTCTACCAAATCGTCCCCGCCCTCCAACAACCCAAATCCTCCTCCTCCTCCTCCACTCCCCACTGCCCCCGCAGCAATGGCCTCCTCCAAACCATCACCCACGACCTAACAACCTACTTCCGCCACCGCGCTGTGCTGCCCTCTTTCGCAGGGGCCCTGCTCTACCTCACCGTGCTCTCCTTCTCGGGCCAGATGGTCACGTACCTCCTCTCCGCCGGCTTCAACTCGATCCACATCGCCATCGCGCGCACCGTCTCCGTCGCCTTCGAGCTCTCCGCGACGTGGATAACGCCGCGCGTGATGGCCCGCATAGGGCCGATCCGGACGGGTATCTGGTTCGTCACGTGGCAGTCGCTGTGTCTGGCAGGTGGTGCGTCTGTGTTCTGGGGCGTGCAGGACAGGCCACTGGTGGCGGCGGGGGGCTTGGTCGCGGGGTCGATTTTGAGTCGGGTGGGGTTGTGGGGGTATGATCTTTCGGCGCAGGTTATCATCCAGGAGGTACGTTGCCCGGTTCCCCTTTCATGCGGGCGTTGTTAACTTTTGGCACCACAACAGGAAGTCGAGGCCGACCGCCGCGGCGCCTTCTCGTCGGTCGAAGCGTCCTGGCAGAGCGCCTTCGAGCTGTGCTCGTACGCGTCGACGATCGTCTGGGCGCGGCCGGACCAGTTCCAGTGGCCGGTCTTGCTGAGCTGTGTGGCTGTGTTCAGTGCGGGCGGGCTGTATGCGTCGTTTGTGCGCGTGCGGAGGGGACATTTGCTGCATTTCTCGAAGTGCATCGAGCACCGGCCGGGTAAGGGAAGGCAGGGGCACGACGGGGCGCAGGGGTATGAGAGGCTGGTGCAGTCGCCGAATGTGTGAAGAGGGGGCTTGTGGTTGATGAGTGCGGGGAGACTGGGGGCTGGGTTTACCCGGGGAAGGACGGCGGGGAAAAGCACGCTGCTGAAAAGGAGCTTGATTATTATTAAAATTACTGGTGATGCGGCTGGACTGGGCGCGAAGCTGAGGAGGTGAACGGGTGATGTATTGAGCTACCCGAAACAAAGCGCGAAATACCCCCTCGACGATCGTCCCTACCAACACCGGCAGTCATTAGAATATTGAAATCAGTGCTGGTTGGCTATACCGTGCGCGCTGTATTGCTTCCACAATCACAAGCACTTACATGTGTGAGTGAAATTTCTTGAGCGGAAATCAATGTCTGGTTGTAGTTGATGTTGGATCTAGACGCACACGAAAAGTGCTAACTCGAGTTGGTGTTGGGGCTAGATGAAAATTGAGTTGCTAAAGCTACTGTTAGTAAGTGAAATTGCTGAATCTGTTGTTAGCGCGACATGTCCGCACCTGCAAACAGGCCTGCTTATTGGATCGATTTGGAACCCCGCTGTCCTTGCAAGCGGGTTCAATCGAGACCCCGGCTGCAAATCACCCTTTCTTCCAGAGCCGCTTGCGTCAGCCAGCAGAACCTTAATTTTTATGCGGGGTAAATTCCCTCATGCGGGTAGTGGGCAAGGGACTGTTACTTTCTAGTGACTGCTCTAGCGCCATCACGCAAGCCTGACTTTATTCAGACACATACTCTTAAATGAAACATAGCTATCAGTTCGCAATTGGCTTGAAAATTGTTGCTTAGAGTCGCCTGAGTAGGTCATGGTGATAGTAAAGCGCAAGAAAAACGAGCCATGCAAGGCATTTACCAGCGGGACTGCTATTTTTAGTGCTTAGTCTGTGACGCGCATGTTCCATGCGAAGTTGAGACACCCCTTGACCGACCTCTTTTTCCATCTCTTGCAGAAGGTCTACCTCATCCCTTAGAGATCCTGTCTTCCATCATACGGAAACGTGAAAATCGAGCTCAGCTATTGAATATATAAATGGTCGAGAGGCCTGCGTTCACTCACTCATTAACCATCAATCCAAGAAAACCAGCTCTTACATCACAAAACAAACTTCAACATGCGTTATTCAGCCATCTTTGCTGCCGCTTCTGCCCTCCTCCCCTTGGTCAGCGCCGACTGCTGTAGTGCCGGCAAGTGTCTGCAACAAATGGGATGGGATGACGAAGGGTGGTGCGCCAAGTGGGCATGTGACGATGACACGCAGGGTACCCCCTGCTGCGGCTATGGCAGCTGCAACATCTTCTGTTGCAACTGCGACGGCGGTATGTCGCAACCTGAGGCTGCATCGGGATTTTTCGCTAACATGGTACAGGATGCCGCCGAGCTGGAGGCGCGCCAGCTGGACGCAGAAGCGACATGTCCCCCAGAGACCCTGAATCAAATGGCTCCGACGAAGCCTTTGCTGCTGCCGATACTGATAAGTCTGGAAACATCACCTTGCAAGAGTACACCAACTACATGAACGTTGGCAGTGATTCCGTGAGCCACATCGCCTGGTTCCTGAAGTAAGTAAATATTCGATCTTTTTTGGATTGCTGCTAAATGATTCAGGCACGACAAGAACGACGACGGCGTCATTACCCCGGATGAAGTGTCGCGTGGTTAGAGTCCTGCAACTACTCTGCCCGCTTGCATCGAATGACGACTCTCACCGAATTGAGAAATGATAGAGCACTTGCACCCTGCATCGGGTGTTATGGGCCAAGGTATGCAGTCGTGGACTTCTGGTCCAAGTCTGAAACAGGTGGAAATATCTGTCCAGAAATCAACCATGTTTCAAAGGGCAGCCCGCAACTCTATGTCACAGTTCATAGTCTGCATCAGAATACATTCCCTATGAAGTCTTATTTTCTTTCATCTTCTGCAGATGCCGTTTGTGCTTTTGGTGCTCATAAACGTCTCCTCCTGCTCAGTGCTTATCTAGGACTATTCTGGAACATTACATCTAACGACTCGCCATTCCACAAAACCAGACCTAGGATTGAACAGAGATCGGCCTTTGAGCGTGGCCTTGCATTCATGCGGGGAAACGTCGCATGATCCTGGTGGTTAAGGACGTCCAGATTTGCCACAGACTGCAACCCAGGATAGAAAAAGCTCCGAGGCTGGGGGCCGATACAGATGAAACAGCGGTGTCCCGGGATCAGCTTTCAACGTAGTGATGGCCCTTCTGTGTGCATGCTTTCGGGAATCAACTGGGGAGCCACGTGGGGGCGGGAAGTATCCCAGTTCAGTGGTGCAAGGAGGTGGAGGGTTGCTTTTACTCTTCAAGCCCAGTAATTGCACAAATCCTTCCAGAATGCATTTAACTGATTCCATCTTGCTATCAATATTTGTTCGGCCGTTATCTTCTATTGAGCAATCCATCCCATACTCATAATTTAGCTGGTGGTCTGGGGGACACCAGTGCAACCAATAGCAATACCCTGGGCGAACAGACCGCCAGCCACAGGAATGAAACCAGCAACAGCCTTCGCAATCTCACCCTGGATACCGCAACCACCAGTCTCAGGGTTCTTCGCAGCACTGATGCTGATAATCAGATCATCAGCCTGCAGCTGGTTGTCGATGTAGGCAGTAACGCGCATCTCGGAGGGGACCTTGTAGCCGGTAGTCTTGATGCTGCACTCGACCTGGCTGGCGATGTCGGACGCGTCCTTGCACGCGTTCTCACAGCTGGTGGCAGCAGCCGGGCCGCACGCGGCATTGGCGTCACCGGCGGTGCCCTCCTGCCAGGTGAAGCCGGTGCAGCCGCCGAAGACGTCGTACTTGTTGCGGTCGGCGATGTTGCGCAGCACCTCCCACATCGACTGCACCAGGCCGTCGCGCATCTGGTTGACTTCCAGGCCGGGCGTCTGGCCCCACGCGCCGTTCATCTTGATCGACACGGTCAGGTCCGGGTCGCTGTCTTCCTTGGAGGTGCACGGGTTGTTGTCCGTGCCCGTCGACTTGTCGGTGATGACGGACCGCTCGTTGCCGGCTGTGTCGTAGATGGTCTGATGGGGGGTTAGTTGGGTTCGTGCAGAGGTCGAGGTGGGGGCAGACGTACCTGCCAGGTGGCGGCGAACAGGTCCATGTTGCCGACGTCGATCATGTTGTCGCTGTAGCGGACATCCATCTGAACTTCGGCGGCGGCCTGCGAGGCCAGAGCCGCAATGGCGAGGAGGACGGCGTTGTTGGAGGTCTTCATGGTTGCTTGCAAAGAGTGGCTTTCCGTGGCGGAGTGTGTGGAAAGAGGGTGTGCAGTTGATGGATGCTGATCCGTCACTGCAGGCTGGATGCAGGGCTTTATAGAATTCGCGCTCTCTCGGAATGTCGTTGGCCTCACCGTTAGGCTTGGGCAGACAAGTTAGCTTCAACCTAGTGTGACTATTGATGTAGGGCCTGAAAGCACAGAGCTTGTGGGATGAACCATTTCTTGGGGTACGCCAAGATATCATATCTCTTGGTCTCACAAGACGTGGTGCTCTGCCTTGCGGCCAGCTGGCCAGGAACCAATTCAGCGAGTCAAATAGCGCGGTTTATTCAGGGAAACATTGGTGTTCTGCTGTGCGGATCTGTTGATCCGTGGTGGCCTGTTTCGATTTGCGGTCAAACAATTGCTCACTAGCGTTAGTCCGGAACGCCTTTGCCGAGTACGAGAGAAGGCGAAGTTGCAGGCACAGCGTAGAACCCCCTGAACCTCGAACAAATTGGTAGCCTTATTCATTCCTTACTGACTCTTGAATTTCAGAGCCAAGACTAGGGCGCCCGCTTACCAACGACTCCGCTGCCGATCATTCGCTCCCGCGCGGCGACTACCGAAGAAGCTCCCGATCAAGCACGTTAGTCAAATGCACGGGTCCTTTCTAAACGCTATCTCTTAGATCCAGCGTTTGGCCTAATAATAGCTAAATTGCGCTCCGTTCATTGATAAGGGGAACTTCCACGTTGTTTAAGGCGAGAGGTGGTTCCGCAGGTGAAAAGTCCCAGTTCAAACCAGCGAGTCATATCAAACTTACGGTGGAGACAGGCATCCACAACCCGAAGCGACCGCCAAGAAATATGACGTACACATCCTTATACCACGAGGAGCTCTCCTTACAAGGCGTACTGTGCTGCCCCAAGTAATTTCGGCAAAGGCTGACGGTTGGCTTAGAGAACTGGCTCTAGTCTACAAATGGAACAAGATTCAACGGGATCCACCCCCGCATTACTCGCACTCAACGAGACAACCGCGTGTGGATCTGTAGATGATTCATTGATCGCCAGAAGGAGAGTCGGAGAAGCGGCACAACGCTAAAATCAGGGAAACAGATGGAGAAAATGTAGTACCTTATCACCACCAAAGTGAATGTTGAGAGTCAAGAGACCGAGTCCCACAATCACCGCTCTTGTCGCTGCCTGAGGGCAGCCCCTTTGACGGCTCATGCCGCGACATACCACTAGTGTGCCGCTCCTGCCGAACGTCCTTCCGGCTTGACTGGACCGGCACTTTCAACGAAAACCCCATTGAATACCTCGTCCAGCGCGAACATTGTCTGCACGATTGCGAACGGCATTTTGAGCTCCTGGATTAGCCTATCCTGTGATCGAACTGCTTGTTCGTGTTGCTCTTCTAGAGCTGGAAGCTCTCTTTGACTGCCAAACCGAATCGGCAAATAGCCTCCTCAATGCTCCCGAATGGCGCTGCAGCATCCTTTCATTACCCAGGTCAAGGCCTGCCTCAGGGCGGATCCAGCTGCTTCGGATGATCAGTGAGCCTTTTTCTACAGATCTGAGGAACAAATCCTCCCTCAGTTCTGTGATGCTCTTGCTCGACGTATGTGGATGCTTGCGACAGTCAGCCTCCACCCAATGCTGTAGGAATCATCGTACCAGTAACCAGTATGTATCCAAACGGAAAGAGACCAACTCACAAACATGCCGGCCATGGGCGGGTTCCGGTTGACAACACTGGGGAGATACTTTTCACAAGCACCCACAATCACATTCCGCCGCTTCGCATACTCCTCCCGGATGTGGATCAACCAGTCAACATAGCCCTCGTGGCCCCACGTCTCATCCAGCAGTTTAAACAGCATCAGCTGGCTGGGCCCCCCTGCGTCGACAATTCCGCATGCTTTACACACACCGCTCAACCAGCTCGTCGTCCGACGCCACCACCCACCCACCCGGACGCGACTCCCCGGCGCGGCGACCTTCGAGAACGAATCGAGCCGCACAGCCCGTACCATCCACATCCATGCTCTCAGCCAGCATGCGCAGCGTTATCTCGAGCGCAGACGTGCTGCCGACGCGCGCTCATGGCGACACCTCCCAATCACGGTAATGGCGGATCGTGTGCACGCTTTCCGTTGTGCTCTCGGCAAGCCAGTGCGGCCTTGGTGGGTAGTTGAAGGCGGTCGCGATGTTGTAGTTGGACGTGCCGGCGGCCGTGTCGTGCTGTCGAAATGGCCGGGGGAGGGCGCAATGAAGGTGGGGTCGTCGAAGTGGAAGTATTCTGGTGCACAGAGGCCGCCGAGGGAGATGGTGTCAGGCTGGCTGAGGTGGGTGGAGACGCCTTTGATGCGGGAGGGCGGTGCGGGCGAGGCGATTCAGGGCTGAGTCTGGCTGTTGGGTTGTTTCGTTGGTTTTTTCGCTGGAGGATTTCTCGGTCTATGACGAATGGATTGGGTGTCTCTGCTGAATGAAGTGATATGAGTACTCAACGGTCTATTTCTGTGCTAATGGCTTATGAGCACGGGAGAAAAATTTAAAATCCTCGCTTCGCGATGGCGCAGCGGTTCTCTATTGCAATTTTTCGGCCTTCCTCCGCCGTACGTAGATGTCTTCCAGGTCCATAACCTGACTGCGCCTATTGCGATCGAAGTAGAAACTAGAGGAGCGTCGCCAGTGGTGGTTGTCTGGGGAGGCATTGGGGCTGGGATGAGAGTTTGTAGCACTGTGAAATAGACGGTAGGAATGCAGTCACAATTCTAGAACGGAGTGCACATTACCAATTTTAAGCCCAGGCCTAAGGATGCTATGGTAAACCGAAACGTGAATTCCGATGACCCTCGTGAGCAACGCTATCGCCAAAGAGGCAGAAATATCCGTCGGATCTTTTGAAATTGAGCCATGCCTAAACAGGAAAGCTTTGCCGGACCATCACAGCCATCCCATCGTACACCGTCACTGACTGCTATTGAGAAGAATAAAATAAAACGTCGGCACGCTTGTTGCGCTTCCAGTCTATTTTTAAAATGACAAAGGGCTTTAGACGGCTGGTTTTGTGGCTTTGGTAGTCATTTGCTTCGCATGCTAACTTCTCAGTAAATGACAGTTAATACTTGTCATCTTTACCACATCTCCCGAATTCCGTAAACGACATATTCAAAGTGAAAATAAAGATATTTGCTGTAGAGTGTACATACTGCCCAGAGTTCGCACGCCTCGCGCCTCCCGAATGATCTCAAAGATGACTCAGTCTGGCAATTCCAAGTGTCTACGACTGAGCTGTAGTAACTCAACCTTCAAAGGGTGCTCTTTCTTCGGGGTTATGACCTGGAAGCCTATCTTATCTCTTTTAAAATTGTCATGAAGATATCTAGTAGGCGCTTGCTTAACGTATCTGGGATTAGCCATCGCTTAGTCTGACCTCGGCACTCGGGATGAAAACCGCTTGCCACTTTCCAAATCACTCACCAGCACTTACACGAATCTACTATTTATATAAAGGGATTTAAATTTCCTAATAGTGATGATATAGGCCAGATCGTTGGTGAATACTGCGTTGAGTTGATTATAGCATTATCCAGAGTCCACGGACCCTGTTGGATGGAAGGTAAGCACAGTTGTTCACCAGATCATAGCGTCCCGTAGACCTTATCATCAACAGGCTTCCCCGCATTTCAATCTTGGCTTAACCTTTGTCTCTTTATAAGCCTGTCTCCATGCAAATTCAGCACCTGCACCAGAGTAGCCTGCCGTCGTTCCTGCCTTCTTATCATCTTCTACAGTACAGAGTACGAGCAACCAGGCCATCATTTGACAGCCAGCTTCTCTCATCTCTCTTCCTCCTCTCATCCCATTACCACGCTCTCTGCCTTCACGCAAACTCTAGTGTTCTCTCAGCAATTGACTCGGTCTTCCGTCCCCCACCCCCATGGCCACCGACATCGAGAAAATGTGCGAGAAGGCCGATGGTAACGGGCTGCCCACGACCGAGGGTGGCGCCAGCCCAGGTTTGGTTCTAACTGGCGAAGTGTTTGAAGGCAACAAACAATCGACGCATCGAGTAAGGCTATCTCTGTTTGTACTGTAATGTTATGTAATGTGCTGAAACACGATGTAGGGACTCAAGTCGCGCCATGCGCAGATGATTGCATTGGGCGGCACGATCGGTACCGGCCTGTTTGTCGGCTCAGGCCAGACACTTGCCCAGGGTGGACCGGCACTCGTCTTAGGATGCTACTGCTTCATTTCGTTTCTCGTCTTCTGTGTCATCACTGCCGTGGTTGAGATCGCAACGTGGCTGCCCACGCCGGGAAGCTCCATGAACCTCTTCGCCTATCGATACGTCTCTCGGTCACTAGGGTTCGCCCTGGGCTGGCTCTACTTCTACTCTCTCGGAATCCTGGTGCCATACGAGATCACAGCTGCTGCCATCGTAATCGACTACTGGGAGATGCCAGTCGACATCAATATCGGCGTATGGATAACAATTATGCTTGTGGCCATTGTCGCCCTCAACGCCCTCCCCGTTCGCTACTACGGCGAGACAGAATTCTGGTTCGCCGGAACAAAAGTAATCATGATGCTCGGCCTCATGCTCGTCTCAGTCGTTCTCTTCTTCGGCGGCGGGCCTTCGCATGATCGTCTTGGATTCCGCTACTGGAAAGATCCGACCCCGACTTTCTTAACTTCCGGAGGTACTGGCCGATTTTTGACGCTGCTCCGGATGCTGAGCCTGTCGGTGGCGCCGTTCGCCTTTGCGGCTGAACTGCTTGTTGTCACGGGAGGCGAGATGCAGAATCCCCGCCGGAACCTTCCTATCGCCGGTCGTCGGTACGTTTACCGGCTGATATTTTTCTACATTGGATGTATCCTGTGTATCGGTGTTATCGTTCCAAGCAACGACCCCGATCTCACCAATGGCGGTACCGGCGCTGGCTCATCGCCTTTTGTCATTGGTATGAACACAACATTGGATCTGCAAAGTCCCATACTGACACTTGGCTATTTAGGAATGAAACGAAACGGCATTCGAGCTCTCGACTCAGTCGTTAATGCCGGCATTCTCATATCGGCATGGTCTGCGGGTAATTCGTTTCTGTACCTTTCTTCGCGTTCTTTATACGCACTGTCACTGCAGGGCTCTGCCCCACAGTGGTTCAGTGCTTGCACTAAGAGTGGAGTCCCGTATCGCTGCGTGATGGCCAGTAGCATGTTCGCATTTCTTGCGTACATCAACGTTGCCTCGTCTGCGTCAGTGGTGTTCAATTGGTTTGTGAGTACACGAATCCTACTGCGTACTCAAAATTGGGACTGACGTTTCCGGAAACAGGTCAACCTCTCCAACACGGCTGGGTTCATCTCCTGGATTTGCTGCGGTATTGTGTACCTGCGTTTTCGCAAAGCCGCACGGCTGCAGGGCATTGAACCGCAACTTCCCTACCGTTGCTCGTGGATCCAGCCTTACGGCACATATCTCCAGATGGGAGCATTTACATTCATGGCCCTCATAAACGGGTTCTACGTCTTCTGGCCGCACAACTGGAATGTGTCTACCTTTCTTACCGCCTACATTGGTATTCCCCTGTTCTTAGCCATATATTTTGGCCACAGAGTATACTGCATGAGAGAGGCATGGGCGCGTGATCCAGTAGACGTCGACTTGCACACGGGTCTTGATGAGATCATTGCCGAGGAAAGGCCACCAAAGGCGCACAAATCGAGGTGGGGGAAGGCTTTCTCAGTGTTCTGGGAATAGGAGATTTCATCCCGATCAACGGATAAGTTCTTTTTGTATGGTCACCCAGTAGACAATGAGGAGTTCGACTATGATAAGGTGGAGACACGTTTCCGAACATTTATCAATACGATTACATTCACTACTGTACGAGTGACCAGCAGACTTCCATCCGCACCGACATCCAGCTCAGAGACGGGCGTTCTCCTCAACATCCAACGCTCTGCGCCTCGGGCCACCTCTACTCCATACCCAATGAACCCTAAAACCCTTTAGCAGTTCATCGGTAGAATCTACTCTAGCTGAGAAGTACAACATTCGTGAGGCAGAGTCAAGATGGTTCTGTGGGACGGTGTTGGGCCGACGGCATTAATTTCCTATTTCGGTATGGTTCGTATTGCCCTGCTCTGCGATGTCATTGCTGATGGCCTGCAAAAATCGTACCCACGCGAATATGCGATAGCTAAAATTATGACGAAATGCACCGTCATGAAGAACATCGTACTGAAGTACAAAGTGTGATTGGTTTCCCTACCTTTCCCACGTTAGAGAAACCACGGAATTGCAAGGATTTGAGGGTCATGTTTTCCGGCATCTCCGATTACAACGTCGGGAAACTGATATGCTCAAGATTCAGAGCCATGGAAGCTTGCGGAGGGAATGTCAGTGCCCCACCCGTCGAACTCTCGCTCTGAGGAATATCGTTCTCGCCTGATACTCCGCCCGCTGACTCTAGCCCTGAAACCCCCTGAAACTGGAGGTCTCTGCTCCCAGGAGATATTGTTTTCGTGTACTCTATAATTGACCAGATCAGCTCCGTGTCGATCGGAGACTCATAGTTCTGGATCAGCGCAGCCAGTTTCCGAGCCTGCATACCTGTCAGTTGTGGGGATTGAACGAAGAGCCGCGAGAATGACGTACGAGGTCTGCAAGCACAGGCATCAACGCTCCCATGCCCTGCACAAAATGATAACACAGCTCTACATTCAGCTTCCCCCGCTCAGAGGCCTCCTGCTCGTCCACCCGGCTGTTCAAATAGATGATGCTCGCCGCGATGGCGGCCGTGAATGCCAGAAATGGATCCGTGACTTTGATCTTCTTGTCCACGATGAGGCGCACAAAGTATGCAACCCACTTGGTATGGTAGCGGGCCTGGTTCGACGTCGAATCTGCGAATGACAGTGGAATTTTCGTATACGCAGGCGGCAGGTGCAGAGAAAACAAAGGATGGTTCAGCAGCGCGAGAGACGAATGGAAGCCGAATTGCATGAAGAGCCACGATGACCAATAGCCTTGAAACTCCTGCACCTGCTCTCTAGTTTGTTCCACGAAGCCCACGTTGGCCCATCGATGCTCCTCGGGCCAGATGGTTTCGAAGTGCTGGATCTGCGCCTGAATCCGGCTGTATTCTGAATCCGCCATCCAAGGGAGCTCCGGCATCTGCGCGTCCCGGTACTCGATTGCATAGCGCATCACGCGACCCCAGGCTGAAGTGATCTGCAGGCAACATCCTGTCATTCCGATGTCCAGCGGTGAGTCTGGGCTGGGATTGCGGCTCTCCCTGTTTCCCTCCACTTGTGCCCGTACGTGTGGAGGCAAGTTTGGAGGGCTGGGATACCTCGGAAGGTGACTTTCTTGGATCATGATGTGACCGGTGCCCGATGCGATGGAGAAAAGCCGCTCAAGCGCGAAAAGACTCCAGCAGCAACAGGCAACATCCTCTCTCTCGGTGAGATTTGCCAGATTTCCGGCTTTTAAAACCTTTAGGGAGTATGCGAGTTGGATACCTATGCCGAGAGTAAGGTTGGCGCGCTGCGGCAATCCATCTGTACTGAGGTCAGATATACCCCTGCGTGCAAAATTGTGGGTATTCACCTAAGTAATCTGCAAGGCAAAGCATGCATGCCGCCTGAATCACTGACAGACCAATACTTTCAGATATCTCCAGGGCTTTGAATACAAGTGATCGGGCAGTTTTGTTATGTGTGTCAGATGGCTGGCTGGAGTAGCGGTTCATAATAGCCAGCATTCCATGGAAGAGCTCTGGGCTGGAGCGAAGTCGATCCGCATCTTTTAGTACCGATAATGGAAGTATTGGTAGCGGCTGTAGGTGAATATGTTGGATATAATTTTCGACAACGGTTTCGAGGGATTCTGACGGCAGATGCAGATGAACTTCTGTGTCTACACTTGGCTGTAATGGTGTTGAGTGCACATCTTCTTGACAGGGGTTCAAGGGTACGTCGTGGCCCGAAACAGGCGCGGACGATTTCTCGCGTGTAATTGTGCGGGCGCGGTTTGCCTTGTGCAGTCGAAAATTATACTGAGGCCTATAAGAGCACGGCTGGCCAAGCCTCTCGCATAGCGAGCATGCAGGCTGCTCCCCCGAGCATTTTGCCTTTCTTTTCCTGTATGAGATCTCAGAATTGTCGTGGGGTTACATGATGCTTGCCGATGAGCGTTACCGGCATGGCTCGCAAGCTTTTTTGACCCGTTCCAGTCTGGCACGACTTTGCATCATTGACAAATATCAGCACGTCGTTGTGTCGTGATGGAGCTCACCGCTCAGGTCCATAAACAGTACGAAAGATGCTGTTATGGTAGAGATTGCTCCAAGAGTGGGGTGGCTGTGGTGGGAAGCGGGGTAGTATGAACCGTGCACGATAGGTACGTACCACAAAACTCCTACGCCGCAGGAGAAGACAACAGGACCATGAAATCCTGCTCGGTATCTAAGATAATCAATACTTTCCAAGGCAATTGGTCTCTGATCTGCTCAGTCTAATGGACCTTTCACGTTTTACTACACAATTAAAACATGAAGAGATAAAAGGCGCACTGATTACAATTGATTTATTGATTCTGCAAACTATGTATAGTACAGGTACGGCTGGTCCTCTGACAGGGATTCCCACTCCAGCCGGGAAAGTCTCACGGCTCAACATGGTTACAGCTCTCCCGTTCCGCTATTCTAATGTATAAGCTCCCAGAGCAATCGCACGCTCGGTCGTAAGTAGAATGGAAAATATTATTTAATATGGAAGCCAAATACATTGATTACTGCTCCAGGATCATCTCAGCTCGTAGTTCGACACTAAGTGTAGTCATTGCTAAGGATCGACTTAAAGAGGTAAGTAAGAATATTAGACTGTAAGAAAAGAAAGGAGAATGGTTCATTCTAATTACGGAAAGCAAATAAAAATACAAACAAGTGAAGCTTGAACATATAACCAGCATACGCTTGCTACTCCAACACCAATGTGCTTGTACTGCGAGAATAAGGGACGACTTCAATGTTTTCTAGACAATCGGTTGGAGGGTGACGCGTCAATGAAACGCACCATACCATGGCACAAGCCCTAAAGGACATGTTCCGGATGCTCTCGGAGACGACTCAAGCATTGGTGTGGTGGTGGGTTTAAATCGCGCATACGCTCATTTGCACAACCAGCGGCAAACGGGTGTTGAGAAAACCGAAAAATCGGCAACTTCTTATTTATTCACGAACAGCAAGTGAGCGAGTAAGTCCATCAGTGCCGACTAACCATATCTGACCGTGCGGGACTAACGGACTGCACTCCGGATTTTGTTCTTATTCTTAATTCCGGTCCGCCGCCACTGGTCCGCTAAACTCCATTCCATAATTCCGTCGACCTTCGCTCGGATGCTTTAAGGTCTATCAAGATGGGAATAGCTAGTGTTTGCTAACTACAAATGATCTATATAGGTATTAATATAGACCAAGGCTTAGAGTCTTAACCATCTAAAACGGCCTACCAATATGCGTTTTCGCCACCAGCTCGAATTGAAAACCTATAGCTCCTTTTTAATCACAGACTTCCCTGGCGACAACGGATATACTACGACCGAAGGATACAAGGTCATTACCCCTGACTTGCTAGACTACGGAGACCTCGAAATCTGCCCAAGTCCGCAAGAGTCTGGATGAAGACTATTGCAAGGACTTTGGGTTGCGAACGCCTTTCGCTGCGAATATGTCCTGCGTCATGTTGGAGGCAATACTGGACCCGTGAGGAATGGACGATAGAAACTGGTACAGCGCAGTGAAAAGGCGGAACTTGTTGGTGCCGAGGATGAGGTGCTTGGGTATAGTAGAGGATTGGGCGAGTGTTAAAGGAGACATTTTGGATGTTGAAGGTTGGTGGTGGAGGTAAATTTGTTGATTTAATTGCGATGACTAAATGATTTGGACTGGCAAAGAGATTAAACATTCCACAGAAGATTACCACTGCCGTTTGCCCACCTCCTGCATCATCCGCCCTGCGTAGCCCTTCCCTCTGTGCTCCGGCGTCGAGATTGATTCGAGCTAGCCCGAAACGATATTAAAATAATCTTCCCCTTCTGTCGATCCATACCAGCCAACTTTGGAATGAAATCTATCCCAACTGCGAAAGTCTTATGAACTTTTGCTACCGAATGCAGTCACGCTCTTGATTAGGGTTTACTTGTATAGTTAGAGAGCGTTACCTTCCTCGCGTTTTGGAATTCTTCTCTATAGCCTCGATTTTACTGGTACTGGAATAAAGTACGTCTCGCGACCCCGAGTTTCATCTCCGTTACTCCAATCGGCCTACCTTGCATTAACTTCGCTGCAACCGTTCGCCCTTGACTAGCGGTATTCGTCGTACTACCTAACGGCAGAAATGCGAGGGATACATATACCCACCCCCCCAAGGCCAATTTCACGTTTCTCTCTTCGCTGTCAATGCGAAACTCAGTGACGTCTAAACCAGCCCGCAAATCGCAAAATGGCAGTTCACCGTTCGGACATTCAATCTTTGGAGATCCTTCTCAATCATGTTGTTTTTCCGGAGCAGCTACCCTCAAGGCAAGATGCCGATATACGTGCCCTGGAGATGGATCTTGTTGATAGCCTAATCCAGGCTGCCGAGGCTCTGGTCGACACGGCCTCAGATGCCGATAGAGGCATATGGGAAGACGTGCGGAAAACACTCATTGTCGCCAGAACTTTGAACAATGATACTGATGTGGAGGGGCTCGAGAAAGCTTCAATTTTGGAATCCTTCCGTCAGCTTGTGCCGGCAGCATCGCTGATTCTACACGTGAGAGAGCAGAACGCCGGTTTACTCATAAAAAGGTATCATCCACATCCACCGCCTCTCTTGCAATGTGCAGAATGCTGATCTTGAAAATTTCTAGAAACGGCGACTCCATTGTCGAATTCGAAGCATTCGAAGCATCTCCTTCTTCAAAGAATGTCTTGGCGGCCGAAGGAGCGCTGCAATGGTGGTTTCCTGGTGCCTCTGCCGCCATTTCCCTCGACGTCTTCATGAATGGATCTTTCCAGCAAAGCCTGGCCGACCTACTTGAGCAATGTAGCAGCGAGAGCTTTCCTGAATTCGCCGCGCACGCAAAAAAGGCCGGTGCGGAACTGGTGGAGACTCGAGAGACGGCCAATCCTGCTCTGATATCGGAACTGCTCATAACCATCCTCGAGGCCCTCGGCCACAGAACGGATCCCCCATTGCTGCACAAGCGTGTTCGCGACGATGTACTCTGGAATCACGGTTCGGAGATTCCATGGAGACGGGCTCCCTATTGGCTTGTGCTCCGGGTTGGCATTGCCAGGCACCTGAACGCAAAATTCGGACCTGAGGCCGGGCACGCATGCTATAAGCTCATGCTCTGCGTGATGTTTGCTCAGTTGCTCTCCCAGTCTACTGATGCTGTCAGCATGGAGCTGCTGCATAATCTCAGAGCGAAGCTTGCACGACGCATTGCGAAGCTTCAGACCGCTAGAGGAAGTTTCGGACCAATCGCTGCCAGGATCTATGATGATGCCCTACCACATATTGAACCACTGTTCCATAACGTGTTTCGAAGCGCAACAGAATGCATCGACAGAACATGGCGCGTGGCTAGAGATGCAACCCTGCGCCCCATACAACAACTTCCACTTCGGGCTGATTCTCGCAGCTTGCGTTTGAGACTTCCTAACAGTGGCCCAATTCTCGAATCCATCCTCGCCAATCGCTTCTTGTCTGACAAAGCTCGCGACAGACAAATGCTGCCTGACTGGTGTGGCAGTCCTCATTCATCAAAGGCGATTGTTACCTGCTACTCTCAGCTCAGAGAGATTGAAAAAGAAGTGGAAGATGGTGTATTCACGACGCGTATGGATAGACTGGCTGATCAGGAAGCATGTCTGAGTATTTCGAATGCCATTGGCCGCTACCTCGACCAGGCTGGTTCCGCCTATGATGATTTCCCAGAGCTGCAGAGCATCAAGATTCTCACTGTTATGGAAATGTGGATGGTGTTGGATAAGCGGGCAACAAAATCGGTACCTCTGCTTCGAGACTACGCGCCAATTGTATCGGCTGGAGCACTTGACGTTCTCCAACTGCCTTGGAGGGATGACATGCACCGTCTCCAAGGCATCCAAGACTACCTGCGATCCCGGGAGAGGGAATCAGGTCCCGATGTTCGTACTATTTTCGACAACCCAAGCGAGGGCAGTTTTGCTGTCCGGTACTACAACGAATTCGACAAGACTAGGGGGATGGCTTTGCTCCATCGGAAAATCGAAAAGCTCTCAGAGAGCGCGCGACGCAAGACAATCGAGGATTGGGAAAGACTCAGCGCGAAATACGAGGATATGTCCCTCCAGATTGCACAAAGCTCGTGCACATGCAAAACTCCAAAGCGACAATCAAATTGTGTGAAATGCAGCATCCAAAAGCGGAGAAGGAAGATCAAGGTGAAGATCCACGAGGATTTCTTGCCAGAGAACCACGCCCAACGCAAGGCCATTGTGTTCGAGCTCCACTGCCCTCCGCTATTTGCAGCCTACCGCGGCGCTGTCTGGGACATCATCAGCCGTCTCGGGTACCCGAGCTTGACGGCACCGTCAGAGAAGACGTATGGCATAGAAGGGTGTGCCAATTTAGTGCCTTTCCGAACGAAGTCACCTGGGAATATCTCTCTGGGGTCCAGAGTCAAATCACACCTGAAATCCCATTACAAGAAAACGCGCTTACCAGCGCCGGTAAATGCGGTCATTCGCCCGTTTGGGATGGTCTTCAGCTATCAAGATGCGCTGACGAAAGTCTGGTGCGCTGAAAACGTCCATCCTTCGTTTGCACATCTGTGCCAGTGGACAATACCCCAGAGCTCTCCCCTGGCGCAGCTTAAGAAGATGCCTGGCTTCTCTGTGGAGGGTGAAGGCCCATCATCAAACGAGGTTCTAGCCAGCCAGCCACAGTGTCCAGGCGGGATCAGTGTACACGAGTTCACAGCTGTCCAGAGCCTCTTCACTGGCAGACGCTGCAGATGGCCTTCGATCCTTATCGAACTTGGGTCGTCAAATCTCAACTTCAGCAGCGAGACAATTTCTCTGATAGTAGCCCAACTGGCCGTTCAAGCGGGTCCCGGCAACCCAAACGACCTGTTGCGCACGACGCATTGCATTTTCCGTGACGCTGGTTTCTGCGCGCGGCTACTGGACCAAATTGACCAACGGCTTGACCTCATCGCCATGAACTGGCGCGAAGCGCATATGATGGACATGCTCATCGTGCTTCTGCTACGTCTAGCGTCACTCGCAGTTCCGCCAGCTAATGCGGACGTCCATGATCTTCTTGAAAAAGCTCGGAGCATCACGCATCACTGGATGAGGAAACTGCGCAGTGAGCTGCACCAAGCGACCACGTCCGAAATTTCTCAAAAGCTATCCAGGCAGATGCTATGGGCAGCCCTGCTCTGTAGAAGAGCGTGTGCCGCGTGCATTGACAAATCAGCGCCACCGCGCGAGCCGCCACCGCAAACCTTGCAGTCCATTATCGAGGCATCGATAGCCGTGCAGGAGAACTTCTGTATTAACCTCGCTGCGCTCCCCAGTTCCTTGAGGTTCGCGCTGCTCCGGGATGTCAGAGCACGTAATCAGATGAGCAGCCTTGTTCGATCGTGGATTCAGCGCAGCCCAAGTAGCCTGACAGCCGCTATAGACAGCGTCTGGCCGTGCGATTCAGGCAGCGAGACAAGGGAGTACTCGCAACCTACTTTCATCAAATCATCATCAGGGCAAGTAGTGATGTTGAAGGTTGAGTGGCAGGGGTTTGAACGGCAGCAAGTCTTGCACTACGACGTGGTCAATGGTGGCCTTTGGATCGACCAAAAGCCTTTGAGTCAGCTTCCGGCTGAATATCGTGAAAATTGGATGATCAAAGAGCTATTTGGTGGGCAACATCTTTTGACATATCCTTCCTACCTACCAGGCATGGAATACATGCTGAACTTCAGTCTCCGGGGTCACCGAATCCACTTTGGAGTACATGAGAAGCGCCTCATCATTCGCGCTCGTTATCGTGGCCATACCCTGGAGTTCCTTCCAAAAGCCATGTTTGGCAGTCTTGACAAACCGGACCTCCCAGCCTCGCTGGTGGAAAATTGCGTCCATTGGTTCGATTTGAGAACGGGTGTCATTGAAGCTCGACAAAAGCCTGATATCTGGATGCAGAAGGAGAGCAACTGGATCATAGATGTGAGATCACGTTTCGCCCGCCGGAGAAATGTTTTCCTGGTAGACCCTAGCAGCAATCTGTTCGATCGCATAGCCGGCATCTTCGACGGATTCGAGCATCGCGCCCGCATGACCGTCTACCAACCAGAAAGCAAGGCAGGGCGCTTGTCGGTAGAGCTTCGTCGCCTTGACTTGAATTTTGTGGTCAACAGAAAAGGCCGGCTGCATTGCCGCGAGATCCACAGCGAGGTAGACCCGGACCAGGATGCGGGGACATGGTACGGTTTCGACTCCAAGATCGTTCTTCGGGACTCTCAAAACCCAAAGCGGCGCAGCATCCTCGTCCCTCTAGGCGCACTGTCGTGGAAGCGCCGCGGGACGCATGTAATGGTGCACGCGGAGAATTGCGGGACCTACGGCATCTTCACCATCAACGCGGTCCTTGGGCGCCTAGACTGCCCGGCCGAAGCGCGTCTTCTCCTCTTCAAAGCGTTGCTACATGCATACACGGCCTCGATGGCACCAGATCCGCTGACGCGTCGTAGCGGAACTGAAGAGGCCCTGCACTGTCTGCGCTCTGGCCAGAATCAACCATGGATGCCATTAAATCCAGCATTTGAGCAGTACCTTGGTCTACTGGCGAGACTGTCGCCAAAGAGAATGTACTACCCCCCAGGGAAAAAGGTGATGCAACAGGTTTTGTGGGACGACAATTTGCCTACTGGCTCGCAGAATGATGCGTTTTATCCAGCAGTTGACGCAATTTATCAGAAGTCGACACAGCTGTCGACCTTTTCGCTCGCAGAGTCGGCGACACTTTCCCTGGAGGACAGGGGCGACCCTCACCTTCGGAAGCGTAGCAGCGCCCGACGAAGCAATTTCGGCCGCAAAGATCTGAACTGCATGTGTCTGGAGCCGCCCCGCGACAAATTATACCATTCCCGTGATCGCCGGACACAAGGCGATCGGCGCATCAGGGTCTTCGAAAGCAGCATGCTCATCAACAGATGGAGTACGGAATTTCTTGCCACACCGAACCTCGCCCGCCTACTGCATAGTTGGCCAGTCATTCACGCCCGTGGAGAGCCTGCCGTGGGATTTATGCTTAGCAGCTTGCTCAACGCTGAGCCTGCAATGGAGTGGGGCTCCTGGCTTAGTCTCTGCCGCAGCGCTCGTGTTGCCGACAAGTATCTGCTTTGCTTCGTGCTGGGCGTTCTTGCCTTTCGCAAAGCCCATGACATGGGTTTTGTTAGAATCCTGATTGCCTTCGCGGTTTTAGACGACCTCAAAGCACTGGAGCTCCCTGAATGGCCATCATACAGTGGTTTCCAGTTCCACCAAACGCCATCCGCAAGCTACCTGTCACGGCTGATGGCTCCGTTTTGCACGCCCTACGAAGGAATTCGCCGGAAAGCAAGAGCAGATATTGACGCCAACTGTCAGCAGGTAGCCAGTATCCTTGCTTCGCAGTGGCCATGCTCCTTGCCATCGGTAGAAGGCATTTCAGAGGAGATCCTCTCTTTTATGAACATTCCAAACGCTATTGGTGCCGTCAGGAGAGACTGGGTGCGCCTACAGCGCAACTTGGAGCTTTCCGAATGGGTTGATTGCGTTCAAAGTGTCCTCAACCGACTCACCATCAGAAAACGCCCCCGCACCATGAAGGCTGTGTCTAATAACTCCAGAATCACTCTTTACGCCCCTCGTGGAAGCTCTGTACCGCATCTTGAGGACTTATTCAAAGAATCGTGCGTCCTTCGAGAATCAGAAGTCGATCAAGTGTACGGCGAGGAAAGGCCGAAAATCGCTATGCACGACGAAGGTGTAGCAGTGCAGTCCAGCACATCTGACGAAGCTTCAGAACGTCACACCGTATCATCTGAGATGCAGGAGCTGCAGTCAATCATAACGCCAATGATTTCATCAAAGTCAGAGGTCCGGTCACAGTATGCAAAAGATCTCACCCAAAGTTTGCAGGCACTGGAGATTGTCGAGAGATTCACCGACACGCGAGAAGGTACTCAAGTGCCACCAGTTCGGATAATCCACTCATCAACCGATGCTTACAAAGCCGCTTCGGCTCAGTTCAACCGAATCTCTTTGGCTCTTGAGGCGAGCAACCGTTGCGCTCTCTGGCTGAAATGTGGAGGATTGTGGCCATGCATCAGCCCTGTAACGGTTCTGGAACGGCTCCGAACGACCGCAAAAGTTCAGTTTGGAGTTGGTATGAAAGATGCTCTTATCGAGTACGGGAGATCCGTTACAGATTTGCAGCAGCACCTCAGAATAGACGACGCACGGATGCGACAGAACGACAAGGCCATGGCTGAAGAGTTTGGACATGTAGGTCACGCAACTTGGAACCCTGTCCAATATCCGGACTGGCTACTTCTCGAGATTGACGGAAATCTTCTCATACGGCCTCACCAGGTCGATGTGGCACTCTCAACCATATCACCATGTTCGGGAGGGAATTCCGTCTTGCAAATGAATATGGGGCAAGGAAAAACATCGTGCATCATACCAATGGTCGCCGCAGTCCTAGCTGATTCACATCAGCTCGTAAGAGTTGTTGTCCCGAGAGCACTGCTCGCGCAGACGGCGCAGGTCCTACAGGGGCGGTTGGGAAACCTGCTTGGCCGCGAAGTGAGAAGCGTGCCTTTCTCCCGCCAAACTCCGACTACGCTCGAATCGGTTAACACATTCATGGGAATCCATAAGTCAATTATGTCCAGCTGCGGAATCATTGTTACGCTCGCTGAGAATATCCTCTCATTCAAACTGAGTGGGACTCAACGGCTCTTGGATGGTAAAATCGAAGAAGCTCAGTCCACGCTCAAGGCGCAGAAATGGATGGATGAAGTAAGTCGCGACGTCTTAGACGAGTGTGATTTCACTCTCGCCCCAAGAACACAGTTGATATATCCATCCGGACCTCAAGAGAGCTTGGATGGCCATCCGTCCAGGTGGCAGACAGCGGAAACGTTGCTTGATCTCGTCCGCAGCCACCTTAAGGCCTTGAGAAAAGACTTTCCCCACAGTGTCCAAGTCGTGGAAAGGGAAGGAGGCGGGTTTCCTTGGGTCTTCTTTCTCCGCTCAGATGCTGAGAATGCTTTGGTGGCGCGGCTTGTGGATCAGATCGCATTCGGAAGAGCCAGGCTTCTCATCCTTGAGGAATATTCACAGCAAGACCGCAACGTTGTGAAACGTTTCATTGGAGACCCTCAGGTCCACGTAGACGATGAGCGACACGTGGAGGCCACTTTCAGGGAAAAGGATTCCATGATGAAGACCATATATCTGCTTAGGGGGTTGCTGGCACATGGCATTCTACTCCTCACTTTGAAGAAGAGGTGGAATGTACAGTACGGCCTGCACCCAAAGCGCGACCCAGTGGCTGTACCATACCATGCGAAAGGAGTTCCATCTGACCGAGCGGAATGGGGCCACCCCGATGTATGCATCATGCTCACTTGCCTCTCATTTTATTTTGCCGGACTGGACATCACACAGCTTCAAAAATGTGTCCTCCATGTCCTCCGATCCGATGACCCGGCTAGTGAGTATAGCCGCTGGGTTGGAAGCTCCAAGACATTACCGTGTCAGCTGCAGGAATGGAGCGTCATCAACGTGGATGATGAGCTTCAGCTCCACGACCTCTGGAAGCATCTGCGATACAACGTCATTGTCATCGACCGGTTCCTAAACCATTTCGTCTTCCCAGTCCATGCAAAGCATTTTCAGACTCAGATTGGTGCTTCCGGATGGGATATTCCACTCTGGCGCCCGCAGGAGTTCCAGGACTCAGAACGGACTAACGGCCAGCGTACTCCATTGACGACCGGATTCAGTGGGACAAATGACAACCGATATCTGTTGCCGTTGACGATCGAACAGCATGATCTCGGCAGCCTCGCGCACACAAATGCTGACGTGCTGACCTACCTGCTGCAGCCCCGGAATCGCAGATACGTTCTCGCAGCCAGGAATGGCCAGCGCTTTTCCGAGGAGATGTTACTTCAAAAGCTCAAGGAGATGGGGATACGGGTATTAATTGACGCTGGCGCGCACATCTTAGAGATGGACAACCTCACCCTTGTCAAGAACTGGATGCGCGCAGACAGTCAAGCAAAGGCGGGGCTATACTTCAACGCCGAGAACAAAGCATTCGTCGTATCTAGAAGCGGCACACAAGTTCCTCTTCTGGCTTCTTCATTTGCTAACGACCTCCACGAATGCGTCGTGTACCTTGATGAGGCACATACTCGTGGAACCGACCTGAAGCTGCCGCTAGATGCCAAGGGCGCTCTGACTCTGGGCTTAGGGCAAACAAAAGATCATACTGTTCAAGGTTCGAGACTCCGCCAGTGGAGCAGAGATATACGTTACTGACTTCAACTTTTCACAGCCGCGATGCGGATGAGGCAGCTCGCCACGACACAATCAGTCGTCTTCTTCGCACCACCAGAAGTGCATCGGAGCATCCTTGACCATCGTAGAAAGAGTGATGTAGAGCACCTTGACTCACGTGATGTAGTTCAGTGGCTGCTTGAGCGAACATGTCGAGGAATAGAGCAGTTGCAGCCGCTGTACCGCTCTCAAGGCATCGACTTTTGTCGCCGCTCTGAGATTTCCATCAGATTTCCAGATTATCTTGGCAGCGAGGAAGAGCGAGCGGCATTCATCCATGAGATTCAGCAGGTCGAGGATCATACCCTACAAACGATGTATCAGCCGAAACGATTCGAAACAACGCCACGAGTTTTACTGCAACCATCCCACGGATTAGCCGCTTTTCTAACAAGTCTGAGACGCCAGGCTTACCATTCCGACTCGATAAGCAGCACTGCTTTCCAAGAGGTCGAACAGGAGAGAGAAGTGGCACACGAGGTCGAGGCTGTCCGAGAGGTTCAGAAGCCCATTTTCTATGAGGCACTACGGTATGGTGGTCTCCACAGGGATATAATCCTCTTTGAGAGGAACGGACAACCAGAACATGCGTCAGATGGGTATGAACCTGCTTCCGCTGCCATTCGGCGTACGCAAAATGGCCAAAAGTTTGAGGCTGCGGCTGCGATGTTTCACCGCCAACTCTTGGCTTCGAAAGAATTCTTCCGAACTGTGAAGTTGCAAAAACCGGACGACAACTTTCTGGTAAGATCTCTCTCCTCTCATTCTTACCTCTTTGACATCAAGTGTATGAAAATGCTAAGCTAAGAGCACACAGCGTCCTGTCACCTGGTTGCTATGGAGCCCACAAACACAGACTGCTTTGATGGTGACACCTGAGGAGGCCGAGGATCTCATCTCAAGGAAAGAAAGTAATGAGCACGCAATGACGCATCTTGTGGCATACTCCGCTCCCATAACCCGCAGGATGTCCTATTTCAACAGGCTCGACTACTATGCCGTTCCCTGCACGCCAGCGAACTACCAGACGCCCCAATGGCTCACCACTCATCTCGGAATGTTTGCAGGACGCCTGTACTTTGGGTTTGAGGAGTACGAGGCCATCACTACGTTTATCCAAGGCAACCAACAGTCGGATGGCCGACAGGATGACCAAGATTTGGCCCTTCCATCGATTGCATCCAATTTGCTTGTGTTTCTACAAGAGTGGATAAGTGTCAGACGGAAGGGCCAAGAGTTCACACACACCCCAATGGGGTACGTTTGTGATGGAAAGCTGCTGAGCGCACACCATCCTTTTTTTTCAACAACAAATGACATCTCCGCGCCGACGGCATCAAGTGGAATATTGGCTGAAGGTGTCTCAGAAGACACGTGTATGTCGGATTCTGACAGCTGCGATGGCTCTGAGGATTCCTTTTCTGGCTCTGAGACAAATTTCACCTAGGATTAGTTGGAGGAATACTGTAGGGGCTTGAGGATGAAGAAGCGTAGCGGCAGCAGTAGTCAGCGGGTATCTTTCTTCAGGACAAATAATCAAGCCACGCATTCGGCCTTTCCTGTAATGTGTACAGCTTTCAAATTTTCCAGGTCCAGTTTCTAGTAGTTGTTGGGCTGTCCAATGCTTTTTTGCGTCGAAAAATATTTTATCGTCACTGCATGGGTTATAATTTGCACCCGAAATTCAGTGGAATTACCACAGATTGCACCATAAATCTAACAATAGTTTACAGAAAGTTATGTTCCAAAGTCTTCCTCTACAAATTCAAAGAAATAAAAAATGAACTCAGCTCGCATGACACCTCGCCGCACTCCACGAATCGATCAATGCTCTGGCCAGAACGCCTCCACATCCTCCTGCGGAACAGAAAATGTCTTCGACTTCTTTGTCAAATCATATACCGATAGTCTTGCAGGCTTCTTCTTGTGGTCGAATACAATTCCCCATGTCATACTTGCTGGGCTTCCCCCACCACTCGTCCCGGACATATTCTGTCGTTGCGCAATTAAGAGCTCTTTCAGTTCCGTGATGACAGCCACAAGCTTCTTCAACGACTCTTGGTGAAGGCTCTCCCACGAAGAAAACCTCTCGCCCACGTTTTCGACTCTGATCATACTGAACACGCCCTCATTGTGAAGGCCGCTGATGAGGTACGGGGTCCGGCCGAGCCACATCTGCGCAACGGTCTTGAACGTGCGAAACGGGCTTTTGCGGCGCACTTTGAGCTCGGCGAGCTGTTGGGCCGACGGCTGATGCTCTACACGGCCGTCCAAAACCGAGAGGGCAGCAGAGGAGGAGCTCTTCCGCATCCCTTTCGGCCGTCGAGGGGTCTTGTTTTGAGCCGCCGCCGACGGGGCCGACGTCACCGAAGCGGTCGAAGACACCCCAGAGCGTCGTGCCGCAACGTCCTCATCCCTTTGCTTTTCGCCTTTGGACTGCGCACCAGCCGCCGCCGGCTCGTCGTCCGGGCAGCCTCGCTCTTCGTCGTACCACGCATCGACCTCGCACTGGACGACGCATCTCAGCGCGCCCAGCTCGTACGCAATCGTGCGGTAATGCCCGCCGACGCGGGCTTGCTGCCGCCGCAGCGCCGGCTCCTCCTGCGCCGTGAAAGCCGCCTCGAAGCCGTGGCCGTAGCTCATGGCCTCATGCCGCTTCTTCGCGCCGGGAAGAAGTACCTCGCGCAGGGTGCGGTCGTGGCGGAACAGCACGAGCGTGTTGTCGCGCACGAGGGTGGCGTCGATGCGAAACGTCTGCGTCTGGGGGGCGTGGCCGCTGGCGAAGCCGAGCAGCTTGCGCAGGCTGCTGCGGTTGGCCAGCAGGTCGACGGCGCCCGCGAAGGAGAAGGATGGGTTGGTGACGCGCAGCGCGGCGAAGAGCGGGGAGAAGGGGCACGATGGCATCTTATAGCGGTTTTGGTCGACGAAGTACACCCCCCGGTCCGGCGGGAGGGTGACGGGGACGGCGGGGGTTGTCCATTTGGGAGGCGCGCCTGCCGATGAATGGGGGGGTAAGTGAGTGAGGGAAGACAGAGAGGGTGGGGAGGATGGGGATATCGGTGCGCTTACCTGGTACGTAGATTGAAGGATTGGTTGACGTTGACCAGTTGTAGGAGCAGACGTACTCTGGTGCGGTTTTGCTGTTGACTTCAGTTGAGCTCCGAGGGAGTTTGGTGAGATAGATCGTCGCTATGTGCTTTTTGAGACCGCTTTTGGGCCAGTTGCCACGTTTGGTGGGGCGCTTCTTGTTTTGTTTCTTCTTGTTTTGATTTGGGGATTCGATTGAATGGTGACGAATGCCCCGAATTGATCTAGATCCAAATACGTTGCGAGATGAATGATTACTAGTAAACAGCAAACGGTGTGGTAGCGAACAACGAAACATCATAGAAATCATGCGATACTCCATCAAATGGGTTATCTTAGTCAGTCTTATATAATCAACAACGTGACCGTAGGTATTTATGCCGGCTGGAAGGTATGTGTTAATATTTAGGGGGTTAGCAGCCCGTACTACCGCGCCAAAAATTTTCTCCGCACCCCGCACGAATGTCCCCACCAATTATAGGCTTACTTCCCAACCAAAATGGATGGTCACATCCACCCTTGCATTATGCATGCACAGTTCAATTGGATAGGCAGTGCATGCACTCTCCAGGCGTTTTTGCTTAGAGCTTTTTGTCCATTTGTTCGTTGCTGAGCACAAGCAAATTCTTAAAATCTCGTGCCGCCTAGGCTCAGGTGCACTCAGATTGCGCTGAAGGATATGCGATGCATTGACACAGCGTAGCTGTACCGCGAACTGTGATTCTCGATCGCGTCCACAACATTGGCCGTACTGGCGCCTGGGTCGTCGCTGCTTTTTACCAGTCTCGCTGAGCGGTCCTCTTGGGATAGAGCACTTTGCTGGGTCCAGCTGCCAGACTGCAGGTAGCTCAATGTGTCAACATGCGGTGGTGTGAAACGATGCGAGCATCAGAGATGCAAGCAGCAGCCTTGCACACCGTGGGGAGCGGAAAGCCCCGCCCCCGATGGTGTAACGTAGGTGGTGATATCCTCAACGTAGATTTCCTTCCATTTTTGCCGAGAGTTTTGAGCACGGCATGGTGGTTACTACTCAGGAAGATATCATACTCATCATTTTGCCCGCTTGCAAACACCGTGTTATATCAGATGATCCTCATATTCACTACTCACAACGTCGGCGCCAGCAAAAGAGCGGCACAAGTTGCCTGACAGGTCCCGTATGCCGCATTGCAGGCGAGGACAGTAGCCGGGGCCGTCGCTCCTGCTGTTGCTCCCCACGTGAACCCTGCCGCTCCGTAGCAAGCCATGACGACCGTTGAGCATCCAGCCTGACAGACGCCGTACGCGGCTGGACCGGCGTTCACGACGATTGGAAGCGTGAGCAATACCCCGATAACGCTGCCTTGCGATGGTCGCATTGTCTTCTGTGGGAAGTCGCATCGTCAGTCAAGTTCTCGATGACTTGTGCAATGTACGTACGTACGTAGAATGGGATGCGCTATTCTTTGGCGTGTAGATTCAGTTTAAGAAGAGAGGTTCGCTGGGAGCGGTAGTTGTGTGGTAAAAAGTCATGCAAGAGTGACTCACTTATCCATGCGAGGGGCGGGAGCGTTAAAATGGCTTTACCTATAGAAGCGGGGCCAGTTCCGGGCGTCTTACATGTGACTAGCTGCTATGCGTCGAGCAATCCCCGCAGCTAAGCTGTCACACTGCAGTCATGGACCCATACCTTCGCTAGCGAATAGGAAGTGACCGGCTGTTCGTCAGATTCAGCGTATGGATCTTTGCTACTTATTGTGAAGCCAATGCGCATATTCGATAGCTTAATGCTGAGAATTGTTGTTCTTTTTTGTTATCTTCATCCAGTTACACCATATGGTTGGCGTTCTCTACAATCCGCCATTACTCAGACTTATATGTGTTCACGTGCACAAAGGTGTCATAACCTGGTTCTACCTCGCATATGCAAGTCACGCACATCGAGGCTGGGAACTTTCGTTTCAAGTGTCACCCACCGCCGTTACAGTACCTAGTGGATGAGCCAAGCTGCATGGCTGATAGCTAGACAAATGCATGCACACAGCCTTGTGTAACGGAGATATGACACAAGATTGCACAGCCCTCAATTCGCTAGCGGGGCAGCTGAATCTTGGCAAACATTATTGAGGTGATCTTGCCGAATCGGCATGTCCGGAAGATGGAGTTCAAAAAAAAAGGGAAGTTGGGGGTTGGTGGGTTTGGGGGGTCCCTTGCATAAGGTACCGTAAGGAGAAAGTTTGAGGTAGCAACTCCAACGTCTTGCCGTGAACTATAACTAGTCATTTACCTAGTATGTCGCACCGCAGAAGAAACGGACGTGATTCACCCTTCGTAACGGTACCTGCATTGACGCCTATCAGGTAGCTTCCCAGTCACATCTACGAATTGGGATAATAAGCTGGCCCGTCCAATGTTTCTCATGAAAAATAAATGGAATTTGTGGCCCGGAAAGCTTGGCCAAGTTTCTATACACTATCCTTCCCTAACCGCATTTTGCTTCCTTTATGAAGTTAGCTCCTCGGAGTGCCTCAAGTTGGATCTTCCAGATTGGCGTTCCCAGTCGTATGAGAGTCTCTCCGAACGCGTTCAGACATATTGCAGCTTCTTCAGTTGTTGATTCCTCCCTGCGAAAATCAAAAGTGGCAGATGACCAAGCGCGCTTCCAGGTTTCGATGGCCGCAGCAGCAGCCGGACTCTTCGGTTGAACGTTGGTGGCCACAAGGTAAAAGGATGACCTTATGGCATGGTGATTTGCAGATTTGAAAAGCTGTATGTTGGAGAACCCGCTGAATGTGTGTAACAGCTGGACGCTGTCCCAGTAGTCCAGCCTGTGTAGAAGAATAACTAGAGTCCCACCAATCTTGATCCTCTGCAAAGCAAGGACCAGCTGGCTCGTGGTAAGACGACATGCTTCCAGCTCAGTCCGGTAAGACTGTCGAGATTGGGTACGTAGCACCTGTCCGTCGCAAATGACTAAGTCGAATCTCTCGCTGATGTACGGGCGGTCCTGGGAAAAATTGGCAGCATCTGGATGGTCGGGTGAGATTGCAGACACGCCCATCTCAGAAGAGAGCATTGTTATATCAGCGAATTTGACTCTGAGCTTCGGCTTGGACCTGTCCAGTAAAAGAGGGTGGCCGCCAAGAGAGACCGGCAGGCTGAGTCCTGCTATTTGGGCTGTATTGTGGCGGTGCCGTATTGCATTCGAAAAGCCACCCGGTGCCATGCAAAGGTCCAAAACCTTCGTACAGCTGTTACTGGCACTCGGAAAGGGCATGAAGCCTGTTGCATCATCCATTTCGTTACCAATATCTTGCATCATGTCGAAGAAATATTTTCGCAGGCGTTTCCCGGGGTTATCCGCCGTTCTACGCTGTTTCTTGAAGTATTTGTCTCCAGCCGCACTCGCCCATCCCTTTCGTGATCAGTAGAATTTTCCTTTGTCAGGTCTTAGCACTTACCTCATTCCTCACAACCTCGAGTTGAACGAATTCTGGCACCCTCTCGAGCAAGAAGTCCAGGACCATCGAGTCCAGATCATTTCTGCGATGTTCCTGCCATGCGCCTTCCATGGAGAATTGTGCAGGAATCCTGATCTTACTGCTATTCTCTCGTATGAAGCGATATCTTAAATAGTTGTTTGGCCTCTTATGGCAAAGAATTAGTCCGTTAAGAGTATTCTCAAGCGAAGTTACGTCACAAAGCAGGGTTACTGAGTATTTCACTGCATATAGACATCATTGGGAGCCAACGAGGAAGATCTATCCACTTAATAGAGCATACCACGCCGTGCCAGGGTAGGACAGCCTTGGCGTACATGAGGTAATGTACCGCAAGAGATGTGCCGATCGCGACAGCTCAGATTTCGTGGCTGATCGATACTCAAGTGGTGCTGATAATCTATCATCGTCTTACTGGGGTTTGAAAGGATTGGGTCCGTCCGTGCTGCCATTTGCAGGGAGGATGGAAAGCTTCCTGATTCGCTTGATACCGGCTTGTGTACACCTGCATTATGACTGATCCGTTCACCGCTAGATAGTTACACAAAGAGCGGAAAGAACTCCGCTTTAAATACTGTAAGCCACCTGACAAGAGCTTTGTAATGCGTTATATTTCCAAACATAGTATGTAGACCGATCAGCTGACGGCAGTAATAAAAATCCATTCATACGTATAACGCTACTGAGCGTTTACATGTCCAGAACTTTGGTAGATATAATAATACCTCAAATCACCTCGGCGTATGGTTCCCAGCGCGCTCGATCTGTGGCTGCATAGCCTTGCCGCCTAAGCTGAATGTCTTTGTCGACAATTCCACTGTCGGATATTTGCAGCACTGACGTGCTGCTGCATTGCGCCTAAGTAGCCACACTCTCAGTCCTCATGCTACTTTTTACCTACACCTACAAAACGACACTTTGTCCACGTCGCGCAATAACGCCGGAGGTATCACACGGTAGAAATCAATTCTGGATGATTGCAACCGATTAGGCTAGTTCTCGAATACCATCTAGGCTTGTAAAGTGACTGAATTTAGGCTTCACCGGCCAAATGATTGTTGAAATGAGTGTATTTATTCTTGATTTGATTTACATGGCGATTTGCGTAAAGTCGTCTCAAAATGAAAGACTAATAATCAATTGATCAAATGACAAACAGAGGAATGATTGGGCCCATTTCGCATCAACAAGACATCATCCACGACCCACGACCCATTACGTTGTCCAGACTCACACCTTAGTCCACGTGGCGGTGAATGGGGGGCCCCCATTTGGGGTAGTGGTCCCGTCTGAGGCGCTCGCTTTAATGACATGTTGTTCGTTTTCCTTGGTGGGGCCTAAGAAGAGTAAGTATGACTACACGTGGGCCATCGAGTCAACATACCTCGGATTGTCACCTCAACATAATCGGGAAAGTCTTCACCTTTAGTGACCTTGAAATTCTCGGCTGGCAGTTGTTTTTTAGTCCTGGGGTCGGGTGTGTACGTGACCATACACTCTGTAGAGCGCCCATCAAGGAGTGCGGTGGACTTCTGAGTGATGGCATCGCCGTCCGGGACGTAGAAGTCGATGTCGCTGATGTTGGGCGGCGGATCTTTGAGTTTCACCGTATCCTTATTGAACGTGACGACCGACATTTTGGTCAGGGAGAGTAAGGCTTCCGTTCAGAGTGGAAATTGTGTAGCTTTCTATCTTACAATTGACCAAAGAAATGTGTGTGTGAGAAATGAATCGAAGGCAGGCAGAGGATATGCGTTTATATAATCGGTCGCCAGGGAAACTGGATGATGAAATCATTAGCCATATACGTAATCAGTCCTCTAATGGATATGGCGGTAGATTTGGATTTCATGTAGACTAAACCTAGCTACGTATAAGTGAACCGTGTACGACGATGGTATGTTAAGCATTTAGCTTTTTCTTTGTAAGGCTTGCGCGGCTCCTACCCAGTGAGGACCGCTACCGTAAAGCGCCATGCCGACAAGCCCTGCGGGGTGTTAAGCGACGCAGTTAGGAGGTGCAAAATAGTGTCGGACATGAGCGAGAGCGAAATTTGAAAGTGATCGACATGAGTTGCGGGGAGAGGGGAACGGTGGGAATACGCAGCTAGTGTGTTGTTCTTGGCCAGCAGAGAAAGCAGGGGGTCGTTACTTCTGTGTGACGAACTTCTAAACCCATAAAAAACCTTAAGGAGTGCATATTCTTACCCAGTAAGATACGTAAAGCCATTTGAAGTATAGTCGTGCCTGGTCCGTGAAGCCAGCGAAAACGTTTCCCGATGGGAAACGACACACCCTGGTGTTGCAAGTGACATTATATAATGGTGGTGGTAATAAAAGGTATCTCATACACACTAGTCCCGAACTAGGCAAGGAGGCTATACAATATTGCACTGTAACCGCTCGTTTACCGCCCCGCCTTCGTAGAGGTCAATGGTAGCAGTGTCGCCATTAGATAGCCAAAAGAGTTCCACGTTGCACATACCAGAACGTCATCTTCGGGGACATGGAGTAGATTGTGCTCTCCACTAAAGATTCCAAGGACAATCTGGCTGTGGTAGAGATGGAGGCACTGGTGCTGTTGCGAAGGATCGTAGGAATTCCGGTTCTACCTTAAAAGCTGAACAGAGAATGGGCGAGAACAGTTGGAATGGCGCCCTTAGAATGAATCTCGACCCATCGAGAGCTCGGATAGTCCGACTGCCATTTGGATCGAAAGGAATCCTCTTATGAGGATCCGTGGTAATGTTGTACAGTGAAAGGAGTGTGAAAATGCCAAGCACCGTGGGAGAAGTTCGTCCAACGATCTTGTTGAGCCGAGCTTGCCAAGCCCACAATCCTCTGTTTCGTGGTGTTCTAGAATTTATTTACGGCTCGAAGGAATGACATAACGTCATGGCTGCCGGGCGTCCAACCGGCACATATGATGATTTGCATCCTATATGCCTCCGATCGCCAGGCATCAAGGCAAGTCTCGCAGCAATCATGCAAGTACTAAGCAAATGCCACGCCTTTTGGTGGCTGAGAAAGCGCTTGGTAAGAACATGCTACCAACTGGGCTGAGAAGAACGCTTATCAGCCGCTTGCGGTTGTTGCCGAGCCTGGTTTAGCACGCAGAAGCTTGTCGACACTATCCGCGGGCCAGATGCGCACCACGGCTGCAGATCCGCCAATTTTCCGTGAAATGCCCGTGAAAGTGCGGGGATTGGTCATTTTCCGTCTCAAGAACCATCGGCAAGTCCACATACTGGTCTGTTCAGCTATCGAGTCGGCGTGATCCCGATCTCGGGGAGCGCGGTTCGCTCACTTCTAGCCTGGTTGGGTCCCTATGAGACTTTGTAGAGCCGTTCTGGTGACGCTGAATGGCGTGTTCGCTTTTTCGAATGTGATCAAGATTCTGGTCAGGAGAAAGGAACTGTCGGAGAAGTATGGATCATAACGGCTCTCGCGATCAATAAAATCTCCGTCCTATCATAAGTCAAACTTCTGATGATTCAAGCGTATAGGTGAGGTAGGTAGTAAATTTGTGAGACTCCGCATGTCCAAATCAACTCACAATCACCAATGCGGCAATCACCGGCGCGCTCTCCTATGTGGAAAGCTGCAGAAGTGGACGAGATAGCGGGAAAAGGCTCCTGATTACGCAATTGAGGTTAGAAAGGATGTCGCCGACTCAGAGGGAGAGTCGGAGGCCGGCTGCGCCACGTGAATCATTTCATGTCGGAGTTCCACCGAGTTGCAAGGGGTGGACGGCTAGGCGGGAGACTAGTGGGGACCCGCGTATTCGTATGTACTAAAAAGCGAATACGTATACGCGTATATGTATTGCTCCTATTCAAGTTACCATCCACGTAGTCCCGTATCCTCTTCACCTCACTTTCAGACTTTTTCAAAATCAAATCATGGCTCGAAGGACGCATACGAAATCTCGTCGCGGATGCTTAACGTGCAAGCGGAGGCACATCAAGGTAGTTCACGACCATCTAATCTACGATCAGCACGGCTGTTAATTCTACCGGCCTTCTCTTAGTGCGACGAGCAGCATCCGACTTGCAGCAACTGCCGTATTTCTCAACGCGAGTGCTCGTATGGCGAGAGGCGCCGATCTCCGAGTTCCCATTCCCATAGGAGCGCAACCGCGGTAACCTCGGCCACTAGCCCGTCCACTCCCGGATGTGTGCCAACTCCCTGTTCGCCACCAGAAACATCCCCAGACGTCTCTGTCTTCGATGCTCTCGGAGCTGAAAACCAATTCCAAACTTTTGTGCCGCGCCAGGGTCATGATGGCTCCGGTTACCTTACGGTTCCATTACCGGAATCCACGCACGTCTCAGCCGACGACTTGACGGTCAATATGCGCCACATGCAGTACCTTTCGCACTTCCTACTGGTTTCCTGCAACTCACTTGGTCTATCTCTTCCCTCGTTGGGAGAGTCTGGAGTAGCTTCCTGCGCGATCGCTGCTGCCTTGAGATACCCACCTCTGCTCCATTCTATGCTTGCTCTAGCCGCCCTACATCTTGGCCATCGCACCGATTCCGCGGCGTTCCAGGCACAAGCTCTGGAATTGTTCAATGCCGCACCTCAGGCTCTCGATGTAACGGCGGAATCAGCCGTGCCCACCTTGCTCTTCTCCTCAATGGTGGGCACACACATGCTTGCCGACACGTCACTATCCTGTCACGATCCCAGTATTGATGATGCAGCCCTGCTGGACCGCTTCATCGAGTACGTAGACGTACACCGAGGTGTTCGTGCAGTGATAGGTGCATCATGGAGCTCTTTGACACAGTCCGGTCTGGGGAGTATCATGACTCCTTACGAACAGGATATTCAGTGCTTCGAACAACGCCGTCATGGCGGTGAAGCCGCGCATGTTCAGCTCCGACAGCTTCTACATGACCTTCAGGCGTCGGGTCTGCCTGAAGATGCGCTAAGATGCTACGGAGATGCTGTTCAGCACTTGGAATGGGCCTTCGATCTGGAAAGCCGCCAGCCGCGGGATCAGCCAGCACCCTCGCCGGCCGCGGTACTTGCGTGGCCGATAATGATTCCTGTCAATTTTGTCGCACTCGTGCAGCAGAGAAGGCCCGAGGCTCTGATCGTTCTTGCTTATTATGGTGCGCTGCTGCATCGGCACCGGAAGCTCTGGGTTGTCGGAGGTCTTGGGACGAGAGTGGTTGGCGCTATCACTACACTGCTTGGGAGATACTGGCGGCCCTGGTTGGAGTGGCCGAATGCTGTTGTCATGGAGCAAGGGCAATAGGAACCTTACCCCCACCGTCTAATCTATCTACCTCTACCCTCTCTGGACCAGATGGACATTACCTTTCAGAGCCCCGAGCCGCGAGCTGGCCACCTCTTCATCCTGCTCACTCTCTCCGGAGAACCGCTCGTTAACCCCAGACAAGCGACCGGCTGCACTCCCGCCCACATTTCCCGCCTTAAGCAGAACACTCAGCTCCCCCGGATAAATCCACCCCAACACCACCATCGCTGCAAACATCAACAACGCATCAAACACGTACAAGAACGCCTCATGCGTGATGATATACCCCTTCATCCCCTCACAATACTCCATCACCCTCACCGCATTCCTCACCACAATCAACCCACTCACCACATACAACGCCCCCATCACCCTCTTCCAACCCCTCGCCACCTCCTCCGGCGCAATAGCCCCCGCCGTCGGCCACTTATTCAACCTCTTGTGAAACGTCCCCGCAACCCCCACAAACCCCGCGAAGATCCCCAGCTGCGCCACAAGCCCGAATATCGTCAACCCCTTCCCGGCATTCGCCAGGAGCGCGCTACCACCACTACTACTCAACGCCGCCGCCGTGCTCATGCCCCCGCCGCCGCCCTGCACGACCAGGCACAGTATATCGCCGGCGACAAACGCCTTCGTCAGCCAGCGCCGCGGCACGGGCGACCGCGCTTCGCCGCCCGTCAGGAGGATGACGCGGCCGAGCGTCATGTAGATGCTGGCGGCGAAGAGGGTGGGCGCGAGGAGGATGTACGAGTTTTGGATCGCGAAGGGGTAGAGGGTGTAGTTGTTGAAGGGCTGCGAGGCGGAGGCGGTGCGGCAGGCGTAGCCGATGAACTCGACTGCGTGGGGCGAAAGGGTTAGTGGGATGTGGGAGGATGGGAGGATGGGAGAAGGGAGGGCAAGGTGGGAGGAGGAGGAGAAGAAGAAGGGGAAGACGTACGCATGCCGCCGATGACAAAGGCCGTCATGAACCAGCTGCGGCAGCGGATCATGCGCCAGAGGTGGAATGCGGTTGCGGCGATGAAGAGGAGGCAGAAGATTATGGCGCCGGCTTTGCTGGGGCGGTAGGCGTAGAGGGCGTGGCCGCGGCGAGCCATGTTTTGTGTCGATTGGGTTTGGTGCGGTGGGAGGAGTTTTGCAGTTTGGCCGCGCGTCTTTGGCGGGATAGTTGCCTTTGGAATCACGGCGAGAAATGAGAGAAGGTACAGATTTGATGTACTGGCTTGCACCCGGACGCTGCATTTATGTGTGAATTTTTGAATGCGTGTGGTGTTCGAGAATACTCGAAGTTTACGTGGCCGCGATGGGCTATACGCGTATTACAGCAGTTCGCGAATACACGGATACGAAGATAGGCTAAGTATAGGACGTTAGCACACCTTGCAGGTATTAGAAATTTCAGTGCGGTCGATAGCTTAGCGCGAAGGAAATAGGAAACACAGGCAGTCCTTTCATTAAATGTAAATTCTGTGTCTGAGAACAACATTGCCGTCCTGAGAGGGTGAAAGATTGATGCAAATTCATCGGGTGCCGTAGTGAAGATACAGTGCCTGCGCACTGCGACCGTTTGGGTAATTTCCGCATATTGCACTGGATGCTCCTCACAGTATGTAAGTGGGGAAAATAAGGTATCAAAGTTGACAGACTTTGTGGAGAGCGGCGATCACAGCCGCGGACATGATCTGTGTCAACCTATGTAGAAGTTGCGGGGGCACTTTCTTAGCCACGCTGCGCCATATGCTTTGCCGAAACCAACGTCCAGAAAGCCACACACAATCCACCACAGCTCGCCTCCTTTGTCTCAAGTGCTGCCCGGGGAGCGATTCGTCCCCCGTTGATGGATATGAATGCATCTCACCCGAGCAAAGAGGCCTTAATGCAAAGCGAACAAATCAACGGCTCGGATTGACCCTAACCAGTAATATTTGTGGAGAACACTATCAAGCCGTAATTGAGATTAGCCGATAGGTTGACCAAGCTTTTTTAGTGCCTCGGGCAGTGTTGCTTGGGAATACCTTTTCGTTGGACGCCTGACGATACTTGCTTCTTTTTACCATGACGTCCAGTTTGGGCCAAGGGTCTGTTCCAAGCGGCGGGAGTTTCAGTGACACTCGTTCTCTTAAGAAGTCAAAGAATTTAAATTTTTGCTGCGAGTAAGAAACACTCAGGAAATTCTCTGACCAATCCAACCCTTATGGTAAGCCTTAGATAGTGGGTTAAGCAAAGCCCACTCGCAGCGGTAAGGTCTCCGATCCACCGCTGTGTACCGGTCGATGAGTTAGTGGTGTAGCTACTGGCCCGAGAGAAGATCCGATGAGCAACTATAGCAACACTTCCCGTCGCCAAGAAAATGGCATATTTAAGAAAGTCTATGCGCAGATTGAAAAGATGCTGATCGGCAGGGGAACTGTGGAGCAACCACACCGGTTAAAGGCATAATAGGTTATGCGGCATTAAGTTATCTGATAGAAGCTATCTGATTGGAGATCTCCACCTTCTCTCCACTTCACGTCATACAAAGTCCAGGCCATCAATACACCTATAGAGCCAACCGTTCCGGCTTTCCGTATTTGTTCCCAGGTCTACCGAAGTCGGCGGGAGGCGAGATGCTGGTTCTCGTCTATAAAGAGCCGGCGTAATGTCCTTTCGAGTCCCACCATAAGCCAACAAACTCTCGATTGCAGAAGTCAACGTTCCACAAATATCCTCCACAATGAAGTTCTCCACTGTCACCGGTCTGCTTCTGGGTAAGCTGAATTTAATATGCCGAAAAAGCAACCTGAACGCTGATAGATTATTCTCAAACCACTCTCGCCATTGCATCCCCCGTAAACATCCAGCGCGAGGCTGCTCCTTGCATTCCCGACGACCCCACCAGCAACTGCGACGCCGGCTCTCAAAAGCGTGAGGCCGCGCCGTGTGTTCCTAATGACCCGACCAGCAACTGCGATGCGGGCTCTCAGAAGCGCGACTGGAGCCTTCCGATCAGAAACAACAAGCGTGAGGCCGCGTCCTGCATTCCTGACGACCCGACTTCCAACTGCGACGTCGGCTCCCGGTAAATGCGGTACGCTTAGCCTATGGGAAGGGTGGTTTTGTTGGAAAAGAGCTTCAAGAAATAGAGCTCTCAGCGTCGCGGATTTTACGCTGCTACGGGAATCTCAGCATGCTGGATTATATACCTTGTCAGACGGCTTGGAATGAGACAGTATTAGTGCCTGTTCTGTTCGTCCAATTTTACTATCCTCCAAATATATACCGTAAATCTTATATACAATCTTGCAAACTCCATCCATAACGCCTCGCAAATCAATCCTTAATAATACATAATAAATAGTAAGAGTTTACTTCCTCGGTCTCTTCGAACGTCGCGGCTCAACAATTTCCTCTGGCGCAGGGCGCCTGTTTGGATTGTCGTTCGGGTTGGCCCTAAAGCTGCTACCCAGGCTCATTGGATCTGAATACGCGGCTGGAAGAGGGGCACGAGACTCTAGAGTGGGAGTATCAAGCTTTATAGCGTCAATCGCTTTACGCAGGCGTGAAAGGTGCCTGGGAGCCCATTCTTCGTATACGTTCCGAACAAAATTCCACGCTTGAGCAGTGTCTTTAGTCTCACGGGGCGAAAGCCGATAGTCGTACACCTGATGTCGGTAGATTGTGGCTTTCTCTCCGTCTACAATGGGATAGTAGGCATAGATGTACACCAATTGATGGTTGTAGGATATCGAAAACGCCATAATATGACCGCTGCAGGTATGTTCGAGTTTGGCGGCTCGAAACAACTCAAGCATTGATCGAAAAATGACCAGCATGCTAAAGCCATTCTGATTCTCAGCATTTTCTATTTTCTCGTTTACCCCCTTTACCTCGCATGTCAGAAATGGAAGGTACATCAGGGATGTTGGCATGAACGTCGTTCGCTCATTGGCAAGGATTCTGAGCTTTTCGTACCGGTCTTTGTCCTCAAAAGCTTCGAACGAGAAACCCACACAGTAGTCAGGTTTAGGCACGCCAAGGCCGGACAGCAGCAGCGGCTGATTGCCCCATTTCTGATCCCAGTGAGAGGCTAAGTTGAGATACTTGTCCCGTACTTTTTTGTCGTTGAAACTGATGTCTCGGAAAACTCCCGCCGGCGGACATACGATGGGGTGCAGTTCATGGGAAATGCAACGTTCGTTTTGAGTCTGTAATCGCTTCAGGAGAGACGTGACAGCTTGAGGATCGAATCGAGCGTCGGGTCGCTTTGATTTCTGCGTCTTTTTCAACTTGTCCAATAAAGCTTTGCTCTCCTTGGCCAAGCCGCGCTGTGTCCCCGTGCCGTTATCAGACAGTTCATTGTCGTCTTCCATGATAAGACGGACGCCGTCCACGCCTATTCTAAGGATGGTCCGGAAGCCCATGTCATGGTACGGTTTGCTTGGTTGCTTAGCAGTTTTATTGGTGTCGCTGGACTGTTTCGTGCTGTCATTGGTCTGTGGAGTACTCTCTCCAGTACCCGTAGTTCCGTTGGGAGGTATCCCCGCGTTCCGCTCTATCGCCTGCCTACGTAACGTACTATTACTGGCATTGGACGTGTTTCTGCTATGACCTGCCATGGTGTCGTCTGGTGGAGGGACTTCTTCGGTAGTTTCCAGCCAAGTTTGGATTGATTGGTTCCTCGAGGTGTGCCTCAAGACGGTCCCATGAAGTTCCCGTCTGGGCCTGGTCGATGCTTTGGCAGTGTGGTTCGGACGCAGGTTCTGCTGTCGCCCGGAGTCTTGCTGAACGCCTGTAGTAGCCTTTGCTTGGCGATGCTCGGGGTGTAGCTTTCGATTCGGCTTGGGCCCTGGCTTCGGTGCGGCAGGCTGTTCTTGCTGCCCCACATGTCAATGCGCTGCATGGGCAATGATAGAGCAGCAATGGAGACGTTTAATGTACTGACCTTCCGCTTTCTCTGGGAATCAACAAGTCCGGTGTTTTCAGCTGCTAGCTTCTGAATGCGGCGACTTGTGCGCTCTGGTGGCGGCCTTTCTGTCTCTGTAAATGGCAGATTAATACATACAACTTGAATTGCACGGAGGGCAACGAACTTGCTGAATTATTCTTAGCAACACTAGTGGCGGCGGTGGGCGGCCGTGGTTGCTTGGGCGGCCGGTCACGTCTACGTGTGGCTGGGGTTGTGGCTGTTGCTGTTGCTGTGGCGGTGGGCTGGGTCTGGGCGGGCTCTACGGCAGGGGGGTTACTCTGGAGCAGTTTGGACAATCGGGTCTGCGGCGCCATGATGTGCGGGAGCGGCCTGTGTGCCTATGTACATGAAGGAGCGGTGGGCGTAGATGAGGCTCTTTCGCGGGTTGCGCAACCCGCCGATGAGGAATCGTCTCGCCAGGACAGACGCCGAGGGAGGGGAAATGCCACGTTTAGAATCATCGGGCCGGGCGGCCTGCAGGGTTCAGTGGTGTTTACCGCTCAAAGACCGGGGGCGGTTAGGGGCAAGGTTTTCCCGGCATCCAGCGGGTCCTCCCTGTTGCGGGCCGTCACGCGAGCAAGCATGGACTGCTCTTTTTCGGCGCGACATTTATGCCCGTCCGCGGCTTCGAACTTCCCTACGCATTGATGGGAGATTGTAAATGCGCTGCAGTCAAAATAGAATCCACTGCAAAATAACACACCTTGAGAGTCGTCATTTTTGGCTGCACGATGGTTCTGCGCCGCACACGTCAATCAATGCTTTGGGTGGGGTGCTAGCGGATGTGTTCGGATCGACGCGATTTGAAATGAGCATGATGCGGGCCGCCTTTAGCGCTTCGATTTTCTATATCATAGGCCATTGGCTACGATCACTCAGGAAGCGTGATGGATCTGCCTTGGCACGCTGCAAGGCTTGACACGAGCGATCTTCCAGTTGTCTGGATACGTTGGCCACCGGATCATGCTCGATGGGAATTTACTATCTGCACAAGCTATGGTGAACCCGGCGGTTCAAATAAGCTCTTACGCTAGCAGCGTCGTCCTCCGTTTGGGCGTCTAACAGCCGTGCTCTTTATTATCGCAAAACTCACGGTGCGCTAGAAGCCGATCAATGCCGTATTCCCGAATCCAATATGAAGTCTGCTATGTCCACACCGCAGTTTCGCAATGCATGTCTCCAACTTCTGACTGCATGCAGGCTATAGCGGGCCTGCCTTGTTACCAGATAAAGCAGCTCGCTAACTCGAGAGTAGCGTGGACTGCCTCTTGACGCGGCTTCGTATGCCTGAGGCCGAGCCCCGCACCGGATGTGTCTCCGCCCTTCCCGTCTGGTAGCAGATAATGTTCGGGCTGTTCCCCTCTACACACATACCACGGCGTCATCAACGCGGTAAAAAGATAGGACGCTTGCTACTTCTGTCTCATTCGGCAGCCGCTCGAGCCACAGTTCATATTGGATTTCACAGGCCTGAGTCTATCAAATGCGGCAGTGATTTCTTTCTCTTTCGCCTAAAGAGTGGCTTGTTCATGAATACCAAAAACACGCGAAGCAGTGACAATGAAGTTTATCAACACTGGACAGGCGCTTGACAGCAGGGGATCGCTCAATTTCAATCGTCCGAACTCCGACGGAAGACTGGAAGTTTCCGTCAGGCTAATGCAGATAGTCCCAAAGAAGAATGAACTGCCACGTCACGTTCGACAGCAAAGGAACGCCGGCCTCACACACGGTTTCAATAGCTGGCATAGCCTAAATCGTTTTCGAACTGCAGACAGAAACCTGTCGGCGATTTCCAAAACTTATTCTTCAAGCCAACGCTTCATTTAAGGCCATAGGTCGTATTCTGCGCGGAGAAGAACGGAGCCAAAGGATCCCACGTGTTGCTGATCACTGCATTTGCCCGGCGCGTTTTTGCTCTTCGTTCTTATGCTCCTCAACCATGCTGTCGAACTCGGTCTCATTTCTCGTTAATAAGCCGTAGAAGCTGAATGCTTTGTGTTCCACAAGCCGCACTAATTTTGAGATTGATACTTACATACTCCGAGGCGCAGCCACCAGACAATTTCCAATCAACCCTCCGAAAGGTAGGCTGGCGACAGCTCGAGACAAGCTTTCTAGTCGTGTAAAAACCCCAAGAGCTCGCCAGGCTCATCAAATACACGAAAACGTCGGATTTGGGCCGTCTGTGTGGCATTGCGGTCATGTCGAGTTTCTAGTCATGGCTCGATTATTTCTGCATGCCCCGGTATCTTTCCACGCGTAGAATGATCTCCCAACAATTCCCAACAACCCCGATGAATCCAGCATTCCCGAGAGTAATAACCTATTCACCTCTGCTCTGCACAGCCAGCAGAAGACGATGACGAACCAGTCCCGTATGCCACCACCCCACTCCACCTCCTCGGCAACGCCCAAACCACATTCCACCTCGCCGCCAGCTCCTACACCGCCCGCACGGCACAGTCGCTCCTCTTCCGCCACGTCTGGCCCGCGTCTTCCAGGAACTCGAGACACAGCTTCAACCGCGCCGACAGCCACGAATTCGGCCGATGCCGCGGCGGCCTGCTCGTCGTCGTCGTCGACGACAACGACGAAGTAGCAAGCAACAGCAACACCGTGACCGCCCGCAGCACGTGGTAGATCATAAATGGCGGGATGTTCCTGGCTGAATGCTGAGCGCGGAAGCGTTGCAGCAGGTCGGTAATGGCGGACGCGGCCACTCCCATGGCGTGCAGGGCGGAGGAGAAGGTGGGTTGCGGAGTGGAGTGGAGGAAGGGGTGGTTAAGGAGGATGAGGGAGACGTGGTACGATATCTGGAAGTAGTACAGAAGTGCCATCACCGCTAGCTTGGAGGCTACCTTCGAAAGGATACAATGTCTTGGCGATACTGTTGTCGATCCCGTGGTCCTTCCGAACGTAGAGAAATGGAAGTACTCTCTCGTTGGTTGTGCTGAGAGGAACAGTAATGGAACGATAGTTGTAAGTTGTAATCTCTTAATGTTCATTCTACCAGCTTATTCTGGATAGAATGTGACGTCAAGGAAGACATGACACACTACTTGACAACTCAGCGGACCAATACGTCAGGACTTGACACACTCGGCGACATCATCACCTTCGACGATTCTCACCTAGACCTCGAATTCCCTCCTGGTTATTGTTGCCAGGCCACCCTGGTCGCTGCTGATCAAGTCGGCGCGCGAAACACATTAGCAGAATACTGGAATGCTAAGTGGAATCAGCAACAGCTCAATGAAGAAGGGATCGAGTACCTTTTCAGGGAATATGACCTGGATGTCCTGCTTGTCTCGACTGAGGGTGGCTCCTCACGTTTGGGAGCGGTTGGACGTAGCCAAATTGGAACCGTACCTGTTGGGTATGGTGAGATCAATCTGCCTTATGTAGTGGCGTTCATCGAAAGGTGATTCGGGCAATGTCGGCGTATGAGTCACACTTCCCTAAGAGGGTTTTGCCACCGACTTTTGATTAAACTAAAGCGTACTTGTAGTATGATTCTTGGTCATCAACTGCTGCAAAAATACACATTGTGCTTTGCTTTATATTGCACTATTATGCAAGTCCATTGTGCACCCTATTCAACAGCTCCACCTCAGACAGATGCCACACGGTATCAACTTCTTACTTGCAGATCTCTTGCCTGGTTCATGCCTCGCCTTGCCTTCTCTTCTCATCAAACACGTGGACTGTGATTTCCTCTGCTGCTTGCTTTGCATTTTCCTGTAGCTTCTCAGTTATCGCCTCGCCATCGAGCAAAGCCGCGGTCTCCTCCAAACTCTTTCCGCCCGTCTCAACAAACAGAAAATAGACGACGACAAGTTCCACGAAAAGCCACACATCATACGTAACGTAGTCTGCAACACTCGTTAGTTTGCGGAAAGAGTTCGAGTCACAGCCGTCGGGTCTTACATTTCCATTTCGAATTGGTGACGCCAACAGGGTTAACGTATTGATTGAATATCAGAGCGAGCGCCACGAACAAGTTATAAAGGACAAGTCCCTAGTAGCATGTGAGCCAATATCGTGGAGCCGCTGTATATTATGAACACTTACTCTGGCGCGAAGATTGTATGGCAAGATTTCAACGACGTAGGTCACTTGGAGCGGGGCCCAGCCGATGGAGAAGAAGAAATTGTAGAGGAAAATCATGGCTAGGACGCCTTTAGCCACTCCCGGGGAGCCTTGTCCATTCAGTTCCGTCTCCTTCTCATAAGTTGCTTCCAAAGCAGTCCACACTGTGATTGCGTTAGATCGCACGGCATTTATGCATGCTACACTTTGAAGCGATCAATGACACTTACCGATATATACTAGAAGAATCCCAACGGTGGAAGTAATAAACATGACCCTTCTGCCAAATCTGTTCACAACCAAAGCAAATGCAACGCCCCAGATCAAACTCCAAATCTGAAGCAAGGCGTTGATGAGCGTCTGCGTAGCTTCCGACTCGTACCCAATGGAATCCAGGATCAGCGTAAGGTAGTACGAGATGAGGCCGTTGCCGCTCCACTGCGAGAAGAACCCGACAGCGAGGATGATGAAGAATCGGTGTCTGTTGCCCGCTGTCTTGAAAAAGGTGAGATAGGAAGTTGTTTTGGCCGCCTCCGTCTCCAGTCGGAGCGCTTCCCTGATCTCGGCAATTTCTAGGGCCACGATGGGGTCCTCGGGGTTGCCAGCAGCGTGGTACTTCGTGACGAGGGCATGTGCGCTCTCGATGCGGTCTTTCGCAACAAGCCAACGGGGCGATTCCTCTATGCACCAGCACAGGAGCAGCTGGATCACGCTTGAAGCGGCCTGGAGGATGGATGGAATTCTCCACGCCCAGTCGTTTGACATTCTAAATGTACCGAATGTGATCCACGCCGCTGCCACCGCGCCAGTTGAGTAGAGCGAGTTGTATACACTTACAAGTGGTGACTATATGGACGTTAGCTTTGTAGTATGCAATGTCAAAATATGCACGTACTCTCTGCGTTGGGTACGCCACTTCCAATATTAGAAGGGGTGCTGCTGTAATATTGAAAGCAAGCCCGAATCCAAGGAGGCCACGGGCGGCGATGAACATTCCAGCTGAACATGTCAGTTCTCTCATTGGAAATTCTATCCACGTGAATGTCTGCTTACTGTTTTGAGCTCCGCCTTGAAGTGCTACTCCAATGAGCATGAGAAAAGCGCCCCCCACAAGTGTTGCACGGCGGCCGAAGTAATCACAAGCAACAGCGCAGAATGGCTGATTGATAACTGTTAGAACATTGCTAAGTCTCCGGACACTATATCACTTACAAGCGCTACCAATTGCCCAACGCTCTGTATCGCATTGAGGAGGCCACTGCAGTAGTGTCAGCTTCTGGAATATGCTTCGGAAAAGGAATGGCTAACAGTAACGATGGGCCAGGATTATTGAAAAAGTCATTCCAAGTGTCGAGTGACTGCAGGCCATCTATTTTGGTTAGCAGACCCTCAATGGAAGAGTCGTGGTCGCCGCACTCATCATCGAGCCATCAAATCCCGTAGCATAGCTGGAGATCATCGATAGAAGCAGAATCAAGTTGAGCTTGACAATGGCTGAATTCTGGAACCAACCAGCCTTTCGGCCGTTGAGCACAGCGTCTGGCGACGTCATCGCTGAAGGTGCGCCCATCGCGTTCGGAGGGCGAATTTCGTGCAACGGTGGGGTGGGAGATCAACCCTCATTCTTTAACAATGCCAGCGTTGAAGATAGTAGCACAGATAAGACCCCGCTCTTGATTAACTCGTGGCCTGCAATCACCCCTCATGCCACCAAGAGTCCAGCTCGTGGAATCAAAAGACATTCCGCGCGGAAATCCCAACCCCGCTTCACCGCGATTGCCGATGCGGCGAAGTTCGGCCCAGGTCATCACACATCTGACTGATCTTACGACGGGGCCTTCTTGGTCGGGGAATTCAGGCGCCGGTTAAGTGGCGTTGCAGCCGCAAAGATGGGGTACTCGCCTCCAGCGCGGCGCAGCTGCTCGTTTGGGTTAGCCGAATCTCACCCCACCAGGTGTTCCTCGGCCAATCCAGCTGTACCTCCGCTCACGAGGTGTGCCGAGCATTGCTGCGGGGAACGTGGTACCTGCACAGCAGGTTCTTGAAGAGATGATTGCGGCCGTGTATACGAGGGTGGGAGGGGATAAAGGCGCTGCAGGAGGCCAATTCCAGAGTTTGTAAAGCATCCATTATGCATCTCTCCTCTGCCCTGACGATCGCTTCTGCTTTGACGTTTGGGGTTGCCTTCGGGGCTCCAACGAACTCCAATGGAACTCTTTCAACTGGTACTTGCTATTGAAGAACATCCCAGTCAGCCTTTACTTACTGTCATGAATCATCTCAGCCGCTCAGGATTTGTTTGATTATTCGATGGCCGTGCAGGACCTGAGATATGATTCTTACTACGACTTCATTTGGTACTCAGATAATGGACCCTGGTCTGTCAGGTTCACTGCCTGGTATACCATTGGCCTGTTGAAGAGGAACCAGGGCGACGACGTCCTGCATGCAAAAGCAGCTCTGAGAAATATGTAGGTCGTAATGGAATGATTTTCACTGAACTGACTGCTAAAAAAAAAAAATCAGATTGGCTTGCCAATACACGGAAGAATTTGATTCCGCCTGGTATGGAACATTCAAGCTCAGTCCTGATCGTCAGTCCACCGGTCTTTCGACGTTTTCTCCACTCACTGCCGTACAGAACCTGATCCAACACCTGACTCTGATTTATATCCGCCTGAAATATATGTGAGCTTGACCAGAGACCATCATAGCTTCCTTCTGCTGACCTACCCTCCAGACAACCTATGATCCGAATTGGAGGTGATTGATTTTTTCCAACCAGAATCAGGTAGCAATGCTCACGTGGCACAGAGAGTTCATCGGTACCACACTAGTGCAAGCTGTCGAGGAGTTCGAGCACCTACTTGGAGAAGACCTAGTCTCAGCAATCGAAACATCACTGACCCACGCGGCAATCGGCGGCATGCGGCGCAACGGAACCTACCCTGAAGACGACAACCTCATCCTGGGCTACTCCAATCCAGCCTACATGCGAGCCGTCGTGGTATCATGGATCGGCCACCGCCTGAACAACTCCACCTTCACCGACTTTGCCAACCTGCAAGGAAAGCTCCTCCTCGAGCTCTTCACCTGGAACAACTCGAACACTCTCGGCGAGTACAATGCCCCGACGTACTACGGAATGGACATCTGGGCACTATCCGCTGCCATCAAGTACGCGCCAGCCAACTCGACCATCAAGTCCACCTCCGAGTACGTCTTGACCGAGCTCTGGAAGGACATCGCCGCGCACTACAACCCATACCTCAAAAACATGGTCGGCCGTGAGTCGACCCCGTCCTGCTTCCTCTCTGCCCCCCCTCCGCCATCCTTCCCTCTCCACCTCCCCCCACTAACCCGCGCCCCCCACTAGCCTACGACCGCGCCTACACCCGCGACATGACCACCCACTCCTCCATCCTCAGCCTCTGGTTCTGGGCCATCTTCGGGCACGCGCGGGGCCCGCAGCCCCCCAAAGGCGAAGCCGACCTCCTCTACGACGTCGCGCAAGGCGCGCAAATCGCGCTCGTCGCCCACACCACCTCCTCCTACATCCCCCCCACCCTCACCGCCTGGCTGACCGGCAGCGCCTACACCGACGCCCCGCGCTTCCTCAACCGCACGATCAAAGAAGATCTGTCATCGTCTTACGTGCGCGTCGCGACGTCCTGGCTCAGCGGGCCGCTGATGATCGGGGCGGAGAGCATCGCAGAGACGGCGAACCGCGGCGACCAGTTCGTGCCGGCGATAGTGCACTGGGCGAGCGACCCAGCGCACCAGCCGGCGCCGTACGTGGGGTTTTTCAGCTTGTATCCGAGCGCGTCGACGGTGGAGGCGGTGGCGGGGGAGAGGTCGTTGAGGATCCGCTATCCGAACCGGACGCAGGAGGGGACGGGGGTGTTTACGTTTGCGGTTTCGGGCGTGGCGCCGTGGTGGTTGTTGGCAGGGAATAGGGTGGAGGGGTTGGAGAAGCTGCCGTGTTTGGAGGTCAAGGTTGAGGCGGAGGGGTTGGAGAGGTTGCCGGTGACGTATGGGAGTCAGTTGCGGGATCATTTGTTTTATAATGTTAGTTATGTGGTGCCGGACGGGTTTGAGGGGGTGCCGGAGGTGGGGTTGGAGTTTGAGTATACGTGTTGAGTGTTGTGATGGGGGTTTGGGATTCGTCTGGACGGTGTGGGTTGTGGGAGCCAAAACGCAAATTGAAGGATTAAATATGGTTTGTGATGAATGAATACCCCCGGAATTCTGCAAGACTGTGTCGGCAATGTGACTCATATGTACCAACTCCTTGTGACTCACAGTTGGGTCGCATACTCATCGCAGGTTAAACATATGTAAAGATAATTCAGTGATTTTCAATGACATACCGTAGGGTAATTCGTTTAGTTTTAGGTCTGGGAAGCTCGTCCCGGCGAGCGAAAGGATCGACAGGGCAAAGGGAAGTTCGAAGCTGCCACAGGCCATTGATCGGAAATTCGAACCGGCTACTTGCTAATGATCGGAAAGTCAAAGCGCGTAGTGAACTAGCTTGCCACGCTAATACCACTCCGCCATCAGCATCTGGCCCCATGTTGTCATCTATAGGGCGTGAAGGAGCGTCCAGTGTCTCCACTACCCTCAAATTCCAGGAGATTCAGTATCAGTCTCCTCAGAGCCCAACCACCAACTAGCTTACTAGAGGCCTACATAAATACACCCGTTTCCCAATCCCCATCCCTCCCCATACTCATCTCATCCCATCAAACCCATCACCTCCACCCCCTCGCCCCCCACACCCAGCAAAATGTCCGAACAAACCCAAACCCTCCCAGACGGCACGATCCAGCTCGCGCCGCGCACCGGCACAGCCTTCCATCTCAAAAAAGGCCAACGCCTGACCGTCATCGACCCCAAGGGCGGCCAAGTCTCCGACCTCGTCGCCTTCGCCGCCCCCGACATCCGCGAAGCCCTCTCCAACGGCCGCACCTTCGACTACGCGGACAAAATCTACCTCTCGACAGGCGGCGCGCTCTACAGCAACCGCAGCAACGTCATGCTACGCATCGTCGCCGATACCGTCGGCACGCACGACTTCCTTTTGACGCCGTGCTCGCGCGACACGTTCCGCATCATCTACGGCGACACCGACCCGGCGCCGGGGTGCTTTGGTAACTTGGCGCACGTGCTGGCGAAGTACGGGGTTGAGGAGGACCGGATCCCTTGCGCGTTCAATTGTTTCATGAATGTGCCGGTGGATGGGAAGACGGGGCGGTTTGGCGTCGAGCCGCCTGTGTCGAAGGCTGGCGATCATGTGGACTTTGTGGCGGAGATGGATCTGGTTGTGGGGCTGACGGCGTGTTCGGCGGCGAAGTCGAATGGGGGGAGTTTTAAGCCGATTCAGTATCGGATTGATTAGGGTGCTGGGATGGTTGGTTGAGTCCTGGAGGTGCGGTGCAGTTCGTCCAAGGGCGGGTTTGAGGCGGAGCGAGTGAAATGCTGGAACTGATTTAGAGATGGGGCTCATGTAATGCTGTGGGGCAGCGACTGAGGGGAAGTCCAGATCCACAGTAACTTGCACGATCATGTATCGCTGGACTACTTTCTTAGTCAGCTGGTTTCCCTTTGGCACATTGCTATCCCACCTCAGTAGCTTATAACAACATCAACTTCTCACTCGTTCCTCTACCAGCTGGTTTCATCTAGCTTCTGTAATCATCTGTAAGGTCTGCTCAATTGACTTGTGGTCGACAATCACCAAGTATTTGCCGAGTACTCAAGAACATCCAACTTCACCACGGCATTGCAACGAAGGAAGAAAAATACATCTCCGAACAATTACTTTTCTAAGTCATTCAATACATACAAGGCGAAGAAAACATATATACACACATCAAACATCCCAAACCGCAATATCAAGACACATCACATCCATCCGTCATCAAAACATCCCTCCCAGCCAACCAAAGGCGTCCGAATCACTCACCCCACCACATTTACAAATCATCCTCCAACGGGCTCAGTCCCTGCGCCGTCCCAATCTTATCCTCAAAAAAGAACCTCAACCTCTCCACCGCCGCCCGATCCGCCATCCACTTCCCAAACTCCGTCGGATTCGTCCCCGGCATCTCCAGCGCATCCGGGTACCCCGCCGGCGCCTCCACATCCTTCCTCACGCTCCAGCTCCCACTGGCCTCCTGGTTATCCTTGGACAAAATAAACGAGTGCAGCAGCTTCGCGCTCTCCGGGTGCGGCGCGTCGCGCAGAATCGCGCCCGTCTGCGGCCACGTGACGAAGGCGCCGGAGGTCTCGGGGAAGGAGATGTTGTAGGGCGCGGGGGGAGAGAGGCCGAGCGCGGTCGTGAAGGACGCGGTGTAGGTGCCGTTCGAGGAGCCGATCAAAGTGGCCGGCGTGGCGCTGCCGCGGACCCAGCGCGGGTTTTGGGCGAGGAGGGCGTCGAACCAGGCGAGGCCTTGTTGGCGGAGGACGAGGTCGAAGGCGTAGAGGACGGCGTCCTGGAAGTTGCGTTAGTTGCGGTGGTTTTGAGGCGGAGGGGGGAAGGGGGTGGGCCGGACGGCAAGGCGGGGAGGGAGGGTCAAACTCACATCGTCGTTGGGGTAGGTCAGCACGAGCTTGTTCTTGAACTCGGGCTTGAGGAAGTCCTGGTACTCCTTGGGCCCGTCGGAGACGTAGCGCGAGTTCCAGACGTTAGACCAGCCGAAGATGCCAATGCCGGCGTAGTAGCCCTCCTCGTCCTTATACTCGTCGTGGATTTGGTCCCAGCCGAGCGGCTTGTACGGCAGCAGCGCGCCCTGCGACTTCCAGCGCGGGTAGTCGTGCAGCGTCTGCAGGATGACGCTGTCGACGTACAGGCCGTTGGTGGCGAGCTGGCGGTCGATCTGCGAGGACCGGTTGTTAGGAATTGGACTGTAGGGGGGGGCGGAGAGAGTGTCAATTGGAACGTACCTTCACATCGTGGTACTTGGACAGGTCGACGGTGATGTTCAGCGTCATGCCAGGGAACTTGGCCTCGAAGGCCGCCTTCAGCGAGTCCTGCTGGTTCTTCTCGTCACTGTTCGGCGCGCGCGCAGCGAGTCAGTATACAAAATCCTTCTGTCGATCAGGAGTGGATGTTTTTTTTCCAACACTCACCCGCCATGCCAAACGGTAACAGTGCCGCCCTCCTTCAGCGCAGCCTGGTAGATCTCGTCCAGCGTGCGGTTTTCGACCTCGACGTAGTTGTTGAAGCCGAGCTGGGGGTCGAAGGCGGTGACGGACGACACGGCCGCCGACGCCAAGAGGCAGGAAATCAAGCTTCCGGAAACCATGTTTGCCTTTTTTTTAAGGTTGATGCGCGTGGAGATAAGGTTAGCGGAGAGGACGCAGCTTTGCTTTTATACTTTTGCGCGGTCATTGAGGCATCAGTGCATTTCTAATACTCGACTCGCACACCAACCCCCTCGATCGTGCGCAATGGGTGCCATGGTGCCATCTGCAGGTACGGTTGGGTGCCTGGGCGGAACCAGACCGCAGGGGAGAAACTAGACTGGAAGGCGCAGCGCTCCGATGGTTGGTAAGGGTTGATAGCAAATACGAGCTTGTAGCACGCCAGACCGCACCGGTGGGCCGGGGCTGTGTGTTTTGTCGTCACTGCGGCGGAGAAAAAGCTTGGACTTTGTGTGTGTCGAAAGACGGGGGGCGCGCGGCGGACGTTTTGCGCCGTTGTGGTGGTGGCGCAGGGGGAAGGGCCGGGGGAGGGACAGGCCGTTTTGAAACTATCCGTTAACGGGCATGGTGGATGGCTGTCAGACGTTCGACGACGGGCTGTAGTTTGATTGTGGTGCGCTTCAGCCCGTGCAAGACGGTGGTCTAACCATTGGTGTTTCTCCCGCGAAAAGCCCGACGCGTATGAGTTTACCCCATGGTCGAAAGAGAGCACAGCCCACAAGAAGGTGAATGGAAGTTTCCCCGGGTGGCAAGATCCGAGCAGCCGAAAGGCTAGCCTTATACAGGCCTTAAGAGATTATAGTCGGCCTTGACGACTCGTGTTGACGGTGAAGTTGGTAATCAAGCCTCGAAGATGACCGAGCGGAATTCGACCGCAGCTGCCTATAGCGGAGCTATTGACCAATCAGCTTGCAGCAAGCCATCTTCCGTAATGCGTCGACTGACTCGTATCGGGCAGAAACAAGATCCTGTCAAAGTTTAAAGGCGTGAAACGATCCGACGCACGAGATTAACTAGCCATACGAGTAGAAACAGTCCAGCGTGGGATGACGGCATGGTGCCGTCATTTATCAGCGACGTCCTCAATTCTCGCAGAGCTGGAAATAGCCGGAGGCTCGGAGGATGGAAAATGCCGTCGAGTGTATACGTGCTGCTTCGAGACGGCTGCAGCACTGGAAATTGTGAGGTGCAAGCAGGAGTGTCTAGCCTTTCACCCCTTTGTGAGGCCAACTCATCTGGTGGGGCCGGAGTTTTCATGTACAGCCCGGGGAAATCGTCGGGTAGACAGGCCACCACCGCAGCACTGGAAGTTGACTGAGTGAAGAATTCCTTTTCTTGAATGCTAAAGACGCATGGTTTCCATGAAGAACAATCCGGCCGGAGGTTGAGTAAAAAATTCCCGTGCGCTATCCCACAGCCGCAAGGCGCAATTGGACATGATTGGATGCATGTCGTCTTCGGATCTTGCCTTTTCACCCCAAGCTTCTTTAAAAAGCAGAGACCATCCACCGGTCTCGATCACCGAGGCGGTATGCTGTCGACCCGATCTACCCGTGCTGACAACGTCTCCAGTGCGGCTGTGCCCGCATCCTAGCCCGGACTCCTGAGAAAGCGGCACCACGAATTTCGAACAGCGCTGGAACTCCGCGAACGCACCATCGTCAGACGGCTAGACGCGCCATCGTCACACTGCTGGACGCACCTCTCCCGCCCAACTCCCCTCCATCCCCCTCAAGCCAACAGCAAATCCATCCCCATACTCTTCATAATCCTCTGCCGCTCCTCCGCCTCCCAACACCCCGTGCGATCCCTCTCGCGCCACACCCGCTCTACCACGCGCGACGCCTTCTTGATACTCCCAATCCCCATCTGCCACCCCTTATCAAACATCCTGAACACGCGGGCCCGCAACTCCGGCTCCTCAGCCTCGCACGCGACGACGAACAGCGGCCAGCTGATGCCGCACACGCGCACCGTCTGCTCGATGCTGTACGTCAGCTCCAGGTGCAGCAGTCCCTCGCCGACCAGGTCCTGCACGGCGGAAGGAGGCAGGCGCCGGAATTCGCGGGCCAGGTTGATGCGGCACGCGTAGTAGAAGACCATGTAGTGGTGCACGAGCAGCCGCTCGTTGATGCCGTCGGAGGGGCGCAGCGCGGCGACGAGGTTGCGGACGAGCTCGATTTCGGCTTCGACGGCTGCGAGTTCGGGTTCGGAGGGGAGGACGGGGGCTGAGGAGGAGGAGGGGTCCCCGTTGCGGCGGCGGAAGCGGTGCATGCTCTGGAGGGCGTTGAAGATGGGCTTGGGCAGGCCGAAGTAGCGGTCGAGGCAGTAGACGTCCGGGGCGGTGTACGACTCCTCTTCGTCGGGCAGCTCGGTGATGGTGCTCTGGAGGGCCGGCGGGTTGTGGTCGGCGTCGCAGATGCTGAGGGGGTCGCTGTGCCAGTGGCCGAAGACGTCGAGGCAGCGGAAGAGCTGGTACAGGATGGGAGCGAAGCAGCCCTTGCGGAAGGACACGGCTTGGGATAAGAGCCAGTCCCGCGCGCCCTTGACGTGCACGCGCCAGTTGGACGAGTTGCCGTTGACGAAGTAGATGGAGACCATCATGATGATGGTGGCGAAGACGGACTCGGGCTGCTCGCCCGGCTCGGCTACGCAGCGGCGCAGGTACGCCAGGCTGGTCTTGTAGTGCTTGATGGCGATGAGGGCGTGCTCTTGCTTTCGGGACGCGTCCTGCTCGGCGATGTGGAAGGCCGAGATGGCGTACATGCTGTGCAGCAGCGCGGCATGGCCCGGGTGCGCCACGGTGACATCGCCAGAGCCGATGGCCAAGGGGATGAAGACGTTGCGGAACGGGTTGTCCGGGTGCGGCGTTGGCAGGAAGATGCCGCTCAGCGTCGACGACCAGTGGTCGAAGAGGAGGCGCTCCTCGGCCGACGCGGACACGATGTAGGGTTGCAGCTGCGTCACCAGCCGCATCCCTATCGACTCCGGGCTCGGGACGAAGGGCGACGAAGCATTGATGGGGGAGTCGCCGGGCGAGAAGAGCACCACGCTGCTGTCATAGCTGCTGAGGCTTTGCGGAGAAGCGGCCGGCGAGCTGATGTCCGAGTAGTATCCGTCGTTCTCGTCAGGCTGATCGTCGACGGAAAAGACGCCAAAAGGCTGGATGTGGACCTCGCAGGGGCCGAGCAGCTCGTCCAGGCTCTCTATCGTGTCGTCCAGGAAGGCGTCCGAATAGGTGGGGTTCTGGCGGGCGGCGTCGTCGAACAGACGCCTCATCTGCATGCCCTGCGGCGGGGCCTTTGCGTCCTGGTCCATCCAGTGCAGCCGGATGCCATAGCCCTCGCAGTCACGCTTGGAGCGCTGGCAGCGCTCGCAGTGAGGCTTGGCGCCATCGCACTTGAGGCCTCGCGAGCGGCAGGTCCAGCAGCCGGTGAAGGTCTTGGTGCGTTTCTTGGGGGCGCGGGCAGTTCTACTTTTAGACGAGGACGGCATCCGCCTTTTAGCTCGCGCCGAGCCCCGCAGACAGCGATTCCAGCTTGGGCGCGAGATCCGGTACGTCGGTGGAAAAAGATGCGCAGGAGCGGGACAAAGTGAGGAGAGGGAGTGACGGCGGCCAGAGGGCGCGTGCGACGACACTCCCGGCCCGACCAAGCGAGTCAGTCTCAATCAGGGAAAGTCACAGCGAGCCTGACGTAAACCCTGCCATTCCTCCCGCCTACTCTTTATTATCAAACAATCCTCCCAGCAGCCCTCAACACTTCATCCATTCAGTCCTCACGCCTGCCGCACGATGTACCCAGCCCGTGGAAAGTGCAACCTGATCCCGTTTTCCAATCCGATCATGGTCTCGTTCCGAGTCAGCCCGGCCAGCGTGCCGAACTGTGGGTGAGCTCCCGGCGCCGAGTCCGCGCTCTCCACTGACACCTTCGATCCCGCTGCAATGCATAGCGGATCGTCCGACGGAACATCTGGCTTTTCTTCCGAGTACTCCGACTCCAGAATAAACTCGGCTGCCTCCTCGCCCGACAACACTTCTTCTGCCTGAACGATTGGCAAGCTCGATACCCTGAGGTGAATGCATTAGAGAGAGCCAGCGAGCAGGGTGGCCGGTGATGTTCATTACCAGGAATGCACCCTTGGAAAATCTCTCTTCCCCAACCCCGGTTCATCTCCGAGCCCGATGGACAGCAGCGTCCATCGGACAATGGGCGCAACATAAACGTCTGCCACCGATGGTTTGTCTCCGCCGATGTACTGACCGCCATGGCCGAGGAAGTCGTTTTCAATCACTGCCAGAAGGGATATGATGCTGCCCAGAGCACTCGGACGCAGCGTGTCAAGGTCTGGCCGGCCAAGCACAGCTTTCATCCCGGCGTGCAGCTGTCAGGCAGACGTTCGCATTGGCATTGAAGCCGAAAGAAAAGACTTACGGAAAATCGTCTCTCTATCTCTCTTAAAAGATGGGTTCATGAACTTTGCCGGAACCGCGCGGAGTACGTTTTCAAAGAACTGCGTCCCGAACGCTTCAAACGCCTTATCGGCAGGACCAGTTTTCACCATTTGGAACCTGTGCTGAATGGCGGCGACAATGGCAGAGGTGTCGCAGTACACATCTTTGCCGATGGCCAGCACCGGAACGCGCCGGTACGTTATGCCAAGCATTTGCAGGTCCGGGCGAGGAAGCACCACCGGCTGGTCCACGCGGAAGAACTCGATGTCGGAGAGGTGTAGCAGGTAGCGGATCCTCTGACTGAAGGGCGAGAAGTCTGATGCACCGCTGAGTTCCACGCCGTATCGCCTTTTTGTTCTTGCCGGCTTACCGTAATCGTACAAAATCATGGGTGACCCCATGACGGCGGATGTTGCTGCTTGATTCCCCATGCTTTCAGAGCTGTTCAAACGTAGTCGATGTGTCTGACACGTAGGTTGGCTGTCAAGTTGCCACGGTCAGTTACAACAAGCCGAGGCTTGTGAAGGCGGCAGTGCGTCTGGTTGCGTTGATTGCACTATTCGTCATACCTGCCGGACCACCCCGGGGCTAGTACATTTCAAGTAAGCCACGAACCTCTAGCAACGCCACGTTTAACTACGTCACAGGTTTCTCGCCGCAAACGGCCGGCAAAAATAGAAACCTATGAATTTATCCAATTAACCGAGCGTGATAATCGCATCTGCACTGACGAGTCTAGAACCATTGATGGTACCTTGCATTTGAGAGCGTAGTCCGTACACTACACAACACCACCCTACCCCAAGTCACTTTCAAAACTCCACATCCAATCTTCCGTCAAGAACCCCGCCTCATCCGGCATCTCGAACTCGTTCGTGTAATTGAGGCTGTCGATAGCCGACGTGATGGTATCAGGATGAATAGCTCCAACGCTCCCATCGTCGTCCGCAATCCACGCCCAAATGGCGTCCTCATCGTCTCTTGCCCGCAATTCTCTGTCTCGCTGTTCTGCAGCGGCGGAATCCGGGGCCGCCCCACCGTGATGCAGTGGCGATGCGCCAGGGTCGGCGACACGCCCATGCGTTGCTGCTGGTGTAGTGCTATCGACACCCCTCTGCATCCTCACCTTCTCTTGCAGCTGTAATAGCTCGTTGAGGTCAGCCTTGAAGGACTTTGCCGGCACGATGCCGCGCGAGATGAATTCATCCAGCAAGGCCTGGACTTGAGGGAGGTCCCAGAGAGGCTCTGCTTTGGCCGTCGGTGGCTGGAGGATGTCGGTGATGATTAGTGCCGAGGCGGCGGAGAAGAGGGCTTCGACGTCGTAAGGCAGGAATAGATCTGTTTGTGTACAGCTGGGTCAGTACTCTGTCTTGTCCCTCAGATTATTTCCCTTTTTTTTTTTCATTGATCTCTCGTTGATGCGTGGCGCAACGCTGCACGATACTGCCACCCGTTCACTTACCGCATTGAGTTTGGAATTTGAGCACGACCAGTATCTTGAGCGTGCTAATCGAGGATTCGACACATATCTTCAGGAGCGCATTCACTGGGCTCGAGAAGGTCGAGGCGGCAGCTGGAGAGCCCAGCCGGACTTTCAGCAGGGAATACAGTACGGGGCGGACGGCCAATATCACGCACTGCCAAACTGTCATTTCTTTCCGAGCTTACAGTGGCGTAATTTTATTGCAGAGTGCTTACCTGATGCAGTAACAAATGCAACGTCGCCGCCTTCCTCGGAATGATGTCGATTGGCCTTTGGAGTTCCAGTCTGAGATGCTCCGCAAGCTCCCTGGACGTGTCGGCGAGGTTTGACAGGATCGCCTGGACCTCCTGCACAAAATGTCTTCCGCGCTGGCCTCGGCACCCGTAGATAACTGCTCACACCAAAATCAGCATCATGCCACCCATCCAAGCAAATCTCTACTCCGCAAACAAACCATCGAGAGTCTTTCCCAACTGCGACGACAACGCAATATGTATGGCGAACTTCCTCTGCATCCCAAAATCCGCCGCCCCCATCCTCGGCACCGCCATACACACGTCGTCATCCCGCATCACCGACGGCGTCCCCAGCAGCGCCGCGCTTTTCCGATCAATGCAGTACACCGTCCACCACAGCCGTCGGCGGCGCTCATAGTCCGGCGGGCGCTGCGACACGTCCTCAACAACCTTGTTCAGCTGCTGCAGGACGCACATGCGGCGGGCCTGGCCGATCTGTTTTAAATTCCCTCGCCGCGGGAGTCACGTCAGCAGCGAGCACCATGCACGAAAGGAGGAAAGGAGTAAGATAGGATGGACGCACATAAACATACGCCTCCTGCAGCATATCCGCCGCATGCATAAACAACGTGACGAGGCACGCGATCTCAACCGCCAACACCGGCTCGTCATTCAACCGCCGCACGTCCGGCAGCGCCTCCAGCGCCCGCGCGAAGTACGACGAGCCCGCCGGCCCGTACGCGAACTGCTCGCGTGCCAGCACCGATTTCCCAAAAGCAAACACCAGCAGCATCTGGATGTGCCACAGCTCCGGCTGCTCGTGCGTGCCGCTGGCACGGGCCGAGTAGAAGCGGTGCAGCCGGGCGAGGAAGGCGGACTTGTCGAAGAGGTGGTATAGGGGCTCGGCGTAGAAGCAGACGGTCGTGGCGAGGTATTCGGCGAAGTCGAGGGGTGGGAGGTCGATGTGTGCGAGGTCGAGGCGGATGGGGGGGCAGGCGGTTTGGTAGGAGGTGTCTTCGCGCTCGAGGGTCGGGGTGGCGGCGGCGGAGGGGGTGGTGGAGGTGTGGAGGAGGTTCTTGACGGTTTGGCTGAAGCAGAGGGTGGAGGAGTGGCCAAGGTAGCCTGGTGTGGTGAGTTGGAGGTTGGTTGAAGGAGAGCTGTTCCGCTACGCACGAGCTTTGCCGTTCTTCTTGGTTTTGATCTGCGGTTCGGAGGACACGAGGCTGTTGATGAGACTGTCGTTTTCGAAGGCCTACGAGGAGCCGGTCACTAGTGGTTCGCTGGGCTGAGTCGTTGCTGTGTACTGACAGTTGTCGTGCAAGGAACACTCTGCGCCGATGCGGAAGCCAGTGGCGCAATGATGGTCTCAGGTGCAGGTGAATGCTGTTCGGAGAGATCGTTCCAATGTTGGTCACTGGGTACTGCGCCATATGATTTGGACGATGGTCCGGAGTACTGTGCGGCCTGGAATATTTCTGGATCATTTGAAGGAGTGGAGTCTGGCAGGGTAGATTGGGACTCCAACTCCCGTATTCGATTCTGCAGCGTCTCCAGGTATCTATGAATGATTCGTTAGCTCTACGATACATGCCGACGGTGCGCAGAGTATGATACTCTTGTGAAACAACAGCCTTCCTGTCTCTCTCTTCAAACACACATCTCTCATTCCTCGCAGAACATCTATCGCACGGCTGGCGTCCCGAGCAGCGGATTTTGCGGTTGCGGCATCGGATGCATCTTCAGGAGCCAATCAGTTCGAGGCGCCGGGTGGATAGGAAGCGGTCAGGGTGGCTTTACGCATTGAGCGTCTTCTTCCTCTGCCGAACAACTCTATTCGGGGCGCGCCGCGCGCTGTCAGTCTCCATGTCACATCGGGGTTAGAGCTGGGTTGATCGGGAAGGTGCGGTAGGATGGCGCGATGATGTCGTTTCGCTTGGCCCGTGAATAGCCTGCGCCCTACCGCCATCCGAGTACATGCGCTATACTTTACTCGGTTAGATCGAAAATGCGCAGGGAGCGTTTTGATCAAGACCATCCCCAGTCATCCTGTGCCTTTGTCAACAATTGATTATTAACCATCTTCTCCTCAGCTGAGTGGAGTTAGTCCCCATCAGGTTTCGCAACGTGTCTGTTCTTCAGCCGGCTGTTGGCGTGCCCCGCTGCAGCTGATCATCAGGACAGTCGGGGCTGGCTGTAGTCGACAACCTGAAAGTGGCTGAATGGCGGGAGGCTCTCATCGTCCGTGTTGGAGACAATGTCGAGTATGGGAGTGGGTCATGGCATGACTACAGATATGAGGAGGGCGAAGTTATGGAACGCGGGACGGTTGAAGGCGGAGAGGTCAGAGGGCGATTTTGATGTGGTGTTGCTGCCGGAATGGCCGTTGTCGGTAGCGCTGGAGCCTAATTGTAGGAGAGGTTAGTAAGCGCGAAGCTGGTGACGGGCTTTTGTATTGTCCAAAGCCGGCTGTGTTTGAGACTGGAGCGAATAGTAACGGGCTTATGCTGGGATGCGGAAGCTTTGGAAGACATGGCTCGGTGAGGGGATCTAAGGTTCTATGACAGCCTCATGGGTCTGTGAAAAGGTCGAGCTTTGAATGATAATGCTTTCAGAAAGGACGAAATCAGGCTACGGTGACTTTGAAGCTCACGCTGGTGAGAGCCTTGAGCAATATCCGCATGGGTGAACGGGCTTTTAAGAGTAAGGTAAATGGCAGGTTTCGAGATCGACAGTGATTTCTCGATATCGCCTGCTTGTACTTGCAATATTTTCTTCACGAGGGCGAAGCATTGCAACACAAAAGTAAATAGCGGGATTACAAGCCGGGCGTAAGGACGGGATCGAATTCCGCGCTTCGGGCCGCATCCCGAAGCGTGACGTGCACGCGCATTATCACTACCTACTATTATAGCGAGTGTCATCATGCTGAAGCAATTACTTTCAAGTCAGACTGACTGATCATCGATAAACCAAGAATGGAACGAACCATGTGGAACGACCATCTACCCACTCAAGGACTCCCTCTTAGGCAGCTCTTTTACTATTATGTCCAGTTGCTTATATCCTGGTAACCCACGCCGCTGAGCAGCACAGTCCCAGAACCCTTCCTGTTCTGTGGGGATCCACATGCCACCTGGGAAGAAGGTAGGGATCAAAGATGACCCCACCAATGGGAATTTTGCTTCCAACCTCTGCAGAGCCTCGGCTACTTTGTTCGTTTCAATGATTTTCTCTTTCACGAGATGGATTCCCAATGCGCTGGAGTCGCGAGCTGCCCCAGCAACGTATATACTGTGGATCATTCCCAGTAGACCAACCGCCATGAGATCTAGCAAAATATTAGTCGATGGTTGTAACTTGTCAATATTCAAGCGTCACTTACACCAAGTATCTTCTTCCAAGCCTGTCACAGAGATGAGAAGGATTACCCAGAGCACCGCCAGCATTACGCTCGATGCACGGGAGATCAATGAAACCTTGAGCCGCTGGCTGCCGGCAGCCAGCATCTCCAGATTTGGTGCCTTGTAGCGCCCCGAACCCTGCGTGAGTGGGTGCTCTTCTCCGAGAATAACCATAACATATCGACTTCCATTCCCCTGCGTGATGCTAACCGTGTCCCCGCCTTTCCTTGCCCAAGCCCATTTCTCTTTCTTCCATTGCGGAATCGCACCTTGAAGAAGAGCCAGAAGGGTTCCTCCGCCGGTTATGATAATAGGCGCCCAGTTCCGTTTTGTAATGATCGGCACAATTGCGACAACGATCTGAATAAGTATGACGAAGAAGCCAGAGTACCATACGAGGTCTCGTTTGATCTCTCCTTGCGTCGCGTTTTGGTCGATCGAAAATATCTCGATCTTAAATGGCTCGTTCTGTTCGTTGTTGTCCGTTTCAAACAAGCCGGCCTCGGCTCGAGAAAGCTCAAGATCTCGGAGAAGCCTTCCGATAACCCAGGACTTGTTTTCTCTCACGTGAGAGAATTTCGCACTGATGAGCTGCGCCGGGAAGTCGGGACTGGGTGTCATGCGGCCATCTTTTGATCATCAGCAGGGTTCATGAATCTCGAAACGACTGCATGCATACCGCCAAAGACAGAAAGCAACGTATTAAATGCATAGGCCATCCAGCCGAACGAAAAGACAGCAGGCGTGACGAGGTATCCGGTTTGCTGTGCAAGTGCGGCTTTGATGATGTCCGGGCCGATGATTAGAAGAAGCGAGAAAATGTCGCTGGGATTGCGCCACTGCTGGTGGAACTCGGCTGGTGCGCTCCTCTTGCTTATGTTGGCTAGCGCATGGCTACTTGGCCACGCTATACCTGGGGGCATCTGTAGCTGAGAGTAGTGGGCCTGACACTTGTCAGGCGCTATAGGTTTCTTGGGAAGCTAAGGGTTGGAAAGGGGCGGGAAAACTGAACAGCAGCAGTCTCGCTAATGTTATGTGACACCCTGGTATGTGTAATGAAAAAGTTTATTGATTGGATCCACATCCGGGGAAAGCCCCGCTGTGCCGCAGCCAACACGACGATCTTTGCGGCGTATCGACTCAGGCAAAGCGCTTAAAATTTTCGATATCAAGACCGGAGAACTGAAGCAAAGATTTGTATCACCTATCGCGATACACGTATTTTTGAATGTAGCAATAAAATTATGGATCTGCGCATTGTTATTTTTCATTGCATGATGGCCGTACTCAAACACAAATCATAAAAACAAACCTGCCGTGTGGAGGTGGATTAAGCTATGTGGGGCAGACGATACTATCTAGATCCAGAGTCGGCTAGGGTACACGCAGGACAGCTACAGATCTCTAGTGTGTTGAATAGCTCATTGGTCTTGTCAGTGGCTTTTGAATCGCTGGCCCCACACCTTTACGGATGGTGACCTCGGTTTTTGAGAGTGGGGAATGAACACGTAGCTTGCCTTTCTCGCTGGATTTTGATTTGACGCATAAATATCCAATCCCCATCTAAAGCATCCGAAAGAAGTTTTTTCGTTGCAATTGTCTCAGCGGAACACGGCCAAGCTTCCTACGTTTCAATACTTGAACGAAAAGCTCACTTGGTCAGGTACGAGTTTGACTCTTTGCGTTTCGCTAATAGAATCTTGCGCCTAACTTTAAAAGGATACATAACATTCACACCAAAAACAATTTTCGAGGCCGACCAGATGGCTTCTTCCAACCACCTACAACAAGCCGAATTATTCAGCAGTATGGACGAGATAGTCGAGCCGGAATCCCCTGGAACGGTACGTACAAGGTGTAATGACACAATGAGATCTCAGTAACCGTAACCATGCTGACCCGTGGCCTACTTGAAGATATCATGTGCACTGATCAACGAGACTCCATCATCCGAAGCCGGAAAGGACGAACTGTATATCTGCCCAATGTGTGAGGATATCGACTTGCCGAATCTGTTTTCCTCGCAGGACCCACCCGAATACGTGCCTCTTCAACACGACACCTCATATGATCTTGATCCTGAGTGCGGCATCTGCCGTCTCCTCAGGGTGCTATGGCCATGGTGGAATCGGGAGCAGCCTCCCTGGTACTTAAAATTACTCGGCCGGGAGAATCGCCGTATCTGTCTAGCAAACACTCAAGATGGAAGAATCGTGGACTTAAAAAATTGTGTCTCGAGCCGTCTCTGGGAGATTCCATTTGCTACCATGAGCAACTTTGTGGCAGGGAAGATTGATTTCGCAATCCTCAAATCTTGGATCGAAGATTGTTCTCACAATCATGGCCCCGAATGTGCAGCAACTTGGCATCGCGATAGCATCCCCGGACTCAAGCTGATCAAAATCCGAGAAAGGCGCATTGTCAACGCTTTGCAAGAAGGTGGTCCGTACGCAGCTCTCTCTTACGTCTGGGGAACCGGTCCACAGGGTGCTGCACAGGGAGACAAACTACCAGCCGAGATGCCGAAGACAATAGCGGACGCGATGAATGTTGCACTGAAATTGGATATTGAATATCTCTGGGTCGACAAGTACTGCATTCGACAGGACGATCCAGAAGAGAAAATGGACCAGGTCGGCAAAATGCATCATATCTTCCGACAATCCCACGTTACCATTATCGCGGCAGCAGGCGACTGCCCAGATCACGGAATTCCGGGGATGAGCATTCCGCGAACTCAAACCTACACAGTCATAAATGGCCGCCTTTTTTTCAGTGGCGACACGATACAACCGTCTTTTATTAGTGTCCCAGAATCAAAATGGCACACTCGAGCGTGGACCTATCAAGAAGAGATTTTATCGAGAAGATTCATACTCTTCACCGACACTCAGTCTTTCTTCCGCTGCAATCAGACGCAAGATGACGGGGAATACGGCATTGAAGACTTCTTGCGAAACTTAGAGAGGGCTGAAGATCGTCGCCTACATTGTGATCTGGCGAAAGTGTTGGAGAACAACAGGAAGTATCGAGTAGGTACACTCTTCCTACATCTGACTGATGTTAACCGTCGCAATCTCACATATGAATCCGATCGAGTCAATGCCATTGCCGGTATACTGGGTCACCTGCAAGGTCAAGATATGCTTGTGGGCCATTTATCTGGGTCCCCAATATTACGCGAGCGCTTCCGCATCGAGCCTCGAACGATCATGAGCTGGGAAGAAGGATTTCTATCCGGCATTATGACATACTTGAATCAATACGAAAGCGACAGACGAGAGGAGTTTCCGAGTTGGTCGTGGGCCGGGTGGAAGGGCGCAGGCAAAAGCCCCGATCTTAATGATTGTTGGGATTGTTTCGTCCGAGAATATAACCTGCGAATCTGGATTGAACTCGATACGACGGTTACTTCGATTCTCAACTCGGTTGATGATGTGGATGTGCCAAAACCCTTGGAGCGCAGCTACGGCGGCTCAAACATATGTCTTTCCAGCAAAGAATTCCAAAAGATTGCGCAAAGACTTATATTCAAAGATTCGACTTGTCGTTTCATTCGGATCGAAGCACCAATTGTACACTGTCAATTAAAGAGACTGTACGGTACAATTGTGATCGTTGATTCAGTGGAAGGCTGTCGGCTTGATGTAGAGTGGGGGGACGACGAACCGAGTGTATATTTTCTCAGTCGGGTTGGTTATAGGTCTGACCAGGAGAGAGAGTTACTTTCAAGTCCTCTCAAAGGTCTCCTCATGATCGGGGAGTGCAATGGGGATCCTCGAGGGTTTGTGATTTTCGTCAAAAAGCTTGACGATTATTTTGAAATGCTTGCATGTTGTTGGATCGATCCAGCACATATACCTGTCTTTCTACAGGTGCGAGATGAGGAGGGCTCAATTATGCCATTGTTCAAGTATCTTCCGGAGGAGAAGCCAGAGACGGAAATATTATTGAAAAAAGAGATCATCCGGCTTGGCTAGCCATTTTGAGGGTGTTCATTTTGCATGGGATGCGGGTCCTTCGCCGTTGGGAATGTCGTAAAACAAAAGGATTTTACATTCAAAGCATCAAGTAGATTCCAGGAACGAATGTCATCTTTCAACCGCCATAAAGCAGCCGAAGTTTCCTAAAGCAACTCCCACCCTCACCTCCTCACCGAAACCCGACACGGATACCGCTCAGCCGGATGCTGCCCGCCCCCACCCCCCGAAACCTGATACGCCCTCTCCCCCATCGCCCGCTTCACTCCCCTCCTCCTCCTCCTCCTCCTCCTCGAATCCATCCCATCCCACTCCTCATACGCAGGCCTGATATCAAACCTCCTCAACACCACCACCAACACCGTCTTAATCTCCGTCAACGCGAGCGTCTGCCCAATACAATTCCGCGGCCCCACCTCAAACGGCCGCCATGCCCCCTTCACCCGCGGCTGCAACGCTTCGTCGTACCCTTCCTCGCCCCTAGCCACCCACCTCTCCGGCACAAACTCGTTAGCCCGCGGCCAAAGGGCTGAGTTGCGATGCACGGCTTCGTGCACGACCCACACGCTGCAGCCGTCCGTCGGGAAGCGCGTGCCGTCTTCGGCCGTCAGCACGATGTCCGGCGCCCCCATGCGGATGCCGCCGGCCGGCGGGAAGAGGCGGAGGGACTCCTTGACGGCGGCGAGCGTGAGGGGGAGCTTGTTGAGGAGGGAAGGGTCGGCGGCGAGGAGGGCGGCGGCGGCGGACGGGTCGGGGCCGAAGACTTTGTCGTGCTCGGCGCGGACGCGGGCGAGGAAGGCCGGGTGCGTGTGCAGGAGGTGCAGGGTGTAGGTCATGGCGCTGGAGGTGGTGTCGTGGCCGGCGACGAGGAAGAGGCGGAGCTGGGCTGTGGCGTAGGTTTTGAAGGTCGGGTCGAGGGTGGGGCTGGACTCGGCCGAAGGGTGCTCGGTCATGTAGCTGTCGAGGGCGAGCGAGACGATGGAACGGACTTTGCGGTCCTTCGGCTTCTCGGGCTGCAGGAATTGCTTGCGCTCGGCGAAGCGCTTCTCCAGCTCGGCGTGGATGAAGGTGTCAAGGCGGCGGCCGTAGTACCACGAGATGAAGGGCCGGTAGGGGTTCCAGCGCTTGAGCGGGTTGATTTCGTCGCCGAAGGTGGCCCATTCGATGAGGGAGCGGAGGGTGGCGGGGAATTCGGAGTCGGATGTCTGGTAGTTGAAGTCTGAGTCTCTGCAGCGCATGTCAGTAGTTGGAAACACAGGGCAGGAAAGGACGGAGATGGCGCACAGCGAGATCAGACCAATGACATCGATGGTCAGACGAAACGTAGCCTCCTCAAGCTGGAACACGGCGCCTTGGGCAGCCTTCTCACGCAGCAGTTGGCAAAAGACCTCGGCCTTCTCAACCATCTTGGGTACCTGCTCCAACATGTAGGCAGGACTGAAGCCAGGACTGAAAATAGAGCGCCACTTCTTCCATGGGCCAGTAGGCATGGTTATCAAGTTGGGACCGCCGGCCAGCGACTGGAATGCGCTTTCCACGGCGTCAGGTTTGCGGGCATTGAGCTGCTGGGTGATCTGCGACGCGGCAAACGGGTTGGCCACGACAAGGAACGGGGTGCTGATTGGCCAGAAGTCAAGGTAGAACATGTGGTGTTTCGGAAAATCGAGAGAAAGGCGCCGAGCAGTGTAGTTGAAGACGGCATCAACAGGTAGGTCCTCGAGACACTCCTTGATTACCAGCATATGCCCCGCGATCCAGCTGAACGGCGGCATTGGCTGCACTTGTCAGCAGAGTGGAACTTCGTGGGTGGCACTGTGACAAACCAGTCCTTGTTTGCGTAGATCATTGATCACTTTGCGCGAGAGGTATGCTTTGGTGACAAGGTAAAGCAGGGCGCATACAAGAGCAACCAGTAGTGACATTGAGGTGCCAGTGGCAGAAAGAGCGATACGCGGTACACTCATGGTTGCGGGTGATGAGAGTGGCGGCAGATGTTGGTTTGGTGGGCGTTCTGGGATGGAAGGGGTTGGGTTAAGCCGTGAGCCAAGCGTAGGATTGAGGCACAGCGGTGGCACAGTGGAAGGCTGCCGAACCATGTCAGCAAGGATTTCACTTCCGCTGAATGTGATTGGAAGATTAAGGTCCGCGCCGCATTCGCCCCTTTGCAATCGAGAACGAGGCTGTCGCGCACCAGATCTATTTTGGCATTTCCCAAATTATACAGTGAGCCATGAAACTTTGAGAAAGATGAAGCTTGCAGACCAGCCTCCTACCATGTGAGGGTTCCGACTAAACGATAACGTGTTATGTAAATGATTCTACAGCTCTGAGCCTGTCCAGAGTTGTTACTACTGAATATCAATCATTGGTATGACTAAGGTAGTTAGATTCTGAGAATGGCAGTGACTTATATATCGGCCCCCATTTTCAGCCGGTAGTCCGAGAGCCGGTGATAGCGCTAGTGCTAGTTTGTCTCCACCACGATGCTTAATGATTGGTCGCAATGGTTAAACGGACTCGAGTCGCTGACAAACCTTTCCTTTAGCTTCGCGCATGGCGGGGTGACGTGGCAAACTGAAACTGCTTTGCTCGGCCGGCAACGCTGTACCAAACCATACTCTACCCCCGAAGATCGACATACAAGCTACCGATCCAGAACGAACGACACTGCTGGAAAGAGAATACTAGCTATGTCAGAAGAATACTATGAGGCAACCCTCGACCACCCCTGCGCCTCTTGCAAATGCCTTGAACTGGATGACGCACAGCTCGGTGGCAAGGTGGAGATCGATAGCAGTGGGACATCTCGCGTTTCCTTCGGTGATGCACGGGAGACTATTGGAAGACACTTGAATGATTACTACAGGCCTGCGGACGGCGATGATTATGTTGTAAGCCCCAATGGAAGGGTGCTAACGCTGGGCTACCATCGCGAAGACATGTTCCCGAACCTGCCCAGCCTTGAAAAAACTGCCAGCCAGGGATGCGAGTTTTGCTCAATGTTACGGCAAGATCTGCTCTCTGTCTGGTTGAAGAGAGATGAATTGGCCGACGTGAGAGCACGTGTAGAGAATGGGACCGACAGTAAGGACACGAGGCCTGCTAAGGATAGCACGAATCTAATTGAAGATTTAGGGCCCACTGACAAGGGGAAGATCCTCATCCATGAAATCAAATGCCAGTATCGATACTTTGCCTGGTCGAATGGTGGTGAAAGGGGATTGCCGTGGCTCGATACCTTCACAGTATTCTTCAGGGTCTTCGACGGTCGGAAGTTCAGGGAAGGCTCATTGTCCTACAACGTGTCCACCGACTCATTTGGTAAGAGCTCATCCCCTGGGAAAATGGCTTTTGTTGACTGTATTAGATAAATGCGCGGGATGGCTTGGCATCTGGCGCCGACTGGTGACACCAGAGGCTTTGCCTTCGCAGAGACTGAATTGCCTGCTCGAAGAGGCCATTCGGCGCGTCCCGCCCCCGACGGAGAATCTTTACCTGCCGACGCGACTAATTGACGTCGGCTCGCGGTCACAACCCACGCTTCGATTGGTAGTCCCAAAAGATGACCCTTCGTTTCTGGAAACGGTTGATCCAGCGGCGAAAAGGTATATCGCGTTGAGCTACTGCTGGGGGTCCAGGGAAGATGCGGAGAAGCAGCTGAAGACTACAGGCGACACGCTCAACGAGCATCTTGAGCATCTGCAATACGAGAAGCTGCCGCGGACAATTGCGGACGCGGTCGAGCTGTGTCAGACACTGAAAATTCGTTATTTGTGGGTAGACGCGTTATGCATCATCCAAAGCCACGCCGAGGACTGGGCAAGAGAGTCGTTCGAAATGGCGAATGTCTATGCCAACAGCCTCTGCACTGTCTGCGTCCTTCGAGGAAGCTCATGTGTGGACGGATTCTTGCAACCCCGCAAAGTCCGTCCTAGACTCGCTGTGAGATTCCGCTCTGCTTTGGACGCTTCCGTGTCGGGTAAATTCTACCTCAGCCAGCCTAAAGCAGCGCACGATGACTTCGAATACGATTTCCAAGCAGGAAATCACACCTTGTATCATCCGGCAAGTTGGGACTTGGAGGGCTCTGCGTGGACCGAAAGGGGCTGGACCTTTCAAGAAGAGCAGCTATCGACAAGGAGGATTTTTGTCGGCGACCGCATGTTTCATGTGAGCTGCATGGGCTTTCATGAATCCGAGGATGGGTCTCGCTTCGAGTACCACTCTCTACTTTCTCGGCTGACAGGGCCCAATCTGGACAACATATTCGTCAGCTGGTACGACTGGGTGGATTTGTATACTTCTAGACACCTCACTGTCGCTGGAGATAAATTGCCAGCTCTTTCTGCCTTGGCGCGGACAGTGGCTGAGCTCTACCCTGGACAGCGCTACTTGGCCGGGTTGTGGGAGGCAGATCTCCAACGCGGGCTTCTTTGGACGGTCGAACGGAGGAACCGATCTAAAGACTATATGCAAGACAGGAAGAACGAATACATCGCGCCGTCCTGGAGCTGGGCTTGCGACTCGATCATTCCCACGCGGATCATCGGCCCTGACGACTCGCGCTATCCTTATACTCGCAAATTCGAGCTGTGCGATGCCAAGCTCGAAACCGACCCGGGGAATCCGTTTGGGAGCGTTTCGGCCGGATATATCCTATTGAACGCGAAACTGTTCCGAGTCCCTCTCGATGCAAATGGCAAGCCTAATACTATTCCCAAACCGAAAGAAGAAGGCTATGCACAGCTGTACATGCAGTTCGATCTCACGCTTCGCTCGCCAGAGGATGAGTACATTGCTGACTTTCGTTTTGACTGCGATTGCCCAGGAGGACAGCATGTGGATAGCTGTTCAAAAGGATCCATTGGTCAGTTGTGGATGATTTGCATATCGAGTGCGCAGCTTGCCTCGAACTATGGGAATGTGAGAGATGAGGAGATCATGTTTGGGCTTCTACTGGTACGAAATGAGAACGGAGATGGCTTTCTGAAAGTAGGTCTCTTTTATTCAGAGGCAAGGGGCTTAGGCGGGAAGAAACTCTGGGAAAACGTCCAGCCTTGTGAGGTAAAGCTGGTGTAGATGGCAGGGCGATGAGTGGTTTCCATTCTTTTCAGGCATTGTCTAGGTCCACGCACTTCCAGACGAAGGTCTAGCTTTATTAGAGACACCTGACTGATGCGATAAAGTATGATTAACATTATCGAATATTACATCAACCCCCATTTCAGCATTCAATGTGCGTTGATAATAAATGAAAGCTCAGTGCCTTGGCCACTTAATTAGCTCCATATCATTTAAGTTCTCCAGGTGTATGGATGGCCTTATGTATGTCACTGCAGGCTTCCTGAGAACGGCGGAATGAATAATGCAACAGCACATTTCTTGGTATGCGGCGCAGCGGGCCATCCCGTCTTTGTGCAGGAACCCGGCCGGACGGTAGCATTTGATTGGCGGGGCCCAACAGGTGAAAATTGCAACCTATCATATGATATCTGTGCCCACTATGAGGTGCTATCTTATCGTTGTATTGGGAAAGATAGGCAGCGAATCACTTTGACCTGAGTGGGTCGACATTGAGCTGCTGCCGCACAAGTCCACCAGGTGGTACGTTACGCAAAAGCGGCGCAGGATGACATCCCCTCGGGGCGTCAAACATGCCGCGGCAGTCATTGATTTGTTGATGATAGAAAAAATGGTTTCACTATGTACATTTCCAACCCAGCTCACTATATACACCACCACCACCATCACCCTATCCGCTCCACATCCTCCAACCCCTCCCTCTGCATAAACGACCTTATCTCCGTCATCGTCGGCACCACGGCCCCCGGCGCCGTACCCGAGCGCGGCCCATCCGACGCCGACGGCAGCGGCGCATGACCGGGGCCCGGCACCGGCGCACTGCTACGGCGCAAGAAGATAGTACGAAACACAGTCGCCGAGGCAGCCATCATGGCGGCGCAGGCCTCCATCAGCTGCCAGAACAACTCCCACGTCACGTCCAGCTGCGGCTCGCCGAGGCGGATGGCGCCGAGCACGCGGATCGTCGCGAAGATGATCATGACGATGGAGAGAGACAGAAAGGCGCCCAGACCGATCTTTTGCTCGCGGTCTATTCGGGCGCGGCGGAGGATGAAGATGGGGAAGGTGACGACTGTCGTGCGTGCGGGTGTTAGGGTGGAAGGAGGGTGGGAGGAGGGCAGGAGGGAGGCTTACCGAGGACGTCGGTTGTGATGTCCAGCACGGTGACGACGGCGGTTAGTGGCGTGTAGAGCCTGGAGCCCGCTCCTGTGCAGCCGACTGGAGTTTGTTGGCCTGGGTTGAGAGGGGGATGGGGATGTGCGAAGGTGCTTACAGCTAGCCCATCCGAATTTCGAACAGAGGATGAATGCCTCCGACACGAGAAACGCCCAAGTGACGGCGGTGATGACGACGACACACCAGAAGTACCGCGACAGGTGCGTTGATACGTTCTTGATCAGCACGCGGAACAGCGCCAGGAACGAGAACTTGACGCAGAAGATGGCCGTCCAACTGGTGTCGACAAACACATTCGTGACGATGGTGACGTGCGTCAGCTCGTTCAGGTCGGCGGCGTCCAGCACAAAAGGCACGTCGGATATCACGGCCTTGTACAGGAACAGGCCATCGGCGCCCCACTGCAGCATGCTCGTGGCCACGACGACGCATGGCATGGCCACCAGCAGGAAGTAGTCATCGAGGAAAAGTTTCCGACGAGTGAAGAAGCGCATGGCTATGCGCGCCGCGACGGTGAGCAGCGCGAGTCCGCACATGACCCAGCTGGCCACCTACAGGCTACTCAGTCAGTCTCTCTTCGTGGGTGCAGGAGGGGGGATGACGCTCACCAGCCATTGCTGTTTGTGGATTAGACCAGATGTGTCAATGGCATGTTGTTTGGCAGCCCCCGTGAGAGGCTGTGTCGCTGCCATTGAGCTGTGGGCTGTGCAAGTAAATTTAGAGATGGGTGAGTAAAATTAGAGAAACACGAGAGTATTCTACCACCTGGGGGCGACGAGCATCCCGGAGCCGGGCCCTGCTCTTACTTGGCATGCCACACCCTACAAAAAGGAACCATCACGCAGGTGGTCAGGCTGTATGCAGATTTTATTGAGTGTGGGCATCCCTGTACCACCCTGCAGATGGGGCCGGGATTTGTGATGGATTTGTACGCGATCGCCCCCACTTCCACCCTAGCATTCTTGCCTGGGAAAATAAAGTGACAATGGCTGCCTCGCACCCCACGTTTGTGGTCGATGACTAGTACAAAGAAAGGCAGGGCTGTAGAGCTTTGGCTGGGTGTGGCTCTGAGCTTCCGCCTTTTGCGGCAGCCAATACACAGAAAAATAACTTCTGAAAGACTGTCAGCCGCAAGATACCGGTATCGTATAACAGCCTTGGGAAATGCGCCGATGCGCTAAACTGCAAGATGGTCAGACGCATGTCAGCTGGTGGCCAGATCCTGTGCCCAAGGCATCGTATGATAGGCTGAGCAGTCAGACATGCCTGCGTGCATCGCAATCCAGATTTTGAGAGGCTCTGGTGGGTTCCCTGTGGTTCCAACGTCCAACAAGGCAAAAACTAGCAGCGACTACTCTAATTGGCAGGGTTTCATTTCTTGAGCAATACATATAGTAAAGGTGGAAGTGCCATAGAGTTGTCCAAGCAGCTACAACAATTCCAAGATGCCAACTGCGCGGGAGTTTCTGGTTTCCATTTTCCTCATTTCTGTACCCTTTCAGCTGCATTATCTTGTTTGCTTTCTCATCTTCAGGACCATACTGCGAAGCAAAAGCCCGGAACAATTACCACCAACCCCGCCTCAATTCGAAAATGTACTGGCATTCGTATGGAATCCTGTCGAGTTCATCGAAACAATAGTGTATGTCATGAGTGTCGCCGGGCGTTTGCCTTTTGCTGACATGGTACAGAAACAGCGAACGCGGTAGCAGCCAGTAGAATGCAGTCAACCCTACGCTCGATTTCGTGCCGCGTTTCTCATACAAGGGCCGGAGAATATCAAGCAGTCCTGGAAGGAGAGATCCACATATCATCCAACGGCACATTTTACTGCGTGATACGCCATACTCTCGATAGAACCGCGAGCTAGTTGGCACTGCATACCTGCCCGACGACGTGGGGACAGCAAGACGTAGAGCAATCACATGGCGTGGGAGAGTCGCCGGCTGTTCGCCGAACTCCTCACCGGGACGGGGTCCACTGATATGAAGGTCCCAGCACGGGCTTCAAAATGGCAGCACGATGAAGAGCGGGTGGCCCTGGATAACAGCAACTTCGAGCTCCTGATGCTCAACTGCAACAGCGTCGTCCTCGAGGCCATCTACCGGCCGGTGTTATTGACGCTCAACCATGCGATGGTCGACAGCTTCGACAAGGGTGAAACTGCGGCCCAAACTCGTTTTCCGACCATCTCGGGAGGGTAGAGTAATTTACGTATTCGCGAATCCCTGAGCTGCCCGTTCTCGTTCCGGCCCGCACCCCCCGCCCCGTGCCGCCCACGCTAGCCCGAATGGGGAAAGAGGTTCGACCACAAACGTGTTCCCGGTCGCCGTCTTTAGGGCTGCTGCAGGGGTACTTGTTCCGCAGCCTTCGCTACTTCTCTAGCGATTCGTCACCCATTCGGCGGCAGCGGAGATGGTACGATTGGCGCCATATGCTTCTGATGTGCACGCTGCTGACCCGCGATGTCGACGTTGAGATGCTGGCGGCGATGGGATGCTGCAGAACATTGGCGTAGTTGCGGAAGCCGGTGGGTCGGGCGTCATACTGTATGCGGATGCGTACACCACGCGAGCTGTAGCGCCTCAAGGGACCCCTGCTCTTCTGTCAGGGCATCTTTCTGGTTTTGGGGAGGGCCAACGTTACCCTAGTAATTTGTATGCATTTGCTCCGCCCAAAACGTGAATTGTGCATGTCTCGGCCAGACGGCTGGTGTCTGCTCTCAAATACCGGAAGATGTACCGAAGCTGTGCCTCTTCCCCTCATGCTCTTAATTATACCCTGTTCCCGCCAGTTTACCGTGACGACCGGTCAGTAAACGCGATGGCCATACCCGACGCAATTGATCCGCTTGCCGCCAGCTTTCTCGCTAGCCGCCTGACTCGATGGAGCCGCATCATCCCAGCCTGCCTCCGCGCCAAAAGTCTTTCGGGGTGTTAGCCCGTGGCCTGAGCGTCCATGGCTTTTGATCGTGCACCGGCCACTAGCAAACGATTAGCACCTATCCGCTGTCAGGTTGACTGCACACAGCCAGCACTCAATTCTTCAGGCCCACTCAGGGCGATACCGCCCTCCGTATTCGCAGCGAATGCACCTAGCCACCTACACCGCCAAGGTCGCGACGCCCAACTTCTCCGCCGCTACCGCAAACAAGCCTGTCTGTCCGCTATAGTCACATCATTTCCATTCCTAGCGGGCGCTCAGTATCGCCAGTTGGATACTCGTGGGCTGGGGCTGGCATATGTTCTGTCGCGTTGGAAATAGTGTGATGTATGAGTTCTGGTCAGAATCCGTCATGCAGACACTTGTGGCTCCGCACGCGCGCCCGTGGCCATATTCATGAGTACAAGACGCATTCCACGAGGGGCTGACGGTGCTACATGAAGGTCAGAAGGGTTGATTTCTCCTCACAGTCTTTCCAACGTCTTTACGAGCTGATTTTGGGCAAGTCACCTCCCTGTCTTCGAAAGCAGCATCGGGCAATTGACTGTCGCGTGCTCCCGCCAGACAGGCACCGACGAGAGTACCGAGCAAGTCCCCACCATGTGGATCCGACGTGAAGGAGTAAACCAGATCCGCCTTCCACCCACACGTCCAATTGGTGGTGTTGATCTGCCGACGAGGATTATCATGTCCTCGCTGTTCGATCCGACCCTTCTACGCCATGATGGGCATTCGCTGAACACCCGCTATGATCTTTACTTTCTACCAATTCTCGAGTGGAGCTTTCCGAAGGTCTGGCACACTCGGGAATATATCCAGTCCATTTGCTCTCTTTATTTTGGGCCCATAATGGTTCCTCTTGTTTTCCGTATTCATGGTCGACGTTGGTGATCTTGCTGTCAGGCTTCCTCATTGGCTCTCCCTTCTGAGACTCGTCCAATAACATTCAAGGCCCGCTGAACTGGGCCTATGTCGGCGCCCTAATTCTAACCGTTTCTAGCAAAATTTGACAACTAATCACCCAAAGTTTGAAAGGCCAAAAGCATTGCGGGAAGCGCGAGAAGATAACCAATTCCAATGACGTTGGGAACTGCACGTCGTTTTAATTACAGGACACGAAAATGTACTTTGATTTGATTAGGTTCAGATACACTCAGTAGTGAAGGAATACTGCTCTCATATTCTTTTAGCGTTCAACTTTGTGCATGTTTTCGCAAGTTGCTGGCTCTGTTGAATTCCACAAGAGTCAATGGAGGCAGTAAGGATAGAAAGAAGAAAGAGGAAGATAGGATCACTAGTGCGAAGTTATTTTAGAATAGGTAATAGACATTCTATAGAGAAAAGAGGCGGTGAAGCACAATATGTACCCAACTGTTACGATGCACTGCAACGGGTTTAATCGAGCCTGCTTCGTAATCCCCAAAATGCCCCAAAAATAGAAAAGCCGCAGCGGGGCTGTGAACGTGACCAGAGCTTATCAGGCTGTAATGTCCCCCGCTGCTTGTCTCCGCCGAACCCTCAGTTTTCCGAACAACCCAACAGCCCCATGCCCCGCACAACGGCAGCAGCGGCACGCCAAGCTCGATGGAACCGACGTCGGTCATCTCAGTCGCGGGGGCATGCCTGACGGTGGTGCTGCGGACGTCGCGCGAGATCAACGAGCTGGTGGCCAAGGCGCGGCGGATCGACCACACGGTAACGCTGATCCTCGCGCGGCTGAGCACGATCCAGGCGACCGTGTCGCAGCTGCGGTCGTGGATGATGCAGAATGAAGAAGAGGTGTCGCCGCAGGTGGCAGCGGACTTGCACACGGCCATCGGCGCGTGCCAGATGGTGGTGCGCGAGATACTGCGGCACGTCCAGCGCGTCAAGACGGGTTGGTTGGGAGGTCGCGTGAGACATCTCTGGGACGAGGGACAGTATCTCATGTACCAGCAGAGCCTCGACAGCCAAACGGCGGCCTTGGCTATTTTTCTTAATGTTATACTGCTGTAAGTTGGCATTCTGCATTCACCATCAGAGCTCAAAGCTGACGCCTTTCCGCAGTAAGTCCAGCACACGGCAGCGCATACTTCTAGAGAGCATTGAGAGCCAACGGACACTAAGAGACGCACAAGACCGGGCATCCATATACTGCCCATCCGAATATCAAGAAGAAGACGAGCAAGTGGAACTGCCCGAGGCCAGCAGCAGCGGCAACAGCAGCACACTCTTCAGCAGCGTCGAGCACGACCTCTTCGAGCTGCGGCCAGGCAGCGTACAATCAGGCACCAACGACGGCTCAGAAAGCACCACAGCCACCATTTCAACCAACTCAACCAGCTCTTCCAACGGTTTCGACGCCGAAATCAAGAAGTCCCGACGCTCATGGCTGAGCCTCCGCCGACCCACCTCATCATCATCATCAACCAAACAGCAACTCTGCGACGCCGCATTCCAGGGCGACGCCGCCCTAATCGCCCGCCTCTGCGACGAAGGCGCCGACGTAAACGTGCGGCATTCGCGCTGGCCCAGCACCAGCAGCAGCGGCAGGATCAGCCGCTGGAGCAGCACGACGCTCGCCTCGTCCCTCGAATCCGTCGACAAACCGCCTCCCACCAGCCGGCCAACCTCCTCCACCTCGGGCAGTCTATCAAAATACCTCTCCTGGCCATCCAAACCATCAACAACAACAACCGTCGAAACCTCCCCCCTCCACCTCGCCGCCTCAATGGGCCACCTCGACATCATCGACACGCTCATCACCCGCGGCGGCGCGAACCCGAACCTAACAGTATCAGAAGGCCGCACGCCACTACATGTAGCAGACGAAGACGCCGTCCCGCTCCTCCTCTCCCTCGGCGCCGACCCGCTCGCCCGTGACGCCCAAGGCCAACTACCGCTGCACTGCGCCGCCGCTGCTGGACACCTGAAAGCGGTCCTGCTCTACATCCAACACCAAGACCGCCGGAACCCCAACCACCACCACCAACAGCAACAGCAACATCAACACCAACAGCAGCACCGAGACAAGTCCATGATCGACACCCCCTCCAACCACCGCCTCACCCCCCTCCACTGTGCCTCACTCCACGCCCGCACCGCCGTCGTCGCGGCGCTGTTGGCCGCAGGCGCGTACCGCAACGCAGCCGACGACACGGGCCAGCGGCCGCTGCATCTCGCCGCGCAGGCCGGCGCGGTCGGCGTCGTCGAGGCGTTGTTGGGGGCGGGGGCGGACAGAGATGCGGCGGCGGGAAGGGAGCGGCGGACGGCGCTGCATGTGGCGGCGGGGGCGGGGCAGGTGGGTGTTGTGGAGGTGTTGTTGGCGGCGGGGTGTAGGGTTGATGGGAATGCGGTGCATCTGGCGGTCGAGGGGGGGCATAAGGGGGTGCTGGGGGTTTTGCTGGGGGCGGCGGCGGGGGAGGAGCGGGGGGACGGGACGGAAGGGCAAAAGGGGGAGGGGAGGAAGGGGGAAAGGGTGGTTGATGCGCGGATGGGGAGGAGGGGGGAGAGGCCGTTGCATTTAGCTGCGAGGAGTGCGCGGGCGGATGACGCGGTTGCGTTGGTGCGGGTGTTGTTGGAGTATGGGGCCGAGGTCGTGGATGAGAAGGGTGGTGCGGTGGTGGATCAGGCGGGGCAGTCGCCGTTGACCGTGGCGTGTGCGAGGCCGGCGGAAGCGCTGGATGTGGTGAAAGTGTTGCTCGCGGCGGGGGTGCCGGTGAGGCATGTTGATTACCGGGCGTTGTGGCGGAACGAGAAGTTGAGGGCTTGGGAGAAGACGGCGGTGCATGCGGCGTTGAATGAGGTGGCGAGCGAGGATTTGAGGAGGGATGAGGTCGAGTGGGCGATTGTGGCGGTTTAATTGGTTGCTTCTAAGAGAATACGGTAGCGAAGGAGAGAGCACAAGAAGTGTGGGGTGGGGCTTGTTTGAATTCTTTTGCGAGAGTGGTGGCATAGTCTAGTTAGCCGAGACATGGACATATGCGTGCGCAATCCCTGGGCCGCTGGATAGTAGAATAGTGCTAGTAGCACCAAGGATGTGAGGGTTGCATCAGGCGGTTGAAGGGCGATGATATGTCACCAGTCACAGTACGGCGTCGGTGAATAACGTTGAGTTTATCAAGCAGGTTTCTCTACTGTACTGATTCTACGCACCCGACCTTTGCTGTCAGGAACTAGCTCATTTAGCCTCGTTGACACCCAAAGAACACCAAGGACTACGCAACCCGGAACATTCACATGCAATGACCAACAAGGCATAAGTAACCAGTCCAGACATAGCTTATATGAATTGAGAGACTCTCTGACATGAAACGGATCAGAGATTCGTGCATGGAGACATCTCCTGTTACATTTGGACATATTGACTCTACGTATCTGCGTTTCTTGTGTCTTGGAACAGTAACCTCTATCCGCTTTTCAGTAAGCTGACTGCATCTCCCATGCGTCGCGGCTAACGGCGAAAGCGACCCCTTCCACTTCCGCGGGCACCATAAGGCTCTGATGGCTGTGGACGACTACGACAAGCTCGCGCTTGTGGCTGAAGACTTAGGCGTTATCTGGGCGTAATAGACATAAGCACTACCTACCTGATCCCTGATATGCCGCCCCGCCCCGTCCCGCCCGCGCTAACTGCATGCGGAAATAGGTTCAACCACAACGTAATCCTATCAAGCTTCTGGGCGGCCATATAGATACCTCACAGCGCCGCGCTGTTCGAGCGCGCATGAGCCGAGGCAGTGTCGCGGGCAGACGTCTAAAGACAGCAGTGGTGGATTATGTATCAAAAAGCCACGGCGAGACAGTAGAGCCAGCTGTTACCGAAGCAGCTGTGAGAGGATTCTTCGCAAGCTTAGATATGGAAGTTATGTACTACTTGCGGTATAGTCAGACAGCGCTTCTGAATTGAGAAGAGGGTTGCTAATATCCGGAAATGAGTTGTAGTATGTGAATCAACGCCGTGATTTCCTGCTCAGTGACCAATCATCATAGCAGTCCCATCTCTTCAATGCTAACGAATCCCCATCCGACATTACAATCCTCACGCCCTTATCATTCAACTCTTTCCGGATACTATCATCAGATAGCTCATTGACCAGGTCCCCAATTGCCTCTTGTGCAATTTGCACGACATCAACCGCAGCTTGGTATGTTCCGTATCGCCACCGTCCTCGGCCGTCGTTATCACATTCCACTCAGAGCATGCATACGGGTTCAAGGACATAGCCTCATCCAGACCGGCAGGCCTAGATTTTCAACTTCTACGAGGAGTTGTCACAAGACAAGCCAGCGGAATATAGCCATCGTAATAGGGAGGCTGAGCAGTGTGGTGCAACTGAATAACGCAGATTTTGTCAAGCAGATCGCCTTGCTACACTAATTCTACGCACCTCGCCTCAGCCAGCCCTTGAGGCTACCGTCAGCTGACTCAGCATCAATCACTGTCAAGCCTCTGCAACATCAGGGATCAGTTGATCAGAAGGGTTCTCAGAGCTCGGCGCCAAACTCTGCGCCACGTTCGTCACTTCGTCACACAAGACGATATTCTCCCCCACACTGTCCCTTTCCCCATCCGTGCGCCGCGCATCGATCCCCCCATAATCACCTCAGCAGGCCCCCCTCATCCTCACTCCCCCTACTCCCACACTCCCTCACCTCCATCCCGCCTTCCTTATCCTTCTCCTCCTCCCCGACCCCCGACGGCGTGCGCGTCCGCAGCGTCCGCAACACTTCGAACCTCTCGCCTTCTGGCGACGGCGGCGACGCGTCATCACCACCACCAGCACCATCACCCGCCGCGCGCGGCGACGATGCCCTGCGATGCCGCAAGAAAACAGTCCGAAAGACCGTCGCCGACGCCGCCATGACGGCTGCACATGCTTCCATTAATTGCCAGAACATCTCCCACGGCAGGTCGAGATGGGCCTCGCCAGGGCGTATGGCGCCGAGCACGCGGATGGCGGCGAACAGGATCATGATGACGGAGAGGCAGAGGAAGGCGCATAGGCCGAGCTTTTGCTTACAGTCCATTTGGGTGTGGCGGAGGATGATGATGGGGAAGGTCACGACTGTGTGTGTTTGGGTTAGTAAGGGGGTACGTTGGTGAGGAAGTGTGGTGGTGAGGGAATTAATGGTGGAGGAGTGTGATGGTAGGGGAGAGGGAATGCGTACCCAGGACGTCGGTGATGATGTCGAGGACGGTGACGAGGGCGGTGAGCGGGGTGTAGAGCCGAGTGCTCGGGCCGGAGCATTTCACTACGGTACGTTTGCGTTAGCGCTGGTACGCGGACGGGAGAAGGGGAAGGGGTTGGAGGCTTGGGCTTTCACTTACGGCTGTCCCACCCGAAGCGGCTGCACAAGATAAACGTCTCCGACACCAGAAACGCCCACGTGAGCGCGGTGGCGACGACGACGCACCAGAAATACCGTAATAGGCGCGTCGAGACGTTGCGAATTAGCATCTTAAAGAGGGCGAGGAACGAGAACTTGACGCAGAAAATGGCTGTCCAGCTGGTGTCGACGAAGACGGCCGTGATCAGCATAACCTGCGTCTGTTCCTCTATATCCGCGGCGTCCGGAATGATAATGCCGTTTGCTATGGCTTTGTTCGCGAAGAAGGCATGCGCGCCCCATTGCAGCATGCTCGTGGCTACTACAATACACGGCATAGCAAAGAGTAGAAAGTAGTCGTCGAGGAAGAGCTTACGTCGGGTAATAAAGCGGATTACAATACGGGCCCCGACGGTAACAAGCGCGATGCTACAGATAACCCAGATAGCCACCTACTCCGTAAGCCTCTCTTCACAAGTTCAAGGGGGACACTCACGAGCCATTGCTGTATATGGATCAAGCTTGCCGTATCAATTGCATGCTGTTTGGCAGCGCCCGTGAGCGGCTGAGTAGCCTCCATTTTCGGAGTGGGGCGAAGAAAAATGGATAAGCATGGCGTTGACAAGAGTCCTTTATCACCTTGGGGGCGGCGGTGTCCTAGGGCTGGACCCAGGTTTTGGTTTGCTCTGTCTTACTTCGGATAGTGAGCTTATTCCCGAGCTCGCAAGTAATATGCAGGTGGGGGCCGAGACATGCACCTCGCTTTCGCTCTTCGGGGAACATGTCGATGCCTGCACCCCATCAATTTAGCGGAGTTGTAGGGCATGAGACAGCCTTGCGTACTCCGTTTCGCTGTTTTGGGCAGTTTGCAGGCTTCGAGCTCGAGAAAAGAAACAATAAAAGAGTGCCCTGAAATACCCACAGTTGATCGGCCAATTCATTTTCCCTCCAAAATGTGCGGCTCGTGTCAGCTACTAGGTAACCGTCGTGCGGCCGAAGAAGCACAGATGCTGTCGTGTTCCCCGGGCCCCGGATACTTACCGACAGATAGTAAGCAGGCTCTTATCGGATGAGCTTAACGGCCACTTGTGGAACAGCACAACGGATACACTTTCCACATTCCGTAAGTCGGAAGAGTGGCGTCTACGATTGCCGATCCACCACTGGCATTCCTTATTGTTGAACTTGAGCCCACTGCTTCAAGACAAACCTTTGCAGGATCTCCGTCTTGCTCTTCATTCTCTACCCGTAGCGTCGATGATTTTTCTCTAACCCTGAAAAGAGACTTGAAGGTCAAAATTGTCCTCTATTAGCTAATTGGCATAGAAAATCTATTTTCCACTTTTCGAATTCCTCTCGTCTCATTGAAGGTCGTGGTCAGAGCTATCTTACTCATCCATATACCAGCCCGTTCCCTCATCCTCATCTTGCATGTACTCTCAAACAGAATATTGAAAGTGGCTGTCGGAGCAGTGTCCGTGAGACTCTTCATACGTAGATGAACTCTCCTGGTAAACTTGCCATGTCTCCGCCGTAGAGGGGACATCTTGAGCTACGTCTCCGTTGAATTGTCCTGGCTTCCATTTGGTGACCTCATGTGCCCTCAGAAGATCTATTGCAGCGAAATGACAACCTTTCTCTGCCAAAGAACATACCCTTCTGTGGGAGACGGAATCCGGTTCACCCAAATGGGCACCGGAATTGAGAAGTAACTGCAGCACGTCAAGACGGCCATGTTCAGCAGCACCTTCCAGTGCAGTTCTTCCCTCACGTCGCGCAGCTGATGCGTTTGGATCTGCCCCACGGTTCAGGAACATCCGTGCCGTTTCGAAATACCCTTTGATCGATGCTAATTGCAGAGCGGTGGCGCCTCCATTTGTTGCAGGACGTCCATTGCAATCAGCTCCTCTGTCGAGCAGAATCTGGATGATGTCAAAATGTCCGTTGGCCGTAGCAGCTTGCAAAGGCGTCCTTCCGAAACGCCCCTTCGCAGGAGCATTGACGTCTGCCCCATGGGCCAGCAAAATCTGCACGATAGCAGATAAGCCCGAACCAGAGGCACTTGCAAGCGGAGTGAGTTTGCTGCCATCTTCACTGTCCATTCGAAACTCCACGTCAGCACCGTTTTCGAGCAGAAGCTCCACCATCTCTTCCCTTTGATTCCTGATCGCTGTTGCGAGTGCTCTTTCGTCGGTGCGGATATCAAAAGAGAAATAATCTCTCCAGAGACAATCATGCAGGCCTAACGGGCAAGCCCCAAATATGCTGAGGTTTTCGCATTTTGCGCATGCGTCCACTTTACCAAGAACAGAGGGCCGATTGGGATTGATACCAGACTGAAGCAGCTTCAAGACGACTGACACATCTTTCTCTTTGATGGCGACCTGGAGCGCTAGCTGTCCTTTGATTCTCCGAGTGGGGTCCCGTAGTTCTCTGGCCTCAATCTCGGCAAGCATTGTGGTGATGATTTCCATCGGGCAAACGGCAACTGCAATCAAAAAAGCTTTTTCGTCAAATACATCAGCACCCAACGCAATCAGATTTTTCACCAATTCCAAGTTCGAGATGCTCAATGCAGCCTGAAGTGCAGTTCCATCGTCGCGAAGGGCCTGAGGATGGTTGACATCAGCCCCGGAGTCCAGCAAAAGCTGCACCAGAGCCATGTTTTGGGTAAGAATTGCAACCGAGAGAGCAGTCCAGCCGACATGGGTCGATCCGGTATCGTTGACATCACATCCACTCTCCAGGAGTCTACGCACTGCCGGAACATTGTTGGAACGTGCAGCTTCAATGAGTGCTGTTGTCCCAGCATGGGCAGTGGGCGGAATGTCCAGATTCCCGAGGTTGCGGGAAAAGTATTCCCACAAAGCCTGATTCCCATTTCTCAGGGCCGCTTGTAAAGCTGTTAATCCGTGGTGCTCTGCTGCCGGTGCGTATGCATCTGCCCCTTGCTGTAACAGGTAGAAAAAGAGCTCTTCGTGTCCAATCTCAGCCGCAGCTTGGAGTGCTGTTCTACTTCGTACTGGACTACACCATAAGAGTTCCCAGTTTTCTTTGTTATTCGGGGGTTCGTTTACGTCGGCACCATACTCGATCAGGAGACGTATTATCGGGAAAAGATCATCTTGGTCAATGTTGTCATAGTCGTGATCGTCGTCTTCGGGAAATGCATTAATCGCAGCTTGAAGAGGGCTGGGTCCCAAGTTGGTCTTTGCAGCCGTTTCGAGTCGGTTTGGTGAGGCACCTGCGTCGAGAAGAAATTCGACGGCATTGAGCTTTCCTCTCAAAGCAGCAGCTACCAGTGCTGAACAGCCCTCTGTTGAGTATTGGTTGACATCAGTGTAGGGCAAGAGCACATCCACCATGTCAACATTGCCTTTTTCCGCGGCCGCAACAAGTCGAAGTGCGTGATAGTCGGGTCCGGCACCATCGTCGAATATTTGATGTGTACGAGATTGAAGAAAATACCTCAAAAGATCCGTATTTCCCCTCCTTATCACATCGAAAAATGCACATTGCCTGAGATCTTCCCTTCGGAGGCTGTTGGGATTTGCTCCGTAGTCAACCAGCATCTTTGCAACTGAAATGTGGTTCGACTCGATAGCAAGTTCCAAAGCAGTCGCGTTGACGTCCCTGTAACGCGGAGGCCCCCGGGGAGCCGGCCGGGAATTCGGGTCTATGCCCGTCTTGAGCAACAGCTCGACAGTTCGTATGCACCCAGCACATGCCGCTACTGTGAGGTGTAGTGCATGAGGTGTGACTCTATCACGCTCGAGAAGGCCTGCAGCTGCTTGATCGTCGCCTGTCTTCAGTAGGGAGAGAAACAATTCCTCAGTGAATGCTTTGATGGCAATGCTTGGAGAAGACATGAACATGTCCGATACTCGGTGGTTTTGAGGGGCGCCGAAGAATTTGACCAGGAATGCGCCTAATTCAGGGGATCCAAGGCCGTTGTAATGAAGATAGGCGGCATTCGTTAGAAAATGAAGAAGTGGGTCTTTGGTGTGGTCAACATTGGTGAGGGTTCCGGCGCTGTCGTCTTTGGGCGGCATGATTGCCTGCAGGAGAGAGGCTCGCTTAGAGGCATCCACTTCGTGGTTTGAGTCTCTATTAAGCCACTCTGGTTTGTCAGAAAGAGCAACGAACGAAGCGAGGGCTGCAGGTCCTGACAAAGCCAGCCGCTCATGCAGAGCTTTTCATAAAGTATTAGCACAGTCATCACGTTTTCTAATCTGCAGTGCCTCACCTTGAAAGCCCGCATCGAATAGCTTGGAGAGCTCAAAGTAAGGCAATCCATCCATCTGACACTGCATCCAGATCCTGTCCCGGTCAGATTCTGCCAAGCTAACCATCGCAGCCGAACTCAAAAAGAAGGTCTGGCCCACGTACGAATCGCGTCGGGCATGCGAATCCCCCGGTGTCGGTGGTCCATCTTGCGAAAGGACGTCGTTGGTTGATGCACTTTCCCCCAGGCTCTCATGTGAAATGTTCGGGCTTCCCGGTGTCGGAGATCGTATACATACTCCGTCAGGTGTGTCCGGCTCCTGTTCGAAACCTTGTCGCGAAAAAATGTTAGTGCTGTACTAATGCTAAAGGGGACCACATACCAGCTGACTTATTGAACCCATATCGCGATACCTCATGCTCCCATTTCTCTATTTGCTGCGGACGACCATCGATGAGTATCTTGGTTTGTTTCCCACCGCTTTGCCGCTTGGAAACCTTAAAGTGCACAATCCTTCGCTCTTGTTTAGTAAGATTTTTCCGAAATCGCCACTTTTTCTGGAATTGCCGCTCATACTGCTTCTTCCTATAAGTCGTGTTAAGGGAAAAAGCTGTTTAGGACCAGATGAAAAAGTTTGCTATAACCTACGTAGCAGAAAAGTGGTACGGGGGTGCGCTCATAATCTCCATCAAATCTTTCAGCGTTTTGTTCTTCTCTACGTAGAGAACTCGCATGGTTTCTTTGTGTCGTTCCCAGTCCAAATAGGTCGACGCCATGATTTGTCGAGGGGTACGGGATAGATGAGAAACGAGAACACAGATAGTCTGCTAGATCGAGCAGAGAAAGCGGCACAAGCCCTCTGCTGATGGAGGATGGCTTGTGTAGAAGAATTCGGTGGATGCGATGGAACCCACCACCTTTATATGCTTCACGGTTGAGGAAACAAGGCTGAATGGGAGAGCAGCGTGGGGCCACCTGCAAATCAGATAAAGGCCCTCATTGGCCAATACGAAATCCGCGTGCACGATATGCGTGGCTCTGGGCGAGGCTGAATCGTTGCCAAGCCCTTAGCGCCAGTACAGAATCCGCGCGGGGCTGGCGGCCTCCTGTTGGTCCGCATCAGCGTGCAGCTGAAACTGCCCGGAGCTGCGGTTGATCCTCTTTCTGATCAGCAGTCGCTCTCCTTTTTCGGCACTGACTTCCATCTACCCTGCATACAAAATCTGCGCCTCTTTGAATCGATATTATTGGCGCTCAGTTTCCCCAGCCACTTGTCCGTACAGAATGCACAAGTCACCGAAGACTACGGAGGCCGATAACTGAGATCCAGTGTTGATGAATGCAGCTGCCAGGAGTATCACTCGGAAAAAAATCTGCATGGAGTTTGTCGTCCTATCTATTACAGTTCAGGGACATATTTCAGCTTGGAATTCACTGAGTGTCGCTTGCATAGTTATTGCACTGATTGGACAATACGGAATCCGCGTGCATGACGGGGGCGCCTGCAGGCGTCGGGATCTCTTACAAAATCCAAGGGGACGTGCGCGGGTTGTTTTTAGACTCAGCAGTCTCGAGTCCTTCAACCACCACAATCACTCAAATTCGCCAAGGATTATCCACCTAGACGCAATTGAATAAATATCTCCATGCTTATCCCGAGCCACCAACTGATGGTTACTTAAGGGTGATAGATTGATGGAGGGCGCGGAGTGCACGTCCCGTAATTCATGACGTACCAGCTGGGCTGTGCTCACTGTCTCCCCAAAACAAGGTGTTTCAGCCAATGTGAGACAGCGTCTGCCTCAACTTGCTTGTACAAAATCCTAACGCATGGCTGGATGCATGATTTACGAGCGTAAGTCGCGATTCTTGCTTTCTCATACCCCTGCGCAGTCTCGCCAACCACTGAAACCAGGTAGGGTGTACGAAATTCTCGCGGCCTGGCCCCTGCCTGCGGTGTTCCCCATACCAACCGGCGACCCGAAACTCAGGAGATCATCTTGCTGATCCGAAATTGCTTGGCGTCTCTCATCCAGATGCGCATTGCTGTATTTATTGGCTACCAGAAAATCTGTACTTGTTCTGATCGGCGTTCCGGCCTCTTCCTCATTGCGCCACTGCACAAGCCAGCGCTTTGATGAGCCTCACTGCCGCTGCCTGCAGCCTGTACAGAATCCTACACTCCCCTAGTGAGCCTCACCACTGTTCCGCTTCTGGAATACGTCGTTGGTACGGGATGTGCGTGACTTCGATTCTATTTAAACGTAGCAGAACCCATGAAAAGATTACGACTTTCGCCATACAACCCCTCATCAGCTTCGATCGATCTCTTCACTCTCATCCCACATTTCCCCATAGATTACGAATGCCACTCGACATTCAAACAATCGTGGCCATCATTTCTCTCGCCATGGATCTACCGGCATCTTTACTCGCACTGTGGGCTATCTGGAGATTATTAATCCATGGACAAGTTGCGGATAGTAAGTCTGCTTTTTGGACCACAAGTATTTCAATCACTCTAATCATTGGGCTCTTTGAAATAGCTACGAATAGCAACGGCTCACCCATATAAGTCGTACTCATTAAAATCATCGAGCAAGAACAGCGGACGGTGCTGGAGTTTCGGGACATATAAAAGGAAGCTGACAAGCAGCCCTCAGGGCATGCTTCCCTTTGAGGCCAACGGCTTGCCTGTTGTTTGTTCGCTTGCCTTGGTTTGCTCCCTTTGTTGCCACCTACGGCATTGTTCTTGCCCGATTAGGCTTAGCTTAGAGTCCTGGGCAGTGGTATATGACCACCGCTCGTCGCTTTCCTCAATCGACATCCTTTCGTATTTATCAGAAATTTAGACAATGCGGCAAGAAGGGGAGTTGGGAAATTGGGATCGATGGCAGTATGGATTGCTATTTCCGAGGCTTAGATTCTCTTTCACGCATGTCTTTAGACTCTACGTCCCATCCACGTCCCATCCATTGGAATTCATCAAATGATAAGAGCCACGCTACCGAGAAATATCGCCAAATACAAACCATGGTCCATGGCCGCCGCAGCCATCTTTCTCCCAGCCCTTCCCAAGAGCAGTACCAAACCCACCGGGGAAATGCATCGCATGGCGAGGGAGCATTAACCCAGTGGCACTAACAATCTTTCCAATCACAACCGAGCTGGATTTCACCACCTCAGTGAAGCTGGGCTCGAGATAGTATGTAGGGGAGTCATGCCAAAGAACTGATGATCGTGAAAATTGGAAATACCAAAACACTGAAACAAAAACACGTTTACGACACAACTCGAAGACAACACGGCGCTGCGCAGCTGAACTGCATCATCCGAAAAAGTCCAGGAACTATCGTTGCGTCCAACGTGACCAAAAGCTAGACCGAGTGAGGGCAGCGCCGCTTACGCTGCGGCCAAGTCTCTGGGCACGCACGTGTACGCTGGGTCAACCAAGTACTGGATTATCCCACACCCAGCAATTCTCATACAAATTTGCTCCTTCAGCAACGATTTGACCAATCAAATCCTCACATCTACGCTGAGTCAGAGTAGAGCCGGTGGGTTCATGCAGACCCATCGATCTTGGCGACGATCTTACTGAATCAAGTTCTCAGTGCTTGGCTGCCTACATGCACCACTCATACAAAATCCGAACCGCGTCGATTCTATTTAAACAGTAGCAACACCAATTCAAGAATCGTCACTATCAATCAACAACGCTTGCGCTGCTAGGGACTATTCACCCACTCTCATCCCGCATTTTCTTCGAAATTTACCAATGGCTCTCGACACCAAAGCGATTTGCTCCATCATATCTCTTATCGAGAATGCCCCATCATTCCTACTAGATTTGTGTGCGCTCTACAGATTGATCCGTTATGGTCGGATTCCAGATGGTAAGTCTACATCAACTGAAGGAAGGTGACGCCATTTAAGCTTATCAAAGTACTTCTTCAAGTAGCGAATAATACCAGGGGCTCACCCATCTGAGGTCGTTGCAGGGGCTTAATTAGAAGCCAAAAATAACGTCGGATCTGGTGCAAACGATTCTTCAACGTCGGGAATTTTCTTATTAGGATTGAAGGTGGATATGGGGCTATGGGAGTCTGAATTTGCGTAACGAACGTTCTTTGCACTGTCGTTTTATCATACAATTGATTATCTTGTTCTTGATTGTCAGACACTTTTGAAATTCTCACCTAGTAAGCTACCACCTCTAGACGAAGATCAGGGTAATGGTCATACTACTGAATTGCAATAATATCCATCTCCATCGACGTCCCCGCTGGAAGCCTCTTCGCCTCAATCGCGCTTCTCGCCGGTTTGTGGGGAAAATACTCCGCATACACCTCATTCATCTCCTGAAAGTCGTCCAAGTTCGCAAAGTAAACCTGCGAAACACCAATCGTCAGCAAAACATTCCACAAGCCCCCAAGCTTCCGATGGCCCCCCACACATCCCACCCCGCCCTCCACCCCGTCCTCCTTTCCCCCGCTCTCCCGCCCCTCCGCCACGCAACACAAAGAAGATTGAGGCGTTCCTACTCACCGTAATCTTAACCGCCTTCCCCAACCCACACCCCGCCGCCTCCAGCACGGCTTGCGCATTGCGGCACATCTGATGCGTCTTCTCCGCCACACTTCCTTCGACCTGCTTACCGTCTTTTGTCGCTGGCATCATGCCCGACACAAAAACTAGCCCGTTCGCTTTGACGGCTTGCGAGTAAGGGCCGATTGCTAAATGCACCACAAACGATCAGCTTCGGTTCCAGGCCCGTTGAGCGGTGCGGAGGGGGTGAGGGGGATACGCACGCGCCACGCTCTCGGGCGTGAAGACAGTTTCTATTTTGTCGGACATGGTGGCGTTGTTCTTCTCCTTCTCGTTCTTGTTGTTCGTGGTGGAGGATGACGAGGATGCACGTATCGTGGAGCCGGAGATGGATTCCGTGTGGCTGAGAATGTTGTGGCCGGAGCGGCGGCAGGTCGGAATTCCCGATGCGGCGCGGTTGTCGAGGGCGCGGGAGAAGGCTGAGGATGTGGTTCGGAGGAAAGACATTGCGGTTGAACCTATTATATCTTATCGCGGTAATCGGAGGCTGATGCGGGGTTGCTCTGGGGGCGCGCGTGGCCGGATCTGGAAGTCGAAAGCGCCGAGACGGATTGTGTTGGTATATTGGTTAACAAAAAAAAAAAAGACTTTTACTGTAGTAGCTAGAGATACCAGTGTAGTCACAAGCAGACGGCGTATGTGGAAAGTGATTCCGAATATTTAAGGAGTGGGGGCTTTGCAGCGGGATGCGATGCCGCGGGCGCGGAACGCGATCCCGGTGTCGTAGGGCGTGGAGTACCACCAGGATTGGAGTTGCAGCGGCCAGAGACCGCAGAGTATGTCAGAAATTACTTAATAACTTCTCAGGCTTCTCTCATTTAAGTTCTCTGAATTCGAACCTTGATGGATGTCCTTTTCTCATTCCAACCGGATGCGCAATCCGGTCGGCCGGCCCGGTCGGCTTCGAAGCTCACAACACCACACAGCAAAAGGCAACAAGACACGCGACCAAAATCCGCATACGCCTGACCGAGCATTCTACATGCATCCATCGCTCCATCCACCTACCAGACTTCCATCCACACCCCCAAAGCGTCAGCAACGCATCCCCGCCAAATCTGCTTAACCGCTTACTAACCCCCACATTACTAACCCTCCACTCAGACCACCACCTATAAGATCTCCCAAACACAAAGCCTCCGCCACCATTGGCCAGCCGAAAGACCCTTGCGGGGCTCGCGGAGATCTGCTACATCTGGTAGCGAGCCGGGTGGGCGGGGCGGAGATGCGAAGCGAGAGAGAGATCGGGGGGACCCGGTCGGTGGTGGTACGACGGTGGGTAGACATCTCGTTTCGTGAATTTATATATTTTCTCGAGATGACTCAAGACGCGCACGCAATCTGTTTCTCGGTTTATGTTTATCTGTGAGTCAGAGAGTGTGATTAGTGGTATGTTTGCGACGTTGCCATCGACGTAAATGTCACGGAAGATGTTCTTCGGATCTCCGCCGCCAATCCGTCGGGCATGGTGGCCGGAACCACTGGCGGTTGCCAATCGCCCACCCTCCATCATGGACGCCCAGCAGCACAGTTCCAGAGTCAGCGTAGGATTGCTGACGGCAGAACCCAATTACAACCCCGCGCACGGAACCAGAAACCGTTCAGTCAATCTCATCTATTCAGGCCAGCTCTACCGGACCAAGAATATCTACTTCCCGACGAGATCTATCTTCATCCCAAACATTACACATGAACCTCATCCCATTTTTATTTTTTTCCTTCATGCCATCCATTATCCGACCATAATATAAATAAAGAAAAGTAAACCTCCTCAACTCTCTTAACCCAGCGCGTTCATCTCCTCCTCAGTCTTGTTCAAGTGATGGAACAAGATCCAGACGAGGCATCCGGCCAGGAAAGACGCGACGGACAGACCGACGAACATCCACAGGATCTTGGGGTCGACGGCGACGGAAACGAGGGCCTCGCCGATGGCGGAGCCGAAGGCGTTGGTCAGCAGGTACATGCTCTGGACGAAACTCTTCATGCTCGGCGGCGCCTTGGTGTACGCGTACTCGAGACCCGTGACGCTGGCGAAAATCTCAGAGATACCGATGAGCATGTAGGCGGGGGTTTGCACGGCAACTGCGAGTTTTGTTAGTTATCTGTGTGAGCGGTGGTGGTTTTTCTTGACACTTACTGTGGATCTTGTTGCCCTGAGCGGAGCCGGATGCGTCAATCGATGCATCGCAGAGAGGAGCTTCGTAGCAAGGGCCAGCGCTGTAGATGAGGTGCTGGACAATGGCTGCGTAGGCCATGGCCAAGGAAGCGACCCAGAAGCCGAGAGTGATACGGTTGATGGGCGGGAAGTTGATCTTGAGCTTGCGCATCAACGGGTAGACGAAGCGGTCCAGGATGGGGACGAAGACGATGATGGCGATGGGATCGAAGTTCTGCATGAGATCGTTGGGAATACCGTGTCCCTCCATCTGGCCGGCTGTTGGATGAATTGTCAGCATGACGCCGTTTTAAAAGGGAGAGTAGATGGAAGTACCTTGAGTAACGAAGTTGCCAGAGAATTGACCGTAGACGACCCAGTAGATGGGGTAGATGCAGAAGACCTGGCAGGCAACCAGAGCGCGCTTGACCTCGTCCACAAACTTGTCATCCCACTTCATGACCTGGGAGTTGCCGTGCTGCTCCTGCCACGTGGGCTTGGGTGCGTCCAGGCTGCGGTTCTTGATCATGATCCAGATGCACCTGAAGGCATCGGTGATGACACCACCCTCCGGAGGACGGACGACGTAGAGCTTCTTGCCGAAGATGAGGACGACCAGACCAGCGCAGAACATGCAGAAGCAGAGCAGGTAGGCAGACCAGAAGCCGACGTAGAGTTCCATGTACGGAGTAGCCAGGAGCGACAGACTGCCGAGGTTGATGCAGAGGTAGAAGATCATGTAGATGCGCTGGATGGTGACGGCGGGATCGAGGATGACGCGCTCTCCGGTGGAAAGGGTGGAAACGGCCATCTGGCGGCGCTTGTACTGATCGGCGATCAAAGGAGCGACGTTGGACTTGATACCACCGGTACCAATACCAATGACTGGAGAAGTTAGGCTGTGTTGGACGGGATCGAAGTGTCGGGATACACACCGATGACGGAGACAATGAAGCCACCAAGACCGGCGCCATGTGCCAGGGACACAGGCAGCGAGGTCAGGAAGAGAATCAAAAGACCAATAATGTAGACAATGCAGAAGATGACGATGGCAACGTATTTGCCCAGGTACTGGTCGGCGACGATGGCACCGAAGATGGGAGTGACTGAAGAGCGAGTCAGCACTGAGCCAAAAGCGGAAGGTGGGCGCAGCGAATCGTACCGTAGCACCAGAACTGAAAGAAGGTCGTGAGACCAGTAGCACCCTGGTGACCCATGCCCAAAGCACCGCGACCCTGGCCTTGGTTGGGTTAGTATGGTAGCTCGACAGAAGTAGTGGCTGTGGACACTTACTGCCGTCAAGCGGGCGCTGGATGTAGTTCTGAAACAAGCCGGACATGCCTGTAAAACATCAGCGGGGAAGCGTGTTGGCGGGGCGGCTGGGGTGGGTACCATAGTAGGTAAAGCGCTCGCACAACTCGACAAAGGCGACCAGGAAGGCGGAAAGAGGCAACTTCTCGCCGACGTGGCGAAGGACGGATTTCTCGTAGTCGGTGGGCTCTTCGCCGTCCTCGGTCTCGATGGGGGCCTTCTCATCAGCATGGTAGCTGTCGGCGCGGCCAGTGGCGCTGATGCTGGGGCGCAGCGGGCCGCCAGCGATGTCGACGTCCTTCTTCTCGCCGGGGACGAGGGTCTCGTGCAGTCTTGTCTCGTCAGAAAAAGCGGGCGCAAAATCTACGCGGGTTGCTCACTGAGAAGCCTCAACGACGCCGTGGTCGCCGGTCGCCATGGTTGTCGGGTGTCTTGGCGGGTTTGGAAGAGGGTAAGGGAATGGAAGGCGCGACGGTGTGATCTGGGGCGAGTGGTTTAAAAGGCCGGGCAGACCGAGTGGATGGTACCCTGATATGAGACGGTCTGCCAATCATCACCCGAGCGATCGGCGCCGGCCGTGTGGAGGTGTCTTATCAGCTACGCGAGAGTTCGCTGACGGCGTTCATTTGGCCAGCCGTGAATCGCCCTTCGCATTTACTGAACAGAGCAGGCCGAGGCGACGAGGGAGCCCGCGGGCCGTGAGGGGACCGACAGCCGGTGGCATTAGCTTCTGGATGTGGCCGAGGCGTCCAAGGCGGTGGCGCTCGGGGCTTGGAAGTGCTTGACGCTGCTTGGTCGGCTGGGCTTAACAGTTCGCGTGCACGTGAGGATAGCAGGGTGTCGGAGCCGCAGGATTGCAGGATCGCCAGCCCGTTTAGGAAGGTGACAGCCCGTCATCAGCAGCGTGTGCTGGACAGCGCGCCTGTGACGTTGGACGGCTGCAATGCGCGAAAACAATACGAGAGGCTGCGATCCTGCCGCGGAGGGCGAGGTCCGGAGATGTGCGCGCGCGGCATCCTGGTTTCCCGGGCGTAAGAGGACTGGAAATTGCCACAGGTTAGCGGTTTCGGTGAGTGCGACGTTGGACACGGCAAAAGAGAAGCGCGGGCTTGGGTGCGCGGGTGGCCCGGGAGGCAAGAGCTTGTCCGCGCCGCGACTCGCAGCCGAGCACGTGACGGCGCTAATCCCAAAACTCTGTTTCATCCTCGCCTTCGTCGCGCACTGCACCACGCGAAATCCACAATGCAGTCGCTCACTCGTCCGCGCCGCACCGCGTCAATGCCGCCGCTCTCACAGCGCCGCGACAGCTGGCCGCCGCCCTCACCGACATGGACAGCCGCAAGGCCGTGGTCCGATGCCTGAAAGCTCGGGCACGATGAGGAACACGCCGCTCACGAGAGCCGAGCGCCATGTGGGGGGCTCGTATGCTATTACATACCTCAACCGTACTTTTTCCCAAGTCGCCCTCACCTCCGCGCTGCAAATACACCAATTGCCGCGACCAGAGCCGTCAAACCCGCCGACACCAAGTCCGACGGATCGGAGCCCGCCGAATCCTCCCACGTGCCATTGCGCGCTAGCGTTTCCGCTCAAGTCCACTGCTCTTTCAAATTTCCATGGCTCTGGGGTCGACTAAGTCGCCGTTGGTGTTTGTGTGGTCGCTCGTTGGTCGATGTTTCGGAAGCGAGCCGATCCCGCCGGGTAGGCGCTTCGCGGTGTCGGTAACGGTTGGTCGGTCGCACTGTTCCAGGGTGTTCCTCAACGGCGAAGGATGCTCAGGAACCCGATCCAAATCGCGCGCCGACCGTGCTGCGGGCCAGCGGCGGATATATGCAGGTCACTTCGGCACCTCGCAATTTGCCGATCAAGCGCCATCTCCGCCACCTATCGCGATACTGTGATAACGAACGCCATTGAGAGCTAGTCGATGCGGAGTGATACTGCGCCATTCTCGTGTGTGCTTTCGACACCATGATGGTGCTCTCGTACTTATATCCCACCGCTGCTCGTTGACTTAATTTTTCTTTTGCATCGCCACGGAGACGACCATTCACCAAAAACGCCGCCGCAATTTCTGCCTCTCCGCGTTTCGGAGACGCAGCAGCGATGCGGTGAACCTGTGTCTTTGCTTTCTACTGCCATCGCCGGGACTCCCCGCCCTTCTGAATTCCGCCGCCGTTATCGTGCTTCGGCCAGCTCCACTTCGCTTCCCCGGAGGTCGGCGACTACTTCTCCGAATATTATCGTCGTCGCCTGGGCCGAGTTCGACCTAGTACTAGGCAGGATGGTGTCCACGTCGCCCTTTCTCATGTCTATATTGTCTTCTGCTCAGAAGCGGAAGGCCATCGGGGGCAGACATTGTTGTTTAACAGCTTTGTGCTTTAGCCTTTAAGCATTCCTCCCTTGGCATGCTTGTCACCAGCCTGATTCAGCAATCGCCGTGGCCGCCTCGCAGGCTTGGCGGCGCCTCTGCCTGATAAGCCGGCCACGATGCTTGGCATCCAGCGGAATCCCCTGATCAGTTATCGCTCTCTCTTGGCTCGCTGTCTTGAACTGATTAACGCGCTTCGCCGCACCACTCAGCGTCCGCCTCCGCCGCGCTGCCAAGCCAAACCGCCTGCTTCATCTCATGTACATGCCGTCTACGACATGGCGTCACTCCTGCCAAGTGCGATCAGCGCAAACATCATCTGGTCCTGGCCAAATCATGTTGCGAAACACCCGCTCACCTGGCCATAGCACGCGCCGCTCAACTTGCCCGAAAAAACATCGGGTCGCACTGCCCAGCATGCCATTCCTCCAGGTACCGGCGTGCCCGTCGCGTGGCTGATTGGTTTGTCTGCTGATGGGATGCCTGGCCCGCCCGTCTTTACGCACAGCTCAGCCCGATGACTGGTTACACGCGCCTCGTGGTGATTTCTTTATATCGCCCGCTACCTATTCCAGCCCCTCGGCCCGAATCCTATAAGGAGGTACAACAAATCCAGAACGACCGTGGTGCAGCGGCGCTAGCCCAATTCCTACCGGCAGCCCGCGGCAGCTTTTCGTGCCAGAAGAGATTAAGTGGGAGGGACTAGACTTATCGACCTGCGACAAGCGGCTTTTTTCGCTTCCATCCGAGCGGAGGCACAATCGCGCGGCCCCCTCAGCTCTTCCAGAAAAGTGAACTTATGCAGATCCGGCAGGCAGTAAAGCAAGGCTCTCCGGACGCCTGGGTTGCCTGTCATGGGCCAGAGGTCATTACTCGAGCTCTGCTGCTGTGCTACTACAACGGACGGGATATAAAACCACCACCGCCCAGTCCACTGTACCTCTCGTCCACCACCAGCTCACCATCAGCCAGCATCTCCTCCAGACGCCTTCAGCAGCTCTCTCGCTCTCCCCAGCAGCCATGTTTGTCAAGACTTCCTTCCTCGCCGCCGGCCTGATGGCCTCCACTGCCCTTGGCCACGCCCTCCACAAGCGTGACACCTTCGGCTGCGGTGCTCCTGAGCCTTCTGAGGAGCTGCTCTTCAAGGCTGGCGAGATGGCCACCCAGGAGAAGGCCGTCAAGGAGTCTGGCATCAAGTTTGCCCAGGCTGCCATCTCGGTCCCCACCTGGTTCCACGTCGTTGCCGCCTCCCAGTCCGAGGAGGACGGATACGTGAGCGTGAGTGCTCTTCAACCAAATCACATGAAAGAGCCTGTAATTAACAAATTATCCCCAGGACGCCCAACTTGAGGAGCAGCTCGCCGTCCTCAACGACAACTTCGCCCCCTCTGGCATCTCCTTCACCCTCGCCGGCACCACCCGCACCATCAACTCCAACTGGGCCGACGATGGTGCTGAGCTCACCATGAAGAAGTCGCTCCGCAAGGGTGACTATGGTACCCTGAACGTCTACTTCCAGAGGGAGATCGGCGGCAACCTCGGGTAAGCAATCATCCCATTTGTTTCTTGGCCCACTTCTCCAATATTGATCTCCCTCTCCCAGCTACTGCTACTTCCCCGACAACGTCAGCTCCGGCTCCAACGACTTCTACTACGACGGCTGCTCCATCCTGTCGGCGTCGGTCCCCGGCGGTAGCGCCACCAACTACAACCTTGGCAAGACGACCACCCACGAGGTCGGCCACTGGTTCGGTCTGTACCACACCTTCCAGGGTGGCTGCACCGGCTCCGGCGACCAGATCGCCGACACGCCCGCCCAGGCCAGCTCCTCGTCCGGCTGCCCCACCGGCCGCGATTCGTGCCCCAGCCAGGCTGGTCTTGACCCCATTCACAACTACATGGATTACTCTGATGAGTGAGTTGCCTTCCTTCTGTCTCTAATGGTCCAGGACTGACATTGTGCACAGCGCTTGCTACGAGGAGTTCACCGAGGATCAGATCACCCGCATGACCAACATGTGGAACACTTACCGTGCTTAGATGCCCGGATGACGGCTGTGTGGTTTGGAAGTTTGTTGATGTTCTGGTTTATCTATCATGTTTATATGATTGAAAAAAATATCTTGAGTGGCTGGGTGGGAAGGGTGGCTGGAGATGTAAATATCCTTTTTAGCTGTTGATGAATACCTAGACGGCGCAGAGATTGTGCATAAGTTATCTAACACTCGTCTCATATTTGCCTGTGAAGGAATGATGCCAAGTGATCAGGAGCTTCCTCCGGTTTTCGGACTTGACGCGGACCTCCTTCTGCCAAGTTCTCTCTTGGCAATATCTCAGATCTCTTTTCGTCTTTCCAACAACGAGATGTGGAGTATTTTATGAGATGCAATGACTCGAGCAGGCCCGACAACTTTGAGAATGCTGATGCTTATCTTGCACTCCTGTAGATCTTTGACTGCAAAAGGTCCATCTCCACGGTAATACCAATAATGACTATTGAAGTCGTCGTCAGCGCCGAGCGCACGTTTTTGCGCCACACAAGGCCCTGGCGGCTCTGATGTCGTCAGCTTTTCCCCCTCAGCAAAACATGCCGATTGGCGATCGACTCACCACCGCTAAGGAGCTTTTCCTACCAACTACATCATAATGCCGGGGCTTGCGAAGCTTGGCCTGCAACACAAGGCTTGGCGGCAAAGAGCGAGGCGCACGCACGCTCCACGCGCCGTTCCTTCCCCGCATCGCTCCCCCGCAGAACAGCCAAACGTCTGCAGGGGAAAAATATCAACAGCAACGTGCGGAGTTAACACCGGCGATGGTCGGGCGCCGTCAACGATGGTGTTGAGTGGCTCATGAAAGTCTGGTAAGTGGTGGCGGAGCAAATGCAGACGCAATGGATGCGACGACGATGGTCAGCGTTCTCTCGTTCGCGAATTCAAACATTATTAGCGTTCTCGTATCGCTGATCTGAAGGCAGAAATGGGGGGAAATTGCTTTGCTTTAGGCATACAATGTCTGTCTGCAAGGTAATAAATAGAAGGCTGGTCGCCGAAGGGTTAAGAAAGTTGGGTGGGCAGAGCACGGCCGCGTGACTCGCAGATACCGCGCTCGAGCCTTACATGGCTGTATGCCCTACCTCCACCTATCAATGCAAGCCCTGGCTCCATCCGAAATAGTGCATTGTGTAACCGACTGCATCGCACAATGAATAACATTTTCCCTTCACATACAGAGTATGACGGACACCTTCTGCTCGCATTCCTGCAAACCCCCTCCAATCGACACACAAGCCCCTGTCGTCCCTTGTTTAGCCTTGTTTACTGGCGCGGCTGTGAGGCACTGGGCGCCACGCTGAATCAACTGATCCGCCAAGACGAAAAGCAAATGATATGTGGCGCATCTTGAATATTGCTGCTTTATCAACGCCCAAATAATACAAATTCGATGATAGACATTATGAGCAAAATACAATAATTTGTCCTTCTATGGATATTTTAACATTAGGGTCAGAATGCGTGAACGATGGTGGTTAGGGACTGTAGTGAGATCTTTGCTGGCGCATAAGATCATCATGCGGGGGGTTCAGTGAGTTCAGCTCCTGTCTTAGATATTTAAATTCCCATTTATTGCCAAATCCTCCCAGCCCTCGCCGCGTCAAAGCCTGATCCCACGATTATTCGGCACAGCACGTCGTTATTGATAATTACAACCATGCCAGAAGACGAGTACCTACTCACCAGCGCTGACGAGACTATACACTCACAAGAGCATCAATGCAAGTCACTGAAAACCCCTTCAAGACGCTGGTCGATCATGAAAGCATGGTGGTATTTTCCCATTCATCTCCTTTGGTCTATTGCCACCTGTACAGTTGTACTGGGGCCGCCGCTCAATCAGCGCGCGTTCCCGGTGCGTGAGACAACTGGCTATCTGCTCACACAATCAGACGTGTCGACTATTCTCTCACTTAGTCTCAAGATTACCAGCATCATTTGTTCAGCTTTGCAGGGGATTCTAGCCTGGCGCTGCGCTTTTATCGCTCTTGAACGCAAAGGCATGACGTTCTCTCAGCTATCGACTCAAGTTTCTTACAAGATTGGACCAGTTGCTCCTCGGAGTAGATTTATCGCATACATATCCTTCGCTCTGATCTTGGCATGGCCCGCGCAGTTAGCCGCACCTGTTCTGTCCGGCGCAATTACATGGGTTCCTACGGACGGCCTGCAGTCACAACAGGGCAAACCTGTTGGGGTGACGACGCCTTTCGTGCCGGCAGAGGAACAGAGCAACTGGACACGCCTCCTCGTCTTCACACGTGGGCGATTTTCACCAATCAACCAAGTTTTGCGGGGAGTGGGAGCAACGATCGTCAACATGAACGCCGACGACTCGAGAGGAAAAAAGCTGTTGCAGACTCCTCGCAGATTCGTTCCCGAGCTCAGAGGTATCCCGGTCGGCAGTCTTCTCGAGAACATCACGATGCCTCAGCTGCGCATCTCCGAATTCGATTGGCTTGATACTCTGGAATCAGTACCCCAGGACGTCAGGAGTGCGGTACAGGAGGTTAAATCAGGCTGGTTCAACTATAGCAGACATGAAAGTCCTTTGTATAGCTTCCCCGGAGCAGTAACTCTAACACACCGAAACAACTTTTCCAGCATGCCTATGCATGCGCTCCCACAACCTCGAACGGTTCAAGCGCAAACCTTCGCTGCCATTTTCGTTTTCAAACACGACCCAGACAAGGATGGCCTTCCCAGCTGCTCGATTGACGTAAACGGCAGGCCCTCTGATCCACCAGTCCGCGAATACTTCCAAATGAAGCCATTCGAAGACAACAGGACGTACTGCATTGCCGTTGCAAAAATCACATTCAACGCTGGCGTCGTCTCGTGCAAGCATTCCGCACAGCTCGTCGCCGAATCGCTCGCCGAATGCCAGAACGACCAGCAGTCCGACCTCCTGGCCCCCGATCCCCTCGTCGAATTCGCTCTCGCACTGACCCCCGAGACCGTCATGCAAGTCAACATGATGAACACGACGGGGTGGAACTTTGAGAACGGAGCCGCGCACTACGTCCAGAACATCCTCAACGTCGCGTACCAAGGCGCCTGGAGCGCGACGGCGTACTTTACGAATAATGGCCCGGACACGCTGACCACCGTGGCCTACGAACGGATCCAGGCCGTCAGAGCAGAGGTCACAGCCTGGAGGGTCTGGCTATGGCTGGTTTTGAATGGGGTGCTGACGTTGACGGGGCTCGTGGTATACTACCTGCAGAGCCGGGTCGTTCGGCCTGTGGTGCAGGATCCTGTGCTCACTGGTAAAGTTTATCCTGTCATCGATGCGTCCATCTGCTGACACGGATATATAGCGGTGATGATGGATCCATCCAACATACTCAAGCAAGATCGTGACGGAATCTGCGACATTGACAACATCGGAGGCTCCGACAAGCACGGCAGGCTCCTTTCGCTCAGCTGTATGCCACGAGTTGGTGGCCAGTGGCGTCATGACATGCTGAACCTTCAACGCCGATCGACGGACAGGTCTTAGCTCACAGGGGCAGAAAACGGAGACGAGAACAACACTTCAGGTGGAAGTAGAACGAATATCGTCGCAGCTTGTGGATTTCCGGCAGCTGTGTCGTCGAATTTGCCGCCTTAGATGCGCCGATCGTTGGCACACAAGTGGCGCTCTCTTGCCAATCGCCCAACTACATCATAATACCGGGGCTTGCGAAGCTTGGCCCGCGACACAAGAGCTTGGCTGCAAAAGAGCGAGGCGTGCGCCGTTTTCCCCGCACCCCCGCAGACAGCCAAAACAGCCGCAGGGGCAGTGCAGCGTGAGATGGGAAACAACAACAGCGATGCGCGGAGATAGGACCGGGCTAGTATAATAGGTTGATGGTGTTTAATGTATCGCAATTGGTCTTTTTTTCTCATCACGATTATCTGGGTAGCATGGTGGCGGAGCAAATGCACACGCAATGGAGGCGTCGACGATGATTAACGTTCCTTCAGCTCCAATCAAAACGTACAGCCAGCGCTCGTATGCACATAATTCTCCATCAGCATTATCGCATCGATTATCAAGAGACGGCCGGAAGAAGAGTCTGCAGGTCATCATTTTTCACAAGAACGGAGCATGAACATACATACCCGATTACAGCTGAGGGGTGGAGAACAGCTGGCAGAACGACGGTCGTCCTACCGCCACCGTCCCACAAACCTCCCATCCCACCACCTCGCATGGCGGAAGTCTGGCCGCACGGCACAGGCAGCGGGGCGGGACGAGGACAAGACATCAGCGCCGCGGCTCGCCCCTTGGCCGGCCAATGAGCGTCGGTGTCGCGCCGGCGCGGCAGCCGTAAGCCAAGGGAGGCAGTGCGCTGCGCTGCACCGTTGCGTCGCGCGTTGTTCGGGCTGGAAGCATTAAAGAAGAGGGCGGATTAGTGGCCTGATCATTACTCCATCGTCGCATTATTGCGCTGCGTGCAACAAATAAGGCCCTGCCCTGCCCCTCCTCAGCTGTGCGCCGCAAGTGATTCTTTCGACCACACCCACCCCGCGCTGCTGCCAACTTTATGCGCTTCGCCAACACACACGACTACAAAATAAGCTGCAAACCAGCCAAACACTAAATCGGTCCCGCCACCATGGCCGGCTACTCGATCAAGCTCTCCAAAGAACTCAAAGAGTCGCTGGCGTCCGAGTTCGACAGCAACTGGGACTCCGATCGCGACGACCCCGTTGACGTCGATGTCGAGCCCCCGCCCCCGCACCCCGCCCAGCAGAACACAGCCACCCCGCGCGAAGGCGGCAGCCACGGTTCGGTGTCGAGCGAGTCGTCTGACGGCAAGGAGTTGGAGGAGCAGGAGAAGGACGTCGATGGGAAGGGGCGGTCGAAGTCGATTGGGAGCAGGTTGAAGAGGATTTTGAGTACCGGTACGTATCTCACGTGAGGGGGTGGGGATTGGCTGGTTGGTTGGTTGGTCGGTTGGAGGAATGCGGCTGATGGTGTGTCTTGCAGATGCGAAACTGCCGAAGCTTAGCGAAAGTAAGGATGAGGATAGGTGAAAGGGGCGTGGGGTATTGCGGGGTTATGCATGGGAGTTGGGTGTTTTCTTTTTTTTTTTTGTTCTTGGAGTTACTGGATGTAACGCTCGTTCAGAGACTGAAATGAATGAAAGATATTTTGTAACTACTGAGCATGAAAACTAGCCCCGCACCGAGTTTAAATCACGCCTAACTCCATCAAGTAAATAAAACAAGGATTGCTCTTTCGCTATCGCACGACCACATCACGACAGAATACGCGACGCGACGTGGATTTGAATCGCCTGGCTGGCGCTTGCACGGCGCGCTTAAGTCGCTGTATGGTTGGAATTAGGCGATTATGCGGACACTCGCACTAAGGTTCAATGTAAGGAGTGCAAGCTGAAACCTCGTGGCGCGCGGCTATTGGCCGGTCGTTGCCTAATCTACGGATTCTTGCAGTATTCTGCAGTCAATCGACCGATGGACTTCAATCATTTCAACATATGAAGCAGCAAACCCTTCCATGCAACTCTTGTTCTGCCATGCTTCCAGGCACCCCGCACCGCCGACCGTGAAAACGTATCCACCTCCAACATGTCCGCAATCAACTCAGAGTATACAAACTGTGATCGTTTTATCAAACTATATCTGACATCTTGTGCCAGAACTTTCCGCGCCGGGACATTCGACTTCTACATTGGCCCCGACGAGATTCAGTTCAGCTTGTACAGAAACCTTGTTTCTCGCTATTCCGAGCCCCTCGACCGGATGATGGCGAATGGAATGAAGGAGTCTCGAGAAGGCAAAGCGTTCTTGAAGGATGTCGATCCCGACACATTCTGTCGATTTGCGGAGTTCATCCACTCAGGCAACTACAGTGCTGCTGCTCCGGTCGAAGTGCCGTTAACACCTGAGGACGACGACATTCTCCCCGAGGAACCTACTTCACCACTGACTGATCATGAGCCGGAGCCCATCCCTGAGGACGTCCCTGAGCCAATACCTGTTGAGGAACCTATAGTTCAGGATGGATTTAGTTGGGGAGCGCATTGGTCCCAGAGAGGCAAGAAGAAAAAGAAGAAAACGAAGGTCCAGGTCACAGCGCCGCCGCCACCGCTGCCCTTTCCGGTTGATTCAGCACCCGGCCTGAACCAATTGCCGACCATGAGCTACGCTCAGACATTTACCTGCCACGTCTCCGTATACCACTTCGCCGAGTTCTACCTCGTTTTAGGGCTAAAAGAGCTGGCCAGACAGAAGCTTTCAGAGGCTTTGAACATCTTTGAGTGTTTTCCTGAACGCACTGGAGATATCTGTCACGTCGTGCGGGTGGTGTATAATCATGAAGATGGAAATACTCATCCGTCACCGCTGCATGAAATTGTATCAGACTATGCGACGAACAACTTCAAAGTGCTCACAGCATCGAGACGCTTCAATGATCTGCTCGCGGAAGGAGGATTGTTTCCGCCCGACGTCTGTAGGAAGGTAGCGCGTCTTCTGAATTGAGATTGGGTATGTCCTTCTTTTATTTTATTTGTAATACTATCAGAGTTACATCAAAGCTAAGCCTGTCGAGACAGGATCAATGGAGTGGAATCTTGTGTGCAGGTCAACTTCGACGTATCAGGAAGCGTGCGGGTGACGGATGTACTAGTAGATACAAAGCTACCGAGAATCACCGAAGAAAAGAGAAAGAAAACCAGAAAATAGATGAGAGCTTCGCAGGGCGATGACTTGGGGATTCCTGCTTGATTTATCCAAAGTTCGTGGAGCTATCAGCCAGCATCATCGTTGAAAATAAATGAGAGAATTATTGGTGCTGGTGGCCAGAACGCTGCCGCTCAAGTTCTAGCTCGTGCGCCAAATGATTGGGCTCTTTTGTTGATTTGGTAGCCTCGCGTAGGGCTGCGTGCCATTTGGCTGACGTGAGCAGCGCCAATATCTCCTATCGGTACGTGGGCGCAATCCTCCGGCACGCCCTCCGTTATGTCCTTTAGGCCTATCGCCTGCCTGAAGAGAATATTAGTAAAGCGTTATTTACAGTGATAAGCTTCTCAGCCAAAGATAAAGTACGACAATGGTTCAGTCACGTGTAGGAGGACGTGTCAGTGGACGTGCCCACAGTGCCGGAGGACACCCCGGAGGATCGCGCCCGCGCAGGAGATACGCGAAGTGTCATTGGTTCAGCTGCGCTTTAGGGCGCCTCTAGGGCTACCGAACATGGATAGATGCAGCTCAGCCTCATTGATCCCGGTGGGTCATTGGAATATTGGGGGTCGGGCCTTTGCCTATTAAAGGGCTCCAGCCTCCCCGTAACCGAGCGGCACTTGTGGTTTTCCCACTGGAGTGATCGTGGCACCCGAGCTTTTTCAAATTATTGACATACCAAGCAATCAATCCGATAAATGTAGGTGTACATACGCAAATTTGATGGAATTTGGTAAACTGATTACTTGGGCCGAGACCTCGACCACAAGCCTTTGACTAAGGACGACCTCGAGATTTCGGCGAGCCGACAGCCGACCAAACCAGGACTACAGAAAATAAATGTCTATAGCGCCTTCTTCAGTATCTGCTTCGCAATGGAGCGCCGCTTCCTCTGTTCCACTCCGTCCATTCAGCGATTGTTACGCTTACCAACCTATGGAAAATGATACCCTCCGCCTCCTTTACCTCTACCCACCTGGACAGTATAATGAGGTACAATGCAGGATGGACCATGTCAAATATTCGGAGAAGCCGATGTATGAAGCTTTATCATACGCCTGGGGCTCTCCAGAAAAGCCGAGTCTCATAGCAGTCGACGGGATATGGATGCGAGTGGGAAGAAATCTTTGGAATGCACTACGTGCACTACAACCACCGCCAGGACACTCACCTCGCTGCCTTTGGGTCGATGCGCTCTGCATTAACCAGGGAAATCAGGTGGAGACCTTCCGGGAGGTTCAGAAGATGGTACCAATATACGCCGGGGCCTCTCGCGTCATATGCTGGCTAGAAAATATGGCTTACGCTGAGGACATGGCCCCGATGCTGATTCATGCTGTCACGACATTTCTTGGTAAAGGAAACCCGTGGGACGCACAACAATCCGAAAAGTTTGTCGACTTCCTGTCCACGAATGACCTCACAAGTGCGGTATATGCCACTCGATATCTCTTTTCAGACACGCCATACTGGAAACGGGTATGGATACGCCAAGAACTAATTTGCGCTGCCACAATAGTCATACAATACGGCCGCCACACCATCAAGTGGGAGGATGCCGCTAAGACATGCGCAGCTATAGACTACATCCAAATGCAGGGCAAGCATGGCTCAAAATTGTGCTATGGAGATGTGGCAGACTTCAGGCATTTCAGATGGATTCACACCTCGCGCTGGCTGTTCTCCAGTGTCAAAGGTCCCGACTTGTTCCTCGAGCAGCTAGTCGCTTGTCGAAATGCAACGGCGACTGATCCGAGAGACAAGGTCTACGGCCTTTTCGGACTGTTCGGGATTGGTTCTGAAGCGGACAGTGGAAGGCTCACGGCAAACTACGCCTTTGGTCTGGTGGAGGTGTGCCTGCAAGCCTTCCAGTACTGCGTGTTTGACCGCACAGGAAAACCGAGAAGCGATCATTGTCTAGACATCCTCTGCAGCTGTCGAATGCAACCTCATGGGAACTCCGATATTCCAAGTTGGCTGCCTGACTGGTCGCAAGATGCCACGTCTGCACCGATTTCCCCCAAGCTACGGACTGGGATCTCAGCAAGCATGGGAAGGAGTGCCGAAATCGTAATGCATTCCGACTGCAAATTACTAAGGTGCAAGGGTATACACCTGAGCGCCATCAACCACATTGGCCGCTGTCTTAGGATCTCAGGCTTCGAAGGGTCAAAATCCGGACTCAAAACTCTTCAGAACTGGTGCGACATGACGTCTGTGAATTTGGGCCCAAACGAAGGCTGGCATCGGCTGCTCTCCATCCTCTGGTTGGGACACAGTTTGGAATCCTGCAACCCAGAGCACAGCTACATGAGACAGGCCATGTGGACTATTTGGAGACGAATCCGCACTTTCCCGTGGCTCTACTACCGTCGTCTGGCCGTATCCGATGATTCAAGGCTACTTTTGGTTCCTGAAGAGGCCCGGAAGGGAGATTGTATCTGCGTGATCTACGGATGCAGTATACCAATTCTTCTGCGAGGGTATGACAAGGAAACTTTTCAAGTTGTCGGAGACTGTTATGTTGAGGGCTACATGGATGGCGAAGCAATCCAAGCCCGTAATGAGGGAAAATTGAGAAGTTCGGAGTTTACATTGCGATAGTGAAAGCTGTCACTTTAATATTTAAGGTGATTTTCACGATTCAAGTTTTAAGACACGGGGGACATTCCTATTTTCGAATCTTTTTTAGCTCAGATTTTATAAAAGAAATGAATTGGGTGATGTCTTACACTGTAGATTCCAAATGAATATACATGATCTACCATAGTTTTAAGATCTGCATTTGGCAACAAATCTCTCATGAAGACATTAGACGGGAGTAGCTCATTTCAATCATCACACTTTCCTCAGTCATGGTCAAAATGATCCGTTTTCATAAGCACGCACGGCGCATGGGTCGCCACCCTAGGAAGCTGCCACTTAAATCCCCGGACAAGGCTGTTAATTCACTGAAGAAATAGAAGCTCAGTACCCTTAACGTCTGTACTAATGTTCTATCATTCCCTGTACAGTACAATAACGTCATCTTGAATCGTGTCGGTAGCTACTTGTCCGAAGGTTTCTCTATCGCTGTTTTGGATTTGCGGCCAGAATCGATCTCGCGGCCCGCCTTTCTCGATGCTCCCGCGCAAACCGCTTGAAAGGTCCGAATAGTAGCTTTTTTGTTTCAAGGTCCCTTGCACAATGCCATGGAAATAATCCTGATCGATCTTTGACCTTATCATCGAACCCGTATTCTTCAATCAGAAGCCGAATGACTTCAGGGCATTCATTCTTCGCAATACAGAACAAAGCTGTCCTTCCATCCTCGTCTCTCACCTCCAGGTCTATTCCTTCGGTCTTCAATAGTAGGTCTGCTGTCTCAATATCGCGAACATAGAATAGAGGCGTGCGATGTAAGAAGTCCTTCATGTTGACATCCCAACCTGACTGGATAAGGAGGCTTGCTGTCAGAACATCGTTGCACGCAATGGCTTTGTGGAGAATTGGATGGTCGATAGCTTTCGTATCAACCCCGCGGTCGGAGAGAAAGTATCGCAAAGATTCGAGGTTACCATTTGTGACTGCGTACCATAATGGTGTGCGCCCATTACGATCAGCTTGGTTTCGAGCTATTTGGGGGCCGTCAAGCAATAGTTTGACAGCTGTTGGGTTGTGCTGAGCAGCATACGACAACGGTGTGCGATCACTGCTGTCTGGTTCATTCCATCGATTGCTCTCATTGTCGAACTTCCATAAACGTTCGAAAGCATCGCTGTGGCTGCACTCGGCTGCGTAGGATACAGGACTACGGCCTTTTTTGTCTCTGATAAACGGATCAACGGCATTTGTGTTCAACAAGATCTGAGCAACATCGCCTGATCTGCGAGCACTATATGACAATGGAGTTCTGAGGCTGTTGTCCTGCTTGTCAAGTTCAGCGTTCGGTTTCTGAACAAGTTTAGCAACATCCTGTGGCCCCATCCACTCTGCCGCATATGACAACGCATTGCGTCCGGAATTATCTTCCAGATCTAAGGATAGATGCTCATTCTTCAAGAGCAGAGTGAACGTTTCCCTTTGTGACGCTTTTACTGCATGGAAAATTGGGGGTTCTCCACTCTTGTTGCGAGAGTTGATTTCGACACCCGGTATATTGATGAGAAGTTCCACAATTGCCGAATGCCCGTCTCGCGCAGCATGGGCTAATATTGAATCTCCTTTTGTATCTGTCTGGTTTGGATTGACTTTTTTTCCGTCAAGGAGCAATTGGACTGCTTGCCAAAGGGTTCTATTCAGAACGAAGTGTTGTGAACAGAACAAAGAATGAGAATTCCTCAACTCTAGACACCGCAGGAGTGGTGTGCTTCCGTCTTGATCTATCTCGTCGCATGCAATTGTGTTCTTTTTCAGAAGAGAAGAGAAGATCTCCAGTAAAAGCGAGTCCGACGCCGCATAATGCAGCGGCGTCTGATTCTGTTCATCCTTGCAATTGACATCAACCAGACCTGATTCCAAAAGCAGGGTAGTGGTTTTGATGTCTCCGGCCAAAATAGCTTCCATGAGAGGTGTACGACCTTTTTCGTCTCGGGTGTCCAAGGATTGGCCACAATTTGTGAGAATGCTTAGGATTGCATGTGATCTTGCGGCAACAAGCCAATGTAGCATGGTTTTGAAGCCACTGTAAATGCGACGTCGGTTGAAAAGATCGTCGGATTTCTTGGAGTATTTGCAAGAGCATTCCCGAAAAGGACTGGACCGTAGATCAATCGCCAACCTGTCCAGACGAGGAACTATAATCCCGACTGAACTCAAAAGTAGTTCCAGAAGAAAGTCTGGGAGACCATTGTCTATGAGAGAACATGTCATATGAGGTAGCCAGTTCTTTGTTGCGTAGTTCCCTAAAACCAGATGTGTTGCGGAGAACCCCACCTGTTTGAGCTTCTTCAAGTTCTCCTGGACTTCTTTTGATCGAAGAAACTTGATGCATACCGCAGCCATTTGAGCATTCGAAACGACTTTCAAGTGGACTGAGTCCTGTTTCGCGGGATTGAGAAAGCTAGGTATGCCACATCCTCTAGCTACCCGGAGAAGCCCATCTTTCATAAGATAGTCATGAACAGATTGATGGATAAAGCCGACTTTAATCTTATTGTGATGCGGAAGTGGAGGGTTTTGCTTCACTTCGACAAGACCACATGAAAGATGTTTCACCATTTCATGAACTTTGTCCTCGTTGAGTTGATAGTCGAAATGTTTTTCATATTCTTCCAGCGATGTGTAAGTTTGGCCACTGCTGAGTGCAAGAGCTTGTCGAAGCTCAAAGAGCTCAAGCGGTCTCCGGCAAAAGCATATCCATTGGAGGAGTTGAAATGTTTCAAGACTTGGATTCCCCAGAATTTGGGAATATAATGGTGCCAGTTCTGACGGTAGCGTTTCCACCGTCATCCGCAACGCACTTGCCTTTTTGCTGGCTGCTAAAGGCTTCAAGATCTGTTCGATGACGAGCATGACCCATTGAAAAACGCCATCAGCCTTCTCAATGATAAGTCCTTCTAGCTCTTTCAAATTCGGGTCTTCCGGCTCTTTGATACTCGATAAGCGCGAAACTGAAAGCTTCTCATGGACGACCTTGGCAATGTCGTCAGAGTTATTTTTTTCAACACAAATCTTAAGGCAATCGGGCGGAGTGATGTCGGGGAAATGTCGACTGGAAAAGCAAATTCGCATGCCGACATAGGTTCGACCGGTCGATGTCGTAGAAACCTTTGCATCCGCCGAGTGGCTGATCAGTGTTCCGAGGAAGTCCACCACATCTTTTGCAAGGCTCTCCCCTAATTCATCCAGAGCATCAACCAAAATGATGACGGGGCGACTCGCATGGTGGCTTTGCGTAGCGATACTCCTTAGAACTTCCATGAGCTCTTCATGACTCCATGCCCATCCTTTACGTGTCTCTTCCCGCTCCACAAATTTCTTTGTGAGGATAGACAGATGTTTGGGTTGTTGGGGGAGAATTTGATGTAACAAGGAGCGTAGAATTCCGAGTTTGGACCGTTCCATCTCATCGCCCTGTCCGTGGACAAAGAACGATGCAAGGATGTAATCATCGGAGCTTTTGTCGTCCATCAAGGTATTGGAGAGATATTTCATCATGGTTGACTTTCCAGCGCCGGGCTTTCCATTGATCCAAAGCAGCTGTCGGTGGGCGCTGAACCACTGCAAATAGGTCGGATGCCGAACAAGCCAGTCACAGGTGCCGTGGGCGGTGTAAACGTTTCCCTGTCGAGTGTCCTGTGTGGGGAAGGATAGGGATTTCAGGCAGTCTACATTCATAATCAGCCGCATGTTTTTTATGGTGTGCCACTATGACTAACCGTTTTCCGAATCGGATAATTTGCGAATGCAAACTAAAGAATATATTCAGCTAAGTAGACTTGGTGATCGACGACCAAATACACTAACCCTTAGCTTTCTCCGGAAAGCTCCTCAAGTGATCCAACACAGTACCATATGTCTCTTCGAATTTGTTCTCAAATTTCACCATTCCGGAATGCGTCGCTTTGACAGGATACCTTGTATCCTGTTTATCCTGCCATCTCTCCGTCGCAGAATGGCGACCCACTAAGATTTGTGGCGGTCCAGACATTGTCCAAATACCATTGGTCTACCAGACGTCAGACCCCCATACGTGTTTTGATTGTGAAAATGAACATACCTGAATTGCCGTGGGGGATTTTTCTGTCTCATAGAAACAGATGACTTTTGCATTTGAGAATTTCAATGAGGCAGTGAAATTGTTCGTTACGTGTCGGAGAACATCTGAGTTTTCGTTGAGGGTTTCGACTAGTTGTCGGTTTGGTTGATTGTTGACCATCGGGATCAATGACTCGATAGTCATTCCCTGGTTGGGGACACCAAAAAAAAGCAGTCCACGAATTGATTCCAAGTTGGTTCCGTCTGTGTTTTGCGTGGCGAACATCTTATTGAGAGTCTAAGGAAACTTTCGTTAGCTAGGGAAGTGTGAAGAAAAAAGAAAAGCAGATCCACGCACCTCTTTGATTACTATTCCGCCTAAAGAATGACCAATCAACACTATATTCCGTCTGGCGTTTGAATTCTGGAGTCTTCTTAGTTCTCGGGGTCACTTTGTAAACATTCACAAGATTCTTACCTCATTTTTTGAGACAACTTTGATAGCATGCTGGAGCCTCAGAGCGAGATCTCCAATGTTCTCGAATGATTTGCTCTCTTGCAATTCTGTACCATAGCCGAAGATGAAGATGCGTGCATGAGGAAGGTCCTTGGAAAGGCTATCTCGCAACCACATGTACGTACGACCTCTGCTTCTAGCTTTGAAAGTGCCAAAAGCATGACCGTTCAATCCAGGCACGGCAATCACGCTAAACCGTGAATGATTAGCAGTCGCCCAGCAGAGGCAAGCAGACTTTGCAATAAACTCACGTCAAAGTGCATTTGGCGTCGTCTGTTTCGTGCAGTGGCGTTAATCCAAAGAAGTTTGTGTCAAGGACCAAGTCTTCCCCTCTAGAATATGGCATCCACTCCGAAGGGTGGCTTGCGTGAGCTATTCCATTGGGCATCTCTGTGAGGTCGAGTGTGGCAATTTGACGTTCCGAATCAGATGGATCAGGCGAGATGGAACGAATATGGACCTGAGCTGCATCTGGCAGACGAAATTCGACTTTCACCTGCTCCTTCACACGACTACGATCCCATTCCTTATGGATACCCCTGAGTCTGAAAGTCTTGTTGGAGAAATTCGAGAACTCTTGAGGGATGTCTGCGGAAGCAGAATGGATGGGCGGCGGGCTTTTTACAGTGTATGCTGGCTTTTCAGCTGGCGGAAAGACCGTTTCTCGGCGTGAGGTCGCTTCGTTGTTTCCAGGAACTTCTAGAGCTGATTCAGCTAGGGCTGGGGATAGACAAGCTTTTGGAGAGGATGAGGGCGGGGGAGCCGGTTCTCCTTGGGCATTCTTTAGCCGCTTGCTGGGTCGCCCTTCTTCCCCTGACTGCGCAGAGCCCATGATTCATGAGTTTGTCGAGTGTTGACAGCGCTTTTTTTTTTTTGGGTGGGGAATTGCTGGAGGAAACATGCGAATCTGGTCGTTTGAGAGGATGGTTGGAAAATGTGGCGGAAAGAGAGTTTGGAGTGAGTGAGAAGGCTGCATGTGTTTTAGGCAGAGGCAGAACGGGGTCAGCCCCAAAGATATGCGACCAAAAATGGATTGTTCAGCTATTGGTTCCCATGACCTAGACCTAAGTGCCGATGCGTTGAAACATCTAGGGCTGTCTTTACCGTGAATAGTATCATGAAGCGAAATTCGTGCAACCTATGCGGTAGCGGACGTATTGTAAGCAGAGTGCATGGCTCTATACGAGAACTACGCGGCGCACGGGATGCTCAGCCTTGCCCTTCGTGCAGGGAGCCGTTATCAGCGCATTAAAGGGGCATTGGTATTTTTTCGGCTAGCGGCCTCGACATGAGCAATGCCGGCCGTGAATTACATCTACGATGCGCGCGCAACGTTGTGCCTGCTCCAGGACGATAAGCTTTCCCACGATCTCTTAGCCTATCACATCACCTTCCTGCGCCCAGCTTTCTTGGCTCTTCAGACGCACCCATTGAGCGCAGCTGACCACACTGCTTCATGGCCGATGGGAGTCTAAACTTCGGCTGGCCAATGGCTCCGTTCGACCCGCTCTCCCGCGTCATAACACAATTTTTTTTAACCCTGCGATGCTATTGGCCAGCAGTGCTGAGATTACCAAGCATTAAAGATTCATGTTCCAACTCCTCATCGTTGCATACTCCAAAATCTAAATCCCTAAATACCAGTTGTCTTTGTAAGTGAATTAATACCGTGGAGACACAAGGCAAGATGAGAACCTGGCCTTGCTTGGAATCTATCCGCTTGAGGCAGACAGATTCTACTCCAAGACTTGCCTGCTTATCACTATTCCATGAGGCGGACTTACCGGACTCGAGAACGACGTTCAATTGATGGGATAAGCCCTCGGCCAACGTGTATTCATGGTTACAACTCGTCTTACGAGCGACCCAGCTGACCTCCAGCGTTTTGTAAACCGATCATCAAATCCTCCGAAGATTCAAGCAGCAACATCCAAGCTGGCGCTGCCTATAACCATTTTGCTTATGCGGTGGGCCGAATTGCTGGAGCCGATACGAATGCTCTATCTATTGGATAAGGCTTGCGTCAAATTCCCTACCTGTTTTACCGGTATGTTAGTGGGTTGATGTGATGGACTAAGTTCTGCCGATTAATTTGAAAATATGCATGCCCATCACGTTCCCAGTAGCAAATTCTGGCGGATACCATGCTCAGTCATTTTAAACGTTCCTTTATTTATCACAATTGGCTATAGTGCATGTAAAATCATGAGTAACACATCTCAGCAATATTTCCACCTCCAACAGCACCGCAAACCCTCGATATTCCCTCACACCTCCCTCTTCTTCAAATCCACCATCAACGGCGGATTCGTCAACGTAAACGAGTCCTGACACCCCTCATCAAACTCCTTCGGGCTCTGTCCCTCCGCAAGAGTCAGATCGAAACCCATCACAACCGCCGAAATAACACCCCTCATCTCAATATACGCCAACTGCTTGCCAGGGCAAGTATAAGCCCCCCTTGTGAAAGGCATCCACGGCACCGTCTCGCTCGTCAAATCCACCCCCTCAAACCTCTCCGGCCTAAACTCATCCGCATCCTCACCCCAGAACCGCTTGTCCCGGTGCAACGTCCACGGCGGGATCGACACCATCGTCCCACCAGGCACAAACACACCATCGGGCAGCGTCAGGCCGCCAGCCGGCGTCTCGCGCACGAGGCCTTCGATCGCCGGCGGCTTGAGGCGCAGGGTTTCGTTGATGACGTGGTCGAGGTAACGCACCGTGCCGAGGGACTTGAGGCTGCGGTCGGGCAGCGCCGCGAGCTGGGCGCGGAGCTTCGCGAGACGAGCCGGGTCCTGGGTGAGGTAGAAGATGGCGTTGGTGATGGCGGAGGCGGCAGTGTCGCTGCCGGCGAGGATGAGGAGGATGGAGTCGTTTTCGAGCGAGCGCTGCGTCGGGCGCTTGTTGATGTCGGACGCGTCGTTTTGGGACTTGATGATCCAGCTGGAGATGTCGGTGGGGGTGTCGTTGATGGCGTCGAAGCTCTGGGTTTGGGTTAGGGAGAGTTCAAGTACAGGCCTTCTCTGGAGGATTCTCACCTGTTGCTTCGTGCGCATGGTGGAGTGGCACCACTGGAAGAAGGTTGCCATCTCGCCGACCAGGCCAATTTGGCTGATCATCTTGAAAAGCCACGGGACGGGGCCGAAAATCCCGTACATCTTCATCGTGGCGCGCAGAGCCTCGTGGGACGTAGTCTTGCCCGCAAACGTAACTGAACCTTTTCCGTCTCTGATCATTCCGAATTCCTGGCTATAGGCAACCCGGCCCATGGCGTCAAATGCGAAGAAGCTGATCCAATCAGTTAAGTTAACCGAGCTTCCCGTTCGGGCTTCGAGAGCTCGAATGAGGTCGTTGATCACCTCCTGGACGCGGGGCTCGTAGTCGGCAAGAGCTGAAAAGATGTCAGATAGAGTTCCAATATTGGGTTAACTTTTTGCAGCTCTTCCCCCAGCCTAAGCTGCATTTTGACATGAAGGATGTAGTTTCTCATTCCGACTGAATTGGGCAATGTCTCCACGTAATCGTGATCTGATGGCAAGGTGAGGGAGCCACTTGCCTTTGCTGCTGAATCCTCTGTCGAGGATCCTTCTCCTCCAGGAGTGAATAGTAGGATCGGCAATAAGTAGCACCTGTCTATCTTCCTCGGCCTCAGGCGAGTGGTGGTACCACGTTCCTCTTTTACATTGCGCCTTGGCTCCGTAGAGGAGAGGAATTGCCGAGGGGTTAAGGATGGAGATCTCCCGTGCTCCAATTCTGACGTAATCGCCATACTGCTTGTGAAGGCTGTCTATCGAGCGGAAGAGACGGACATCGGTGGTAATCGCTGCGTGCAGGCGGTATAACGAAGTCAACACGCCCTGCCATGGACCACGGAATTTGCGGAGAGGCGAAAAGAAGAAACGGTAGACGGTAGTGCTGCCGAAGAAGCCGAAGAGAAATGTAGCCGCAAATGTGAGGACCAGACGAGTCGCCGCCAGAAAATCGTAACTACGGCTGAGCCAGAGAAATAACAGAGTCAACGTCAAATTCCAGAGGCCGAGAAGGCGCCATCCATAGTCGTCCAGTTGGAGCCTAAAACTCGATATGTGGGTAGCTGCACCAAGCACCACCGAAGCCAGAGGTAGTGACAGCGCAAGAGGCGCTTCGGCTGGGGAAGGCATGTTGTCGAGGGATTGTGGAGTACGATCAAGATCTCAATCGACGCGTGGCCATAGGGTATTTATGCGGTTCAGATCAGGCAAGTGCGAAGGATGCCGAACCTTCGCCTAGTTTAAGTGCGGGCATGAGTACCACTCTGGAAAGGGCTGCGACTGTGGTATGTTGACGCTAAGGCCGTACGAGTAATGTTTCCAGGGACTAGGCAAGGATAAATAGTGTGGTTGAAAGATCACCCGCCGAAATTGGATGCATTTGTGACTGTGCGCTGAATAAAATTGATGATGATATTCTTATGCGTTTATCTAAGCCCAGTGCTTTTGTACGACATTATATCGCACCAAATAAGCGTGTATCAAGAGCGGCTTGTCGTGGTGTTTTGACGGGGATATATTTTGGCCCCCATCCAGATAAGCACGGATCACGTCAAGCAGCGACCAGCAAGCCTCGTTTTTGTCAGCACTAGCCGCCGAAAAGGGAAGCGCTCCGGCACAACAGATAGACCCTGGGAATTTTACTGGATCGCCGTTTTCAATGTACAGCACACCATGTTTGCGAGCCCCGCATTCAGATGTCGGTGGAAAATGATACCCAATGCCAAGATATTTGTCAGTGTGTGTAAGCCAACAGTCAGCCCGCAAGCTCGATCTGAGCAACACTTAAGTGGATACGTACAAGCTGGAATAGGTGCACACAATAGAAAATGCGAAATCAAGTGTTCAAATTCAGAGTCTACAACTGGAAATGTTTACATGCTGTGCAGTTATAACCATTCACCTTCATCGGCAAGCTGTCCATTTTCCTCATAAGCCTTAAGAACCTCTGAAACTGTCCATGGCTTGTAACGGTACCCAGGAACGGCATTGGTATTCTCGAAAGGGGCTCCCATGAGCAGGTGATTGACGCACTTGCCGTAGTTTTCATAGACATATGCCTCCGGGTCATGCTTCACTATCCAGTCACCAACGAATTTGCCGACTATCTGTGGGTTTTTAGCCACAGCTTCCCAGTCCGTTTTGTGGAAGAGCTGACGATTCTTCAGGCCCGTTTTTAATGCACACGATGCACGTTGAAATCTGCATGCGTCAGTCAAGCGGGGACAGGATGGTAGGAGAGAAGGGGACGACTAAAATACCTCAGTCTATTGTGAACGCGCAGCGCCAAGGGCACATTGCTCCTTCCGGCCAGCTGTAGACAAGATGCAAGGGAAAATGCATCCTCCATCGCCATAGTCCCACCAGCACCAGAAGTTGGCAAAAAGGAATGTGCAGCATCGCCAATTTGAACAACTCGACCGCAAGGCGATACCCAACTGTCCTGTGGATCACGCCACATCAATTTCCAATCGGTGCAAGACTGATTCGGCGTTGTTTTGATCATTTCCTGCACGATGGGCGCCCATCCCTTGACATAATCCAGAGCTTTGTGCGTAGGTGCCGTCTTGTTCCAGTTCTCTTCAGCTTCGCCATCGTCCTGTGATATATTCAGTGATATATTTTGAAGTAGTGCTGATAGCACCCAAATACTTACCTTGCGTGTCATGACCCAGCATACTGTGTTCTCAGTCCTACCAATGACCACGTACGCGTCGGGGCCCATGAACATGGCTACGTAAGTGTCGTGACCGGCAAGCCATTCCGCAATGACTGGATTTTGGAGAGCTACGGCGACTGGGTACGTAGCACGATACACAGCAGAACCGCTGCTGCTAGGCCTGTCCTTGTAGCCGGAGACAAGTAGACAAGCCTTGGAGCCCACACCGTCCGCCGCGACGACTACATCAGCTTCAAGCTTCCGGCCGTCACTGAGGAGTACGCCGCCGGCTTCATCCGTCTCGTAATAATCGGCAACCGTGGCGTTGAACTCGACAGCAATTCCAAGTTCCTGGGCGTATTGATAGAGGAGCTTGTGGAGCTCTGAACGAGTGGTAACCAGGCTCGGATAGTCTGGGTTGGTAGGGGGGAACTGGCCGACCGACGTGCCATCGTACTTGCGCATGTCGAGAGGCGAAAAGATGCTGACATTCTGTAGTCGCTCCATGAAATTGGACCACTGTTGGGGTGTTTTCAGAGCAGACTGCTGCAGAGCGATAACGTCGCCTGAAAGATGGTCAGCACAGGTTCATCATTCCAGCAGACATCCTCCTCCCCCTTGAGCGCTTTTTCGTTTCTTACCATAATCATCGAAATTTGGCCTTCGGTCAACAATTCGAACATCGTGGCCTTTTCGATAAGCCTCAATGGCAAACGAAAGGCCTGCGATACCTCCGCCGATCACCAGAGCCGATAGGCCACTAGAAGGGTACCGTTTAGTAGACAACGTTTCATTGACCAGTCCCATTTTTTCGATGGCTTCTCACTTTGAGTTCTGTAGCATCACCATAGCTCATGGACATAGTCAAGTATTTATATGTAGTTTACGTGGCGTTCTGCGCTGTTTCGAAAGCAATAATTGATGAATGCCTATGATCCTCGGAGTATCGGGCGCTGCTGGCCCGGCGCACATCCTTGGTGCACGTACAGCGGTATAACGATTTATAATCTAATCGATTATATAGTTAAAAATTGGCTGATCGGACGGAACCTTCGGTTCAAGACCGCCCCGTTGTGTGTGTTGCATCCGAGTTTAACCGAGAAATAGGACACTCGGCTTATCTCGGAAGACAGGAACTCTACTTATTCAGGCCCCAGCTGCTTAAAGCAATGAAACATCGACGCACAGATTGAAATGAAGTCTAAGCGTGTAGAAAAGCTGACAAATTAATGGGCGAAATAGAGAAGTAGCTTAGTCGAGTTGCGGATAAGCTTTCCGAGTTCCGGCTCCAGACTAAGACAAGGTATTCAAAAGGAAATAAGTTCTGTTATTGCAGGAAAGTAGAATATTTCAATTTTAGTCGTTTGATCAAAAGAAAAAGAGAACCATTGTCAGCATGCTAATCTTAAGTTCTACTATACTTTACGCTCTTACGAGCTTCCTCCCTCTTACGGCCGGCATCGCAACACCAGAACTTACAGAAACCGCGACTTCGAAATACAATCTAAACTCGCATTGCCCACCTTGTACCGCAACTATTGAAGAGCAGCGCGCCGCCTTCGCCAATTTCACCAACCTGATCTACGCACCCGGCGGGAATGTCACCGAGGCTTACCTAACCTACGTTGCTAAGGACTACATCCAGCACAATCCCAACACTCTCAGCGGGCGTCAGAACTCCATGGACGCCGTCCAAGCAGTTATTGATGCTGGTGCGACTTTCGATGTTATCAACACTGCCTTTGAGGATGGCTGGGGTTATGCATTTTTGCGAGTGAATTTTGCGGGGGCGGCGCAGCCGACTGCTGTGGTGGATATTTTGAGGATGAATGGCAGCTGCATTGTCGAACATTGGGACGTGATGCAGGAGAGGCCGGCAAATGCCACGAACCCGATCGCTATGTGGTCCTAAGACGAAAAGTATCCCTACCCACGTGCTACACTGGGCATCTGGCGAGGGGTGGTTGTCGCGTAAGTGGCTTTCTAATGGTTTCACACCTTGGTAGCCGGAGCAAAATAGCATTGGATTATTTCTCGAGGAGACCATCTAGAGAGGTATATATTTAATGTAAAGGCAAGACTCTGGCTAAGGAATTCGAAGAATTCATTAGGGAACACCCCAGGCTTTTACCTTTCAGTATCAGCACTTATAATTGACAATGGCACACGGTGATGAAGCCGGAATCAATTATATAGTACTGCACTACATACGCTTTGATTGGTCAACCTTTAGCCTCCTGCGTAAGAGAGGTAGGCTGAGGGGCAAACCCCGACCCGCGGGCGCAGAAACTTGGATATGCACGACGCTGACATGCATGAGGCTGACATGCGTGAGGCTGAGCACGGAGCGAAAATGATTCGCACTTAAGCACATGCTTTCCCACGTCTTGGAACATTTTCGTCTGAACAAGAATCAACCATTTTCGTCACCGGCCTTGTAGGCCGTACTCCTGCGACACGCGTATTGCGCACCAAACGCGGAAACATCACGTACCAAATAAGCATATCAGTCGCCCTAACGGTTGAAATATCTAGGCAAGCCTTAGTCAGCAGATCTACTTATTGCTATAGCTGACTCGTGATCAGATTGTGGATCTTTTGTGCGATTAAGGTGTGCAACTACCTTCCAGCCAAAGTGATCGGATAATCTCCCGGATAAAGCATATTGGGAGTTGAGTCCAGCGCCACTGCGCATTTTTCAATCGACTTCCTCTCCGGAGACTTCTATCTGGTCCGAGAAACAAGCCGTAATCGACTATGGACTTCTCACAAAATGAAGTTTGGCTTTGTTCGGAGAGGCTTTGGGACCAGCACAACCCTGAGATGGATTATCAAGCACTTGGAGAACGGCAAATTCGCTTGATTGAGTTCACACTGTTTCAAGACGACAATAGAACGGCACCGAAACTCTACTTTCGAAGTCAGTGTCGATCTCTCGACCGTTTGCCTTACTACATTGCCCTCTCATACACATGGCCTACTCCCCAAACAAATGTCGCTGCTCCAAAATACAACAACTATTGGCTGGTTCAAGACCATCCACTTTATGTTGTATACGGGTACATACGCGAGAGCTGGGATGCAGGTGATAAGAGATCCTTCCTCTTCTGGATTGATCAATATTCAATTGATCAGAAAAACCTTCCCGAAAAACATCGTCAGATTCGGTACATGAAGGAGATCTACGCACACGCCTGGAAAACCTTGATATTCATAGGAAATCCAGCTGATTCCTCTGATGAAAGGCCATTTTGGACGGCTTTCAAGCTTCTCCGAGACTTTCATATCGCTGCACAAGACCCCAGGACCGGGCCAGAAGAAGCTCGGATGTTTTTCATCCAGCGTCAAACAATCGCGGCCATGTCAGCACTCGCAGCGATCCTGACCGCTCCATGGTTCAGCAGAACATGGGTATTGCAAGAGGCAGCGGTCTCACGAAATGCCCTCCTGGTGTGTGGTTTGTCTCAGATCAGATGGATGGACTTCCTTAAGCAAGTTCGCTCTTTCGATCGTGCACAACTACTAATGGAACTTTTGGAGAACCTCTGCGACAAGAACGTCTACTATATGCAATTTGTGAAAAGGATTCGGCTATTCATTACGCTCCACCTGGATCCAACGGTGGGAAAGCACTCAAGATATGAACCAAAGCTTTTGATGCAAATAACCAAGCCATTGGAGGCCACCAATAGACGAGACAAACTATTCGCTCTTTTAGGCATTTGCTGCACTGACCCCGGAGTGCCAGTTGATTATCGTCGACGAGAAGCGAAAATCTTCCAGGAGCTTGCATACAGATTCCTGGGCGATCTAAACCATTCTTGCCACTCGCAGTGCCCTTTCAATTGTCCTCGGCGCCTGCTAAGTATTCTAGCAGATGTCAATACCGACAACAACATCTCCACACCATCCTGGGTACCGGATTGGACAGAAACAAAACGATCTGAGGACATGTGGAAGCACTCCGAAGCTGCAGGCTACTGCGCATCAGGGGAAAGCGTCTGCTATGTGTTCTTCTCTGGTTCGAGAGAGTCCTATCAGAAGCTGGATACTCTCGCAAAAGTGTGTACCAAAGTGAACATCATCAGCACCGAGGGTCCACAGCTGCTCTTCACTAGAGACAATACTCAACTCAGTCCTCATACAACATGGGCCGTTCACATGGCTGCAGCGCCCGACCTGGGCGAACGAATATCGCATTTAACCAGATGGATCAAAGAGGTTCAAAACATACTGGAGAAAGCTGAGTACCATGAGGGATCACTTGGGAGGACTTTATGCGCAGCAATCCCCTTCAATGACCCCAACTCTGCTTATACGCCTACGGATGATGTGTTCGAGTACTATTTCCATGGATATCTGGAGTACGTACAAGCGTGGAAGGATATGGAACATTCGGGGCGGGACGCTTCTCAAAGGCTTGCAAGGTGCGAGAACAGGTGTAGATCCTTCTACATCGCTGCAGAGCCTTGCATCGGACGAAAGTTTTTTCTTACTGAGTCGGGTCACATGGGCCTTGGTCCGGCCAGGATGATGACGGGCGACGTTGTCGCCATCTTACTTGGATGTCCAATGCCGTTTCTTCTTCGACCTGACGGTGACAGGAATAAGTATCTGCTGGTTGGGTACTGTTACGTTGACGGAATGATGAAAGGTGAAATGATGGGGCGGGGTGACTATCGTACTGAACGTATTCGTTTGAATTGAGATAAATGTAGCCCTCTGTAATTAACACAAGCGCAGTAGGTATGTATTTTCTTTACTCATTACTCTCCCGGGAAGCATCTTGAAAGTTACTTAGCGCCCTCAATCCGCGGATGTTTTCGAATCCGAATCCGAATGTACATAGAAATTTGAATTCGGAACCGGATGTATTCGGATCCGAATGGCTTAGAAATTTGGCCGGAAAGTACTACGAGGACAAAGTGTACTGGTTCATCACATAAGCACCATGACAAATAGCCTGAGTGATGTCTGAATAGTCTACGATGATGTGATAGGACTGTAGTAATGGCTTTTTTACATATATAAATTGGTTCCTGTCGTGGTGGGTGATAAAACCCATCACCGAGTGTAAGACATAAGGACCACACAGTAAGTATATCAACCCGTTGAGGACTCATCGCAGAGCCCCAAGTTAAATCCGAACAGATTCCCCAAATCGGCTCAACTGACATCCCAAAATGACATCCTTTCAAAAAGTCGCTCTCATTGGCGTAAGTCCCTCTCATGAATCGGCTCCGCGTGTACACAAGTTAAATATGCCACAGAAAGGCCTACTTGGCAGTGCAGTCCTCGAACAGCTGGCCAAGGACCAATTTACGGTGACTGTCTTGAGCCGTAATGCTTCAAGCGTTCATGACATTCCTTCTGGTGTGAAGGTTCATCAAGTCGACTACTCCTCCCAGGAAAGTCTCGTAGAGGCTTTGACTGGACAGGATGTTGTTGTCAACACGGTGGGAATGTCTGGACTACTCGGGCAAAAAACGATCATCGATGCCAGCATCAAAGCCGGAGTGAAGCGCTACATTCCGGCTGATTGGGGTTCCTTCACGACCGACCCGAATGCTCGAGCGCTGCCCATCTTGCGTCCGATGGTGGAAATCCAGGACTACCTCAAGGACAAGGCAGCTTCTGGTGCGCTCGAGTACACAATCTTCTCCGTGGGAGCATTCCTGGACTTCGTCCTCGACTCTCCCCTCATCCTCGATCCCAAAGCACATTCGATTCAGGTGTATGACGAAGGACGGCATCCCTTCAGCTCTACGAGCGTGTCCGGCGTTGGACGTGCGGTATCTGGATCTCTCAAAGCACGTGAGGCTACAAAGAACCGCAACATCTTCATCCATGAGGCTGTTTTGACTCAGGCCAAGCTCTTTCAATGGGCGAAGAAGTACAGCCCACCAGGAACGCAGTGGACCGAAACAAAGCTTGACGCACAGCAAGAGCTGGACAGAAGTCTTCAAGACCTGGAGAAGGACCCAGGTAACGTTGGCCACACCTTCCCCATTCTGAAAGCATGTCTTCTTGGAGGGAAATATCGGTCCGCGTATCCAAAGGTTGATAATGAGATTGTGGGTCTTCCTCTCCTCACCGACAAGGAACTAGAGGCAAGGTTTGCATCCAAGGTTCAGGGCGCTACGGTTCCGGAATGAGCAAGCAGGTTATTGGTGAGCGGCGAGATGACAAAAACAAATATCTCTTCTGGAGGAAATTTAGCACCTAGATAAAAAGAAGTTAAACTCTCGAGATAGAGAAGTTAAATTTATAGCCGCCATCTAAGAAAAAGCCACTTTTTATACCAGTATTCCGTACTCAAATAAACCCGAACTAGAAGGCGAGAGCTCTAACTAGTAAGTTCGCCGTTACAAGCAACGGAAGAAAACATTATCTATCTACACGCCTTCTACTACCACACTACTCTTTTAAAAGCCGCGGGTATCGGATTCCCTCGCCCTTCTGATCAACCGCCAGGAGGAATGAAGCAAGAAACTCACTCATGCCAACTTGCTTAGCATTCGCTACCCACTCCCTCATCGGCGAGACGGCAAAAGGCATCCCGTATCGCCGCTGCATATACTCGCGGAACTCGCCCATGGGCACCGCGCAATCGTCGGTGTGATGTATGAATCTTACCCCTCCCCCGCGCGCCGCCACCACCCTTTCCGCATCCCGCACAACCTCCAGCGCGATTTCCCTCGCCACATTGGCGACGTCACAGAAGTCCAGATAGCCCTCGAACTTGTCGTCCAAGGCGGGCACGACGCCCAGCTTCTGCGAAAAGGCGTGGATCGTGTTGACGGGGTCGGCCGCGTCTTCTGATATGAGGTAGCCCGACCGATGGACCACGACATTCAAGCCGGTTGCTCGGGCGCACTTCTCGAGGAATGCCTCCGATGCCCATTTCGTCGCCGTGAAGCCTTCGGAGCGCTGCTGTCCGTCCTGCACCTCGTCGCCGTCGGGGGCTGGGTAGAAGGACGAAACCGAGGCGGGCGGGTAGGATGTCTGGCCGCTGAGAAGGACGACGCGCGCCGAGGAGACGTAGTGCAGGGGGATGTGGTGGTGGCGGCAGCAGCGCAGCGCCAGGGCCGCGAGGTACTTGGTGGACTCGACGTTCTGTGCGCGGAGGGAGGCGTAGGTGTTGAGGCAGGAGCCTTCGGCGCCGGCGTGGAGGATGGCCGTGGCGGTGGTGCTGAGGTGGTGTTGCTGCTCGGGTGTCAGGCCCAGGTTCGGATCTCCTAGGCTCCCGGTGTAGATGGTGAGCTTTTCGGACTGGGGGGGAAGCTTTCCGCGGTCGTAATCCGGCGAGACGGCCAGACAGTGGACGGTTGAGACGCTGGCGTCGTCGAGGAGAAGGCGAAGGAGCACGGAGCCGAGAAGACCTGTCGCGCCGGTGAGGATTATGCTGGCGCCGCCCCCGTCAACGACTTGGGCTTGATGCGGTCGAGGATCGGGGGTGCTTTCATGCAAGTCGAATCGGGTCTCATCGTCCCAGAAGGCCTTGTGGGTGCTGTCCTTCACCCTCTTCTGCCCGCTGGCGATCCTGGCCGCCAGTTGCCCCAGGGTGCTTGCCTGGAACATGTCGAGGAGGGGTATTTTGACCTGCCACCTCTCCGTGATGGCCTTCTGCAGGGTAACTAGCAGCATCGAGTTTCCTCCCAGACGGAAGAAATCCGAACCGCTGTGGATCGGACTCGCCTGGACGACGGCGGTGGGCAGAACAGTCTGCCAGATGGACCACAGCTCCGCTTCGAGCGGCGACAGGTGGTCGAGTGCAACGTCAGCGGCCTCGCGCAGCATTGGAGCCTCCAGCGCTGCCAACGCCGCCCGATCGACCTTGCCCTGCGCATTCATCGGCAGCCGCTCCACCGCCACGATCACGGCCGGCCGCATGTACTCGGGCACCGGCAACGCGGCCACCAATTCGGCCAAGAAGCGCTTCTTCTCCTCGTCGTCTCCGGCCGGCACGTCTGCAGCAGCAGAGAAAGCAGCATACCCGACCAGCACCTGCGCCTCGGCTCCCTCGCCCTTGACGACGACGGCCGCGTGCGCCAGCTTCCCGTCGGAAGCTTTCACGATGTTGGCCGCCACGTCCTCCAGCTCGATGCGCAGCCCCCGGATCTTGACCTGCTGCTGCTGCCCCCCGTCCATACGGCCCAGCACGACCAGCGAGCCGTCCGGCCGGAGCATGCCCCGGTCGCCGGTGCGGTACATGCGCGTCCAGCCGCGCTCGACGTCGTCGGCGGTCGCGAAGGGATCGCGCACAAAGGCCGCGGCGGAGAGGTCGGGCTGGTTCAAGTAGCCCAGCCCCACGCCGGCGCCCCCAATGCAGATCTCGCCCGGGAAGCCGGGCGGCACGGGGTGCAGCTCCGCGTCCAGCACGTAGACCGAGTAGGAGCTCAGGGTGGGCCCGACGCCGAGGCGCTGGTTGGCGCTCTCGGCGGGCGTCGTCGTCGTCGTCTCGTGGTGGTATCCCCGCAGCTCGCCGACGTTGGAGATCATGCTCGTCTCGGTCGGGCCGTACATGTTGAACAGCCGCGGCGGCGATGGCAGCAGCCGCCGGAACTGGGCGATCAGCGGCACCGCGAAGGCCTCGCCGCCGATGGCGACGCACCGCAGCGTACCGGCACACCGGCGCACGGCGGCGCCCGCGTGCTGGAACAGCATCGTCCACTCGGCCGGGGTGCCGAGCACCGTCGTGACGCCGCCGTGGGCGTGCAGCAGTTCGGCGACGGCCGACGGGTCGCCGCGGGCGGGGCGCGGGACGATTGCCAGGCGGGCGCCGACGGACAGGGCGACGAAGATTTGCAGGGCCGACATGTCGAAGGCGTGCGAGGATTGCTGCAGCACCGTGTCGGCGGCTGACATGTCGAAGGCGGCGGTGCTGGCGAGCATGTTGTGGCGGTAGGCCGACTGCGTGACGAGGACGCCCTTGGGTGCGCCCGTCGTGCCGCTGGTGTAGTAGGCCAGCGCGGGGGCGAGCGGCGTCGAAGTGTTGGGGACGGGCGCCGCGGCGGGGGCGAGCGTCGAGACGTCGATGACGACGGTGGTCGAGGGGAGGGCGAGGGCGGCGGCGAGCGAGATGGTGGCCGCGTGGCAGAGGATGACGGCGGGCTTGCAGTCCTGGACGATGCTGAGCAGTCTTTCGCGTGGCATCGTCGCGTCCAGCGGGACGGCCACGGCGGGCGTCTTGAGAGTGCCCAGCAAGGACCAGATGAAGGCGGCCGACGGGTCGAACAGCAGGCAGACGAAGGCCGTGGTGCCGTCGAGCGATGCCGCGTCGGCAACAGCCTCGGCCACTGAGTCTGCCTTCTGGGCCAGCGTCGCGTACGTGTAGGCGCGGCCGTCGCTCTCCTGGACGGCCGTGTTGTCGGGCATGCTCGCAGCCACCTGCTCGACGCGCCGCGAGATGGTGTCTGGCCACTCGCTCTCATCTTGCCTTGGGCCGCGGCCGAGCTGGACGGCCTCATCGAGCCCGCGCGCTCCATACAGCCTGCACTGGGCCACGGGCAGGCGCGGGTTTTCGGACAGCGAGCGCAGCAGGTGGACGTAGGCGTCGAGCAGCAGCTGGCACGCGTGCGTGGGATACAGATAGTCCTGGCCGGTGAGGCTCAGCATGCACGTTCCGCCGGCCGACTCGGTGATGTCCAGCGTCAGGTCGTACGGGTTGCTGGAGCTCTTGGACCGGACGTACTCGATCCTGCAGTCGCCGATGGTCTCCTGGGCGAGCGCTCCCAGCCGGTAGTTGATGACGACCTGGAACAGCGGGCTGTGCGTGGCCGAGCGCGGCACCTTCAGCTCGTCCAGCACGGCGTCCATGGGCACCTCCGCGTGGGCCAGCGCCTGCAGCGCCTTGTCGGCGGCGCGCCGGGCCAGCGCGTCGAACGTGTCGTCGTCGTCGTCGGCGCCGGTCCGCAGCCGCACCGGCACGACGTTGACGAAGAAGCCCACCGTCTCCAGGTAGCGCCGGTCCGCCCGGCCCGCGTCGACGACGCCGACGCACAGCTCCGACACGCCCGCCAGCCGCGACACCAGCACCTGCAGCACGCCCAGGTGGAAGTGGAACGGCGTGACGCGCAGCGCGCCGCTGGCCCTCCTGACGGCCGCGACCGCGTCGGCGCCCAGCTCCACGCCCGCGTGCGCCGTGTCGTACCGGTCGACGGCCCGGCGCGCGCTCGCCTGCGCCACGCCCAGCAGCGGCAACGGTGCCGGCAGCGGCGCCAGCTCGCCCCGCCAGAAGGCCATCTCGCGCTCCCACCGGCCCGCCGCCAGCGCCTGCCGCTGCTCGATGGCGTAGTCGACGTACGACGCCGCCGGCGGCAGAGCGGCGCCGCGGTATGCCGCGTCGAGGTCGCGCACCAGGCGCGCCCAGCTGACGCCGTCGAGCACGAGGTGGTGGCCGCCGAGGATGAAGAAGGCGTGTTCCTGGTCGTCGTCGTGCCGCCGCCCCAGCAGCAGCAGCACACCGCCCAGCGACACGCCCTCGCCGAGCTCCCAGACGCGCGTCGTCAGCGCCTCGAACTCGCGCTGCACCGCGGCGTCGGCGTCGGCATCGTCGGCGCCGCCGAGGTTGACGGTGCGGAGCGTGGCCGTGGGCGCGTCGAGCTCGCTCTGCACGGCTTCTTCTTCTTCTCCGCGGCCCCCCGTGGCCGCCGAGAAGGCGGTGCGCAGGGCGGCGTGGCGGGCGACGGTGGCGCGGAAGGCCGCGGCGAAGCGGCGCGCGTCGAGGGGCCCGCTGATGGAGTAGAGGAGGGTTTCGTTGTAGGTGGTTGGGTCGGAGAGGAAGGTCTGGAGGAACCAGATGCGCGACTGGGCGGGCGAGAGTGGCGCCGTGCGGACGACGCGGGGCTTGGGCGCAGGCCGGCGCTTCTGCTGCTGTGGTTGTGGCTGTGGCGAGGGACTGCTGCTGCTCGGCGGCGTTGGGGCGTTGGAATCGGTCGATGTGGAGCTGTCTGGCTTGCTGCTTGTGTGATCTGGTTCCTGCTGGGGAGCTGTGCTCTGCTTGTCCTTTCTGGAAGCCAATTGGTCCAGCGCCACGCGGCAGATGCCCTCTGCTGAGGCTCCGTTGATGATGTGGAGGACCGGGATGTCCGTGTCCGTCTCCTTCAGAAACCACGTTCGGATCTCCATTGCCAGCAGCGAGTCGACGCCATAGCCGACCAGCGGGATCCCCACATCGACGGAGCTCGTCTGCAACTGCAGCAGTACTTTCAACTTCTTGACGAAAGCTTCCTGCAGCGCGGCCAGGGCAGCATCGCCATCCGTCGCGGCGTTCAGTAGGCCGGCCAGATCGACGACTGTGTCGTCGTCTTGCGCCGCCTGTGCAGCCGCCCTCGCCTCCCGCACGAAAAACGAGAGCCTCGGATCGACGGCCCAGAACGGACGTTCCGAATCGTCCTCGCTGATGCGCAGCCCCGTGATGAGCTCCGGCGGGCGCGTTGCGGCGTCGGGTCGTCCGGCAACGATGGCTTCGGCGAACATGAAGTGTACGTCTTGTTCCGAAAGCGGGAGGAAGTACATTCTCCGCAAGCCCTTCTCCACCGACGGGTTCTGCCGCGTGACGTACCCAATGTCGGCGACCATGCCTACGTCCAGCACAGACGCAGCGAGGCCTTTCCGCCGTCGGCTTTCCGCCAGCCCGACCATGAACATGTTGGCCATGTGATAGTTTGTCTGGCCTGGCGTGCCGATGACGCTTCCGAGAGAAGACAGCATGATGAAGAAGTCCAGGTCTTGTTCGGAGAAGAGTCTGTCGAGGTGGATGCTGCCGTGGACTTTGGGTTGCAGGGCTTCTTCGACTGCTCGTGAATCCGTCTGGATGAACGTCTTGTCCGACAGGACCATGGCGCCGTTGCAGACACCCGCCACCGGCGGCATCTCGCTGCAGATCTGCTTGCCCACATTTGCGACGCTCTCCCAGTCGGCCACGTCCATTTCGAGGACCAGCACCCTGGCACCCTTGCTGGACATGGCCTCCAGCCAGGCATCGTCCACCTGCGGGGCTCGACTGGTGAGGACCAGGTTTCGAGCGCCGTTGGCGACCATCCAGCCGCAGATGGAGCGGCCGAGCTCCGTTGTCAAGCCGACGAGTAGGTACGTCTTGTCGCTCGCAAACAGCTGGGTTGGATCTATAGGTTCGACGCAGACCTGCATCTTTTCTGCCCCTGTCCAGTCCACGACAATGAGTTGGTCCGAGATGCATTCACCGAGCTTGTTGGGCGAGGTGGCGAGGACAGGGACGTGTATCTGTGGCCGGCCGTTGAGCTCTGTCCAGGACATGACGGCTTCCTTGAGCAGCATGTGCACCGACTCGTCTTCAAGTGCACACGGCAATTTCCCCGGGAAATTGAAGACGGATCCGAAGGTGCACATGGGCGCCTCGACTAGTAGCTGGGCTTTGGAAAGAAATTGCTCGGTCGCGCTCTCCGGGCCGTCGACAATGACTGCTGCGACTCGGTCCGGTAAAAGCCCCATGGTGCGCAAAGGCGCTCTTGGATGGATGTAGATGGCCTTTGGATCTCGTGGCGGGCTCGCAGATGTTGTCCTAAACACACGAACCATATGTTTGGAAGCCTCATGTTCGAAGATGTCGCCGATTGATTCCGTGCAGTCATGAAGCCAGAGGGACGAGCCCTCGGGGGCGGAATGCATCCATGTCAGGGCAGCGAGGATGGCTGCCATTAATGATAGTGCATTCTGGCCCGGTTGGATCTCCGCTCCGACGGAGATTGCGTGTTGCGCCGGAACTATTGTAGTCGATGAATTGTCTCGTGACAGGGCCAAAACGGACTCTCCACTGCTCAGCTTACCCAAGCACAAATGCAAGTTCAACCCCGGTAGAGCCGCGAGGGTCGACATTTTCACAGTGACCTCGATCTGATCCGACGCAATGCGTGCTGTCTTTGGTTTAGCGACAGCCTTGAGGACTTGCGATGGACAGACACGGATGATTTCTTCGTCTGCCGGAATGGCTTGATGGAAAATGCGACGACGCGAAGAATTGAGCCGATCGTTGGTCTCTTGATCCGGCCGCACCCGCGGGATGAGCAATACATCTCCTCTCAACGCCAGCTCCGGTTCAGTTGTCCACAGAAGAGGTTGCCCGTCGATGCCCAGCTCTTGCGCGAAAACGAAACGCAGGAAATTTTCAGCGATCACACTGGGGTTGAGCGCGACGTTGCCGTCCAAGTCCAGGATCTGAAGCTTTAGGGAAGGCATCTCGGAACGCAGTCCTCTCGACAAACCCACCATCATCTTCGAGTACCCGGGAGTTGCGTCGTCCTCCCTGGTGAGCCACAGGACAGCTTTTGACCTCTCAAAGACTTTCTTTAGGGCCTCGAGCACGGCTTCATCTACACCATTCAAGAACAGTGGTGAGTCCAGCTCCGCCAAGCACAGAACCGCAGTCCGAGACGAAAGTCCGGCCGAGCCGGCGGCCTGAAGGTGCGGAAAGTGCAGGACCCTGTGCCCATATGATGAAAGTGTCGCGCGCAGCGAGCGCACGAGTCTAGAAGCCGACAGGGACGAGCCGCCAATCAAGGCGAATTGCACGTCTTCTGAGAGGGTGTGCAGGCTCGCCAGCGGATCGAGAAGAGTCGTCATCGTGGTGTCGACAGCTTGGCTCACAAACGAAGAGTAGTAGTGGACCCGTTCGTCATCGTTGTCGTTGTGAATAACATCGATGCCAGAGAATCCCGAGTTCAGTAGCTTCTCATCCCACGTTGTCGCGGACGCGGCCGGGCTCAGCCTGCGGCCGTCGTCGCCACCGAGCCACCAGCCTTCCAGCCCACCCATGATCAGCTGGACTCGCATCAGCTGCGAAGTGGGTTCGACGGCAAGCAGATATCCGCCTGGCTTCAGCAGCTTGCGCACCCTCTGAAGCATTGCTTCCAGATTGTCGGTGATGTGCAGGACGTTGGATGCAAGCACGATGTCATAGGTGTGCTCCTTGAAACCTTGCTCATGCACAGGTACGCCGATATCCAGCGTCTGGAACACCATACGAGAGCCATATTGCGCAAACAACTGCTTCGCCTTGGGAAAAAAGCCCGACGAGACGTCGGTGAAGGTGTAGGATGAGAAGGCGCCATCAATTCTTTCTAGAAGTGCTTTTGTAGTAGCCCCGGTGCCGGCGCCCAGCTCAAGAATCTTGGCATTGGGGTACCGATGAGTGATCTGGCGTGCATATGACGCCATCTGCGCGTTGAGGCGTGGCAGGCCCAGGCCGCTGAGGTAGACCTTCGTTAGCATGTCGTCGGCGAACAGCACTTCCAGGATTTGCCTCTCGCCACGGAAGACGCCGGGCAGATTGTCGCCGACGGCGCGCAACAGCCTCATGTCAATCTGGTCTGGGTGTTCGCGCAGAATGGCGTCGATGGTTTCGCGGGTGTCGGTGAGCCAATCTTTCTGGATGAGTGGTCGAACTCCCACATGTGCTTGCTCGATCATAATGCGGCCCGTTTCAATCATCCGCTTGTGGTGCCACTTGAGCTGGTCCTCCGGAATGTCGGCAACATCGGTGAGGATCTTGCGATAGAAGAACAGTGCAAGCCGCTCGGCCTTCCTGACGAGGTCTGCTTCTACGGCTTCTTGGCCCTTCGGGCGTTCGACGGTGGCGGGGCGGCTCAAGAAATCAGCCTCCCACACGGGTTGGCTGAAGATGATGCGGTCGTTAGACGCGTCGGCCTCTTGGAGTGCGGTCAAGGTCAAGCCTTCCAGCTGGACAGCGGGCCTGTTTCCAGGCCCGTACAACGCGAGGTCGCCGACCAGAGCTGATGCGGAAGAGCTCGTGACGTGGGCATCGACGCTGACCTCTACCCGTCCGTGTTGATCGCGAAACGCAGTCCGCATGTCGACAGAGATCTTTCTAACTGCCGTCGGAAGATAGGCAGTCCATAGCCTTTCAGTGGCTGGGGCGCAGTACGCAGCAAATATCGACTGCAAGGCGCTGTCCAAGACGGCAGGATGCAGCCCCGGTTCGGGCACCATCTCTCCGTCTTCCCACATTGCAACCGTGGTCGCAACGCCATCAGCCCGGCTCGCCAAGCGGAGGCCTCTGAAAAGACCGCTGTACTCGAGGCCAATGTTGCGGAGCGATTCGTAGAATCTGTTCACGTCAACACTTGAAGGCGTGACGAGCGAGCCATCTCTGGGAGGCAGCTCGTCCGGGTTCGTGGAGACGTCGAAATAAACGCTCAGCTTTCCACCAGACGCCTTGTGCAGCGTGCCGGCGCCAGGGTCGGTGCATACATAGCAGGTGAAGCTTGCACAGAGCTGGTCCGCGTGCCGCGAGCTGCCAATCTTGAAAGAGCACACCGTTTCCACGGGTCGAGTGAGGTCTTCCAGGGTCAGCGCGCGGTCGATAGTGAAGTCGTCAATGTCAACCAACTTCACAGTGCGACCGCCGGCAATGGCGTCGATGGCTTCGAGGACCATGCTGATGTAGCCAGTCGCGGGGAACAATGCTTGTCCCTGGAATCGATGGCCCTCGAGCCAGGGAAGCTCCTTTAGGCTCAGCATGTTACGGAAGCGTGGCTCTTCATCCGAGTCATCGGGGCACCGTCGTCCAAGCATCGTGTATGGCTTGTCGTTGCGCAGGCGGTGGTTGCGCGAGATCCTCGACTCTCTCCAGACCACTTGGGCGTGGTCCCAGGAATAAGACGGCAGGCCCTTGAGCAGCCGTGGCTCTGCCGTCGCCCCCCAGCATCTGCGGTAGCCGTCAAAGTCGAATGCGTCGGAGCCGAAATGCTCCCACATTCGCCCCAATGCTCCAGCAAACGCCTCGACGCAGTTCTCGTTGCGCACCATGACGCTGCAGTACGGCAAGCTGACCTGGAGCTTCTGCTTCAGCGTCTGGGCGACTGGTCCCTTCAGCGCCGCGTGCGGGCCCACTTCGACGACGACATCAAACGGCCCGCCATGCGTCCACGACGCCTCGACGGCATCGGCGAACAGCACCGGGCTGACCAGATTGTCCACCCAGTACTGTCCCCGCAGCGCCTCAAAGTCTTGGGCATACCACAAGTCCGCATCCCCGCGCACACTCGACACCCAGACGGGCGCCGTCGGTGCCGGCTGCCGCGGCCTGATGCCACACGCCGTGAGCGCCGCCAGATAGCGGTCCGCACACGCCTCCATCTGCTTCGAGTGGTACGCGCGGTCGACGCGGAGCAGCCGCGCGAAGACGCCGTCGGCGTCCAGCGCCCGCTTGGCCGCCTCGATGGCGTCCCGCTCGCCGCTCAGCGTCACGCTCGCCGGCGCGTTGACGGCCGCGACGCAGATGCGGCCCTTCCACGCGGCGCAGAACCGCTCAGCCGCGGCCCGCCCCATGCCAACCGCCATCATGGCCCCGTCGCCCGGCAGCGCGTCGGCGTGCAGCCCGCGGTAGTAGGCGATGCGCGCGGCGTCACGCGCGTCCAGCACGCCCGCCGCGTACAGCGCCGCCATCTCGCCGCTCGAGTGGCCGACGACGGCCGCGAGCGCCACGCCCGCCGCGCGCAGCATGTCGACGAGGCCGATCTGCACCGCCGTGACGGCAGGCTGCGCCACGGCGGCGCGCCCGAGGCGGCTGGCCGAGGCAGGCAGCGCGAGCAGCTCGGCGCGGATGGAGAAGGAGGGGCGGTCGGCGGCCGCTTCTGGCAGGCTGGACAGGGCGTCCTCGCAGCGCGCGATGGCGGCGGCGAAGATGGGCGACGAGGCGAGCAGGGGAGCCGCCATGCCGGCCCATTGTGCGCCCTGGCCGGTGAAGATGGCGAGCGTGCCGAGGCCGTCGTCGGGCGAGGTGAGCGGGCGGAGGTGGGTTGGTTGGAGGGCGGCCGGGGTGGCGGATAGGAGTTGGGAGACGAGATGCTCGCGGCTGGTGGCGGAGAAGGAGGTTCGGAGAGGCAGGCCGCTGCGGTGGTGCAGGAGCGTGTGGGCGAGCGAGGAGAGGGAGCTGGAGGGGTGGGCTTGCAGGTGCTCGGCGGTTTTGCGCACGTTGTCGAGCAGTGACCGCTCGCTGTTGGCGCTGAAGACAAAAGGGCCAGGAAATGGGGCGTCGGTCGCATCCGAGTCTCCGTCGACGTCGGGATGCGGCTCGTAGGATTCGATGATGGCGTGGGCGTTGGTACCGCCAAAGCCGAAGCTGTTGACACTTGCCCGTTTCGGATGGCCGGGAGCCGGAGCAGGCCAGAGCTCAGCCTTGGTTGGAATGACCAGTGGCCCGTAGTATGGCTCAATGGCTGGATTCAGCTTCTCGAAATGCAGATTAGGCGGAACAACGCCGTGCTTCATCGCCAGCAACACCTTGATTACCCCGGCCAGGCCGGCGCATCCCTCCAAGTGTCCAATAACCGTCTTCACGGACCCAACGAACAGGCTGTCTGCAGAACCAACGCTGCTCCTCTTGGGGAAGAAGACGTCGCTGATAGCATTCGCCTCGATTGGATCGCCGGTGGGAGTTCCAGTGCCGTGCGCTTCAAAATACTGGCACCTATCTTCCGGCTTGAGGGGATCCAGGCCCGCGATTTGATAGGCCCTTCTAATCAGACGCGCCTGGGCTGCTGCGCTCGGCATGGTGATCCCAGGAGTACGCCCGTCAGAGTTGACTCCTGTGCCTCGGACGATGCCCTCGATGTGGTCTTTGTCCCTAAGCGCTTGGCTTAAGGGCTTAAGCAGTAGGGCTGCCACGCCTTCTCCGCGGGCGTAACCATCGGCATCCGCGTCCCACATGCGCGAGCGGCCGGTGGGCGAGAGCATGTGTAGCTTCGACTCGGCGATATAGACCTCGGGCCCGAGGATCAGGTTGCAGCCGGCCACAATTGCAAGGCTACTGTCGCCGGCGCTGAGACCGCACACGGCCTGGTGAAGCGCCACCAACGACGACGAGCATGCCGTGTCAACCGTCATCGACGGCCCTTTGAGGTCGAAAAAGTAGGATATCCGGTTGGCCAACAGGCTTCGGGCCGTGCCCGAAGACGTGTATGCGGCCGCATCTTCCATGTCACGTAGCTGAATGTCCGAGTAATCGTTGGTCATCACTCCGACATGCACCGAGGTATCCGACCCTCGAAGGCGGTCCAGAGTGTAGCCTGCGCTTTCGCTGGCCTCAAACACGGTTTCCAGAAGCATGCGCTGCTGCGGGTCCATCGCCTCCGCTTCCAGCGGGCTGATGCTGAAGAATGCGGCATCAAAACGTCGCGGATCCCCGTCCAAGAAGTACGATTTGGTGACGGGCGAGCAGCCATGACGGTCGCCGTCGTGGTGGTGAAACTTCCCAAGGTTTAGCCTGTCGGGCTCGGGCTCCTTCTGGATATCTCGACCATCTTTGAGGAGTTCCCAGAAGCTCGAGTCTGTCGTTGCTCCGCCCGGAAAGCAGAACGAGGACCCAACGATGGCAATAGGCTCCATACCGAACGAGATAGAAAAGAACTGGTACGAATGAGGTTTTTTTTCTTCGGAGAAGAAGATGCGGTTGCACTACGTATATTAAAGACACGGGCTTTGCAAAATGTTCGGTGGTTGCATTGACTCGTCTCTGTGTAGGTCTTCGTAGCTCCAGGGACCCCGGTAGCCGTTAGGTTACCGTTCGACTCGCCTCGGCCTTTGACACTGCCATAGTTGAACCTTGGCAATCGGGTTCCTCGCCTAGCTCTGGTTGCAATTGCGATGTCTGACAAGGCTTCAATTCACCGCTTGTTGGGCGCAGGACGGTTACGGCTGGGATGGAGAGCTTATGCATAGCACGGATAGAAAGAGGCATCCGTGGCAAGATGGTGTATATAGCTACAGTAACGCTCTGAATCCTCCCGGCCGCTTCTCCTCTCTCGTTGGACAACCATCCTTTCAGCCTCCAATCTCACCTCCCCCTCTCCCTCATTTGCCATGGACCAGGTGCCGACGACACGTACAGCGCTAGTCGTGCAGGGCCGAGGCACTGTCGAGTCAGTCGGAGGGTTGCCGCTGCCGTGCCTTTCGGATGGCCAAGTGCTCATCAAGACGGCCAGCGTGGCCCTGAACCCAGCGGATGCAAAGATGGTCAAAGCCGGGCTGCCGCTGAGCGGAGTTGCAGGCCTGGACTTTGCGGGCACAGTCGTCGCAACGCGGGCAAACGTGCGCGTGGGCGCCCGAGTGTGCGGCGTTGTCTGCGGATACGACCAGAAGCGCCCCGATGTGGGCGCCTTTGCTGACTACGTCGTCGCCGAAGCTGACTTTGTGCTTGAGCTCCCGGACGATCTGGGCTTCGACGAGGCGTCGACGCTGCCAATCGGCATCCTCACAGCGGGGCTGGCGCTATACAAGACGCTCAAACTGCCCCATCCGCAACAGCACCCGCAAAAAGCGGGCCCATACGCGCTCGTGTACGGAGCCAGCACCGCAACCGGAACGCTCATCACCCAACTCCTTCAACGGTAGGTAGATTTCAACCCCCCCGCTCTTCTGATGGCCCGCTCTAACACCCGCCCCCATGCAGATCCGGCCTCCACCCAATCGCCGTCTGCTCGCCCCACAACTTCGACCTCGCCCGCCGTAGCGGCGCGACTCACTGCTTCGACTACCATGCCGCCACCTGTGCCGCCGACATCCGCGCCCTCACGGCCGACACGCTCGACATGGCCATCGACTGCATCGCCACCACCCCCGACACGACGCGCCTCTGCTACGCCGCGCTCGGGCCCGCCGGCGGCCGCTACGTCGCGCTCGACCGCTTCTCGCCCGCTGCCCACTCCCGCCGGACGGTCCGGCCCTCGTGGGTCTTCGCCATGGCCGCCTTTGGCACTAATGTCGACTGGGTCGCTCCCTACACGAGCCCGGCCTCGCCTGCGACCCGCGCCTTTGCCGTGGCCTGGTTCAGGGAGGTCGAGACGCTGCTCGCAGGCGGGGCGCCGCTGCGCTGCCATCCGCATCGTGTCGTCGGTTGTGGCTTGGACGCCATCCCGCAAGCCCTGGCTGTCCTGGGGGGCGGCGGTGTGTCGGGCGTCAAGCTAGTGTGCACGTTGTCGGATGAACGGCAGGAGCGAAACTAGCTGCGGCCCGTGTTTGATGGCTACCGAGGTAGTTTCATCTACATGTAACCGTCGCGTATCAGTTGTAAATTCCATTCGCTTTAACTCTCCATGAGAAATGATACAGTTACATTTTCTTTGCACATTTCCTTTGCAGCGAAGTATTGCCTCTGTTGCCTGATTACTAACATAGCCTAAGGCTTTGAAGAACTACTCAATAGAGTTAGTTGGGGAATTAGCTAATTCAAGCTTCTCGCTTACTTACAAGGAGTCCAACTTTAGTCAGACCGCAGTCGGCCATAGCTCCAGCTATCCTCTTTTATTTAGTGCCACTTCGACGCAAGTCATCATTTTCAGGGTATTAGTAATATACTTCTTCAAACATGTCACAACGTCCCCGCCACCACCGCGGATACGCAAGAAACGAAACAGGCCGTCACAACCCCCACGCTCGACCCTATCTTATAAATTTAGCTCTACAAGATGACTAGTTACATAAGAACTTCCCCCCGTCACTCTTCTCTTGCTTCGGGCGGATGGAGAGACTGATGGTGCGCACTAAGCAGAGTATCTCTCCGTAACGAGGTTTCCTCCCTCAACGAGTAGCGCAATGCTAACGAACATGGAGATGAAACTACTCAGCCAAGCTTGTGAGATACACGGACTACACCTTGAGAACTGCGATGACTCACTATAATGCGGTGCGAAGTAATCCGGCTTGGCGCAGATATGCGTCCTTGTAGGCCCATCTCGCTACGACCCAGATGATATGGTACACATTCTGGCGGTAGGGATCCACGCCCCCCACCCAAGCGGCCATCGCTCCGGCGATAAAAACAGGCACGCATTCTTGGAGGTTACTGGACGCAGCGGCTGACCGCCGCATCATGCCGAGTCGCTTCGGGCTGACGTGGCCCTTTTCGTGTTCGGCTCGGACAAGCGCCTCCGTCGGGTCGTCATTGTGCTTGATCACGGAACCGTAAAACTGGCGCGGTGTTCTAAAGACGTTGATGGCGTAGGTGAGGAGGATGGACATGACAGGAGTGGGCGGGAGCCCAAAGGGGCGTAGAGTGTCAAGAGGGCCTGCAGTCATAGCGGACAGATACGTGGCGGCGCTCGGCGTATCCGGGCAAGTAGAACGCTCCGACTATTTATGTCCCGTACCTGACAGGCCGAGTGTGGGATGTTGTACCCAGCCTGTCGGGTCTCCCGCCCGGCCCGGCCTCCCGGGCCAATTACCATCACCGCAGGCCGTCTCCGGTAGCAAAGCACTGTAGAGAGCACGGGCCTGCTGCGTCGACAGAGATATGCATTGCTTGGCTTAGTTACAACGCCGATCATATGATACCTAACCGGGCAAACAAGGATTGGCGGCGGAATCACGCTAGTAAGAGAGAGACCAACTGCAACACGCACGATAGTAGTTCCACCAGTCCAGGCGCTTCTGCAGGGACCATGAATCACAGCTTGCTGCCAGCCTCACGCTCGTGAGTCACGTCAGGATCCAGTGCGTTGATGTAGCCTTCAAAGGCCCTCTCTATCGGCAGCTTCGGGATCTTGCGCAACGCAACTTCTTCCAGCGGCCGCGTGACCATCGACTTGAGCTGCTGCTGTCTTGTGGAGTCCTCAAGAAGCCACTTTACCTTACCCATGCGCTTGGCCTGCACGTCGGCGAAGATGCTCGCGAGGTCATGACTGAGATTCGGTCCGCTGGCAAACTTTCCCTGGCGAAGGCCGTCGGCCAGCGCAGCCGCCGTTTCGAGCGCCGCGTTGGCTCCTTGTCCGGACGTCGGATCCAGCTGAGTTGAGGCTTAGCGCGTGTGGCTTGAAACACAAGCAACGGGACGTACCTTGTGCGCGGCGTCCCCAATGATGATGATGCGTCCATCGTACCATTGTGGGAAAACGTGCTCCATGCACGCGGTCAGAGTCGATGTGATACGAGACTGGTATAGCTCCCCAAATGTGACGGTTTCTGCAACGTAGTCGTCCCAGTATCTGTGCGCGATGGCAAGCTCGTCTGACTTTGAGAAGCGCACATCATCCACATCCAAGTAGAGTCGCCGCTCCAGCCGGTGCCAAAGACACCAAGACATCCGCCCACGTGCCCCGCCAAGCATGAGGTAGGAGTGGTTGCGCTTGAAGACTATCGTATTTGTTCCAGGGCCGAACTCGCTACGTGATGGCGACATGCCAAAGAGACAGGCGTAAGCGCACGACGACCAGCCTGCGATGCACGGTCAGCGACGAGTCAGAACGGAAGGCTTTGCTAAAGATTACCTTTCGGCCCTGAGGGTGTACAGGGGTTTGGATTCGGCGCGGAGCGGAGCATTTGTGTCCTTACCCTGCTGTAGGTGCCATCTGCTCCAACGACAATGCTCCCGGAATAAGTGGATTTCTTGGTCTTTACGGTGACTGTGTTCTCCCTCTGCTCTATTCCGATGACTTTCTCCCCCAGTCTTACTTTGCTTTTATCTGTCAGATTGTCGTACAGGACTTGAAGGATGTGTCTGCGCTCCAGCAGATAGACAGGATGTGCGAATCTATCCATGAGCAGCCGAATTAGCACCGACGCGTTTCACACCTCCAGATGTACCACTTGCCTTTCCGTGAAGAATTCCACCACCCCTTCGTATATGCGCAACGGTGCACCATCTAGACCGCGGAGAATGGACTTGTCAAACGGCGCACCCGCCGATAGACGCGCAATGCACCCGATGCGTTCAAAAACACGTGCGCCGTTAGGACCTATTCCGATAATGGCCCCTTCGTCTGGAGCTACTGCGTTGCGTGCTTCCAGCACAATGAAGTCTGTTTCGTCCCGTTCGAGGAGATTAGCCAAGGCCAGGCCAGCAATGCCGCCTCCAACAATGATGACCTTTGACATTGTCAAATCTTTCCCGGACAATCAGTATTGGCCGCAATATCTCTGCCCTGCTATGACCGTAGCACAATTAGTAAATAATCAGATCTAAAATACCCGTGGCCAAGGCGGGTCCAACCGCGAAGTCGGTCTGCTGCACAGTCTCCCGTCCCCTCGGTTGCACTAAAGTCTGAAGCTAGTCCAAGTAGAATTTCAACTGATTAAAGTTCAGGTACAGAGTTCGGGCGTTCTGCAGCTTTTGGCCGACTGGATTGTATGTACGACAGTGGCTCCGATCCTTACGACCGAAATTTGCCCGCTATAACCGCTGAGAAGAGACTGTGGCAAGTCTCTTGCCATGGCTTGACTCTGGACCAGCAAGATCTGTGAATGCAGACCTGACGCGTCGACTCGTAGATGGGGTGATTGTGGAGCCTGGCTTATCATGCCTACATTTTTTTTTCTAGATGAGTGGGTAAAGGTACCTAAATGAGGGTGGTAACTGAATCTAAACTCCTTTCGCAAAAGTCCGAAACCCAAACGTCCCCTCCAATAATAGCAGTAATTCTAAGCACGATCGCACTAGTAGGGAACGGACGGATGATTCCGATATGCTTCGATACCCCGGCTTCCCCGCCTCCACTTTCTGCGTTTTCCCCACCCTTGCCTCACTGCTTTGACAGGACCCACTGGACCACTCCAGAACCGTCAGCGTCGGCCGCTGAATCGCACGCGCGATAAGTAGAGTAAAGCGACCCGAGGAAAGACCGCTGCTTCTCCTGGCGATAAAGAGGCCCCAGCAACGGCATGATGGCTCGCGTTGCCTCCTCAGCTTTGTAGAAGGGGATTTTCGGGAACAGGTGATGCACGACGTGGTAGTCGATAATCTCGTGGAAGAAGTGGCGACCGACGAATCCAAAGTTGCGGTCAACGGTGCAGAGCGCACCTTCTGTAAACGACCACGCTGTCTCAGAGAGGTGCGGGACGAAAGGGTGGGTGTGGTGTAGATAGGTGATGGCAACTCATGGACCTGGAGGTTAGCAGGTGTTCTGAGTCAACGTGTCTGGGGTTAATTTTTTACCGAGCCAATGGTGCACCCAGAGGTATGGCATGCCGTACAGTAGCGCGACTCGCCCAAACCCAATCGCTGATCCCAGCCTCCAGAGCAGACACGCCATGACGACTAATCCCAGGTCCGATAGCATGATCTGCCCTCTTTGGGACGGAGTGAAAAGCGCACTGCTGGGATCAAAGTGGCTTGCGTTTGGCAATAGCTGGCGACGATTGCCGTTCTTGGGAAGACTGTTTTTCCCGGCCGTGATGTTGAAGAGGAGGTAAATCTGCCAGCCCATGAGTTGATGCCCCAGCAGGTGCAGTAGCGTGTATGCCGGCGTATCCTCGGCGAGGTGAGACAAATGGGCGAACCTCGAGGGTGACTTCCCCTCTTGGTGTAGCCGAGGTACAAAAACGACATCTTTCTCCATGTGCCCCGTGTAGCGATGGTGTCTTGCATGCGTGATTTTCCAGGAAAAGTACGGCACCATAAGCGACGAGTGCACCAGCCAGCCAGTCGTGTCGTTGATGATTGCGCTCGGTGAGAAGGCCGCGTGCCCGCATTCGTGCCCAATGATCCAGAGGCCCGTACCCACGAAGCCCTGCAAGACTCCATAGATGATCCAGGCAGCCACGCGCACTGATCGGACCGGGATAAAGTCTATCTTGACCGCCAGGTACACGAGGAGCGCCGCGTAAATGACGTCGCGCAGGAGATAAGCAAAAGAGCCAAGAGTAGACCGGTCGAAACATGACCGAGGAATTGCTTCTCTGAGAGCGTCCAGACTCGGGGTGCTCATTTCGGCGGGCTGTACACATGGCCTGTAAGTATCCACTCTAGGAACAGCGAGCACAAGAGGGGGTTACTTTGTCACCAGGCTCTGGCATTTCCTGTGGCGTGTCTCTGCAAACACCCTCTGTCTTCTCCACGACAGGAAGTAGCTCCTGCTTGATTGATGACATGCTGGTGTACTGGACGGTAATCTGTTGTGGATTCTGGTGGTGTATTCTGGAGTATTGAACGATGACCAGAAACACCCCATTTATAGATACCATCCGCAACCGTAAGCAGGCGTGCAAGTCAGTTCATGGTCTTCATGCAAGTCTCAAGACCAAAGCAAAAGTGCTCCAGCATCCCATATGTCCACGTTGTCGTATGTCATATCTACAGCTCCGCACTTTTGCCCGCATCGTCGCTAATTTGATTCCATACCTTCCCAAAGCGTTTTGGTCTCCGTCTGACTCAATGTTTGATCATCATGTCTCATTTTTCAGCTCATCGAGTCATGCCGTTGAGCGGTGCATACAGATAGTGAAGGTGTCGTGGTCGGGCAGCTCCGCTCGATGGCGTGAAACAGGAAGCACGACGTCGGTGATGTGGGGCTTCGTTGATCCGGCCTAGATCCTGTTATGTATACTGGAGCTAAACGAAAAGTAGGAAAGAGAGACGATATTCGTGTCTTAGTACGGTTTGGGTAGCTTGCCACACTCCGAATGTTCAAGATTGACTCATGAGAAAGAGGAATCGGATCAAACGAGGAAGGAGGGAAGTACTCCGGTCCAGGTACCAAGGAGAGTGGGGGTCAGTGATGCATCGTAATACGGTCTCAAACACGGTCTTGCCAAAGAAGACACAGACTGACATGTGAAGCAAGGGCTTGGGGTGTGTATATAACGGGAGCGACTGGTTGAAATATTTTCTGTTGTCAAAAGACTTCATTTCTCTAGAAGAAAAATACACCCTTTTGCTGTCAAGCTCATTCATCATGGTTGCTTCTACCATCAGCATGGAGGACACGACATCTATCTTGTTCAATGGATGGAAGAGACCTGCGGTTGCCCTAATTCTATCGTTGTTGCTGGTCAACTATCTAGTGGGCATATGGAAGGCTCTGAGATCCCCTCTTTCAAAAATTCCCGGTCCTTGGTACGCTCCTTTCACCACGATGCATCTTCGCTACGGCTTTGCTACAGGGAAAATTTGGAAGGTTGCCGAGAAGGCGCACAGACAATACGGCAGCATTGTCCGCCTCGGCCCAAGGCAAATCTGGATTGCGGATAAGACGGCGATGCAGCAGATTCTCTCTACGATAGACTTGCCAAAGGTCACCATGTACGCAGAAATCTCACGAGACCGCTTTGCGCCAGGTCTGTTTGGCGAGATGTGAGCAAACACCCGTTTCACCACAAGCAAATTTCGTTGGCATAGACTGATGCTCGACAGCCGTCCGGAACCGCACAAGCGCCTCAAGCGCTTTCTCTCTCCAGCATTCACCGTTTCATACGTTGACAAGCTGGAGAGGTATTTCGCAAAGAGCATCAGTGACTTGATCGCGAAATATGAATACGTTCTCGGCGGCAAAGGGGACGGTGCCACTATCGACCTGATGGATGATCTGCACAACGTTGCTTTGGACATGTAAGCGACCAATAGGTGCTCGCTTTTGTTGATGCGCTGACACGATTGCCGGAACAGCATGGGAGAGAGCTCATTTGGGCGTGGATTTGGGCAAACTAACCCCCAGAAAGGAGTCGAGGAGGGCGCTGACGAAAAAGCATGGAAGATGATACCGCATGCAATTTTCCATGGGATGACCAAGAGATACCAGGTGAGCCCTGTGTAAGCAAACAGATGATGTTTGTGCTGACGCCCTGGGCTAGAATGTCTACGTCAAGAGGTTTCTCCGCAGCTTTGGAATTGACCTGAAGTTCGACTGGCCAGCCGAAATGGTCAAGGTACGATTTCCAAGCTTCGCTCGCGAGAACTGCGCTAACGTTACGAGGCTATTGATGTCGTTGTTGAGAACCGCGCCTCGAAGCTGGAGGCAGGAAGGTCTGATGTCCTGCAGCATTTCCTCGAAGAGGGCGCACGGCCAGACACGGGCGTACGCATGAATACGAGAGATATCGTCGATCAGATGTCCGAGCTCCTGCTTGCGGGGTCTGAAACGACGTCGGGAACGATTGCGTGCCTATTTCTCGAGCTCGTCCAAAATCCAGACGTCAGGGAGAAGCTTCTCCGCAGCCTGCCTGTTTTAGGACCAGAGGATCCAGTCGTTGACGGGAAAACGGTGCGTCTTGACCCGCAGTACGAGTACCTCAATGCATGCATCAAGGAGAACCTCCGGCTGCACCCGATCGCATCGGAGATGGGCCGTCGGACCGGAAAGGAGTGGGTAAACCTCATGGGCTACAGTCTTCCACCGGGCACTGTGGTGTCAGCGTCGTACCGCGATCTACATCGCAACCCAGAGTTTTGGCCGGAGCCAGAGCGTTTCTGGCCCGAGCGCTGGCTGGACGAAGATCGCCGTGAGGGGGCACCGGCGCCCGAGTAAGTTGATCTTCGGCGACTTTTGCCGCGAGAGTGTGCTGACTAGAGGGGCAGTATGGCGGCTTACTATCCGTTCTCGGCGGGCAAGCACTCCTGTATCGGGATCAAGTACGTCTCCTCGGATGCAAATGCCAGCCTCGACATTGTACTAATGCAGTGAACAGCTTCGCGTGGGCGGAGATGCGCATGGTCGCCGCTAACATGTTTTCTCGGTACGATTTCGAGGAGGTCCCGAACCAGACGATTGATTACCGTCAGTACATTACCATGCAGTTCAAGGATGGTTCGTGGAAGGTACACCTCAAGCGGAGACAGGGTTAGTTAGTGTCTGTGTGCATGGAGCCGGGTAGATAGTGTCCATTAAGCCGACGCCCCGTATCTGTGAATATAAAAGGCCATCTAGCCGCCTCTATCACTCAGAGCCATCATCTTTCTTGCCAGCCTGCACCATGTCCGATCCGGCCCAGCACCTCGGCCAGCCCCTTTCATTCCCCATATCCGGCAGGACTGCACCCAACCGGTTCCTCAAAGGGGCCATGTCGGAACGTCTCGCCTCTTGGGATCCGCATCCCCTCAGCCGCGGCGTGCCGTCACGGGAGCTGGCGGATCTTTACGAAGTCTGGGGACGCGGCCAGATTGGCGTCCTCGTGACTGGAAACATCATGGTCGACCCCGCGCACCCGGAGGCCGTGGGCAACGCGTCCGTCCCTTTGGGTGCGTCGGAATCCTCACGCCGCTTCGAAGCCTTCAAGGACATGGCAAGCGCAGGAAAAAGGCACGGAAGCCTGATGATTGCACAAATATCTCATCCGGGCCGTCAGTGCGACGTACGGATCCAGCCCGACCCAGTGTCTGCCTCGGACGTCCAGCTCCAGGTTTGTTGCAGTCTCGCAATCAATCCCTTCGCACAAATAATGACCAGTAGGAATAGGTGACAGTGATGGGGATGCGCTTCGGCAAGCCCCACGCGGCGCAGAGCGAAGAGATCTCAAGGATCGTCCGACAGTTCCAGTTCGCGGCCACGTACCTCGAGCAGGCTGGGTTCGACGGCGTCGAGGTGCACGCGGCCCACGGCTACCTCGTCGCGCAGTTCCTGTCGCCGACAACTAACAGGCGCGACGACGAGTACAGCGGTGGCAGCCTCGAGGGCCGCGCGCGGCTGCTTGTCGAGATCGTGCGCGCCATCCGCGCCCGCACGTCGCCCGGCTTCGTCGTCGGCGTCAAGCTCAACAGCGTCGAGTTCCAGCAAGACGGGCTGCGGCCGGACGAGGCCCGCGAGCTGTGCGCCGTGCTGGACGGCATGGGCGTCGACTTCGTCGAGCTGTCCGGCGGCACGTACGAGGCCACGGCGTTCGCGCACCGCGAAGAGTCGACGCGCGCGCGCGAGGCCTTCTTCATCGAGTTTGCCGCCCTGATTGCGCCAGATCTGCGGCGCACCAGGACTTACCTCACTGGCGGCTTCCAGACGGCTGCTGGCATGGCGGATGCGCTGGCGACCGTCGATGGCGTGGGGCTTGGTCGCGCGCTGTGCCATGAGCCGTTTCTCTGCCGTGACATCTTGGCTGGGTCGACGGCTGGAGTGGCGAGGAGCCTCGTTGATGGGAATAATGTAGCGTTGAGTAACGCCGCTGCCCTGATGCAAATGTGGAGACTCGCGCTGGGCAAGGAGCCGTGGGATACCTCTACCCCGGAAGGTATGAGTGCTATGCTCCAGCTCCTTGCTCGCTACCGGAAAGAGTTCGAGCGGGCAGATTTTACTACCCCCGGCGACTTTCGAAGAACAATTCTTGCAGTGCTATAGGGTAGTTCTTTGTTGCACTGTGTACTGTAGCAACTCTGTACTTAGCTTCGTAATCTGAGCAGGTTATAAAGGAGCCACCCGGTCAGCCACTCACTAAGCCCTCATGCCACTCGTTCGGTGCAGACAATATCATTCGTTTTCATTACCCATTGCAACAAAAAAAGGAAAAGTAAAAACGCATAAAGAACCTCTAACGCCATGGTACTATCCCAGCTTCGGCTCGAAGATGAGCTCTATCTTCTCCTTGGCCTTTGTTTGATGTCCGCATGCGAGTAGTCTCGCCGCCTGCAACCTCCGCGTGGGACAGTCAAACACGCCTTGAACACCCAACTCGAGACCCTCGCTCTCGCAAATGGCGGCGAGCTGCATGGCTGAACCCGAATCTCCGCCAATAGCGAAGAAAGAGATGTCGTTGTCATCGATGATGCAACGAGATGATGATGCCGAGGATTCTGGCAATGGAAGCACCTTACTCCACAGCTCCCTTAGTCTGTTCATGAGGTGGTTTTGCCGCTCACCCTCTGGGACACTACCGTGGTCATCTCTCTCGGCTTCTGCAACAGCCTGAGGAGTCTCATTGCCATTGAGGCGGATCCGGACGAGGGAATTCAGCTCCCGGGGTGGCCGCAGGGAGCTCAGCCGGCGACGTGGATCTTCGTAGATAGCTCGTACCGTATCACACAGGTGGCTTGTTATGGAGGCAGCGACATCATCCGAGATCGAAGACCTGTTGTACGCGAACTCAAGCCGGGTCTCATCGGGCAGAGGCACCGTAGTGATCCAGCAATCGATGACGTCATCGCAGACCCCGGGGTACGACGCATTGCCAAGGTAGTTCCATTTATCGCTGCTGCTGCTGGCTGGATCCATGGTGCCTGTTGAGGCGAAAACGCTCTCGTCTATGTTTTGGTGTTGCACAATGCTGCCGAACCTGGTGGTCGAGGGCCAGTCCGCACTCCTGCAGATGGTAGGTAGAGGTGTGGTCTCAAACGGACCCATTTCAACCTGTTGGCGCCGGACGTGCTCGAGGAGGTCGGAAGCAGTCCAGTTCTCACGGCCGTCCGCCAATGAAACGCGGTTGGGCACCACATTGATGCAGGCACCAACCATCTCACCGACTCCGGCAACTTCTGGGTCACGACCGAAGACCAGAGAGCCAAAAGTCACGTCTGCACTGCCGGAAAGGCAGGACAGGACGATCGCCCAGGCGGATTTTACAATCATTGCAAACGTGGCGTTGCCAGGTCGGGTGTCGTACCGCGGGAGTATGCCGACATGTTTCCTGTCTAGCACCCTGCGCAGATGCGTCTGTTCTGCCGGCCCCGTGAACGTAGTCATTGTGCAGCCGCGCAGGAGGTCCCTCCAGAATGACTGGGTTCTCACATCCCGAGAGGTCTGGAGCATGTGACCGATGAAGCGGGAGAATGGAGGGGAAGGCTTTCCGCCGCCGTTACTCATGCTCGCCTGCTGAAGATCGTTGAGGATGGTACTCCAGCAAAACCCATCATACTGCGCATGAGACATGCCAATTGCAAGAAGATACCCCCTACCATCGGCGTACTCCGCTATTCTGTATCTGGTCAGGACTTGGTCAAAGTTGACTGGATTAGGGACGTTTTGATCGAGAAGAGAACAGAATGCTTCCACAGAGTCACATGGCTCTAGCTTTTGGAAGTCGATTCGAGGCCGTTTGTGGAGCTGCTGGATGAATTGGCCGTCGATGATGCGGAAGGTGGTACGCAAGGCACTGTGACGCTCGCTCAAGAGGCCACAGGCTTTGCGCAGATGTAGCTCGTCCGCACTGCCTTTAATCTGAAGTAGAAACCATGCATAATGGGCTTTGTGTCTCTTCTGGCCCTGGATGAGCGACGTTGTCTGAATGGTGGTACACGGGTATGCGTCGATCACTTCATTGTCGCTCTCTGTCCCCTTCTCCAACAACCTCTTCCTAATGAAGTCTGGGAGTAAGGAGAACTTCGGTGGGCATTCAAGGTTGTCTCCAACGGGGGAACTCTCGTCAGCAACGCTCGACGGAACTAGTCTAGCCATGTGTAATAGTGTTGGTGACGCGTAAACGTCAGCGACCGACATGCTGATCCCTTTCGTGCGTGCCAGTGTCGCTAATTTAAGCACAGTCAAAGAGTCTGCTCCAAGGTCAAAGATGTCATCGTGTGCCCGTATTGACTGTTCGGGGCACCCGATGACTGAAGCCCACATGCTGCGCAACATGGTCGCGGCTGTTGTCAATGAAGGAGTAGAGGGAGGCGATGGCGGTGGAAACTCAGCATCCTGGTCGACACTGGCGGCCGATTTCTCTTCCCACCTGGTGTATGCTGCCCTGAGTGCGTGGAAATCGACCTTGTCTGCGTTGGATAGAGGGAGATACGAGACTGTGATGAAGATGCGGGGAACCATGTACCTGGGTAGCTTGTTTTTCAGCCGCGCTTGCAAGAGCTGAAATTCCCCAGACTCTGGTCGCAATCGAGATTCTACCTGGACCAGGGCCCTACCGCGGTCTCCCCGTTCAGGCGGCGGCGAGGAAGGAGAAGAAGAGGAAAATACGACCAGTCGCTTCTTGGCATCACCAGTGGTCGAGAAGTAATCAACGGCGACTTGCGTGCCTGGGCACAGCGTCCTGATTGCGTCGTCGATTTCGCCCAACTCGACACGCTGGCCGTTCAGCTTGACCTGCCTATCCTTCCGGCCGAGGAAATACACCGAGCCGTCGACATGATGCCGCCCAAGATCGCCGGTCAAGTACACCGGGGACGCGTAAGGGCAATCGGTCACGAAACGGCTGGCCGTCTTGACGGCATCATTCAAGTACCCCCGTGCCAGTGTGCCCGACAAGGCAATCTCGCCCACGCAGCCGGGCGGCACCAGCCGGCGCGGGTTGCCCGGGTCTACGATCCAGACCTGGCTCGACATGGGGCGACCAATGTTCCGCGTGTCGACGCCGGGAACCACGTTGCGGTGGACGATGGCGTCGATGCACGCCTCGCTGGGACCGTAGATGTTGAACAGGCGCACTCCGGCCTCGTGCGCGTTGCGGATGTTCTCCTCGCGCACGACTTCGCCGCCCAGGGCGATGACCTTCACGGTCGGCGTCGCGCACAGGTCGATCAGAGACGCCACGGCGGGCGACGTGCTGATCTGGTCCGCCCGCAGCCGGTTGATGGCGCCGACGAGGTCTTGGCTGCGCTCGCGTTCCGTCGGGATGCACAGGCACCCGCCGTGCGACAGCGTCGCGAAGATCTCGAGTATGCTGGGGTCCCAGCTCAGGCTGGCGAGGCCGAACATGCGGGTGGTGCAATCGAAGCCATACGTCGCGGCTTGCGCCTTGACCGTGGCCGTGAGGGCCCAGTGCTCCATCATCACGCCCTTTGGCTCCCCAGTGCTACCAGACGTGTATATGACGTACGCGAGGTCGGAAGGCTGTGCTCGTGGGAACGAGGGGGTCGTTCGTGTCTCCAGCATTTCCATGTCTACCTGAACCACCGTCACGCCTCTGTCGCTTATCTGGCGCACCACTTGGCTTGCTGCATCTGACATTTCCTTGGACACGAGCATAACGTCGGCCGCCACGTCATTTGCGATGGACTGGGCTCGCGCAACGGGTAAGCGGTGATCGAGAGGCACGTAGCTGGCTCCCAGCTTCAGGATCGACAGCAACGCCACGACGGCCGTAGGGGACGTCTCCATCCAGACTGGTACAATCATGCCGGGCCCCACGTTCTTGCCAAGTCGCAGCAGATGATCCGCCAGCGAGTTTGCCCGTTGCTCCAGCTGCGCATAGGTCACATGCTCGCCGCAGCCCTCGATGGCCTGCTTCTCCGGGTGAGCAGCAGCGAACCGCTCGATCATCTGGTGCACACAGTCGGCCTCGGGCTGGATGGGTTCCCCGGCCCAGTCTCGAAGGCATTGTTCGTCGGACGCGGAAAGTAGTGCGGCCTCGGAGACCAGCGTTGACCCCAGCTCGACACCGGCCAACAGCCGGATGGCCGTCTCGTATTGGCCGAGGATGCGCTCCACGTGGCCGATGGAGAGGATTTCCGGATCAAATTGCGCCGCGAGGAGCACGTCGTTTCCTGGCCCGGCGACGGTGGTGGCCTCCAAGAACAACGGGTACGGCTCCCCAAACATGGCACCGACCTGCGCCTTCTCCGAGGGGGCTGAGCCGAGACTGAAGTCCCGTCCACCACCGTCCGTGCTGCTGCTCCCCGCCGACTGGATCGCCAAAAGGCTCCCAAAGTCCTGACGCGCGCCAGCGAAAGCCTTGCGCAGTTTCGCCAGGTCGATGAATTGATGGGGTATCATGGCGACCATGTGTGACTGGACTTGCTCGAGCACGGCCGAAGTGGTCGTGCTCGCGGGGTCCAGGACGACCCGAAAGGGGACCGTGTTGATGGTCGGGCCTCTGATCCCCTCGATTCCCGCGACGGGCGCATTTCGCCCTGAGAGCAGCACGCCGAAGCACACGTCGCTGGATCCGGCGTGCCTCGAGACAACAATGGACCAGGCGGCCGCTAGAATCGTCGCCATGGTGATGCGCTGAGACGCCTTCTTTTCGATTGCCGTGACGGCGCGTTCGTGATACGCTGTCGCGCGGATTGAGTGGTGTACGCGGTCGGCGACCTCGGGAAAATCAGACACGGCTGCGCCGTCTAGATACACGTCCCAGAATTCTTCCGCCGCCCGGATGATGGATGGGTCGCAAGCATACGCGACCATGTCTTTGAAAGGCGTGGTGGGGTCCGGAGAGAAGTCAATGTCGTGATACAGACAGCGCAGGTCCTCGACCAGGAGCGGTAGGGACCAGCCGTCGTACATGGAGTGGTGGCATACTAGCTCGAGGTAGATGCCGTCACCGCCCGCCGTCAGGGTGTATCGATACAGTGGTGACCCGTAGCGGAAAGCCGTCGTCTTCTCCCGCTCGGTGAATTTCCGTAGAGTCTTGAGATGGGCGGCAGAGCTTAAAACGACCTGTAGCCCACCAAAGCTCCTATCGAAAATGATTCTTGTCCGAAGAATGTCGTGCATCTCGACCAGCTTCTCAAAGGCGTGGTACAGCCTGTTCACGTCCAACTTACGAGGCATCAGGAGGCGGAAGTGGCCGTGGTACGATCCTGTCACCCTCTCCGATAAGAACATGATGCCGTTCTGCAGCGGAGTGCAGGGGTACATGTCCTCGATTGAATTGGAATCGATGCCAAGCTGGGACGCTGCGTCATCCAGGAGATGTTGGAGCTGTGAGCCCGCAGGCTGCTGCAATAAGGAGAAGGGTTTCGTTGTGGCACCAACGCAGTCATCATCTTCGTGGGCCGACAGCACCAGGTCAACCATATCGCCCAAACTCCTACACCGATAGACGTCACTGACGGTAATGTGCATGTTTTTCCGCCGCAGCTCTGCCACGAGAAAAATGGCCGAGACCGAATCGCCGCCGGCGGCGAAGAAGTCGTCTTCCGCCATTATTCGGATCTCGCTGTCGCGACGTAGCGCCCGTCTCCAAGAATCCGCTACCTGATCGTGAGTTTCTGCTACGGAGGTCCTGTTGCTGCCGAGCATCTTCTGCTTGCTCTTTGCTCGCTCGGCTCTGTTAAGCGTAGCGCCGCGCTCCGACTTTTCCGGCTCGGCGCTTCCAGCGGCCTGATAGAGACTTAGAACCCCAGCTACAAGGCTGCTAGCCGCGTTACAGAGCATCCGACGATCGGTCTTGCCAGAAGTCGTGCGCGGCCAGACCGGCACTGGTAGGAGCAGCGAAGGTATCATGTAGGCCGGCAGCAAGCGGCGAAGGGATCCAAGGGTCGCTCGAATCCAAGACTTCAAGCTTGGCGGAGGGCTGGGAGCGATCAGTTCCGGCCGTTCATCATCGGCATGCTGCGCCATGGCCATGATCTCCGGGGTCTGGACGAAGGCTACGAGCGATTCGTTCCCTGCAATAGAAACCCTCGCCGCCATGACATTGCTCACAGCTGCCTCGCATGATTGCAACGCCGCCTCGACATCACTCAGCTCGACACGCACGCCGTGGAGCTTGACTTGACGGCCGTCCTTGCGGCCCAGGAACTCGATGGTGCCGTCGCATGCAAACCTGCCGACGTCCCCCGTCTTGTAGATGCGCCGAGCCTCGCCGTCTTCAAGCCATGAGACATGGTCAATGAAGGCCTTTGCCGTCTCTTCGGCATTGTTCAGGTACCCCCGAGCGAGCGTTGCGCCCGAGATGACCAACTCGCCGGCACAGCCTACAGGAAGCAGCCTCGTGTGGTCCTCGGCGTCGACGATCCAGAGCTGTCCGCCAAACGGCGACCCGATGTTGTTTGGCGGCGTATCGCGCTCCACCCTGGCCGCGCAGCAATGCACAGCGGCCTCTGTGGGACCGTACGCATCGAAGAGGCGTCGTTGGGCGGCGGAGCTGGCCCACGATGTCCACGCGCGGACGGCCGACGGCGTCCGGGCCTCGCCCGTCAAGCAGAGCAGCTCCAGCGAGGGCGCCTCTTCCGGACGCATGGCGCCCGCCATGGTAGGGGTGAGGAACGCAACGCCCACCTGCATGCTCGCCACCACGCCGGGCAGATTGCTCAGCCTCTCGTCGTCGGCGGGAACGCAGACGGCCCCGCCGAACGCCAGCGTGGCGAAGACCTCGGCGACGCTGACGTCGAACGCGTAAGAGCTGAACTGCAGAGTCCTGAAGGGCTTCTCGCGCCGGTATCCAAACACTCGGCCGTATTGCGTCATGCTGCGGCTCACGCTGCCGTGCTCCATGACAACGCCCTTGGGCCTCCCCGTGCTTCCGGACGTGAATATGACGTAAGCCACGTCGTGCGGGCCGGTGCAAGGCTCTGGCGTGCCGCCGCCGCCGGCACGCTCGCGGCAAGCGGCGGCGTCGACGACGAAGACGCTTGCGCCAACAAGCTCGTCGACGACACGGCGCTGCTGAGCCGCCGACACGAGGACCAGATCCGCGCCCGTCTGCTCGTGGACCTGTCGGAGCCGCGCCCCCGGGTGGGACGGGTCGAGCGGCACGTAGCCTCCTCCCGCCTTCAGGACTGCCAGCATGGCGATGACCATGTAGCTGGACTTCTCGAAGCAGAGCGGGACCAGTTTGCGCGGGCCGACGCCGAAGCGGCGTTGCAGATGAGCGGCGAGCCGACTCGCAGCGCGGTCCAGCTCTGCGTAGCTGAGCGTCTGGTCGCGGGCGAGCACGGCGACGCGCTGCGGATGCAGCCGCGCGCTCTCCTCGACCAGCTCGTGGAGGCAGATTGGGAGCCGCGGCAGCGGGGGCCCGTTGAAAGACAGCATCTGGCTGTAGTCGCCGGCGGTCGTCAGGTTCCGCACCAGCGCGGCCACCGACGACGCGCCGTGTGCCGGGTCGACGAGGAGCCCGACGGCGCGCGAGAAGTGGTCCAGCAGCCCGCGCATTTCCTGCCGCGAGATCAGCCCGTCGTCAAAGCTGGCTTCGGCACGCAGGCCCCGGCCGTCGGCCAGCTCACAGCATTCCAAGACGATGCCGTACGGCTGCAGCATCATGCCCGTGCCGCCCGCCGCCTCGACCGGGCGGCACAGCGGGGTTGCGCTGGGCGAATCGGGCGGCTGGACGACCAGCAGATTTGCGAACCGACACGCCGCCTCTGCGTCGCGGCTGGCCCCGGCGATGGCGCGGAGGCCGACGTGCTCGCACGGCGCCGTCTCCAGCGCATTCTGGCCGATGCGGCTCAAGTACGCCCGCACCGGCTCGGCCATGTCGATGCGGACGCGCACGGGCACCGTGGCCAGCGTCGGCCCTGCCATGTCCTCGACGGCCAGCACGGGTTCCATCCGGCCGGACGCGACTGCGCCGAAGCAGACGTCGTGCGTCGGCGCCGGGCGGCGGCCGCGGACTGCGAGCACGAGGGCCCACGCAGCCCTGGCGACATTGGAGAATGCGAGTGTCCGCTTGAAGTCCTCGGCGAAGGTGGTGACCAGCTCGACGGACTGGCTGGTCTCGGCCCACGGGCGGCCGGGGGGGAGTCTGGGATAGTGGTCGGCATCGGCGCCCGCGAGCTCCTTCGCCCAGAAGCTCGTGGCGGCGTCGCGATCCAGGCCGAGCAGATGCTGGACGTAGGCGCGAAAGGGGGGCCTGGGCGGCGGATCACGCCCGGTCGTGTAGGCGCGTTGCACGTCGTCCCACAGCAGCCGGGACGACCACCCGTCGTAGATGGAATGGTGTCTCGTCAGCCGGAAGCACCGACCCTGCAGACTGAAGCGGACAAGAGGGCTGCCGAGACCCATGTCTTCTTCTTCGTCGGGCGACGACCACGGCACCGCGTCGCCGGAGCAGACGACCTGCACCATGTTGTCGTCGACCTGGCACAGCCGAGTGCGCAGCATTTCGTGCCGCCGGTACACGGCGTCCCAGGCCGCCTTGAACCGCGCGACGTCGGTCGACGGCGCCAGGAGGAACTGCTCGGTTGCAACATAGGCCCGCGGCTGGCGCAGCGTGAGGGCAATCAGGCCGGCCTGGAGCGGCGTGCACGGGTACACGTCCTCGATGTTCGCGATGCGGTACGTCTCGCCGATCTGGCGGCGGTGCATCGAGGGCATCGGCTCGGCGGCTTGCGGCTGGAGCTGGGCCATGTGCAGCGCCATCTGCTCCAGCACCGGGTGCTGGAAGATGCATCGTGCCGGGAGGGAGATGCCCTCGGCCCGGGCGTGCGCCGACAGCTGGATGGCCGCCACCGAGTTGCCGCCCAGCACGACGAAATCGGCGTTGATTCCAATCATGTCGGCGTCGACGGCGAGGACGTCGGCCCACAGGCGCCGCAGTGTCGCCTGCGCGGCCGTCTCGGGGGCGCGGCACTCGGACGACAGGCTGGACGAGACGAGGTCGCTGCGCGCGGCCTTGTCGTACAGGCGCCGCAGAGCGCTCCGGTCCGTCTTGCCGCTGACGGTCATGGGAATGCTCGCCAGCGGCAGCACGGCCTGGGGCACCATGTACGGCGGCAGGGCGGCGCGCAGGTCGTCGAGTGCGGCGCGGACGGCCGGGCGCACGCGGGCGCCGCTCTCGACGGCCACGAAGGCCACCAGCGCTTGGCCGGCCACGACGTCGGCCACGGCGGCGGCGATGTGGTCGGCCTTCTCGAGCAAGAACTCGATCTCGCGCAGCTCGACGCGCAGCCCGCGCAGCTTGGCCTGCGTGTCGTTGCGTGCGACGAAGACGAGGGAGCCGTCGGGCTGCTGGCGCACGACGTCGCCCGTGGCGTAGAGGCGCGCGACGTCGCGGCGCGCCCAGGGAAAGCGCGCGGCGGGCAGGAAGACGGCATCGGTCCGGGCCGTGTCGCCGGCGTAGCCGACGGCTAGCGTCGGGCCGGCCAGCAGCAGCTCGCCGGGGCAGCCGACCGGGGCCAGCTTGGCGCGGTCGGCCGCGTCGACCACCCAGGCGTACGCGGCGACGGGGTGGCCGATGTTGGCCGGATCCGTGTCGCGGCCCACACCGACGTTGATGACGGCGTCGACGCACGCCTCGGTCGGGCCGTAGTCGTTGATGACGCGCACCCGCCCGCTCCAGGCGTCGACAATATGCTGCGTCACCGGCTCGCCGACCAGCATGAGCGTCGACAGCCCCGGCACGCGGTCGGGGTGCTGCAGCATGCCGCCGACGACCGTCGCCGTCAGGACCGCCATGTCGATGCGCTCGGCGTTGATGACGGCGGCCAGCGACGTGAGCCGCTGCTCCTCGGTCGGCACGCAGACGCAGCCGCCGTGCAGCAGCGTCATGAACATCTCGGTCAGGCTGCAGTCGAAGGCGTACGAGCAGAACTGGAGCGTGCGCGTCCCCGGCCGGTACCCCAGCCGCGAGCCCTGCGCCAGCATCCTCGTGCTGAGCGCCGTGTGCGAGAGCATGACGCCCTTGGGGACGCCGGTGCTGCCTGACGTGTACATGATGTAGGCCAGGTCCGTCGGCTGCGCCTTTTGCGTGCTGCCGTCTGCCGCCGCCGGCCGGCCGTCAAGCAGCTCCCACTCCAGCACTGCCGCCGCCGCTGGCGCCAGCGCGCGGCATAGAGGCTCCTGCTGGCGCGAGCAGAGGAGCATTTGTGCCGGCGCTTGGCCGACGATGCTCTTGAGCCGGTCGACGGGGTTGTCGATTGCCAGCGGGATGTAGCCCGCGCCCGCCATGAAGACTCCGAGCAGCGCGGCGACCATCAGCGCCGACTTCTCCATGCACACGAGGACCAGGTCCCCGCAGCGCACGCCTCGGTCGCGGAGCAGCTGGGCTATGCTGCGGGCCGCGCCGTCGAGCTCCGCGTACGTCAGCCGGCGGTCGTGGCCGTCAACAGCGCTGAGGCCCGTCCACTGGCCGAGCCGTTGCCGGAACGCTTCTTCGATGCGTTGCTCCGTTGCGTCCACCTTGCTGGCATTCCAGCATGCGATCTGCTTCCTGTCCTCGTCGCCGCACAGGTCGACGTCCCCCACCAGGCCGCCTGCCCGTTCGGCGAGCTGCGTGGCCGCTTGACAGAAGTGGTACGCTATCCACCGCACCTCGCTCTCGCAAACAACGCCGTCGTCGTAGTTGATGCGGATCGTCAGCTCGCCATCTTCGCCCAGCAGGCAGTACGTCGACAGCGCGTACGTGCCCACCATGGACTCGACGTCTACTTGCTCCAGGGCCAGCCCGCCCGGCTCGTCCTGCAGAGCCGGCTGCTCCGGCTGGATTATGAGCAGCGTGCGGAAGCTGCATGCGTTTCTGGCATCCTCACCCAGCTCGCGGATGCGCTGCAGCCCGAGCTGCTCGAAGGGCAGCGCCTGCGCCGCCTGGTAATAGACCTGCTCGAGGTACTGCGCGACGCTCAGCGCGGCCTGGGGTTTCAGGCGCCGAGGCACTGTCACGATGGCCGGCCCCATGAGGCTGTCGATTTCCGGCACCGCCGCCGTCCTGCCCGAGCGCACGGTGCCGAAGCAGACGTCGTCCGAGGCAGCATGCCTGCCGAGCACGAGGCCCCACGCCGCCTCGAGCACCGTGGGGAGAGCGGTCCCGCGTGCGCGTGCGATGGAGCATGCAGTGCTGGCCCACGCGGCGGCGCGGAAGCCGTCGTTCTTCCTCGAGTGCGGGAACTCGGTGGCAGAGGCCCCGTCTAGGACCGTCTTCCAGAACAGCGCGGCTTCGCTTGAGTGCTGCGTGCTGCCGACGAACTTGACAAACGAAGGCATACGGTTCACCCGATTCAGCTGCCCAGCGCCGCCGTACTCTCGTTTGATGGCGTTGACCAGTAGGTTGGTGGCCCATCCATCGCTGACGGCGTGATGCTGCGACAAGACGAGGTGTGCTTGGCCCCGGCCGTCGTCAACCAGCGCAAACCGACTCAGCGGCTGCCCGTACTCGAACGGAATCTCCCTGTCCCTGGCCAGGAACTCGTGCAGTGCATGGCCATGCTGGCAGATACCGACGTCACCGCGTATCACGACCTGGAAGGTGGTGAGCTTCGCACCAACGAATATGCGGGTGCGGAGGATGGGCTCGGCATGCCACACCCGGAGGATTGCCGACTGGAGCCTGTTCATGTCGACGTCGGTTCCCAAGATCTTGAAGCAATTCTGCGCCACATAAGACCCAGCCTCCCTCGAGCTCAGAGCCATGAGGCCTTCCTGCAGCGACGTGCACGGGTACACATCCTCAACGCGGGCCGCGTCGACGTTACACTTCGCCGCCGCGTCCTCGATGCATTCTTGTTCCGACATGCCCTTGACCAGCGAGAACCGTGCGGGCCCCTCCGGCTCCAGCCGGCGCGAAGCCTCCTCCAGGGACCGCGACATATCAGCCAGTGTCGTGAACTGGTTCACCTCCCCCCCAACGACGAGACGAAACCCCTTCTTCCTTGCCCCGTACAGCAGTTTTATGAGCGTCATCGAGTCTCCTCCCAGGCCGTAGATGGTATCGCTCGCGCCGATGCTCTCGGGTGGCAGGTTCATTGCATTGGCCCAGATATGCCGCAATCGACTCTGTGACGCCGTCTGCAACGCCGTCTTGCCGCCGTGGCTGCCCACGTCTCCATTTTGTGGCTCGGTCTGCATCGGCTGCTCGAAACCCTCTCCACAATCCGCCTTGATGGCCCCGAGCGTGCCCTGCATGGAAGACAGACGCCGAGCGATTTCCGTGAGCTGGCGCAGAACACGTCGTGCCTGCTGCTCGGCGATGCTGTCCGGATCGTACTCGATCCTGAATCTGGCGGACCCGGTCGCGTGGTCGGTGCACAGAAGCACCACCAGCCCGTAGTTCAAGGACATGGACGTTTCCTCGTCGACCGGCCTGAGATCGAGGAGCACGCCGGCGGCCCGCGCCCGTCTTCTCGCGTCCTGCTGGACGACGAGGAGCGTGCGGAACGCACACGCGCTTCTGCAACCTTCGCCGCCCAGCTGCCTGATCCTCCGCAGCCCGAAGTGATGGTGGTCCTGCAGCGCCCGCATCTTGGACTGCACGAGCGCCAGAAAGTCGGCGGCGGTGGTGGTGGATTGCTCGCCCCCTCCCGTCTTCTTCAGTCTGAGCGGAACGGTGGAAATCGTCGGTCCGGCGACTTCTTCCAGACCGGGGACGTGTCGCCCCGAGAGCGTGACTCCGAAGACGACGTCCTCGGTCTGGGCGTACGAGGACAAGAGCACGGCCAGTGCTGCGGCGGAAACGACGGCAGGCGTTATGGCCGAGCGGTTCGACTCTTCCAAACATATCTGGTCGGCCGACTGGACCGCCGCCCTCGTCTGAGGGAGACGCCCGCTCTGAGGCGCACGGGGGAAGTTCGAGGGGCTTGTGTGTTCCAGGTTGCCCCTCCAGAACGCCGCTGAAGCTTCGTAATCCGTGTTGGCGAGGTGACGAATGAACTTCGCATAGCCGGGCCTACCTTGGCGCTCGCTTCCCGGGGTAGAATAATTGTGTACCAGGTCGTCCAGGAAGAAGCCGACTGTCCACTCGTCGTAGAGGACGTGGTGCATGTCGATCTGCAAGCACGTATCTCCACGATCGGTACGAGACAGAGAGTAAGCGAAGAGGCGGTTGCCTTCTATCCCAGCGTCCTCTTCATGGCCTTTCGTCGTCCATGGGCCGTACTTGAGCACCACTTGGGTAGTACCGCAGGAGAGGTGGGCCAGAGTCGTGCGCAGGATTGGATTCCGCGCAATGACAAACTCCATGGCCGTTCGGAGTCGATCAAGGTCCGCCGAACCGGGTAGATGGTATACCCAGCGAGCCATGTAAGCCGATTTAGTGTGCAAGTTGACCGCAGCAAGGCCTTCTTGAAACGGTGACGCTGGATACATATCCTCGATCTCTTCCACGTCGACATCGCAGACCTGCGCAGCCTCGACCAAAAGACTTTGGACAGATCCAGGAAGCAGAGAGAAGGGATCCGGAGTCTCGGCTTCACCAGTCTTGGTCTTTTCTGCAACGGGGAGTTCCACCGCCGCTGCGGCCATTCTAGCAAGGGTGGGCCTGTCGTAGACATCTGCGGCGGAGAGTTGCAGCCCCTTCTTCCTGCAGACGAGCACCAGTTTGATGACCGCAAAGGAGTCGCCTCCGACCCTGAAAAAGTCGTCGTTCAGACCGAAGGGCGTTTCCGCTGACAGCACCGTCTTCCACGCTTCGCAAACGCACCGCTCCAGCTTAGTCTGCGGGGGTAAGCGCTCGGAGGCGCCGCGCGTCGAGTTCATGGCCACGTGGTGATCGCCATGTGCGTCGTTCTCGAGCGCATCTCGGAGACGCCTGCGGTCTGTCTTGCTGGATGAAGATAGAGGGAAATGGTGGACTGGGATGAAATATTTCGGTACCAGATGCCGAGGAATCCTCTCCGCCAGACGCACCTGCGCGTCTTGGCAAGCAGTGTAGAAGTCTACTGGGACGAATTCGGGATCAACAATCACTGCCGACGTCTCCTGTTCATCCCGACCACCGTGGACCAGCACAAAAGCCACCAAGGAGAGCGATGACTCTGCTTCTGTGAGACGCGCCGAGTCGACGATGGCCGAAGTGAAGATGCCCCCCAGACGGCGAAGATGATGCTCTGCCTCGGTCGGCTCGATGCGGATGCCGTGGATCTTCACCTGTCTATCGTTCCTCCCAACGTACCTGACATCACCGCTGGGTTCACGCATGCCCAGATCACCCGTGAGATACAGTCGAGAGCCGGCTACGGCAGGCCACATCCACTCTGGTGGCTCGACAAATGCCTCGCCACTCTTCACAGGATCGTTGAGATATCCCCGGGCGACGGTAAAGCCAGCGATCGCAATCTCGCCGACGCATCCAATAGGCGACGGAACAATGCAGCCGGTTGAGTTCCTCTGCACGATCCACATCTGTCCAGTCACAGCCTGTCCGATGTGGTCCGGGTTGGCGTCGTGAGTCAGCCAGTCAGCAGCCGTCAAGCACGCGACCGTCTCTGTGGGGCCGTAAGAATTGATCAGTCTCACCCGATCAGCCCATTTGCGAATGACCGAGGCAGTGGCCCGTTCACCACCCAGGTTTAGGATTTGGAGGTTTGGCACGTCCTCGACTTCTATCGTCTCCGCTATGGAGGGGGTCAGAAAGGCGACGTTGACGTCCATTTCGCGCATCGCCTCCGGATTAAGACGATCCTGCTCGTCAGGCAGGCAGATGCACCCGCCGGAGAGTAAGGTGCAATAGATGTCCTTGAGCCCCATGTCAAACGTGAAAGTAGTGAACTGGAAGACACGATGCCCCGGCACGATACGTAGCATTCGTGCAAAGTGTGACATGGCTGTACTGACCGCAGAGTGGCTGGAAGCCACGCCCTTCGGTTGTCCTGTACTGCCCGATGTGAAAAAGACGACTGCAAGATCACATGGAGAAGCTGGCATGTGGTGGATATCGGTGGGGTCAAGGTCAAGCCCTGTCTCAGATAGACACTCGTCGTTGATCTCCAAAGCCTGCCCACCAACGTTCTGCATCGCAGGAAAGCATCGTGAAGAGCAGAGAGTGAGTCTTGACTTCAGCAGCCGAGTCATCTGCTGGAGGCGTTGGACGGGTTGGGATGCATCAAGTAGCACATATGCAGCCCCTGCCTTCAGCACAGCCATCATTGCAATGATTGCCAAGGCTGACTTCTCGAACGCAAGAGGTACAATGTCTCCTACTCCAACGTTGTACAAGTGGCTGAGACGTCGGGATAGAGAATTTGACAAGCGGCCAAGTTCGCGATAAGAAACAGTCTTTGGCGGAGAGAATTGGCGGATGGCGACATAGTCGGGGAAATTATCAACTGCCTCCTGCACGAGCTCGTGGAGGCAACGATCGATCTTCGGTGAATGGCTGCGGCTGAGCGCAAGGACTTGTTCCACCTCGGCACGATCCATAACCTCGATGTCTGCGACAGCTACTTCGGGATCTGCAAAGCCAAATTTACGGAGGGCCGATTCGAAATGGCGAATAACCCAGAGTAGCATCTCCTTTTGAACAACATTTTCGTCGTAGTGAGCTTTGATCCTGGCGCTTTTGGAGTCCAGCGGAATGTACTCGATGGCAAGAGGATATGTACGGAGCACATCTGAGCCAAGGTGTTCCTCCTCTCTGATAAAATCACTGAGATTATCGGCCGATGTGTCATATGGCTGGACGACCAGAATTGAACGGAAAGAACAAGCGTTCTTTGCGTCTTGTCCGAGGCTCGCTATGTCTTGAAGTCCATAGTGTTGATGTGAGATTAACTCAACAGAATGCCGATGGAGCTGCTCTAGGAAAGATCTCAACGTAGTCGACCTGTCCCATCGAACCCGGCAGGGAACAGTCGTCATGGTCGGGCCGATTATACGGTCAACATCCTCGACAGGGAGATTTCGACCAGAAAGAGTGCTGCCAAAGGCTACGTCGTCTGTCCCTGTGTGTTTGCCTAAGACAAGAGCCCAAGCTGCCTGGATGACCGAGGTGGCCGTGACTTGAAATTTTTTGGTTGTGGTCGATGTGTCAACATTGATGTCATGGATCAGAGTGTGATGTGACGTGAGCTCCCCTGTCCATTTGAGCGTCATCCTGGGGAAGTCGGTTACATCACAACCATCCAAATAATGTCTCCAGAAAAGAGAATGTTTCTTCCCGTTGCTATTGATGTCTTCGACAAGGTAGGCGACGACTCTCTTGAACGGAGTGACAGTAGGTGCAGGTAGATCTCTAGATTCGTAAATCTTTTTCAGTTCCAACAACATTAGTCCTTTCGTCCATCCGTCGAACAAAGAGTGGTGGATTTTCATGATAAACTTCCATGCATGTGCAGTATCGTCCCAAACAACTCGGCCTCGACACAGACTGTCTCCAAATGACATCGTGGAGTTGAAGACATCATCGCTGATGGGTGTAATCCGATGGCGAATTGTTGCTTGGAGCAATCCACCGGCTCCGAGGCCGTGCACGATCCGATTTTGGAGGAGAGGGACTCCGGACTGAAGTTGCTCCCACGCAACCTCGAACCGGGTCTTGTCAACCTTGGGCGAGAGTAGGAAGCTCATGACGCAGATGTAAGCATCAGATCTACGGGCCGCCAGCGCCATCATGCCAGACTGCAATTGTGTGCAAGGATACACATCCAGAACATCATCAGGAGCAACATGGCATTGTTCTGCCACTGAGGCCTTCAACTCCTGTAGGTCAGCGCCCTCGGGTGCCAGGCTGAAGGGCTCCTCATCGATGGACTGGCCCGTTCGCGCGGTGGTTGGCCGTTCCCTGGATAGAGAAGCACTTAGCTGCGAGATCGAACTTTCCCGAAGTGCTTGCTGCACGTTCAAATCGATTCCCTCTCTTCGGGCCAAGGACACTAGTTGAATGATGGTCAAGGAATCGAAGCCGATGTGCAACACTGGGGCATGAGGATTCACGGCGATGACGTCAACACCCAAGACTCTGCTGCACAAGCCAACCAGCCGCCGTTGTATGGCTACACTACCACTGGATGTGGCAGAGTCCTCTTGTTCGGTGTGCCAAGCCTGCATCAGCTGCGTGTAGTCTTGCTTCGTCATGCCTTCCAGCCATCGTTGAACCGAAATACGGTCGAGTTTACCGCTAACAGTGAGCGGGAACTTGTCAACAACCCACCAGATACTAGGCACCGCTTGGGGCGGAACCATCTCTTGTACGCAGGCAACCAAGTCCCTCAGTCTTTCACGTTGAACGGACTCGGTAGGCTGGAGAACATTCATCTCAGGAACCCCTGTTGTAATCTGCTCCCAATTCCCCCCAACATGATCGACTGTCAAGACTGCAGCAAGCCTTCCTTGCAGAGGTCCAGATTTGGGGGCCAGAGAAATACAGTGCCGGGTTACTGTATGGCTGCCAATTGCACTCTCAACATCGCCAAGGTCGACTCGGACCCCATGAACCTTGACTTGGCTATCTTGTCGGCCCAGACAGCGGATGACATTATGGGCACCAGAGAGCTGAGTGACCACACCAAAGTCCCCAGTCCGATAGAACTTCTGAGATCCACGATGGAAGAAGAATCCCGAATGGCTGTGGTCAACCCCCAGGTAACTGCGGAACAATTGAATACCACCGACGCAGATCTCGCCGACCGTACCTAGCGGAGCCTCTTCTGCGCAGCCCTCCAGCATGACTAGGACTTCTGAGCCTTTGATAGCAGTGCCAATGATCTGTGGATCGGCTAGATCGCCTGCAGTCATGTCCTGAACGGTACAAACGATGGTCTCGGTCGGCCCATAGGCATTGATGAGCCGAACCCGATGGCGCCACTGCTGGACAATTTCCGCCGTCAATGGCTCCCCAGAACTGGCCAGGACTTCTAGGGACGGTACACTTGTCGGGTCCAGGAGGGAAATCACCGTAGGTGTAAGCTGCGCGTAGTTGACGTGGGTGTGGTTCACGAAGCCTGTGAGATCGGACATCATGTCCGAGACGTTACCCATGACCAGGCATCCACCTGCAAAGAACGTCATGAAGAGGTCGAGACCAAAGACATCGAAGGTGTATGCTGCGAATTGCAGTGTTCTAGTGTGTTCGTGAAGCGCAAACAACTCCGCCAAAACGCGGGCATTGTGAAACACTGCCCTGTGCTCGATCATGACGCCTTTGGGGATACCAGTTGATCCTGAGGTGAATATGACATGGCAGAGGTCATCTGGGCTGACTGTTGCAGGCAGATTCGCGGATGCTTGCTGCTGAATCTTTCTGTCGGTCTCCAAGTCGTCAAGTACGAGGTTTGTGGTCAGACCATCAGTAAGGTGTAACGTATCTTGAGACGTTAGCACCAAACCAGCTTGAGAAATTTCCAGAATTTTCTGAATGCGCAGTCGGGGCGCATCGGTAGGTAGAGGCACCCATGCCAGCCCGGCCTTGAGCACTGCGAGCACAGCTACCACAACCAGAGGCCCCTTGTCCAGGCTGAGCGCCACCGTGCCTGACTTCAGAGTACCGGTAAATCTGATATACGCAGCTAGCCGATTTGCAGAATCATTGAGATGGCCATAAGTGAGTCTTCTGTCGCGAAACTCGACTGCAACCCGCTCGGGGTGCTGGAGAACTTGTTGCTCGAACAATTGATGCAGCAGCATCATGGACCGCTGGCAAAGATGAAAATGATGCTTCCGTGTAGAGTTCGGACCAGCGGGAACAAGCAATTTATGAAACTGAAGGAAAGTGGCAGCGTTGGTTCTGGTGCTGGCTGGTGGCCTTTGCCATTTGATGCAACCCCCCCTCCCCCACAGCAACAGCAGTAGAGATGCGTGTGGTCCAACTTACCTAGCTGTTCGTAGTAACCGTCCAAATCTAATTGCTGCAGGCGTTCCGTAGATCGGACCAAGTGCTTTCGAGCTTGCGGACATCCCCCGCTGATCTTGATAGCGGTGTGCAATCTTGAATGTCGGCATTAGAATGCTAAACCCCACGCTGCAAGCCATCGGAACCAGTTTTCATTCTATGACTGTAGTGTTAGAGTATGATGCCGTTCTTTTTCCAGTGCGGTCTGTGCCTTTAGCATCGGATGCATGCAGAGAATGTGTCTGCTGTGCTTCTTTCAGAGACTACTTACATTGTAACACGTAGAAAATATTGAGGCACCTAATTTATTGTTAGTATTTCCCACCTAAACGGACTCTATACTTATTTAAGCGCAGAAACGAGGCACAAGAACACCCGCGGCTGAGTTGACAAGGATAAAGTCACTGGAAAGGGTTTCCAAGCGGTTAACTTCTAGGTAAGACGTACTACAATGTCGAGGCCATGAATATGTACAGAATGCATCTCTACGCCATCTCTATGCATAGTTACTCAATCGAACTGCAGCACGGAAGAGGCATCCACATTCAGAGTGTGGCTGAGCAGCCAAGGAGGCTCGTCCATATCGAGATGGATAGAGTTTCAACCATGCAGCCGCAGAACTCTTGCCTCTGCATATCAAGCGCAAATCCAAGCCCTGTGTATGTGAAAGCGAATGGATGGTTTGCATCGTCGGCGTCTTGCCAAAAGCGGCAAAATTCCGGCTAGTTCTAGACCGTCGGAGTGATTTCCGTTCTGGTGTCGGAATGTACGAGAGCCGTACGAATATCGCCAAGCTAACTTGCAGATACATGTATATCATACTTGATTGAATTCTATCATCGGGATTCGACTAGAATTGGTAAAGCTCCGGCTTACTTTAGGCTATCGGAATACTCTAGCCCTGACATCGCAGCCTTCGGGAATCGTACGAATACCAGTGTGCCAGGGCTAACTTCCGTGTGCATGCACATATTACGTCATACATTTTCATCGTCGGAATTTAACCAAAAACAGTAACACTCCGGCCAAGACTAGACTATCAAAATGTTTTCCGATTAGACATTATAGTTCGCGGGGTTGCACAGATGAAATCGCTCATGTTGAAGGCAAACTTGCAGATGCAGACATATTACACGATGCCACAGCTTAATGTAGTAGAATTTCTCAAAGACATTAAAAATGCACGCCTTCAGCTGTGTTTGGTAAATAGACAGTATTAAGATCTTCGATGATCTAGGGGTGTTATTGACCGTAAGTTCTTCAGTGTTTTCTGATATTCTATACTTAAGTGCTTTCTATCTGGACAGTGGCTTGCTGCTCTAAGCTATTGTTTTGACTCTGTATGAGCAATTACTCCTTTGAACCGCCCAAATACTGCATCTTGAGTCAGGATGTCCTTCTTCATCCTCGGAATTGTTTTCTTTCTTCTGTGGAGGGTGTGTATCATTGCCCACAGGGTCTGGTTTCACCCTCTTTCAACGGTCCCCGGCCCTTTCCTCGGTCGTATCTCCAGCCTGTATCGTACATACTGGTTCCTTCATGGTGATGAACAGGCCAACCAAGCCCGCCTCCATGAAAAATACGGTGCGTACGTAGCTTTCGATTTATAAAATGCAGTATCATTAACGTTGGCATGGTTCAAGGGCCCCTCGTGCGATACAGCCCTAATGGAGTCATCACAAATGACCCAACGCTCATCCCTACCATCTATCACATGAAGGCTGATAAGACGAATTTCAATGCCGCCAACTTCGGGTCGATGAGCACCTTTACGATGCTGAACCACAAGGATCACGTTGCATCGAAGAAGAGAATTGGTCATGCGGTGAGACCTGCAAATTGGCTTCAGTGATTGAGATCGGATCCTCGTGGCTAATTTGAGAGTGAAACAAAGTACTCCATGAAGAGGATGAGGGCCTTCGAAAGCGAGATTGACCTCCGCTTGAAGGAACTCGTGGGGGTTCTCACAAAGACCGCTATGAAGGGAGTCACCATAGACTCTCTGTACCATCTGCAGTAAGTGATGAGGAATGGCACGGGCTGCTGAGAATAAGAAGTGCTGACCAAATCTGTGGCTCAAAGTTGGTTCAACTTCGACGTTGTCACTCAGCTCTGTTTCGGCCGACCCCTTGGGTTTCTGACCCAGGAACGAGACGTGCATGGCTTGATACAGAAGTTTCAAGAGACATTATGGCTCGGTGAATTCTTGGCAGTTCAAGAGAACGTATCTTGGTATATTCGCAACACAAGGGTTGGGCGGTACTTGTTCATGGTTCGCCCGACTGATAGCTGGGGTATAGGGGCTGTTATGGGGGTGCGAGACAGGCTTATTGGTGCCATTGTAGGTCCGGATCGTGAGCTAAAGATGGACCTCGTTGAGGGAAGTCTACTAGAAATATTTTTGTCAGCACGTGACGAAGATGGTTCCGCAATGAGCATGTCTGACGTCAAGGCCGAAATACTCACTGCAATGTCGGTTCCCGCCCGATTCCAACTATCATAACGCTCGGCTAACATCATGAGCTAGGCAAGCTGGATCTGAAACCACTTCGCTCAATGTTGCCTTGGCTGTGTTTCACATCGCCCGCAATCCCGATGTCAAGCATCGTCTTCAAAATGAACTCGACCATGCTGAACAAACGGGTAAAATTCCTCCGCGGACAGCCATGATCAGTTACGACCAAGCACTTGAACTACCCTTCCTCACCGCCTGTATCCGCGAATCGTTACGCTACACCCCTTCTGTGGCGCAGATTCCCCGCAAAGCGCCCCCCGACACAGGCCTGAATCTTCATGGAAGACATATTCCTCCTGGCACTTCGGTCTCTACGAGTGCGTGGATCGTGGGCCGTGACACGAATTTATACGGCGAAGACAGCAACACGTTCAGACCCGCCCGCTGGCTGGAAGCGTCGGAGGATAAACTAAGAAAGATGGACAAATTTGATTTTGTGTTTGGTTACGGGGCGAGGAGATGTCTCGGAAGGCACGTGGCGTCTATTCAGTTGTGGAAATCCATTGCAGAAGTGTGTTATTTGATGCCTCCCTGAACCATTGAAGCTGTACCATTGACAATGCACAGGTATTCCGTCGGTTTGATGTCGAGCTTGCAGACTGCCAAAACATCCATGGCAACGGTGTTCCATGTGACTGGGGAGCAGCTTTCCATATCCGAGACTAAAACAGCTCTGATAGTATGCGGAAGAGCTAGTTGGATAGTGCTCACGCAAACGGCAGCAGTGCTTGAATGGATCTCCTGCATGCGCGAGGGTAGAGGATTTCGGATTGGTTCTAGGGTTTTTGCTATTTGTCTTCAGGAGCCGGAACGGACAATAAATCAATCATTTTGACCATTCAGTGCCTCAAACAGAAAGCATGACGCTGGCCAGTGAGAATTCTCGGTTCAGCTATGTGTACCGATTAGCACTTTCAAAAAAAACGAGTTAGTGATCACATAATCACCCCGAGCATACATCTCGCACTCTTCTGTAGTATTCGTGATTAGTTTTACGCCCTTGCTTACGAGTGTACCTGCCGGCGTCTATAGCTCGCTGACTGCACCTAACGATATTCCGATAGCGGTGGCTAAATCTGGAGCGTAGATGGCTCTTGGCCAATAATCCCTCTCTGTCGGATCACCCACCGGTTCAAGTCCACACCGACAATTGCAACGTGAATACGTGACGCCATTTATGCATCTAGTAGGCAAGAGAGCCGTGTTCACCGGCGATTCTACAAGCCGGCAGATGAATAACGCACGATCTACCCCGCAGAATGGGATGCAGGGGATGAGTAAAGCCAAGTCTTTTGCCGCGTCGTTGAATCCAACAGCATTTCGGAGACAGTACGTAGTAAACGGCGCTTGGGATATATTTAATGGACTTCATGCCGTGGCCTACTTGGAGAGTTCAAACGAACAGAAACGAGCCCGCCCTACTTTCCTACGAGGTGGAAGTGTACTACTTGCAGCTATGTTAGTGTCGGCGGCTGTGTCTTTGATCAAAGGCTGCCCGCCAATCTTTGGAATCTCCTTAGCCGTCATCCTGCTCTTAGCCTGTGGATTACTGATTCATCGCGCCCGGCTGAGTAATGTCCCGGGTCCCTGGATGAACAAGATAACCGGCTTGCAGTTGGCATTCTACGATCTTCGATGTCGCCGCAACTACAAAATCCTCGAGTGGCACCGGCGCTACGGGCCCGTGGTCTGCATCTCACCCAACGAGGTCTCGATAGCGTCGCTGGAGGGGACTAGAGCGATTTACGGGGCGACACAGGGATGGGCCAAGAGTAACTACTTCGACCATTTCACAGGCTACGGTCAGCGGTCTGTATTCGCAACAAAACCGTACCAGGAACATCGTGAAAAGCGCCGGTTTACGTCAGCATTCTATCAGGCGTCGACCATCTACAAGCTACCGGAGCTCGAACGATTCGTCTACGACCGCTGCCGGGCAGTTCTTGGCAATGTTGAGCGCAGTGACGGCGAGGTAGACGTGTACAGTCTCACGGACTGGTACGCTCTGGATATCATCACTTATCTCGTCTTCGGTCGCGAACACAGCACGCGCAGCGTCGATCACGCGTGCCCGGAACGTGTCATTTTCAAGAGCCTCAAAAAGCTGCAGTTCGCCGGCCCGTGCCGGGTCCGCTTCCCGATCGTATTCTCGTGGCTGTCTCGGCCCCTCGGACGGTGGATTCCTTGCCTGAGATTCCTTTTGGCAGACGACGAGTTGGCAGATTGGTGCCAACTGCGCATTTCGGAGGCAATGGATGACCCCTTTCTTTGCCGCTCCCCTTCTCTACTCCGCCAGCTCCTGCAGCAACGATGCGATCGTGATGGAAAGCTCCTCGACCGCACCTTCGTCGCCGCTGAGGTCCTCGATAACATTAACGCCGCCGAGGCCACTGTTGCGGTAACGGCCACGTATCTCATATGGCTGCTGAGTGAGCACCCTTACTGGCAGCTGAAGATACGGGAAGAGTTAAGCGCCCTGCCCCTACAAAGCAACAACTTTGTGTCCTTTAGCGACATCAACAGCCGAGCTCCCGCATTGGAGGCTTGCCTGCGCGAAGCCTACCGTCTGTACCCGGCGTCCAGCGGGCGGTCTGAGCGCATTGTCCCTAAGGGAGGCTATGAGGCATCTGGGGTCCTGCTGCCGGAGGGTGCCATCGCCACGAGCTCAGTCCTCTCTCTGCACCGCGACGAGGAATATTTTCCGGATCCGGAAGAGTTCGCCCCCGAACGCTGGCTCGGGGCGGATGCGTCAACCCACAAGGCACGCGAGGCTCGGCTCGTTCCTTTCGGCTACGGTGGGCGCATCTGCCTTGGCAAGGCTCTTGCGACCATGGAAATCAAGATGCTCATCGCGGCCTTGTATCTCGAGTACAAGAGCACCGTGACGGCGTCGTCGACGCCAGAATCAATGAGCCAATGCAGCACTCATGACGCCGTGCCCTGGGCGCTGGAATGCGTGATTCGCTTCCGGAGAGTGCAATCAAAAAAGGCCGATGAGGGAGGTGGATTTGAGAGAGAGGGGCACGCTTAGGGCTCTGTTTGCTGCATGGGTCTTCTTGATGTACGGAGGTGGTCCTGGCTTTCTTACTGCATCGCACCATGCGGGTGCTCCCGACCCCGGTTCTTGGCACATCGCGTACTGATCTCGGCGGCTGCGCAATCGGCGATCTCTTGTACGCATGGCGTGTCAGTAGTCGCACCAATATAAAAAGTTGTTACACAAACGTTATCATCAACATTCCAGCAGAAACCGAGCCAATGCCAGATGTTACCGCTGACTTCCATTACTATGTAATCAGCCCTTCCTTTCCTACCATCCCGCTCCCTCCCTAGCCGTTATGCATTGCAGATTGAGCAGGCAGCAAAGCTCGCCGATCCCCGAAAAACATCATCGGCGAAGGTAAGAAATATGAACTCCACCCACAGCATCGCGGCGCCACCGCGATGGCCGGCGATAGTGATAATGTCCGTCGCGGTACTGGGCACTTCGATCCTGCGCAGCGCGCGACTGTTCCTTATCGAGCAGGCGCTCTGTCGCGCGTACTTCGAGATCGAGGACCCTGTGCTCGTCGGGCCGGACGGGAGCGTCGACGAGTCGCGATGCAAGTCCAACGCCATGCAAGCCGACGTTTCGCTAGTTTCTGGACTGTTCGAAGTGGTGACGATGGTCTGCGGTAAGTCAGCGAAGCAGGAAGGGCTGTTTTTTCTCTCGTTTTGACTGATCAGGCCTCATTGCGACTCCGGCGTACACTCGTCTGATACCCATGATGGGCAAGCGCAAGATCCTGTTGCTCAACCTATGTGGTATGACAGCAGGAGCCGTCTACTCGACGGCCGTGTGTAAGCAAAGTGCCTGTGAACTTTTACGTTAGGAAATCTACTGACATGGGAGCTGAGAGAAAACAGGTTTCTTTCACAACTTCTTCAATATTCGCATGATATGGTTTACGGGACTGTTCGATCTGATTGGAGGCGGGCTGCCAGTCCGCAATGCTCTGCTGTATACCTACATCGCCGAAGCGGTGAAAACTGGTTTCTTGTAGGATCCCACCAACCTACCCATTTTCTCTTGCTGCGTCTGATCATTACAGGAGCGAGACGTTGTATCAAGTCAGCACCTTGAACCTGGCGATGAACTTCTTGGGGACTGCTCTGGGCGCGGTGCTGCTAGATGTCGACATATGGCTGCTATCACTCCTGGGGGCAGGGTTTGGCGCTCTTGCCGTTCCCTTCTCCCTTGGGCTCGCACCGTCCGGTCAAGTCGAAGAGCTTGAAGCGTCATCATATGGACCTCTGCTGCAGGGCGAAGACGGCGGCGAAAACGTGCTGTTGACGGATGTAGAAGACGAGGAAGAGGAGCTGCCGGAGCCGAAGACGATTGCGCAAACGCTTGGGGCCGTGGTGATGGAAGCAACCCGCTCATCCAGTATTTTGGTCGATCTGTTCCGAGACCCGCTGGCACGCGCGACGCTGCTCATTTACCTGTTGGACGAGACGGCGATATACGTGCGCGTCACGCTGCCGCAGTGGGCGGTCAAGCGGTTCGACTACACGCTGGCCGAGGCCAACGCCATCACCTCGTTCTCCATTGTCGTCAACGGCGCTGTGCTGCTACTCATCCCACTGCTCTCGCGCAAGGTCCTCCGTCCGTTCCTGGGCTCTCAACAGCTCGTCGACTTCGGCATCGCCAGGGCCAGCCTCTTGTTCAACATCATTGGCATCCTCTGCGTGGCCATCTCCCCCCTCGGCGCATTCCACATTCTCTCTCTGGCCGTCTATTCTCTCGGCTCAGGGCTAACCGACTCGCTCCGCTCCTTGGTCACCGAGGCCGTAGGCAGTGACGAGGGCGTGCGGAAGCTGTACATGGGGATTAGCATGGTGGAGACGGTTGCTGGGCTGGCCGGCACCGTCTTGTGGAGCTCGGCCTTCTCGGCCGGAATCCGGTATGGCGGAACTGCGCTTGGGAGGATTCCCTTCTTCGCAGCCGCGGGGTTGTTTGGCCTAGGGCTATGGGTGATGGGCTCGCTGGGGAGACTTGTTTCAGGAGTCTTGGACAGGGCGGACTGATTGTTGCCGCTTGACGAGTAGAAATTACTATGTCACCAAACTACCTATCCCCGCAGAGCCTTAGAGATGGCTTTCAGCCCAGCTTCCAAGTCATCCTCGGTCGGCCACCCGAATCCCAGCCGGAAGTAGGTGTCGTCGCGCTCAAACCACCTGCCAGGCCCTACATATGCACCGTGTTCGTCCAGCAGCCTCCGGTAAAACTCTGCGGTCCCGCCAACGGGGACCTTCCGCATACGGATGAAGCACATGACGCCAGCCTCGGGGGGCACCCAATCCAGCAACTCGGCTTCGGAATCGACCCACGCCGCGACGCGGGCGCGGCGGCGGCGCATCTCAACGCGCGTCTTGCGCAACAGCTCCTGCCGGCGCGCGAGGATCTGCTCGGCGACAAGCTCGTCCAACACGCTGCCGCTGATGCTGATCTGCTCCTTGGCCGCCAAGAACGTTTCCATCAGCGCCTTGTTGGTCGTCGACAGCCACCCGACCCGAATGCCCGGCACGCCGTAGACCTTGGACATGGACGAGACGCCGACGACGTGGTCGCCCAGGGATGCGGCTGCGGGGATGGGCTGGCCGTCGTCGCGATAGGTCAGATCTGCATACGTCTCGTCCACCAGCAGATAGCACCCCCTCTCCCGCGCGAGCTTTGCCAGCGCCTGCAGCTGTGCCGCGTCGCACAGGGTGCCCGTGGGGTTGTTGGGCGAGCAGATGCTGATCAACTTGGTGGTGCCGTCCGGCCGGATGGCGGCCGCCACCTGCGCGACGTCGAGCCGGAACCGCTCCGAAAACTCCAGATCCACAATGCTGGCGTCGCACCCGATGGCACGCGGCGTCTCGAGGTTTGTAGCGTAGTTGGGCCGCGTGATGACGACGTGGTCGCTTGCGCCCGTCAGCAGCGCCGTCGCCACAATGAAAAGCGACGTCGAGGCCCCCGCCGTGACCAAGATGTTGTCGGGTGTGATGGTGGTGGTGGTGCCCGCCGCAATCAGGCTTCGGAGCTTGCTGCTGCCAAGGTGCTCGGTGTAGGTCAGGACGAGATGTTCGGGGATTGAAATAGCCAGTGACGACAGCGTCTGGTCCGCGACGGCGCTTTCGGAGAGGTTGTATCGGATTGTGGCGCCAACTTCCTCGGGCGCCTCTTGCTCAATTGCCATGCGTTGGTAGCGCATCTCTCACGTGACTTGTTTCGTAGAAGTAAAGAAGAGGTCGAAGACTAATATTCTCCCCCGTGGATACGAGCCTTTATACCATGCTCGTCTGACCAAGCTCGCCTATGAAGCAGCTTCTGTACTACTGCTGCGCTCGCCAAAGGGCGGCAAACACGCTGCCGGGCTCGGCCAGCAACTCGCGCGGGCAGCCAATCTCGACGGCGCGGCCTGCTTCGAGCACCACAACACGGTCGCAATTGATAACGCTGGGCAAGCGATGGGCTACGGTGATGGTAGTACAGGTCTGGGCGCGCAGACTGTCCTGGATGCGGGCAGAATCGCCGACGGGCGCCGCCAGCTCGCAGTGCTCCAGGCCAACACGACCCAATGCGTCCCGCAGCTCAGCATCGGTATACAGGTTGGCTAGATCCAGATTGCTACGTACGCTACCGTTAAACAAAACCGCATCTAATCGCGTCAGTACGCGCCATAGCTACCTCTTTACTTCGCTCACCTTAGAGCACCATAACAACCTTCTCTCGCAACTCTTATAGTAGCATTGCGCATACGTTCTCGCCGTCTAGTAGAATCCAGCCGCTCGCCGCCTCTAGCGCCCGTATAAGTGCGAGCGCGAGTAACGTCTTACCTACCCTTGTACGCCCGACCACGCCGATTTTCTCTCGCGCTCGGATCTTCAGCCGTAGGTTCTACAGTACGGCTGCGCGCCCGTCGCCGTAGTACGCGCTATAGTCGACGAAGTCGATTACACCACCGTTCTAGCCGTAAATCCGCTTCTTTACTGGTACTAACCCCGGATAGTGTCTCGCCCAAGCAGGGGTCGCAGATTAAACTGCTTGCAAGCGCAAGCGGCCTCTCAGTGGCCGCTTACAAGCACAGGGGGGGGTTCCAGATTTGATCAATCAATCCGCTAAGACTCCGCTTAGATTGATTGAACGCTTGTTAAGCGCTTGCAAGCCAGATTTCTACTATAATAGACTTAGTTTATACCTAATTTGGAATATGGTACGTGCATATCAAGGCCCCCCGCCTCTACCCTACCCCCCCTCCTCCCTCTCTAGACCCACTAAGATATATAAAATTAGTAACACTAAGCCTATTATAGTAGGTAACCACCCCTAAGAACCGCTTATCAAGCGCTTGCAATCAATCGGGGTAATGTAGAAGCGCTTGATCTTGAAAATCCGATCAAGCAGGTCCAAAATGGCCGCTTGCGCTTGTTGCGACCCCTACGCCCAAGTACTAGTATAACGGGCTCTACCGCGTCAACTCGAGCCGCTTAAGGTCCATTACCGAGCCTATATACACCCTTCCCAGCACCAGCGCGGCTGCTATACTGGCGAGCCCTACCACCAGAAAGCGCGGCACTATCACGCTAACGAGTACGAGAATTACCGCGAGCGATACCGTATAGTACGCCACGCCTACTACCGCCGCCGCGAGCTCCTAGTCGAGCGACTCCATATTCCTCGAGAAGCGGCTCACGACCTACCCAAACGGCGTAGCGTCGAAGAAGCGCATCTTGGCGTGCACCACGGCCTCGAATAGGCGGAGGTGCATCTTCCGCGATGCCAACATGGACCCGGCGAACACGGCGTTCTCGCGCAGAGCCGTCAACGCCATAAAGGCGAATCCTAGGCCCGCGTAAATGCCGAGGTAGTAGGCTGTCCCCGGGTGTGAAGATACCTTGCTGTTTGTCTGGCCGACGACGGGGAACCAGCGAGAGACACTGCCCGCGTCAAGCATGAATGTCGAGACGTCTGACTCGCTGTGAGTGTAAGAGCCGGACCAGCTCCGGATGCACGCATTTGCGGCGACCGATGCCATCTGCTGGGCTGCAAAGAGCCGCAGCACCGCGGGCCAATAGCCGCAGAAGCCCATGGACCTGAGCACCACGCGCTTCTTGAGTCGGCCCGTCTCTCTGCTTTCCTCGCGCAGCTCACTGCCGTCGTCACCAAGGTCGCCGTCGACAGTCTCTCTTACGTCAATGCGTGGTCGCAACAAGAGCCTCCATTGATTCGGCCAGTTTCGTTTGACCTGCAAGCCATTCTTCTCTTCGAACCTTCGATTCTCCCTGCGGTAGGGCTCTGTCAAATTGCTGCGCACGTCTCCTCGCAGGGTGGTGATATTCGCCAGACTCGATCTCTGATAAGGATGCAGAGCAGCTTCTGCTGTTATTGAACGTTGGAGAGGATGAGAAGGGAAATGTGTTGCTTCAACGCCGGCGTTTTACGCATTAATTTGAATGAAATTTACTTGTTGACGAATACTTGATTTGGCATCGGATTGGAACGGGGTATGCGCGGCGCTCAACAAAATAGAGAGGGAACGGAATATCTTCACCAACTTCTCATTTAACAACTTTTAATGGAAAAATAAGGAGAGGTGCGAATTGCCGTAAATATATGCAGGGTCTAGTAGCTTCTACATTTGTCAGGATCACGGGCGCCGGGCCTCTGCCTGAGGCATCCGCTCAGCCCCCTGCCCCTGCGAGGAGCATGCGACTCTCCTGTCAGGCCCGTGCTGGACCTTGACACACGAGTCTCTTCTTACGCTTCTCTAGAGGCCGACCAAACCCCCCTAAGGATTCGTCTCGATGGCAGTTCAGTCCTCTTGTTTCCATCAGCAGTGAACTCCCTATTTTGCCTCAGTGCACCTATGTCTCACACTATACCGTAATACTAGTTCTCTACTTTTTATAAGTTTATGTATATTAATAGAGATTGCCTTCTACCGTTTTTATTATAATATGTATCATATAACCGGCGCTCGTAGGATGTCGCCCGAGTATTTGTCTCGAAGCAAATAACTACGCTAAGTGGCTCGTCTAATAGCATGATAAAATTGATTGAGTCCATTTTCCATAAATAAGGCATTTGTCGCTGGCCTCACATCTTAGTAAGATGTGTTACAAACTGTCTAGCCGCTGTTCGTCTTTGGAACGATAGACGTATGACCCCAAAATCCAGCCCAGCCGAAGCGTCGCCGATGATATTCATACCGTGGCCATCGCCGGCCATCTCCTCCTCAGGATTTCCGTGATGGAAGACACTGCTAACCCACTTGAATGCAACACTGGCGGCAGTCTTGTTGCAATTGAGCTCTTTGTCTACAGCCACGAGAGCCCTGCGTGGATAATTAAGCGCTGGGTCGAAGACGTTCCTGAGCAGCCTTCTCTGCTGTTCCATAACGGTGCTCGGAGCCTTGAGAGCAGACACGAACAGCTTCGCAGCATAGCTGCGCTCTTTCTCGGGGGCAGCTTGAGAATGGATCTGGCCCGTTCCCAAGCTTTGTTGAGGACCTCGTGATTTTGGCCTGCATAGAATCCACCAACTCGTCGAAAGCTCTCTGAAGCTCATCCTGTTTGATCCGTTTCCTCAAGAGCGAGCCAAATGCGCCTACACGGGAGGCGAATAATTCCTCCACGGATTGGTTGGGATGGCAGAGAAAAATGTCGGATTGCTAACAAGAGGCTGTACGGATTGCCTTCGCAATCCATAAGAAGAAACTATCTAAGGTAATAAATTACGTGACGTTATCGAAATGACGGTGGTCACACAGGGCCGAAAGTCCGAGCGTGATACCTACCTTTGCCCGGAGGTCTCTTAGATGTTGCCACCTGAGGCACACTCACCCTCTGCAAGGTAATAATAAACTAAATATATTCCATCTAAAATACACTCTGCAGAAGAAGATTTTTTATAGTCTTTTATGTCTAACACTCCAACTTATGCCATTAATTATCAGCCTAATACTGCCCAAGCCTTGTTTACAATCTCATGACGATAGCCCAGCGCAGTTCAGATGTATAAGGTTGAGGTGCAATCCTAAGCCACAGTGGATGATGGGAAAATCATGTCGATGAATAGTCGCATCAGCTCGTCGAGTTGGGATTTCTCCGCATCCGGAAACGCGTCCACGAAGGCTCGGTAGGCAAGCTGCACCGCCAAGGCAGGGTCGCGCGAGAAGCCCGCCGCGGCCGACGAGAATAGCCCGCTCGTAACGACCGTAGGCGATACCGCCAAGATCGACCGGACAAGACTGGCAAAGTATCGGCTCATGGAGCTGATTGCGCCTGTCTGGGACGCCGTCAAGTCTCGCTTTCGGTACCCGGACCGTCGGCCGAAAATAGAGTTTGCGCTGCTGCTGCTGCTGCCGCCGCCGAAGATGGAAGCAAGCGGATTGGAAGAGGATGAGGATGATCTCGAGGGAGAAAACATTTGCATGAATGCCGTCAGGAGGCCGCTAAGTATTTTCTGATGGAGATCGGTCGTCGAGGATTGAGGGGACGGCAATGCAGCAAACGCAGCCGCTGCGGTTTGCGAGGGCGCAAGAGCAGCAAAGGAAGCAGCTGGAGCTGCCGCAGCGGTACCTGTGGCAGAAGCAGATGTGTCAGGGAGCGCGGAAGCATCTGACGCTGTAGCTGTGGCGTCTGGAGCTGTAGCTGTGGCGTCTGGAGCTGTAGCTGTCGCGTCTGAAACCGTATCATTCATTGCAAATTTCGGAGCTGCGACTGCCAGGCTAAGAGCGGAGGAAGCTGAAGGCCCAGCTTCCGGGCTGATGCTTGGGCTAGAGCTAGGTTGACCCAATACGGCACCAGTTTTAGGGCTTGCGAGTGGATTCAATTCCGAGAGAAGCTCAAACACACCGGAAGGTTCAGTGCGACCAGTGGAAACACCAGATTGCGGAAGACCAGATTGCGGAAGACCAGATTGCGGAAGACCAGATTGAGGAAAGGCAGCCACAGTCGAGCTGATGACCGCAAAGAAGAGGATTGTTTGAAATGACATGATAATACCCATGACCGAATGATTTCGTTGGTTTATGTGTCAAAAGAACAGGCTGAAGTAACGACAGGCTTGAAGAACGAAGATGAGGGAACGCCTTGAATGACAGTTGTCTGGAGCTGGTAAAGCGGCTTTAAGTATGATGGGAAAGCATAGATTGTAGATTTTTCAAATTCCTCAGTCGCGAATTCTCTTCTATTTGGGAAGAATAAAAAAAAAAAACCAAACAAGACAGTACAGGAATCGAATGAAGTCATTAAAAACACATAGCTCAGCAATTGGGAATGTCAGAGTGCGGAACTTAATGCTGCATATAGGCGAATTTGAAGCGGCGGCACGCGCCTAAACCCAAGTTGAGCTATAGACACGGATGCTGTTGATTATTTACAACGTGTCTTTGCTCCACATTAGAACAAAAATCTTACGCATTCCCGGTTTTTTCACTAGCCTTTCTTACTCGGTATGCGTGCAGTCGGGGACTTTCCTATAAGAGTAGGTGTCCATCCAAACCTTGCCGGCTAAGTTAAGCTACATCAAGCATGCGGCCGGCAGTGCCAGCCGAACTAGACTCAATGATAGATTTGTTCTAGTTCATGTCCCCTGCAAACTTAATTTTGATTCAATTGCCGCTTTACCCCTTTGTGAGAATGAACCATCCGAAATATTACCGCACTTACAAGAATCCTTCTAGCTCAACCATTGCCGTTGTAAGCCTTCATCTAAATCCATCTGCAAATTTCAAACCACCGTCATGCCGACTGGTCCATTTGTCGCATTGTAAAAGATGAATCGCACGTACAACCGACTGGGAGGTATGCTCTTGTTGTGCAAGGGACACTACTGTACGCGCGAAATGAATACGTACTCGTCGCATGTTTGAACAGGTATGCACCTTACCGCCGAAAGCTATGCAGCTGAACTTGGTATAAAACCGACGGGTCGGTGTTCTACTTAATTCGCGATAATATGCAACGCTAATCCCTTGCTGCCAGTAAATTATTGACCTTGGAAAATATGAAACGGTGGCTGTGACATATATATGTTCTTTGTATTCTGAGCGATAAATCGTACCAACCTTTGCAACTGTGTGTTTGCCATACGCTGGCTGGCTCTGAATATGGCACTCTCTCTTGACAGAGAAACGAGGAACGCGAGAGATCACTATCGTCGAAAAGTAGTCTTGCATCGGCTAGACATCCCTGGAGAATTCTGTGGGGAGCGCCTGTGTGTCGATGGGGAATCATTGTTGTTACGTTGTTATTCAAACAAGTTACTTGACTTCAAGGGTAAAGCCTGTCCCATGCCTTGACGCTCAACGCTAATGTATCTCAGACGGCTATCAGCTTCTACACAGCATGTGGCTTGTCGAGTCGTTCCTTGAAAAGCTACGCCGAAGGAATTGGCGCTTTTGGGTGATCTTCTTCGAGGAAGACGCTGAGCTGTGTCTGCCTCCATTTGCTGATGGCGAGCACAGACCCAAGTACCTACTGGCTCGAGCAATGACGATCCGTCATCTCCAGGCAAATCTTGCTTCTCAGCATTCTTTCGTTGGAGTTCAAGTGTTCCGTTCCAGCGACTCCGGTGAATTTCTCAACTTTCTTTTGGAGAAGAACCTCATGACGATCATGATGGACGACGGGTCCGCCATGGACTTCTCCTGTCAAGAAAACCATCGCATAATAATACCTTTGCGCCGGAAATGTCGAGGTTTGATTGACAATGGGGTTTCCATAGCGCGGATGGACGGTGTCGAGTGGAAATCAGCCCAGGTAAGCCAGGAAATCTTTATTCTTGAGATGTCTGCGACGCTAATAGCACGTAAAAGGTTAACGTGGCAATCATCGAAGCCCCTTCCCGAGTACAAGCTCCTGTTCCACGCAGTGGAGTAGACTCTAAGGTTAGGAGCAATGGGGCTGCTCTCTCGAGCGAGATATTCGATTCTCTGCAGAAACACCGCCGGCAGGGCCATCTTCCCAAGCTTTCCGAGCGACTGTACCTCGTAGCCACCACGATCGGGATCCTTGCTTCCATCGGTGCTGTGAGCGATTGGAGTGCCGCCACCTTCCTTCTTCACAGTGCGCTGCAGACACAGCTATCCCTATCGCAGCGGCACCTGACCAACATACCTGCTGGCTCAAGCTTCTTGGACGGCTCGATTACGCCTTTTGCTCATGTTTGTCTACTGGTAGTAAACTCGTATGGCTGGTCAGAGTTTTTGCAAGACACCCAAGGTGGCTGTGACGTGGGTGACCTTGTTGACGGTAGGCTTTTCAAGTCTCTTCTCCGTTCAAAAAACCCGCTTGAGCTCGTCGAAATTGCAGACGATACAATGAGCTTGCTGCACAACTTGATGGATCTCACATCTACGATCAGTCAGAGGCGCATCTCTGTAGCGGACTTGGCCCGGAAAGCGAGTCCATCAGACACCACGACCATATTCCGCCGTGAGATATCACGCTCAATCACGGACCCCATTTCCAACGTTGCCCAATTCAGCAATCCCGTATTGAACAAATACCTTGGTCCCCTAGAACTCAGCATTGGGGCTGAATCAGGCTTTGGGTATATGGAGACGCATGATCGAGTGTACCAAGAGCGATATCACTGGCACAAGGCAGGCCACCTCATACAGAAGCCCGAGCCGTCTATTCCTAGCCTTACGGCGGAATCGCGCCTTTTGTGCCAGAATCAGCGGTACATTTCTCACATAGTCTCCTATGCAACAAGACTAGCCGGCATTCGCCTGAAAGCTTTGCCCCATACGCAAAATTCTCAAAGCAGTGGAGTCCCGTCCTCCACATCTGGACCAACTCCAAATACATGCATTTCCATGGCGCAAGATACGGATATGAATGCTGCCAGCCCGGCGGGGTCCGACTTTTCTGTCCCCCTGACAAGTCCAAGCGGGAGATCATCAGACTCTGAGCTGTCTAACAGAGCTACTAGTAGCCCATCCAGCACCCACAGCGGCTCTTCCCAGCTGGACGGAGCAGTTCATACGCTCAGGTGCATCTTGGAATCATGGGCCCGATCGAGTGAACGCCCAGATATACACACTGCCGAGCGTATCTTGCAGGAGGCATTGCGACTGAAAGGCAGCCAAGATTGTGCTATTGCAACGTTGTCTGATTCGGATGTGGTGGCCCATGATCCGGGATCATCTTTATCCAGTGGGCATTCTCCATCTTCATGCGCTCCACTACCGCCCGATTCAGCTCCGTTACCAGCCACAGCCGAGGATGCGCAAACTTCTATACCCTCCAGGGAGTTTCAACTTGTTCACAGCAGCCCACTACTGGCCCGAGACGTAGGGCAACATTCGCAGAAAGAGAGGTTGGAACGCGAAGCATTGGACGCAATTGATCACGGAAAAAGTCTTCTCGTAATTGATAGAGAGATCAGCAGTAAGCCCACACCCTTTAATATGCCGGCAGTATCTGACTTTCCAGATGATGCTCTCTTTGCACTCCATGCCATGGAAAAGGTCCTCAGCGGATCCGAGGATCACGTGTTAGTCTACGTAGCGCCTGTCAAGGCGCGCGTCAAGAGGATCGCAGCCGAGATCCAAGCACGGTTCTCTGAAGAATACAAGTCGAGCAAAAGGCCGCTGTGGGCCGTACATACCCGTGAGTTTCGCGTGAATGACTCGACCAACTGCCGGATTCTGGTTACAGTCCCTGCGATCCTCCATATCCTCCTCCTCACGCCAACGCACGCGCAGACTTGGCTGAAGAACGTCAAGTACGCCATTTTCGACGATACGCACTGTGGCGAACGGACCAAGGATCACCAGGTCTGGGAACAGCTGTTTCTTCTACTGCCGTGCCCCATTATAAGTCTTTCAACGAATGTCGCAAACCCTCGAGTCTTCCGTGAGTGGCTTTCCTACAATCAAACGAGAAAGGGACGAGACCTCGTTGTGATTCACCAAAGGCAACGAGATCTAGACATCAGAAGCTTTGTGTTCCTCCCCCCTTCAGAAGATCCATGTTTCCTGCGTCTCAGCAAGCCACAACCCTCGCCCCCAGTGAGTTTGGACGATGTTTCATGTTTCGAGTTTCTGCATCCAATCGCTTGCCTAGCTCATCGGTACGTATTCCAATAGCGATGCGCACTTTTTGTCCATGCTGAGTAATTATAGATCGAGGAAAATGTTAGATGACATGTTCATCGAACCGCGCGATTTCTACACGCTTTGGGAGTCCATGAAGAAACACAGCAGGCCGGAATTTCCTCTGGATAGCTCGTTCGATCCTTATCTGGCTCTTCCCAGCACAGTCACTAGAGCTGACGCTTTCGAGTGGGGTGGAAAGTTGCTGAACGCGCTGAATGCTTGGAAGACGGTCAGAAACTCACCATTCGATGAAGTCGTGTACGACCTTGGCGAGAGTTTCAACGCCCGACTGAACAATCGTCCCAAACGCCGGTCGCTGGTGACAAAGGTTGTCGCAATCCTCGAGTTGTTGAACCAACTTCATGCACGCTGTGCCCTTCCAGCCATCGTTCTCAACCATGACCGCAATTATGTCGAGAACAAGTGTCGAGGGGTGTTGAGAGAACTCGAGAAAGCAGAAGCTTTGCAAAAAAGGGAAGTTTTTTCCGCCAGGTCCATCGGGCACACGGCCAAGCACCATAGCAAACCGAGGACGCGCTTCAGTCCGCCGTTGGACGGCTTTCACTTTGCGGATAAAAATGCAGTCCCTTTCGAAGACATCTGTACTCACTGTGATGAGTTACAGAGATTCGGTGTCGACCAATGGATCATCGATGCTCTGATCAGGGGCCTGGCGATTCACCATGCAGGGATGGACTATCGATATCAAACCTCAGTGGAGATTCTCTTTGCCAGAGGATACATCCGCGTGGTTTTTGCCACAGGGACAACCAATCTCCAATGCCGGACCCTTGTCTTTTCCGGCAACTCGGAGCTCCTCTCTACTTTCAGTTTTCGTCAAAGCGTAAGCTGTGCTGGACGGACAGGGCTAGATGTCCTCGGAAACATCATCTTCCATGACATCTCAGCATCCAAGATCTACGGTCTCCTTTGTTCCGGGCCATCGAATCACGATTTTCACTTTCCAGTCTCAAACACGCTCGTCCTTCGATTGTGCACGCTGCTACACGAATCAAACTACTCAAAACTCACGGTGCTCGCGGTTGACTCCATACTCTCCCCACATCCCAATAGATCGGATCTACAACAGATGGTTGAGCATCATCTGCGATTTGCGATCGGATATCTCCACGAAGCACGATTAATCGACCTTTCAGGGGCTCCCATCAACTTTGCGGGCTGCATTTCGCACCTCTATTTCATCGAAAAGTCAAGCATGGCTTTCCACCGCCTGCTGAACCAGGGATATTTCCATAGATTGTGTGCCGACATCGACACGAACTCAACCGCCGTCTTGCAAACGCTGCTGGTAGTTCTTTCGCGTGTATTCGCAAGAGATAGTGACCGTTCAGCTGGAAAAAGCTCGACAGACGTTTCTCCAGTTGCTTTACCACTGCCTCCATTTCCCGAGGAAGCGGCCAGAATTTTGCAGGACCACAATGCGTCCGCATTGAAGAGCTTTGTTGCCTGCTTGGACGCATACATACGACGACAGCCCAAGAAGCCGCGGTACGTATTACCTCTTTCTAAGGTGAGTTTCGGAAGGGAGGAGGACAGCTGTGCGCCTGGGCTCGGACCGGTTGTGCGTTCGCCATTCGTTGCATTATCAGGCCACGGAGACTGCTTCGCAAGCGTGCCGGAGCTGGCAGAAAGCGTTCACTCCTGGATATGTTTTGAACAAAGCGTTATACCCCAGTTTGACGTGGATCCTAAAACTCCCCTCAATTCATGTAAGGCCATCATCAAAAACTGCGCTCATTGATAGTGCTGCAAGGAAAATGCTAACCCCCATTCAGATATTTACGAGTTTTACATGCATGGAGATGCTGCGCTGCTTTCTCGGGAAAACGGGATCCGCACTGGTTGCGCCGAACATGTTTTGGGGGGTAATGAAAGCCTTTTCGACATTTTTGCAGCAGCCGCTAATTAAGAGCCAGACTTTTCCCTGATACTTTCTGTCATTACCACAAGTTTGCGCAACTACTTGGAGCAGGATGGAGGAGGAACACCTCATTGTGTAACAGGCCGGTCAGGTAGTCAATGCCCACAAACCGGCTACAGACACAAACAGAGCGGCACAGGAACCTCTGTGACGAGAACAATGTGTTCGGATGAGATTTTCCACCGTCCCGAGGTGGAAGAGACTTCAGGCAAGCAATCACGCGACGGCTGCAGCTTGCTTAAAGTGGTTGAGAGCTTTCAAAAGCTCTCAGACCAATTCAAGACCAAGGTACGGGCAATATCGCGCATTGAACCAGGATTTCGGAAAGAGCGGGAAGGTATTCTGGGAGTGTAGTAGATGCAGGCAGGCTTGCGCACCTACGTAGAAAGAGGCAATCCAACGTATGTCGGGACAAAGCATGCCCAAAAGCTTGTATGAGTGGCACAGAAAAAGTCTGACGCATATGTAGGACAACCATATGTAACACAACCCGTCTGTGCATCTGTAAGCCTTGTGTGATCTGTAACGTCAGGACTCTCACCGGTGTTCCTCAGCAAGGTTCACCACTGCATGCGATGCATGCCAAGCCCTCATAGAACAAAAACAGTGGAAATATCTCCGCCCGGATGGCTCCGATATGCACCTCGCTCATCCTAATACGAGATGCAGCGAAGTATTCTCCGTTGGACATTCGTGGTGCCACGTTTACAATTTGTCATTTCCGATCCTTGCAGTCGTTGAAGGGACTGTAGCTAACAGAGGCTCCCTGGTAAGTGCATAAGCGCGCAAGCAACCGATTTGTACCCCAGCAACGATTCTAAGCAAAAGGCTCTTCGGGAAGGAGACGTGTAAATTATACCAATACTACGGCATCTATTGCTTATTACCTAAAATACGAAGTTCTCACTTATTTAACCCTTATACAAAGAAAAGAAGTAATATCTCCTTAAAGTTAAGAAGCACGGTTAGATAGAAAGCTACACTGAGATTGCCTTACTATATAACATGGGGATAGACCATGTCGCATAATTTTAATTCTAGAGAACTTCGGTTAAAGGGAAAAAAAGATGTTTATTTAGTTTTACCGATCTTTATGTTTGATAGAAGTTAAGAACTATCACTATTAAGGTCTGTGAAAACCGAAGAAGGAATAAAATATTGTTAAATGACTTCCCTAGTAGAGCCTAATGCACACTACCCAGCTACAGGTGTACAAAGAAGCCCGATTAATCCCTCGTAGTTGTCAGTACGATAAACTTTTCGAACACGATGGCCGAGTTGCAACTTACAGTTGAAAGGGTGCAGCACTCTGGTGTTCTTCCTAGAGAGCTGCAGGACTTTATAAAGCCATCAACGCTGGATGTATCCGTCGCTGACTTAGATATTAGTTTGCTGCGATGGAAATGTAACACGTCTTAGGCTTGTACTTACGTGGTGTGCATCCAGTGGTCGTAATGCCGAAATAGCTAACTTGGCAGCAGAGCGCTGTAGAAAATTTAGAGCTGCAAACTGATGGCCGACGACTTAAAGGGAGGATCCCTGGAGGCAAGAATGGGGGGACCGGGCCGTATGGAGCTGTCCGAATGCTGGATGGTCCGTTGTAGATAACGGGAGAGTCGGCAACTGGCGAATAAGGATATAAATTTGGTGGGCCTGAGACTGAAGGGTCCGAGTGGAGATCCGGCGAGGGTAAGAGCGAAGGGCCAGGATAGTATTCGGGCGAGATTGAGAGCGAAGGGCCAGGGTCGAAGACCGGCGAGATTGAGAGCGAAG